>NC_080464.1:14300453-14971550 GCF_028018845.1 Melospiza georgiana | reverse complement strand
TTTATAAGATTGGATAGAATGCTTGTCAATATGTGTTTTCTGTGTCTGATTGGCTGAATTCTAGTCTGAGATGATTTTATGTATTGCTGTATGAGCCCTGTTGAAGGAGACATTTTTTGGTGTGGATCAGTGAGCTGTCATGTCTCCATTTTGTATTTTGAGACTGATGTGCTGGAAATAAAAGCAAAAATCTCTTCACTGGTCTGGTTACCATCTTATCCATATTTGGATATTTTGCCGCGGCCTAGTGGGTTCCTTTATTAAGGCGTGGGTTCCTGACACCATTGGACTTATACCTGTCCCGTCCCCCGCATATTGGTGCCCCGTGTGATGACGTAGAATAGAAGAAAAAAAAAGAAAAATCGTTCAAGTACCAGCCGCGGAGACCCAAGTGTTAACAAGGAGGACACTGTATCATCTCTCCCGCCGAAGCCAAGAAAATTGTAACTTATCTCGGGAGAGCGCTTGGGTGACGTTGGGAGGAAAAATAGAGAAAAAGGAAATTAATAAAAGAACACAAAAATGGGAACGAATTTTTCAAAAGTTGAATGGGATGTTTTTTATCAATTAGAGACAATGTTACAAGAAAAAGGTCACTCTGAAATTTCAAAAACTGAGCCTAAAACTTACTTATCTGGGTTAAAGCGAATACGCAAGATTTAAATCTGCAGTCTGCTTTTACTTTTCATTTTTGGGATCAGATAAACTGGAGAATCTATAATCTAGTCTCTCTCAAAAAAGATGAAGGCTAAGAGTACTTATGCCGGTTTGTAGAGCGCTGTTGGAGCGCTGTTTTAAACAAACTGATAATAATAAGATCAACTTGGACTCAGAAAACAAAGCTTCTGGTTCTGTCTCATGAAATTCCAGTAAACCGGAGACTGTGTGTGTATCGGAGAATGTTACAAGTGTTGTTGCAAATGCTGAAAGTATTGCTTTGAACTCTGTGGAACAAAATCTTTCTTCTCTCTCTCTGAGAAAAAATGAGACTCTTTCGGACTTTTCTTCGCGTTGTTCTGTTAATGTAATAATATGTGACTCTTTTAAGGGGGATGGAACAATGTGTGTAAAAGATGGAAATGAAAAAGTGACTGTACTTCCTAAAATTGTTTGTGCAGGGACACTGAAACCTGAATTGGATTCTGTTGAGCCTGGGGTGGAGGCTGAGGTGGCTGCTTCCACTCGGGAAATTGTGGTTCCGGGGAACTCTTTTTCAGTTAAGCAAAAACATGGTTGTTCTGGTGTTTGTCAATCTATAGATACAGAGAAAGAAAAATTGGCTTTAAGGGTGGAGTCCTTTGAAAGGAAGAGATGGAAGAAACTCGCGACTGTGTTGTTGCTGAAATTCCAAAAGCTGGACTTGAAATCTCTGCAACGAAAATTCAACAAGTTTCACCTTAGAAGTACCTGGGATGGAAGATGATGGAAGACGACAATAACACCACAGAAAATTCAGATCCGAACCAGAGTCAACAAACTACAAGAGTTACAACAACTTCTAGGAGAAATCAACTGGGTCAGACCGATGTTGGGAATCACCAATGATGAACTGAGTCCGCTCTTCGATTTGCTGAGAGGAAGTTGCGACATCACTTTGCCAAAAACTTTAACCCCTGAAGCTCGTGCTGCTCTTGACAAAGTCACAGAAGCTCTTCAAAAAAGACAAGCTCATCACGGCATTCCTGAAAATCCTTTCTTTCTTGCAATCTTAGGAGAGAAGATGCAGCTTTGTGGTCTCATTTTCCAGTGGGATGCCACAGAACAAGATCCTTTGTTAATAATGGAATGGGTTTTTCCTCCCTACAGGTTTTCAAAGACCATTTGCTCAGTTTTAGAAATGATTGCATACATTATAATTAAGGCTAGAACCAGATTGTTAACTTTGGCAGGTCAAGAATGTTCAGTTATCTATTTGCCATTGAAAAATGATTATTTCAATTGGGCAATGCAAAATTCTGATGATTTACAATATGCATTCTTAGGTTTTCCAGGTGTTTGTTCCATACACTATCCAGCTCACAAACTACTGCAAGCAAAATTGAGTTTCAGAGAAAAACCTAAATTAAGTGAAGAACCTTTACATGCTGTGACTCTCTTCACTGATGGCTCTGGTAAAAGCCACAAGTCCGTTGTGACTTGGTTTAATCAAAAGACTGATGTTTGGGAATCTGATATTCAAACAATAGAGGGATCCCCTCAAATTGTTGAGCCTGCTGCAGTAGTTTGAGCTTTTCAGCTGTTTCCTCAGCCTTTTAATTTGGTCACAGATTCTGCTTATGTTGCTAATGTAGTCAGGAGAATAGAAGGTTCAATTTTAAAGGATGTTAGTAATGAAACTTTACATCGTTGGCTTTCATGTCTTTTTATAACTTTGCAATATAGAACTAATCCATATTTTGTTTCTCACATTAGGGCGCATTCTTCACTTCCTGGATTTTTAGTGGAAGGAAATGCAAGAGCGGACAAGCTGACAATGGTCATTTCTAACACATTGCCAAATAGTTTTGAACAAGCAAAATTGAGTCATGCCTTTTTCCACCAAAATGCACAAGCACTCATGCGAATGTTCCAAGTCACTAAAAGTCAAGCTAAAGCTATCATTCATACTTGCCCTGACTGTCAATTGGTACAACCTCCTGTTTCTACAGGAGCAATCAACCCCCGAGGCTTACAAAGCCTACAGTTGTGGCAAACAGATGTTACTAAATATCCTTCTGTTGGTAAATTTGAAAATATTCATGTTTCAATAGACACGTTCTCTGGTGCAGTTTTTGCTTCCCCTCACACAGGTGAAACTGGCAGCCATGCTTGTCATCATTTCCTGCAAGCTTTTGCTTCATTGCGTATACCCCAAGAAGTAAAAACTGACAATGGTCCCGCATACATATCTCAAAAATTGGCCACATTTTTAAATGAATGGGGTGTTCGACACATTTTTGGTATTCCCTACTCTCCCACAAGCCAAGCAATCATTGAAAGAACACATCAAACCTTAAAACGCATATTAGATCAACAGAGAGGGGGAACGGAAATCACCCCACAGATGAGACAGAGTAAGGCTTTGTATGTTTTTAATTTTCTAAATAGTTCAAGTACAGAACCAGATCCACCAATCTTTAGACACTTTTCAAATAGCACACAGGCAAAACTGAAAGAACATCCTCCTCTTCTAATTAGAAACCCTGACTCTGGACAGATGGAAGGCCCGTTTCAATCAATAACGTGGGGCAAAGGGTATGCTTCTATTTCCACAGGTGCTGGAAGAATTAAGTGGGTTCCTGCCAAAAACGTCAAACCGTATCGCACTTCAGAACCTGTTGTCGAGCCTAGAACTGAGGAAGCAAGTACGCAGACGTGGACCGAATCGAAGGATCCCGGGTCTCGCCTGACGCCTCTTGTGCCTGACGTTCTTTGTGCATCGGTGGAACCCATGAACTCTGATTTTGTGCCAATGTTATTTATGAGTATACGAATTGAATGCTGAATGTTTGTTTAACAAAGCTAATTTTTGGCTGAAAATTTAGGTTATTGTTTTTGTTTAGAAAGAATTCTGCCAAAACTTAGTTCTTGAAAGAGATGGGGCAGAATCAAATGGTATACTTGTTTTGCTTGATTTTAATTGTTTTTTGTCGTGCAGATTTGCCTGTGGATCAACCGAGAACGAATGTTTGGGTGACCTTAGCCAAGGCTGCCGGATCGGATACTATATGTCTGTCTAATTTGGAACCAGAAAAGCCTTTCTCAATCTGTTTGGTTGGTGCGCCAGTGAAAGAGTTTCCTTTGGTCAGAAAAGAATCCAATGGTAAACCAGGTGGAATTGACAATGGAAACAGTCCTTCCTTCAATTGGAACATTTGGTCCAAAAAACTTCTCAGGGCAGCAAATGTTTCAAACAGTTGGGATGTGTTTCTGGAGACGGACCAATATCCACGGCAATTGCCAAAAGGGTATTGGATCATTTGCGGAGACAGAGGTTGGCAAGGCGTTCCAGCCCACCTTGCAGGTGGCCCTTGCAGCATTGGTATGCTTACCATAATTGCCCCCACTGCCAAAGCAGTGATGAAAAAGAAACAAAGGAAAACAAGAGCTGTTCCTTATTATGATGAGAACTGTCAGAGTGATTTTATGCCTTGGAATGCCGCCAGAATGCCAGAAGGGTTTCAGCAGATATATTTCTACCCCAATTGGCTTCAGCTGTGGCATTGAGACAATTAGATCGAGTTGGATGTTGGCTGAGCAAACAAGCTAATGCCACATCCTCCGCAATCAGTGATATGTTGACCGATGTTGATAGTATTAGACATGCTACTCTTCAAAACAGAGCAGCCATTGATTTTCTCTTACTGGCACAAGGACATGGTTGTGAGGAATTTGAAGGATTGTGTTGTATGAATTTGTCTGATCATTCTGAATCCATTCACAAAAGCATTCAAAAATTAAAGGATCTGAGAGCCCAAATTAAAGAAGATGGAGGTTCCTGGTTGGATGATTTTTTTCAAAATTGGAGTTTTGCACCTTGGCTAAGGCAACTTTGCAAGATAGGTCTTTACATATTAGGTGTTCTAATACTGATATTGATAGTGGTACCTTGTATACTCTGTTGTGTTCGGCGAATGATGAACAAAACAGTCCGAGAAGTTTTTGTCATTCAAGCAGGAGAATTAGGAAGTAGAAGCACAGAGAGTGTACGAAATCTCACGAAAGCAGTAGATGAGGGTATTGACATGAACGAAGGTTTTGAATTAAGGCCTTGGAATCGACCAGTTTTTTGAACGATGCCTTGTGACTGTTGCCAAACGTGATTCATATCTCTCTTTCAGGGATTGGGTCTTCACAGCATTAAGCTGCTGTGCCGTAATATAGCAATGCTTCAGTTTAGTGAAAATAGGACTTCAGCAGATAATAAGCAGAAATTTTGCAATAGAGCTATGAAACGCAAATAGCAAGCGACAAGAAAATGAAAGCTTCTGGGTCAAACAGAGAGGGGGAAATGTTGGAATCCATAAGGTTAGAGGATTTTTAAGAAATGGTTAAAAAGAAGTATGTAGGCCTTAGACTGGAGTTTTGTTAGCCTTGCAGAAAAGTTTCCCATGGAAGCAGAAATAGTTTTCCATGCAAGTAGAAAAGTTTCCCAAGCAGTAGACGTGACAAATAACAATAGGCTTCTGTAGAATTGGCTTTAGGATGGCAACAAGGTTATTTAATGTATATCTTTAGAAGGTTAGCATGAATAGAACTCTGTTCTTTGTCTCTTATCAACTAGTCTTTGTTTCAGTTACGATTACGTATGTTTTATAAGATTGGATAGAATGCTTGTCAATATGTGTTTTCTGTGTCTGATTGGCTGAATTCTAGTCTGAGATGATTTTATGTATTGCTGTATGAGCCCTGTTGAAGGAGACATTTTTTGGTGTGGATCAGTGAGCTGTCATGTCTCCATTTTGTATTTTGAGACTGATGTGCTGGAAATAAAAGCAAAAATCTCTTCACTGGTCTGGTTACCATCTTATCCATATTTGGATATTTTGCCGCGGCCTAGTGGGTTCCTTTATTAAGGCGTGGGTTCCTGACACCATTGGACTTATACCTGTCCCGTCCCCCGCATATTGGTGCCCCGTGTGATGACGTAGAATAGAAGAAAAAAAAAGAAAAATCGTTCAAGTACCAGCCGCGGAGACCCAAGTGTTAACAAGGAGGACACTGTATCATCTCTCCCGCCGAAGCCAAGAAAATTGTAACTTATCTCGGGAGAGCGCTTGGGTGACGTTGGGAGGAAAAATAGAGAAAAAGGAAATTAATAAAAGAACACAAAAATGGGAACGAATTTTTCAAAAGTTGAATGGGATGTTTTTTATCAATTAGAGACAATGTTACAAGAAAAAGGTCACTCTGAAATTTCAAAAACTGAGCCTAAAACTTACTTATCTGGGTTAAAGCGAATACGCAAGATTTAAATCTGCAGTCTGCTTTTACTTTTCATTTTTGGGATCCGATAAACTGGAGAATCTATAATCTAGTCTCTCTCAAAAAAGATGAAGGCTAAGAGTACTTATGCCGGTTTGTAGAGCGCTGTTGGAGCGCTGTTTTAAACAAACTGATAATAATAAGATCAACTTGGACTCAGAAAACAAAGCTTCTGGTTCTGTCTCATGAAATTCCAGTAAACCGGAGACTGTGTGTGTATCGGAGAATGTTACAAGTGTTGTTGCAAATGCTGAAAGTATTGCTTTGAACTCTGTGGAACAAAATCTTTCTTCTCTCTCTCTGAGAAAAAATGAGACTCTTTCGGACTTTTCTTCGCGTTGTTCTGTTAATGTAATAATATGTGACTCTTTTAAGGGGGATGGAACAATGTGTGTAAAAGATGGAAATGAAAAAGTGACTGTACTTCCTAAAATTGTTTGTGCAGGGACACTGAAACCTGAATTGGATTCTGTTGAGCCTGGGGTGGAGGCTGAGGTGGCTGCTTCCACTCGGGAAATTGTGGTTCCGGGGAACTCTTTTTCAGTTAAGCAAAAACATGGTTGTTCTGGTGTTTGTCAATCTATAGATACAGAGAAAGAAAAATTGGCTTTAAGGGTGGAGTCCTTTGAAAGGAAGAGATGGAAGAAACTCGCGACTGTGTTGTTGCTGAAATTCCAAAAGCTGGACTTGAAATCTCTGCAACGAAAATTCAACAAGTTTCACCTTAGAAGTACCTGGGATGGAAGATGATGGAAGACGACAATAACACCACAGAAAATTCAGATCCGAACCAGAGTCAACAAACTACAAGAGTTACAACAACTTCTAGGAGAAATCAACTGGGTCAGACCGATGTTGGGAATCACCAATGATGAACTGAGTCCGCTCTTCGATTTGCTGAGAGGAAGTTGCGACATCACTTTGCCAAAAACTTTAACCCCTGAAGCTCGTGCTGCTCTTGACAAAGTCACAGAAGCTCTTCAAAAAAGACAAGCTCATCACGGCGTTCCTGAAAATCCTTTCTTTCTTGCAATCTTAGGAGAGAAGATGCAGCTTTGTGGTCTCATTTTCCAGTGGGATGCCACAGAACAAGATCCTTTGTTAATAATGGAATGGGTTTTTCCTCCCTACAGGTTTTCAAAGACCATTTGCTCAGTTTTAGAAATGATTGCATACATTATAATTAAGGCTAGAACCAGATTGTTAACTTTGGCAGGTCAAGAATGTTCAGTTATCTATTTGCCATTGAAAAATGATTATTTCAATTGGGCAATGCAAAATTCTGATGATTTACAATATGCATTCTTAGGTTTTCCAGGTGTTTGTTCCATACACTATCCAGCTCACAAACTACTGCAAGCAAAATTGAGTTTCAGAGAAAAACCTAAATTAAGTGAAGAACCTTTACATGCTGTGACTCTCTTCACTGATGGCTCTGGTAAAAGCCACAAGTCCGTTGTGACTTGGTTTAATCAAAAGACTGATGTTTGGGAATCTGATATTCAAACAGTAGAGGGATCCCCTCAAATTGTTGAGCTTGCTGCAGTAGTTTGAGCTTTTCAGCTGTTTCCTCAGCCTTTTAATTTGGTCACAGATTCTGCTTATGTTGCTAATGTAGTCAGGAGAATAGAAGGTTCCATTTTAAAGGATGTTAGTAATGAAACTTTACATCGTTGGCTTTCATGTCTTTTTATAACTTTGCAATATAGAACTAATCCATATTTTGTCTCTCACATTAGGGCGCATTCTTCACTTCCTGGATTTTTAGTGGAAGGAAATGCAAGAGCGGACAAGCTGACAATGGTCATTTCTAACACATTGCCAAATAGTTTTGAACAAGCAAAATTGAGTCATGCCTTTTTCCACCAAAATGCACAAGCACTCATGCGAATGTTCCAAATCACTAAAAGTCAAGCTAAAGCTATCATTCGTACTTGCCCTGACTGTCAATTGGTACAACCTCCTGTTTCTACAGGAGCAATCAACCCCTGAGGCTTACAAAGCCTACAGTTGTGGCAAACAAATGTTACTAAATATCCTTCTGTTGGTAAATTTGAAAATATTCATGTTTCAATAGACACGTTCTCTGGTGCAGTTTTTGCTTCCCTTCACACAGGTGAAACTGGCAGCCATGCCTGTCATCATTTCCTGCAAGCTTTTGCTTCATTGGTTATACCCCAAGAAGTAAAAACTGACAATGGTCCCGCATACATATCTCAAAAATTGGCCACATTTTTAAATGAATGGGGTGTTCGACACATTTTTGGTATTCCCCACTCTCCCACAAGCCAAGCAATCATTGAAAGAACACATCAAACCTTAAAACGCATATTAGATCAACAGAGAGGGGGAACGGAAATCACCCCACAGATGAGACAGAGTAAGGCTTTGTATGTTTTTAATTTTCTAAATAGTTCAAGTACAGAACCAGATCCACCAATCTTTAGACACTTTTCAAATAGCACACAGGCAAAACTGAAAGAACATCCTTCTCTTCTAATTAGAAACCCTGACTCTGGACAGATGGAAGGTCCGTTTCAATTAAACACGTGGGACAAAGGGTATGCTTCTATTTCCACAGGTGCGAGAAGAATTAAGTGGGTTCCTGCCAAAAACGTCAAACCGTATCGCACTTCAGAACCTGTTGTCGAGCCTAGAACTGAGGAAGCAAGTACGCAGATGTGGACCGAATCGAAGGATCCCGGGTCTCGCCTGACGCCTCTTGTGCCTGACGTTCTTTGTGCATCGGTGGAACCCATGAACTCTGATTTTGTGCCAATGTTATTTATGAGTATACGAATTGAATGCTGAATGTTTGTTTAACAAAGCTAATTTTTGGCTGAAAATATAGGTTATTGTTTTTGTTTAGAAAGAATTCTGCCAAAACTTAGTTCTTGAAAGAGATGGGGCAGAATCAAATGGTATACTTGTTTTGCTTGATTTTAATTGTTTTTTGTCGTGCAGATTTGCCTGTGGATCAACCGAGAACGAATGTTTGGGTGACCTTAGCCAAGGCTGCCGGATCGGATACTATATGTCTGTCTAATTTGGAACCAGAAAAGCCTTTCTCAATCTGTTTGGTTGGTGCGCCAGTGAAAGAGTTTCCTTTGGTCAGAAAAGAATCCAATGGTAAACCAGGTGGAATTGACAATGGAAACAGTCCTTCCTTCAATTGGAACATTTGTTCCAAGAAACTTCTCAGGGCAGCAAATGTTTCAAACAGTTGGGATGTGTTTCTGGAGACGGACCAATATCCACGGCAATTGCCAAAAGGGTATTGGATCATTTGCGGAGACAGAGGTTGGCAAGGCGTTCCAGCCCACCTTGCAGGTGGCCCTTGCAGCATTGGTATGCTTACCATAATTGCCCCCACTGCCAAAGCAGTGATGAAAAAGAAACAAAGGAAAACAAGAGCTGTTCCTTATTATGATGAGAACTGTCAGAGTGATTTTATGCCTTGGAATGCCGCCAGAATGCCAGAAGGGTTTCAGCAGATATATTTCTACCCCAATTGGCTTCAGCTGTGGCATTGAGACAATTAGATCGAGTTGGATGTTGGCTGAGCAAACAAGCTAATGCCACATCCTCCGCAATCAGTGATATGTTGACCGATGTTGATAGTATTAGACATGCTACTCTTCAAAACAGAGCAGCCATTGATTTTCTCTTACTGGCACAAGGACATGGTTGTGAGGAATTTGAAGGATTGTGTTGTATGAATTTGTCTGATCATTCTGAATCCATTCACAAAAGCATTCAAAAATTAAAGGATCTGAGAGCCCAAATTAAAGAAGATGGAGGTTCCTGGTTGGATGATTTTTTTCAAAATTGGAGTTTTGCACCTTGGCTAAGGCAACTTTGCAAGATAGGTCTTTACATATTAGGTGTTCTAATACTGATATTGATAGTGGTACCTTGTATACTCTGTTGTGTTCGGCGAATGATGAACAAAACAGTCCGAGAAGTTTTTGTCATTCAAGCAGGAGAATTAGGAAGTAGAAGCACAGAGAGTGTACGAAATCTCACGAAAGCAGTAGATGAGGGTATTGACATGAACGAAGGTTTTGAATTAAGGCCTTGGAATCGACCAGTTTTTTGAACGATGCCTTGTGACTGTTGCCAAACGTGATTCATATCTCTCTTTCAGGGATTGGGTCTTCACAGCATTAAGCTGCTGTGCCGTAATATAGCAATGCTTCAGTTTAGTGAAAATAGGACTTCAGCAGATAATAAGCAGAAATTTTGCAATAGAGCTATGAAACGCAAATAGCAAGCGACAAGAAAATGAAAGCTTCTGGGTCAAACAGAGAGGGGGAAATGTTGGAATCCATAAGGTTAGAGGATTTTTAAGAAATGGTTAAAAAGAAGTATGTAGGCCTTAGACTGGAGTTTTGTTAGCCTTGCAGAAAAGTTTCCCATGGAAGCAGAAATAGTTTTCCATGCAAGTAGAAAAGTTTCCCAAGCAGTAGACGTGACAAATAACAATAGGCTTCTGTAGAATTGGCTTTAGGATGGCAACAAGGTTATTTAATGTATATCTTTAGAAGGTTAGCATGAATAGAACTCTGTTCTTTGTCTCTTATCAACTAGTCTTTGTTTCAGTTACGATTACGTATGTTTTATAAGATTGGATAGAATGCTTGTCAATATGTGTTTTCTGTGTCTGATTGGCTGAATTCTAGTCTGAGATGATTTTATGTATTGCTGTATGAGCCCTGTTGAAGGAGACATTTTTTGGTGTGGATCAGTGAGCTGTCATGTCTCCATTTTGTATTTTGAGACTGATGTGCTGGAAATAAAAGCAAAAATCTCTTCACTGGTCTGGTTACCATCTTATCCATATTTGGATATTTTGCCGCGGCCTAGTGGGTTCCTTTATTAAGGCGTGGGTTCCTGACACCATTGGACTTATACCTGTCCCGTCCCCCGCATATTGGTGCCCCGTGTGATGACGTAGAATAGAAGAAAAAAAAAGAAAAATCGTTCAAGTACCAGCCGCGGAGACCCAAGTGTTAACAAGGAGGACACTGTATCATCTCTCCCGCCGAAGCCAAGAAAATTGTAACTTATCTCGGGAGAGCGCTTGGGTGACGTTGGGAGGAAAAATAGAGAAAAAGGAAATTAATAAAAGAACACAAAAATGGGAACGAATTTTTCAAAAGTTGAATGGGATGTTTTTTATCAATTAGAGACAATGTTACAAGAAAAAGGTCACTCTGAAATTTCAAAAACTGAGCCTAAAACTTACTTATCTGGGTTAAAGCGAATACGCAAGATTTAAATCTGCAGTCTGCTTTTACTTTTCATTTTTGGGATCAGATAAACTGGAGAATCTATAATCTAGTCTCTCTCAAAAAAGATGAAGGCTAAGAGTACTTATGCCGGTTTGTAGAGCGCTGTTGGAGCGCTGTTTTAAACAAACTGATAATAATAAGATCAACTTGGACTCAGAAAACAAAGCTTCTGGTTCTGTCTCATGAAATTCCAGTAAACCGGAGACTGTGTGTGTATCGGAGAATGTTACAAGTGTTGTTGCAAATGCTGAAAGTATTGCTTTGAACTCTGTGGAACAAAATCTTTCTTCTCTCTCTCTGAGAAAAAATGAGACTCTTTCGGACTTTTCTTCGCGTTGTTCTGTTAATGTAATAATATGTGACTCTTTTAAGGGGGATGGAACAATGTGTGTAAAAGATGGAAATGAAAAAGTGACTGTACTTCCTAAAATTGTTTGTGCAGGGACACTGAAACCTGAATTGGATTCTGTTGAGCCTGGGGTGGAGGCTGAGGTGGCTGCTTCCACTCGGGAAATTGTGGTTCCGGGGAACTCTTTTTCAGTTAAGCAAAAACATGGTTGTTCTGGTGTTTGTCAATCTATAGATACAGAGAAAGAAAAATTGGCTTTAAGGGTGGAGTCCTTTGAAAGGAAGAGATGGAAGAAACTCGCGACTGTGTTGTTGCTGAAATTCCAAAAGCTGGACTTGAAATCTCTGCAACGAAAATTCAACAAGTTTCACCTTAGAAGTACCTGGGATGGAAGATGATGGAAGACGACAATAACACCACAGAAAATTCAGATCCGAACCAGAGTCAACAAACTACAAGAGTTACAACAACTTCTAGGAGAAATCAACTGGGTCAGACCGATGTTGGGAATCACCAATGATGAACTGAGTCCGCTCTTCGATTTGCTGAGAGGAAGTTGCGACATCACTTTGCCAAAAACTTTAACCCCTGAAGCTCGTGCTGCTCTTGACAAAGTCACAGAAGCTCTTCAAAAAAGACAAGCTCATCACGGCGTTCCTGAAAATCCTTTCTTTCTTGCAATCTTAGGAGAGAAGATGCAGCTTTGTGGTCTCATTTTCCAGTGGGATGCCACAGAACAAGATCCTTTGTTAATAATGGAATGGGTTTTTCCTCCCTACAGGTTTTCAAAGACCATTTGCTCAGTTTTAGAAATGATTGCATACATTATAATTAAGGCTAGAACCAGATTGTTAACTTTGGCAGGTCAAGAATGTTCAGTTATCTATTTGCCATTGAAAAATGATTATTTCAATTGGGCAATGCAAAATTCTGATGATTTACAATATGCATTCTTAGGTTTTCCAGGTGTTTGTTCCATACACTATCCAGCTCACAAACTACTGCAAGCAAAATTGAGTTTCAGAGAAAAACCTAAATTAAGTGAAGAACCTTTACATGCTGTGACTCTCTTCACTGATGGCTCTGGTAAAAGCCACAAGTCCGTTGTGACTTGGTTTAATCAAAAGACTGATGTTTGGGAATCTGATATTCAAACAATAGAGGGATCCCCTCAAATTGTTGAGCCTGCTGCAGTAGTTTGAGCTTTTCAGCTGTTTCCTCAGCCTTTTAATTTGGTCACAGATTCTGCTTATGTTGCTAATGTAGTCAGGAGAATAGAAGGTTCAATTTTAAAGGATGTTAGTAATGAAACTTTACATCGTTGGCTTTCATGTCTTTTTATAACTTTGCAATATAGAACTAATCCATATTTTGTTTCTCACATTAGGGCGCATTCTTCACTTCCTGGATTTTTAGTGGAAGGAAATGCAAGAGCGGACAAGCTGACAATGGTCATTTCTAACACATTGCCAAATAGTTTTGAACAAGCAAAATTGAGTCATGCCTTTTTCCACCAAAATGCACAAGCACTCATGCGAATGTTCCAAGTCACTAAAAGTCAAGCTAAAGCTATCATTCATACTTGCCCTGACTGTCAATTGGTACAACCTCCTGTTTCTACAGGAGCAATCAACCCCCGAGGCTTACAAAGCCTACAGTTGTGGCAAACAGATGTTACTAAATATCCTTCTGTTGGTAAATTTGAAAATATTCATGTTTCAATAGACACGTTCTCTGGTGCAGTTTTTGCTTCCCCTCACACAGGTGAAACTGGCAGCCATGCTTGTCATCATTTCCTGCAAGCTTTTGCTTCATTGCGTATACCCCAAGAAGTAAAAACTGACAATGGTCCCGCATACATATCTCAAAAATTGGCCACATTTTTAAATGAATGGGGTGTTCGACACATTTTTGGTATTCCCTACTCTCCCACAAGCCAAGCAATCATTGAAAGAACACATCAAACCTTAAAACGCATATTAGATCAACAGAGAGGGGGAACGGAAATCACCCCACAGATGAGACAGAGTAAGGCTTTGTATGTTTTTAATTTTCTAAATAGTTCAAGTACAGAACCAGATCCACCAATCTTTAGACACTTTTCAAATAGCACACAGGCAAAACTGAAAGAACATCCTCCTCTTCTAATTAGAAACCCTGACTCTGGACAGATGGAAGGCCCGTTTCAATCAATAACGTGGGGCAAAGGGTATGCTTCTATTTCCACAGGTGCTGGAAGAATTAAGTGGGTTCCTGCCAAAAACGTCAAACCGTATCGCACTTCAGAACCTGTTGTCGAGCCTAGAACTGAGGAAGCAAGTACGCAGACGTGGACCGAATCGAAGGATCCCGGGTCTCGCCTGACGCCTCTTGTGCCTGACGTTCTTTGTGCATCGGTGGAACCCATGAACTCTGATTTTGTGCCAATGTTATTTATGAGTATACGAATTGAATGCTGAATGTTTGTTTAACAAAGCTAATTTTTGGCTGAAAATTTAGGTTATTGTTTTTGTTTAGAAAGAATTCTGCCAAAACTTAGTTCTTGAAAGAGATGGGGCAGAATCAAATGGTATACTTGTTTTGCTTGATTTTAATTGTTTTTTGTCGTGCAGATTTGCCTGTGGATCAACCGAGAACGAATGTTTGGGTGACCTTAGCCAAGGCTGCCGGATCGGATACTATATGTCTGTCTAATTTGGAACCAGAAAAGCCTTTCTCAATCTGTTTGGTTGGTGCGCCAGTGAAAGAGTTTCCTTTGGTCAGAAAAGAATCCAATGGTAAACCAGGTGGAATTGACAATGGAAACAGTCCTTCCTTCAATTGGAACATTTGGTCCAAAAAACTTCTCAGGGCAGCAAATGTTTCAAACAGTTGGGATGTGTTTCTGGAGACGGACCAATATCCACGGCAATTGCCAAAAGGGTATTGGATCATTTGCGGAGACAGAGGTTGGCAAGGCGTTCCAGCCCACCTTGCAGGTGGCCCTTGCAGCATTGGTATGCTTACCATAATTGCCCCCACTGCCAAAGCAGTGATGAAAAAGAAACAAAGGAAAACAAGAGCTGTTCCTTATTATGATGAGAACTGTCAGAGTGATTTTATGCCTTGGAATGCCGCCAGAATGCCAGAAGGGTTTCAGCAGATATATTTCTACCCCAATTGGCTTCAGCTGTGGCATTGAGACAATTAGATCGAGTTGGATGTTGGCTGAGCAAACAAGCTAATGCCACATCCTCCGCAATCAGTGATATGTTGACCGATGTTGATAGTATTAGACATGCTACTCTTCAAAACAGAGCAGCCATTGATTTTCTCTTACTGGCACAAGGACATGGTTGTGAGGAATTTGAAGGATTGTGTTGTATGAATTTGTCTGATCATTCTGAATTCATTCACAAAAGCATTCAAAAATTAAAGGATCTGAGAGCCCAAATTAAAGAAGATGGAGGTTCCTGGTTGGATGATTTTTTTCAAAATTGGAGTTTTGCACCTTGGCTAAGGCAACTTTGCAAGATAGGTCTTTACATATTAGGTGTTCTAATACTGATATTGATAGTGGTACCTTGTATACTCTGTTGTGTTCGGCGAATGATGAACAAAACAGTCCGAGAAGTTTTTGTCATTCAAGCAGGAGAATTAGGAAGTAGAAGCACAGAGAGTGTACGAAATCTCACGAAAGCAGTAGATGAGGGTATTGACATGAACGAAGGTTTTGAATTAAGGCCTTGGAATCGACCAGTTTTTTGAACGATGCCTTGTGACTGTTGCCAAACGTGATTCATATCTCTCTTTCAGGGATTGGGTCTTCACAGCATTAAGCTGCTGTGCCGTAATATAGCAATGCTTCAGTTTAGTGAAAATAGGACTTCAGCAGATAATAAGCAGAAATTTTGCAATAGAGCTATGAAACGCAAATAGCAAGCGACAAGAAAATGAAAGCTTCTGGGTCAAACAGAGAGGGGGAAATGTTGGAATCCATAAGGTTAGAGGATTTTTAAGAAATGGTTAAAAAGAAGTATGTAGGCCTTAGACTGGAGTTTTGTTAGCCTTGCAGAAAAGTTTCCCATGGAAGCAGAAATAGTTTTCCATGCAAGTAGAAAAGTTTCCCAAGCAGTAGACGTGACAAATAACAATAGGCTTCTGTAGAATTGGCTTTAGGATGGCAACAAGGTTATTTAATGTATATCTTTAGAAGGTTAGCATGAATAGAACTCTGTTCTTTGTCTCTTATCAACTAGTCTTTGTTTCAGTTACGATTACGTATTTTTTATAAGATTGGATAGAATGCTTGTCAATATGTGTTTTCTGTGTCTGATTGGCTGAATTCTAGTCTGAGATGATTTTATGTATTGCTGTATGAGCCCTGTTGAAGGAGACATTTTTTGGTGTGGATCAGTGAGCTGTCATGTCTCCATTTTGTATTTTGAGACTGATGTGCTGGAAATAAAAGCAAAAATCTCTTCACTGGTCTGGTTACCATCTTATCCATATTTGGATATTTTGCCGCGGCCTAGTGGGTTCCTTTATTAAGGCGTGGGTTCCTGACACCATTGGACTTATACCTGTCCCGTCCCCCGCATATTGGTGCCCCGTGTGATGACGTAGAATAGAAGAAAAAAAAAGAAAAATCGTTCAAGTACCAGCCGCGGAGACCCAAGTGTTAACAAGGAGGACACTGTATCATCTCTCCCGCCGAAGCCAAGAAAATTGTAACTTATCTCGGGAGAGCGCTTGGGTGACGTTGGGAGGAAAAATAGAGAAAAAGGAAATTAATAAAAGAACACAAAAATGGGAACGAATTTTTCAAAAGTTGAATGGGATGTTTTTTATCAATTAGAGACAATGTTACAAGAAAAAGGTCACTCTGAAATTTCAAAAACTGAGCCTAAAACTTACTTATCTGGGTTAAAGCGAATACGCAAGATTTAAATCTGCAGTCTGCTTTTACTTTTCATTTTTGGGATCCGATAAACTGGAGAATCTATAATCTAGTCTCTCTCAAAAAAGATGAAGGCTAAGAGTACTTATGCCGGTTTGTAGAGCGCTGTTGGAGCGCTGTTTTAAACAAACTGATAATAATAAGATCAACTTGGACTCAGAAAACAAAGCTTCTGGTTCTGTCTCATGAAATTCCAGTAAACCGGAGACTGTGTGTGTATCGGAGAATGTTACAAGTGTTGTTGCAAATGCTGAAAGTATTGCTTTGAACTCTGTGGAACAAAATCTTTCTTCTCTCTCTCTGAGAAAAAATGAGACTCTTTCGGACTTTTCTTCGCGTTGTTCTGTTAATGTAATAATATGTGACTCTTTTAAGGGGGATGGAACAATGTGTGTAAAAGATGGAAATGAAAAAGTGACTGTACTTCCTAAAATTGTTTGTGCAGGGACACTGAAACCTGAATTGGATTCTGTTGAGCCTGGGGTGGAGGCTGAGGTGGCTGCTTCCACTCGGGAAATTGTGGTTCCGGGGAACTCTTTTTCAGTTAAGCAAAAACATGGTTGTTCTGGTGTTTGTCAATCTATAGATACAGAGAAAGAAAAATTGGCTTTAAGGGTGGAGTCCTTTGAAAGGAAGAGATGGAAGAAACTCGCGACTGTGTTGTTGCTGAAATTCCAAAAGCTGGACTTGAAATCTCTGCAACGAAAATTCAACAAGTTTCACCTTAGAAGTACCTGGGATGGAAGATGATGGAAGACGACAATAACACCACAGAAAATTCAGATCCGAACCAGAGTCAACAAACTACAAGAGTTACAACAACTTCTAGGAGAAATCAACTGGGTCAGACCGATGTTGGGAATCACCAATGATGAACTGAGTCCGCTCTTCGATTTGCTGAGAGGAAGTTGCGACATCACTTCGCCAAGAACTTTAAGCCCTGAAGCTCGTGCTGCTCTCGACAAAGTCACAGAAGCTCTTCAAAAAAGACAAGCTCATCGCGGCGTTCCTGAAAATCCTTTCTTTCTTGCAATCTTAGGAGAGAAGATGCAGCTTTGTGGTCTCATTTTCCAGTGGGATGCCACAGAACAAGATCCTTTGTTAATAATGGAATGGGTTTTTCCTCCCTACAGGTTTTCAAAGACCATTTGCTCAGTTTTAGAAATGATTGCATACATTATAATTAAGGCTAGAACCAGATTGTTAACTTTGGCAGGTCAAGAATGTTCAGTTATCTATTTGCCATTGAAAAATGATTATTTCAATTGGGCAATGCAAAATTCTGATGATTTACAATATGCATTCTTAGGTTTTCCAGGTGTTTGTTCCATACACTATCCAGCTCACAAACTACTGCAAGCAAAATTGAGTTTCAGAGAAAAACCTAAATTAAGTGAAGAACCTTTACATGCTGTGACTCTCTTCACTGATGGCTCTGGTAAAAGCCACAAGTCCGTTGTGACTTGGTTTAATCAAAAGACTGATGTTTGGGAATCTGATATTCAAACAATAGAGGGATCCCCTCAAATTGTTGAGCCTGCTGCAGTAGTTTGAGCTTTTCAGCTGTTTCCTCAGCCTTTTAATTTGGTCACAGATTCTGCTTATGTTGCTAATGTAGTCAGGAGAATAGAAGGTTCCATTTTAAAGGATGTTAGTAATGAAACTTTACATCGTTGGCTTTCATGTCTTTTTATAACTTTGCAATATAGAACTAATCCATATTTTGTTTCTCACATTAGGGCGCATTCTTCACTTCCTGGATTTTTAGTGGAAGGAAATGCAAGAGTGGACAAGCTGACAATGGTCATTTCTAACACATTGCCAAATAGTTTTGAACAAGCAAAATTGAGTCATGCCTTTTTCCACCAAAATGCACAAGCACTCATGCGAATGTTCCAAGTCACTAAAAGTCAAGCTAAAGCTATCATTCATACTTGCCCTGACTGTCAATTGGTACAACCTCCTGTTTCTACAGGAGCAATCAACCCCCGAGGCTTACAAAGCCTACAGTTGTGGCAAACAGATGTTACTAAATATCCTTCTGTTGGTAAATTTGAAAATATTCATGTTTCAATAGACACGTTCTCTGGTGCAGTTTTTGCTTCCCCTCACACAGGTGAAACTGGCAGCCATGCTTGTCATCATTTCCTGCAAGCTTTTGCTTCATTGGGTATACCCCAAGAAGTAAAAACTGACAATGGTCCCGCATACATATCTCAAAAATTGGCCACATTTTTAAATGAATGGGGTGTTCGACACATTTTTGGTATTCCCTACTCTCCCACAAGCCAAGCAATCATTGAAAGAACACATCAAACCTTAAAACGCATATTAGATCAACAGAGAGGGGGAACGGAAATCACCCCACAGATGAGACAGAGTAAGGCTTTGTATGTTTTTAATTTTCTAAATAGTTCAAGTACAGAACCAGATCCACCAATCTTTAGACACTTTTCAAATAGCACACAGGCAAAACTGAAAGAACATCCTCCTCTTCTAATTAGAAACCCTGACTCTGGACAGATGGAAGGTCCGTTTCAATCAATAATGTGGGGCAAAGGGTATGCTTCTATTTCCACAGGTGCTGGAAGAATTAAGTGGGTTCCTGCCAAAAACGTCAAACCGTATCACACTTCAGAACCTGTTGTCGAGCCTAGAACTGAGGAAGCAAGTACGCAGACGTGGACCGAATCGAAGGATCCCGGGTCTCGCCTGACGCCTCTTGTGCCTGACGTTCTTTGTGCATCGGTGGAACCCATGAACTCTGATTTTGTGCCAATGTTATTTATGAGTATACGAATTGAATGCTGAATGTTTGTTTAACAAAGCTAATTTTTGGCTGAAAATATAGGTTCTTGTTTTTGTTTAGAAAGAATTCTGCCAAAACTTAGTTCTTGAAAGAGATGGGGCAGAATCAAATGGTATACTTGTTTTGCTTGATTTTAATTGTTTTTTGTCGTGCAGATTTGCCTGTGGATCAACCGAGAACGAATGTTTGGGTGACCTTAGCCAAGGCTGCCGGATCGGATACTATATGTCTGTCTAATTTGGAACCAGAAAAGCCTTTCTCAATCTGTTTGGTTGGTGCGCCAGTGAAAGAGTTTCCTTTGGTCAGAAAAGAATCCAATGGTAAACCAGGTGGAATTGACAAGGGAAACAGTCCTTCCTTCAATTGGAACATTTGGTCCAAAAAACTTCTCAGGGCAGCAAATGTTTCAAACAGTTGGGATGTGTTTCTGGAGACGGACCAATATCCACGGCAATTGCCAAAAGGGTATTGGATCATTTGCGGAGACAGAGGTTGGCAAGGCGTTCCAGCCCACCTTGCAGGTGGCCCTTGCAGCATTGGTATGCTTACCATAATTGCCCCCACTGCCAAAGCAGTGATGAAAAAGAAACAAAGGAAAACAAGAGCTGTTCCTTATTATGATGAGAACTGTCAGAGTGATTTTATGCCTTGGAATGCCGCCAGAAGGGCTTCAGCAGGTATATTTCTACCCCAATTGGCTTCAGCTGTGGCATTGAGACAATTAGATCGAGTTGGATGTTGGCTGAGCAAACAAGCTAATGCCACATCCTCCGCAATCAGTGATATGTTGACCGATGTTGATAGTATTAGACATGCTACTCTTCAAAACAGAGCAGCCATTGATTTTCTCTTACTGGCACAAGGACATGGTTGTGAGGAATTTGAAGGATTGTGTTGTATGAATTTGTCTGATCATTCTGAATCCATTCACAAAAGCATTCAAAAATTAAAGGATCTGAGAGCCCAAATTAAAGAAGATGGAGGTTCCTGGTTGGATGATTTTTTTCAAAATTGGAGTTTTGCACCTTGGCTAAGGCAACTTTGCAAGATAGGTCTTTACATATTAGGTGTTCTAATACTGATATTGATAGTGGTACCTTGTATACTCTGTTGTGTTCGGCGAATGATGAACAAAACAGTCCGAGAAGTTTTTGTCATTCAAGCAGGAGAATTAGGAAGTAGAAGCACAGAGAGTGTACGAAATCTCACGAAAGCAGTAGATGAGGGTATTGACATGAACGAAGGTTTTGAATTAAGGCCTTGGAATCGACCAGTTTTTTGAACGATGCCTTGTGACTGTTGCCAAACGTGATTCATATCTCTCTTTCAGGGATTGGGTCTTCACAGCATTAAGCTGCTGTGCCGTAATATAGCAATGCTTCAGTTTAGTGAAAATAGGACTTCAGCAGATAATAAGCAGAAATTTTGCAATAGAGCTATGAAACGCAAATAGCAAGCGACAAGAAAATGAAAGCTTCTGGGTCAAACAGAGAGGGGGAAATGTTGGAATCCATAAGGTTAGAGGATTTTTAAGAAATGGTTAAAAAGAAGTATGTAGGCCTTAGACTGGAGTTTTGTTAGCCTTGCAGAAAAGTTTCCCATGGAAGCAGAAATAGTTTTCCATGCAAGTAGAAAAGTTTCCCAAGCAGTAGACGTGACAAATAACAATAGGCTTCTGTAGAATTGGCTTTAGGATGGCAACAAGGTTATTTAATGTATATCTTTAGAAGGTTAGCATGAATAGAACTCTGTTCTTTGTCTCTTATCAACTAGTCTTTGTTTCAGTTACGATTACGTATTTTTTATAAGATTGGATAGAATGCTTGTCAATATGTGTTTTCTGTGTCTGATTGGCTGAATTCTAGTCTGAGATGATTTTATGTATTGCTGTATGAGCCCTGTTGAAGGAGACATTTTTTGGTGTGGATCAGTGAGCTGTCATGTCTCCATTTTGTATTTTGAGACTGATGTGCTGGAAATAAAAGCAAAAATCTCTTCACTGGTCTGGTTACCATCTTATCCATATTTGGATATTTTGCCGCGGCCTAGTGGGTTCCTTTATTAAGGCGTGGGTTCCTGACACCATTGGACTTATACCTGTCCCGTCCCCCGCATATTGGTGCCCCGTGTGATGACGTAGAATAGAAGAAAAAAAAAGAAAAATCGTTCAAGTACCAGCCGCGGAGACCCAAGTGTTAACAAGGAGGACACTGTATCATCTCTCCCGCCGAAGCCAAGAAAATTGTAACTTATCTCGGGAGAGCGCTTGGGTGACGTTGGGAGGAAAAATAGAGAAAAAGGAAATTAATAAAAGAACACAAAAATGGGAACGAATTTTTCAAAAGTTGAATGGGATGTTTTTTATCAATTAGAGACAATGTTACAAGAAAAAGGTCACTCTGAAATTTCAAAAACTGAGCCTAAAACTTACTTATCTGGGTTAAAGCGAATACGCAAGATTTAAATCTGCAGTCTGCTTTTACTTTTCATTTTTGGGATCAGATAAACTGGAGAATCTATAATCTAGTCTCTCTCAAAAAAGATGAAGGCTAAGAGTACTTATGCCGGTTTGTAGAGCGCTGTTGGAGCGCTGTTTTAAACAAACTGATAATAATAAGATCAACTTGGACTCAGAAAACAAAGCTTCTGGTTCTGTCTCATGAAATTCCAGTAAACCGGAGACTGTGTGTGTATCGGAGAATGTTACAAGTGTTGTTGCAAATGCTGAAAGTATTGCTTTGAACTCTGTGGAACAAAATCTTTCTTCTCTCTCTCTGAGAAAAAATGAGACTCTTTCGGACTTTTCTTCGCGTTGTTCTGTTAATGTAATAATATGTGACTCTTTTAAGGGGGATGGAACAATGTGTGTAAAAGATGGAAATGAAAAAGTGACTGTACTTCCTAAAATTGTTTGTGCAGGGACACTGAAACCTGAATTGGATTCTGTTGAGCCTGGGGTGGAGGCTGAGGTGGCTGCTTCCACTCGGGAAATTGTGGTTCCGGGGAACTCTTTTTCAGTTAAGCAAAAACATGGTTGTTCTGGTGTTTGTCAATCTATAGATACAGAGAAAGAAAAATTGGCTTTAAGGGTGGAGTCCTTTGAAAGGAAGAGATGGAAGAAACTCGCGACTGTGTTGTTGCTGAAATTCCAAAAGCTGGACTTGAAATCTCTGCAACGAAAATTCAACAAGTTTCACCTTAGAAGTACCTGGGATGGAAGATGATGGAAGACGACAATAACACCACAGAAAATTCAGATCCGAACCAGAGTCAACAAACTACAAGAGTTACAACAACTTCTAGGAGAAATCAACTGGGTCAGACCGATGTTGGGAATCACCAATGATGAACTGAGTCCGCTCTTCGATTTGCTGAGAGGAAGTTGCGACATCACTTCGCCAAGAACTTTAAGCCCTGAAGCTCGTGCTGCTCTCGACAAAGTCACAGAAGCTCTTCAAAAAAGACAAGCTCATCGCGGCGTTCCTGAAAATCCTTTCTTTCTTGCAATCTTAGGAGAGAAGATGCAGCTTTGTGGTCTCATTTTCCAGTGGGATGCCACAGAACAAGATCCTTTGTTAATAATGGAATGGGTTTTTCCTCCCTACAGGTTTTCAAAGACCATTTGCTCAGTTTTAGAAATGATTGCATACATTATAATTAAGGCTAGAACCAGATTGTTAACTTTGGCAGGTCAAGAATGTTCAGTTATCTATTTGCCATTGAAAAATGATTATTTCAATTGGGCAATGCAAAATTCTGATGATTTACAATATGCATTCTTAGGTTTTCCAGGTGTTTGTTCCATACACTATCCAGCTCACAAACTACTGCAAGCAAAATTGAGTTTCAGAGAAAAACCTAAATTAAGTGAAGAACCTTTACATGCTGTGACTCTCTTCACTGATGGCTCTGGTAAAAGCCACAAGTCCGTTGTGACTTGGTTTAATCAAAAGACTGATGTTTGGGAATCTGATATTCAAACAATAGAGGGATCCCCTCAAATTGTTGAGCCTGCTGCAGTAGTTTGAGCTTTTCAGCTGTTTCCTCAGCCTTTTAATTTGGTCACAGATTCTGCTTATGTTGCTAATGTAGTCAGGAGAATAGAAGGTTCCATTTTAAAGGATGTTAGTAATGAAACTTTACATCGTTGGCTTTCATGTCTTTTTATAACTTTGCAATATAGAACTAATCCATATTTTGTTTCTCACATTAGGGCGCATTCTTCACTTCCTGGATTTTTAGTGGAAGGAAATGCAAGAGTGGACAAGCTGACAATGGTCATTTCTAACACATTGCCAAATAGTTTTGAACAAGCAAAATTGAGTCATGCCTTTTTCCACCAAAATGCACAAGCACTCATGCGAATGTTCCAAGTCACTAAAAGTCAAGCTAAAGCTATCATTCATACTTGCCCTGACTGTCAATTGGTACAACCTCCTGTTTCTACAGGAGCAATCAACCCCCGAGGCTTACAAAGCCTACAGTTGTGGCAAACAGATGTTACTAAATATCCTTCTGTTGGTAAATTTGAAAATATTCATGTTTCAATAGACACGTTCTCTGGTGCAGTTTTTGCTTCCCCTCACACAGGTGAAACTGGCAGCCATGCTTGTCATCATTTCCTGCAAGCTTTTGCTTCATTGGGTATACCCCAAGAAGTAAAAACTGACAATGGTCCCGCATACATATCTCAAAAATTGGCCACATTTTTAAATGAATGGGGTGTTCGACACATTTTTGGTATTCCCTACTCTCCCACAAGCCAAGCAATCATTGAAAGAACACATCAAACCTTAAAACGCATATTAGATCAACAGAGAGGGGGAACGGAAATCACCCCACAGATGAGACAGAGTAAGGCTTTGTATGTTTTTAATTTTCTAAATAGTTCAAGTACAGAACCAGATCCACCAATCTTTAGACACTTTTCAAATAGCACACAGGCAAAACTGAAAGAACATCCTCCTCTTCTAATTAGAAACCCTGACTCTGGACAGATGGAAGGTCCGTTTCAATCAATAATGTGGGGCAAAGGGTATGCTTCTATTTCCACAGGTGCTGGAAGAATTAAGTGGGTTCCTGCCAAAAACGTCAAACCGTATCACACTTCAGAACCTGTTGTCGAGCCTAGAACTGAGGAAGCAAGTACGCAGACGTGGACCGAATCGAAGGATCCCGGGTCTCGCCTGACGCCTCTTGTGCCTGACGTTCTTTGTGCATCGGTGGAACCCATGAACTCTGATTTTGTGCCAATGTTATTTATGAGTATACGAATTGAATGCTGAATGTTTGTTTAACAAAGCTAATTTTTGGCTGAAAATATAGGTTCTTGTTTTTGTTTAGAAAGAATTCTGCCAAAACTTAGTTCTTGAAAGAGATGGGGCAGAATCAAATGGTATACTTGTTTTGCTTGATTTTAATTGTTTTTTGTCGTGCAGATTTGCCTGTGGATCAACCGAGAACGAATGTTTGGGTGACCTTAGCCAAGGCTGCCGGATCGGATACTATATGTCTGTCTAATTTGGAACCAGAAAAGCCTTTCTCAATCTGTTTGGTTGGTGCGCCAGTGAAAGAGTTTCCTTTGGTCAGAAAAGAATCCAATGGTAAACCAGGTGGAATTGACAAGGGAAACAGTCCTTCCTTCAATTGGAACATTTGGTCCAAAAAACTTCTCAGGGCAGCAAATGTTTCAAACAGTTGGGATGTGTTTCTGGAGACGGACCAATATCCACGGCAATTGCCAAAAGGGTATTGGATCATTTGCGGAGACAGAGGTTGGCAAGGCGTTCCAGTCCACCTTGCAGGTGGCCCTTGCAGCATTGGTATGCTTACCATAATTGCCCCCACTGCCAAAGCAGTGATGAAAAAGAAACAAAGGAAAACAAGAGCTGTTCCTTATTATGATGAGAACTGTCAGAGTGATTTTATGCCTTGGAATGCCGCCAGAAGGGCTTCAGCAGGTATATTTCTACCCCAATTGGCTTCAGCTGTGGCATTGAGACAATTAGATCGAGTTGGATGTTGGCTGAGCAAACAAGCTAATGCCACATCCTCCGCAATCAGTGATATGTTGACCGATGTTGATAGTATTAGACATGCTACTCTTCAAAACAGAGCAGCCATTGATTTTCTTTTGCTGGCACAAGGACATGGTTGTGAGGAATTTGAAGGATTGTGTTGTATGAATTTGTCTGATCATTCTGAATCCATTCACAAAAGCATTCAAAAATTAAAGGATCAGACAGCCCAAATTAAAGAAGATGGAGGTTCCTGGTTGGATGATTTGTTTCAAAATTGGAGTTTTGCACCTTGGCTAAGGCAACTTTGCAAGATAGGTCTTTACATATTAGGTGTTCTAATACTGATATTGATAGTGGTACCTTGTATACTCTGTTGTGTTCGACGAATGATGAACAAAACAGTCCGAGAAGTTTTTGTCATTCAAGCAGGAGAATTAGGAAGTAGAAGCACAGAGAGTGTACGAAATCTCACGAAAGCAGTAGATGAGGGTATTGACATGAACGAAGGTTTTGAATTAAGGCCTTGGAATCGACCAGAGTTTTTTTAACGATGCCTTGTGACTGTTGCCAAACGTGATTCATATCTCTTTCAGGGATTGGGTCTTCACAGCATTAAGTTGCTGTGCCGTAATATAGCAATGCTTCAGTTTAGTGAAAATAGGTCTTCAGCAGATAATAAGCAGAAATTTTGCAATAGAGCTATGAAACGCAAATAGCAAGCGACAAGAAAATGAAAGCTTCTGGGTCAGAGAGGGGGAAATGTTGGAATCCATAAGGTTAGAGGATTTTTAAGAAATGGTTAAAAAGAAGTATGTTGGCCTTAGACTGGAGTTTTGTTAGCATTGAAGAAAAGTTTCCCATGCAAGCAGAAGAAGTTTTCCATTCAAGCAGAAAAGTTTCCCAAGCAGTAGACGTGACAAATAACGATAGGCTTCTGTAGAATTTGCTTTAGGATGGCAACAAGGTCATTTAACGTATATCTTTAGAAGGTTAGCATGAATAGAACTCTGTTCTTTGTCTCTTATCAACTAGTCTTCGTTTTAGCTACGATTACGTATTTTTTATAAGATTGGATAGAATGCTTGTCAATATGTGTTTTCTGTGTCTGATTGGCTGAATTCTAGTCTGAGATGATTTTATGTATTGCTGTATGAGCCCTGTTGAAGGAGACATTTTTTGGTGTGGATCAGTGAGCTGTCATGTCTCCATTTTGTATTTTGACACTGATGTGCTGGAAATAATAGCAAAAATCTCTTCACTGGTCTGGTTACCATGTTATCCATATTTGGATATTTTACCGCGGCCTAGTGGGTTCCTTTTTTAAGGCGTGGGTTCCTGACACCATTGGACTTATACCTGTCCCGTCCCCCGCATATTGGTGCCCCGTGTGATGACGTAGAATAGAAGAAAAAAAAAGAAAAATCGTTCAAGTACCAGCCGCGGAGACCCAAGTGTTAACAAGGAGGACACTGTATCATCTCTCCCGCCGAAGCCAAGAAAATTGTAACTTATCTCGGGAGAGCGCTTGGGTGACGTTGGGAGGAAAAATAGAGAAAAAGGAAATTAATAAAAGAACACAAAAATGGGAACGAATTTTTCAAAAGTTGAATGGGATGTTTTTTATCAATTAGAGACAATGTTACAAGAAAAAGGTCACTCTGAAATTTCAAAAACTGAGCCTAAAACTTACTTATCTGGGTTAAAGCGAATACGCAAGATTTAAATCTGCAGTCTGCTTTTACTTTTCATTTTTGGGATCAGATAAACTGGAGAATCTATAATCTAGTCTCTCTCAAAAAAGATGAAGGCTAAGAGTACTTATGCCGGTTTGTAGAGCGCTGTTGGAGCGCTGTTTTAAACAAACTGATAATAATAAGATCAACTTGGACTCAGAAAACAAAGCTTCTGGTTCTGTCTCATGAAATTCCAGTAAACCGGAGACTGTGTGTGTATCGGAGAATGTTACAAGTGTTGTTGCAAATGCTGAAAGTATTGCTTTGAACTCTGTGGAACAAAATCTTTCTTCTCTCTCTCTGAGAAAAAATGAGACTCTTTCGGACTTTTCTTCGCGTTGTTCTGTTAATGTAATAATATGTGACTCTTTTAAGGGGGATGGAACAATGTGTGTAAAAGATGGAAATGAAAAAGTGACTGTACTTCCTAAAATTGTTTGTGCAGGGACACTGAAACCTGAATTGGATTCTGTTGGGCCTGGGGTGGAGGCTGAGGTGGCTGCTTCCACTCGGGAAATTGTGGTTCCGGGGAACTCTTTTTCAGTTAAGCAAAACCATGGTTGTTCTGGTGTTTGTCAATCTATAGATACAGAGAAAGAAAAATTGGCTTTAAGGGTGGAGTCCTTTGAAAGGAAGAGATGGAAGAAACTCGCGACTGTGTTGTTGCTGAAATTCCAAAAGCTGGACTTGAAATCTCTGCAACGAAAATTCAACAAGTTTCACCTTAGAAGTACCTGGGATGGAAGATGATGGAAGACGACAATAACACCACAGAAAATTCAGATCCGAACCAGAGTCAACAAACTACAAGAGTTACAACAACTTCTAGGAGAAATCAACTGGGTCAGACCGATGTTGGGAATCACCAATGATGAACTGAGTCCGCTCTTCGATTTGCTGAGAGGAAGTTGCGACATCACTTTGCCAAAAACTTTAACCCCTGAAGCTCGTGCTGCTCTTGACAAAGTCACAGAAGCTCTTCAAAAAAGACAAGCTCATCGCGGCGTTCCTGAAAATCCTTTCTTTCTTGCAATCTTAGGAGAGAAGATGCAGCTTTGTGGTCTCATTTTCCAGTGGGATGCCACAGAACAAGATCCTTTGTTAATAATGGAATGGGTTTTTCCTCCCTACAGGTTTTCAAAGACCATTTGCTCAGTTTTAGAAATGATTGCATACATTATAATTAAGGCTAGAACCAGATTGTTAACTTTGGCAGGTCAAGAATGTTCAGTTATCTATTTGCCATTGAAAAATGATTATTTCAATTGGGCAATGCAAAATTCTGATGATTTACAATATGCATTCTTAGGTTTTCCAGGTGTTTGTTCCATACACTATCCAGCTCACAAACTACTGCAAGCAAAATTGAGTTTCAGAGAAAAACCTAAATTAAGTGAAGAACCTTTACATGCTGTGACTCTCTTCACTGATGGCTCTGGTAAAAGCCACAAGTCCGTTGTGACTTGGTTTAATCAAAAGACTGATGTTTGGGAATCTGATATTCAAACAATAGAGGGATCCCCTCAAATTGTTGAGCCTGCTGCAGTAGTTTGAGCTTTTCAGCTGTTTCCTCAGCCTTTTAATTTGGTCACAGATTCTGCTTATGTTGCTAATGTAGTCAGGAGAATAGAAGGTTCCATTTTAAAGGATGTTAGTAATGAAACTTTACATCGTTGGCTTTCATGTCTTTTTATAACTTTGCAATATAGAACTAATCCATATTTTGTTTCTCACATTAGGGCGCATTCTTCACTTCCTGGATTTTTAGTGGAAGGAAATGCAAGAGCGGACAAGCTGACAATGGTCATTTCTAACACATTGCCAAATAGTTTTGAACAAGCAAAATTGAGTCATGCCTTTTTCCACCAAAATGCACAAGCACTCATGCGAATGTTCCAAGTCACTAAAAGTCAAGCTAAAGCTATCATTCATACTTGCCCTGACTGTCAATTGGTACAACCTCCTGTTTCTACAGGAGCAATCAACCCCCGAGGCTTACAAAGCCTACAGTTGTGGCAAACAGATGTTACTAAATATCCTTCTGTTGGTAAATTTGAAAATATTCATGTTTCAATAGACACGTTCTCTGGTGCAGTTTTTGCTTCCCCTCACACAGGTGAAACTGGCAGCCATGCTTGTCATCATTTCCTGCAAGCTTTTGCTTCATTGCGTATACCCCAAGAAGTAAAAACTGACAATGGTCCCGCATACATATCTCAAAAATTGGCCACATTTTTAAATGAATGGGGTGTTCGACACATTTTTGGTATTCCCTACTCTCCCACAAGCCAAGCAATCATTGAAAGAACACATCAAACCTTAAAACGCATATTAGATCAACAGAGAGGGGGAACGGAAATCACCCCACAGATGAGACAGAGTAAGGCTTTGTATGTTTTTAATTTTCTAAATAGTTCAAGTACAGAACCAGATCCACCAATCTTTAGACACTTTTCAAATAGCACACAGGCAAAACTGAAAGAACATCCTCCTCTTCTAATTAGAAACCCTGACTCTGGACAGATGGAAGGCCCGTTTCAATCAATAACGTGGGGCAAAGGGTATGCTTCTATTTCCACAGGTGCTGGAAGAATTAAGTGGGTTCCTGCCAAAAACGTCAAACCGTATCGCACTTCAGAACCTGTTGTCGAGCCTAGAACTGAGGAAGCAAGTACGCAGACGTGGACCGAATTGAAGGATCCCGGGTCTCGCCTGACGCCTCTTGTGCCTGACGTTCTTTGTGCATCGGTGGAACCCATGAACTCTGATTTTGTGCCAATGTTATTTATGAGTATACGAATTGAATGCTGAATGTTTGTTTAACAAAGCTAATTTTTGGCTGAAAATATAGGTTATTGTTTTTGTTTAGAAAGAATTCTGCCAAAACTTAGTTCTTGAAAGAGATGGGGCAGAATCAAATGGTATACTTGTTTTGCTTGATTTTAATTGTTTTTTGTCGTGCAGATTTGCCTGTGGATCAACCGAGAACGAATGTTTGGGTGACCTTAGCCAAGGCTGCCGGATCGGATACTATATGTCTGTCTAATTTGGAACCAGAAAAGCCTTTCTCAATCTGTTTGGTTGGTGCGCCAGTGAAAGAGTTTCCTTTGGTCAGAAAAGAATCCAATGGTAAACCAGGTGGAATTGACAATGGAAACAGTCCTTCCTTCAATTGGAACATTTGGTCCAAAAAACTTCTCAGGGCAGCAAATGTTTCAAACAGTTGGGATGTGTTTCTGGAGACGAACCAATATCCACGGCAATTGCCAAAAGGGTATTGGATCATTTGCGGAGACAGAGGTTGGCAAGGCGTTCCAGCCCACCTTGCAGGTGGCCCTTGCAGCATTGGTATGCTTACCATAATTGCCCCCACTGCCAAAGCAGTGATGAAAAAGAAACAAAGGAAAACAAGAGCTGTTCCTTATTATGATGAGAACTGTCAGAGTGATTTTATGCCTTGGAATGCCGCCAGAATGCCAGAAGGGTTTCAGCAGATATATTTCTACCCCAATTGGCTTCAGCTGTGGCATTGAGACAATTAGATCGAGTTGGATGTTGGCTGAGCAAACAAGCTAATGCCACATCCTCCGCAATCAGTGATATGTTGACCGATGTTGATAGTATTAGACATGCTACTCTTCAAAACAGAGCAGCCATTGATTTTCTCTTACTGGCACAAGGACATGGTTGTGAGGAATTTGAAGGATTGTGTTGTATGAATTTGTCTGATCATTCTGAATCCATTCACAAAAGCATTCAAAAATTAAAGGATCTGAGAGCCCAAATTAAAGAAGATGGAGGTTCCTGGTTGGATGATTTTTTTCAAAATTGGAGTTTTGCACCTTGGCTAAGGCAACTTTGCAAGATAGGTCTTTACATATTAGGTGTTCTAATACTGATATTGATAGTGGTACCTTGTATACTCTGTTGTGTTCGGCGAATGATGAACAAAACAGTCCGAGAAGTTTTTGTCATTCAAGCAGGAGAATTAGGAAGTAGAAGCACAGAGAGTGTACAAAATCTCACGAAAGCAGTAGATGAGGGTATTGACATGAACGAAGGTTTTGAATTAAGGCCTTGGAATCGACCAGTTTTTTGAACGATGCCTTGTGACTGTTGCCAAACGTGATTCATATCTCTCTTTCAGGGATTGGGTCTTCACAGCATTAAGCTGCTGTGCCGTAATATAGCAATGCTTCAGTTTAGTGAAAATAGGACTTCAGCAGATAATAAGCAGAAATTTTGCAATAGAGCTATGAAACGCAAATAGCAAGCGACAAGAAAATGAAAGCTTCTGGGTCAGAGAGGGGGAAATGTTGGAATCCATAAGGTTAGAGGATTTTTAAGAAATGGTTAAAAAGAAGTATGTTGGCCTTAGACTGGAGTTTTGTTAGCATTGAAGAAAAGTTTCCCATGCAAGCAGAAGAAGTTTTCCATGCAAGCAGAAAAGTTTCCCAAGCAGTAGACGTGACAAATAACGATAGGCTTCTGTAGAATTTGCTTTAGGATGGCAACAAGGTCATTTAATGTATATCTTTAGAAGGTTAGCATGAATAGAACTCTGTTCTTTGTCTCTTATCAACTAGTCTTCGTTTTAGCTACGATTACGTATTTTTTATAAGATTGGATAGAATGCTTGTCAATATGTGTTTTCTGTGTCTGATTGGCTGAATTCTAGTCTGAGATGATTTTATGTATTGCTGTATGAGCCCTGTTGAAGGAGACATTTTTTGGTGTGGATCAGTGAGCTGTCATGTCTCCATTTTGTATTTTGACACTGATGTGCTGGAAATAATAGCAAAAATCTCTTCACTGGTCTGGTTACCATGTTATCCATATTTGGATATTTTACCGCGGCCTAGTGGGTTCCTTTTTTAAGGCATGGGTTCCTGACACCATTGGACTTATACCTGTCCCGTCCCCCGCATATTGGTGCCCCGTGTGATGACGTAGAATAGAAGAAAAAAAAAGAAAAATCGTTCAAGTACCAGCCGCGGAGACCCAAGTGTTAACAAGGAGGACACTGTATCATCTCTCCCGCCGAAGCCAAGAAAATTGTAACTTATCTCGGGAGAGCGCTTGGGTGACGTTGGGAGGAAAAATAGAGAAAAAGGAAATTAATAAAAGAACACAAAAATGGGAACGAATTTTTCAAAAGTTGAATGGGATGTTTTTTATCAATTAGAGACAATGTTACAAGAAAAAGGTCACTCTGAAATTTCAAAAACTGAGCCTAAAACTTACTTATCTGGGTTAAAGCGAATACGCAAGATTTAAATCTGCAGTCTGCTTTTACTTTTCATTTTTGGGATCCGATAAACTGGAGAATCTATAATCTAGTCTCTCTCAAAAAAGATGAAGGCTAAGAGTACTTATGCCGGTTTGTAGAGCGCTGTTGGAGCGCTGTTTTAAACAAACTGATAATAATAAGATCAACTTGGACTCAGAAAACAAAGCTTCTGGTTCTGTCTCATGAAATTCCAGTAAACCGGAGACTGTGTGTGTATCGGAGAATGTTACAAGTGTTGTTGCAAATGCTGAAAGTATTGCTTTGAACTCTGTGGAACAAAATCTTTCTTCTCTCACTCTGAGAAAAAATGAGACTCTTTCGGACTTTTCTTCGCGTTGTTCTGTTAATGTAATAATATGTGACTCTTTTAAGGGGGATGGAACAATGTGTGTAAAAGATGGAAATGAAAAAGTGACTGTACTTCCTAAAATTGTTTGTGCAGGGACACTGAAACCTGAATTGGATTCTGTTGGGCCTGGGGTGGAGGCTGAGGTGGCTGCTTCCACTCGGGAAATTGTGGTTCCGGGGAACTCTTTTTCAGTTAAGCAAAACCATGGTTGTTCTGGTGTTTGTCAATCTATAGATACAGAGAAAGAAAAATTGGCTTTAAGGGTGGAGTCCTTTGAAAGGAAGAGATGGAAGAAACTCGCGACTGTGTTGTTGCTGAAATTCCAAAAGCTGGACTTGAAATCTCTGCAACGAAAATTCAACAAGTTTCACCTTAGAAGTACCTGGGATGGAAGATGATGGAAGACGACAATAACACCACAGAAAATTCAGATCCGAACCAGAGTCAACAAACTACAAGAGTTACAACAACTTCTAGGAGAAATCAACTGGGTCAGACCGATGTTGGGAATCACCAATGATGAACTGAGTCCGCTCTTCGATTTGCTGAGAGGAAGTTGCGACATCACTTTGCCAAAAACTTTAACCCCTGAAGCTCGTGCTGCTCTTGACAAAGTCACAGAAGCTCTTCAAAAAAGACAAGCTCATCGCGGCGTTCCTGAAAATCCTTTCTTTCTTGCAATCTTAGGAGAGAAGATGCAGCTTTGTGGTCTCATTTTCCAGTGGGATGCCACAGAACAAGATCCTTTGTTAATAATGGAATGGGTTTTTCCTCCCTACAGGTTTTCAAAGACCATTTGCTCAGTTTTAGAAATGATTGCATACATTATAATTAAGGCTAGAACCAGATTGTTAACTTTGGCAGGTCAAGAATGTTCAGTTATCTATTTGCCATTGAAAAATGATTATTTCAATTGGGCAATGCAAAATTCTGATGATTTACAATATGCATTCTTAGGTTTTCCAGGTGTTTGTTCCATACACTATCCAGCTCACAAACTACTGCAAGCAAAATTGAGTTTCAGAGAAAAACCTAAATTAAGTGAAGAACCTTTACATGCTGTGACTCTCTTCACTGATGGCTCTGGTAAAAGCCACAAGTCCGTTGTGACTTGGTTTAATCAAAAGACTGATGTTTGGGAATCTGATATTCAAACAATAGAGGGATCCCCTCAAATTGTTGAGCCTGCTGCAGTAGTTTGAGCTTTTCAGCTGTTTCCTCAGCCTTTTAATTTGGTCACAGATTCTGCTTATGTTGCTAATGTAGTCAGGAGAATAGAAGGTTCCATTTTAAAGGATGTTAGTAATGAAACTTTACATCGTTGGCTTTCATGTCTTTTTATAACTTTGCAATATAGAACTAATCCATATTTTGTCTCTCACATTAGGGCGCATTCTTCACTTCCTGGATTTTTAGTGGAAAGAAATGCAAGAGTGGACAAGCTGACAATGGTCATTTCTAACACATTGCCAAATAGTTTTGAACAAGCAAAATTGAGTCATGCCTTTTTCCACCAAAATGCACAAGCACTCATGCGAATGTTTCAAGTCACTAAAAGTCAAGCTAAAGCTATCATTCATACTTGCCCTGACTGTCAATTGGTACAACCTCCTGTTTCTACAGGAGCAATCAACCCCCGAGGCTTACAAAGCCTACAGTTGTGGCAAACAGATGTTACTAAATATCCTTCTGTTGGTAAATTTGAAAATATTCATGTTTCAATAGACACGTTCTCTGGTGCAGTTTTTGCTTCCCCTCACACAGGTGAAACTGGCAGCCATGCTTGTCATCATTTCCTGCAAGCTTTTGCTTCATTGGGTATACCCCAAGAAGTAAAAACTGACAATGGTCCCGCATACATATCTCAAAAATTGGCCACATTTTTAAATGAATGGGGTGTTCGACACATTTTTGGTATTCCCTACTCTCCCACAAGCCAAGCAATCATTGAAAGAACACATCAAACCTTAAAACGCATATTAGATCAACAGAGAGGGGGAACGGAAATCACCCCACAGATGAGACAGAGTAAGGCTTTGTATGTTTTTAATTTTCTAAATAGTTCAAGTACAGAACCAGATCCACCAATCTTTAGACACTTTTCAAATAGCACACAGGCAAAACTGAAAGAACATCCTCCTCTTCTAATTAGAAACCCTGACTCTGGACAGATGGAAGGCCCGTTTCAATCAATAACGTGGGGCAAAGGGTATGCTTCTATTTCCACAGGTGCTGGAAGAATTAAGTGGGTTCCTGCCAAAAACGTCAAACCGTATCGCACTTCAGAACCTGTTGTCGAGCCTAGAACTGAGGAAGCAAGTACGCAGACGTGGACCGAATTGAAGGATCCCGGGTCTCGCCTGACGCCTCTTGTGCCTGACGTTCTTTGTGCATCGGTGGAACCCATGAACTCTGATTTTGTGCCAATGTTATTTATGAGTATACGAATTGAATGCTGAATGTTTGTTTAACAAAGCTAATTTTTGGCTGAAAATATAGGTTATTGTTTTTGTTTAGAAAGAATTCTGCCAAAACTTAGTTCTTGAAAGAGATGGGGCAGAATCAAATGGTATACTTGTTTTGCTTGATTTTAATTGTTTTTTGTCGTGCAGATTTGCCTGTGGATCAACCGAGAACGAATGTTTGGGTGACCTTAGCCAAGGCTGCCGGATCGGATACTATATGTCTGTCTAATTTGGAACCAGAAAAGCCTTTCTCAATCTGTTTGGTTGGTGCGCCAGTGAAAGAGTTTCCTTTGGTCAGAAAAGAATCCAATGATAAACCAGGTGGAATTGACAAGGGAAACAGTCCTTCCTTCAATTGGAACATTTGGTCCAAAAAACTTCTCAGGGCAGCAAATGTTTCAAACAGTTGGGATGTGTTTCTGGAGACGGACCAATATCCACGGCAATTGCCAAAAGGGTATTGGATCATTTGCGGAGACAGAGGTTGGCAAGGCGTTCCAGCCCACCTTGCAGGTGGCCCTTGCAGCATTGGTATGCTTACCATAATTGCCCCCACTGCCAAAGCAGTGATGAAAAAGAAACAAAGGAAAACAAGAGCTGTTCCTTATTATGATGAGAACTGTCAGAGTGATTTTATGCCTTGGAATGCCGCCAGAAGGGCTTCAGCAGGTATATTTCTACCCCAATTGGCTTCAGCTGTGGCATTGAGACAATTAGATCGAGTTGGATGTTGGCTGAGCAAACAAGCTAATGCCACATCCTCCGCAATCAGTGATATGTTGACCGATGTTGATAGTATTAGACATGCTACTCTTCAAAACAGAGCAGCCATTGATTTTCTCTTACTGGCACAAGGACATGGTTGTGAGGAATTTGAAGGATTGTGTTGTATGAATTTGTCTGATCATTCTGAATCCATTCACAAAAGCATTCAAAAATTAAAGGATCTGAGAGCCCAAATTAAAGAAGATGGAGGTTCCTGGTTGGATGATTTTTTTCAAAATTGGAGTTTTGCACCTTGGCTAAGGCAACTTTGCAAGATAGGTCTTTACATATTAGGTGTTCTAATACTGATATTGATAGTGGTACCTTGTATACTCTGTTGTGTTCGGCGAATGATGAACAAAACAGTCCGAGAAGTTTTTGTCATTCAAGCAGGAGAATTAGGAAGTAGAAGCACAGAGAGTGTACGAAATCTCACGAAAGCAGTAGATGAGGGTATTGACATGAACGAAGGTTTTGAATTAAGGCCTTGGAATCGACCAGAGTTTTTTTAACGATGCCTTGTGACTGTTGCCAAACGTGATTCATATCTCTTTCAGGGATTGGGTCTTCACAGCATTAAGTTGCTGCGCCGTAATATAGCAATGCTTCAGTTTAGTGAAAATAGGTCTTCAGCAGATAATAAGCAGAAATTTTGCAATAGAGCTATGAAACGCAAATAGCAAGCGACAAGAAAATGAAAGCTTCTGGGTCAGAGAGGGGGAAATGTTGGAATCCATAAGGTTAGAGGATTTTTAAGAAATGGTTAAAAAGAAGTATGTTGGCCTTAGACTGGAGTTTTGTTAGCATTGTAGAAAAGTTTCCCATGCAAGCAGAAGAAGTTTTCCATGCAAGCAGAAAAGTTTCCCAAGCAGTAGACGTGACAAATAACGATAGGCTTCTGTAGAATTGGCTTTAGGATGGCAACAAGGTCATTTAATGTATATCTTTAGAAGGTTAGCATGAATAGAACTCTGTTCTTTGTCTCTTATCAACTAGTCTTCGTTTTAGCTACGATTACGTATTTTTTATAAGATTGGATAGAATGCTTGTCAATATGTGTTTTCTGTGTCTGATTGGCTGAATTCTAGTCTGAGATGATTTTATGTATTGCTGTATGAGCCCTGTTGAAGGAGACATTTTTTGGTGTGGATCAGTGAGCTGTCATGTCTCCATTTTGTATTTTGACACTGATGTGCTGGAAATAATAGCAAAAATCTCTTCACTGGTCTGGTTACCATGTTATCCATATTTGGATATTTTACCGCGGCCTAGTGGGTTCCTTTTTTAAGGCATGGGTTCCTGACACCATTGGACTTATACCTGTCCCGTCCCCCGCATATTGGTGCCCCGTGTGATGACGTAGAATAGAAGAAAAAAAAAGAAAAATCGTTCAAGTACCAGCCGCGGAGACCCAAGTGTTAACAAGGAGGACACTGTATCATCTCTCCCGCCGAAGCCAAGAAAATTGTAACTTATCTCGGGAGAGCACTTGGGTGACGTTGGGAGGAAAAATAGAGAAAAAGGAAATTAATAAAAGAACACAAAAATGGGAACGAATTTTTCAAAAGTTGAATGGGATGTTTTTTATCAATTAGAGACAATGTTACAAGAAAAAGGTCACTCTGAAATTTCAAAAACTGAGCCTAAAACTTACTTATCTGGGTTAAAGCGAATACGCAAGATTTAAATCTGCAGTCTGCTTTTACTTTTCATTTTTGGGATCAGATAAACTGGAGAATCTATAATCTAGTCTCTCTCAAAAAAGATGAAGGCTAAGAGTACTTATGCCGGTTTGTAGAGCGCTGTTGGAGCGCTGTTTTAAACAAACTGATAATAATAAGATCAACTTGGACTCAGAAAACAAAGCTTCTGGTTCTGTCTCATGAAATTCCAGTAAACCGGAGACTGTGTGTGTATCGGAGAATGTTACAAGTGTTGTTGCAAATGCTGAAAGTATTGCTTTGAACTCTGTGGAACAAAATCTTTCTTCTCTCTCTCTGAGAAAAAATGAGACTCTTTCGGACTTTTCTTCGCGTTGTTCTGTTAATGTAATAATATGTGACTCTTTTAAGGGGGATGGAACAATGTGTGTAAAAGATGGAAATGAAAAAGTGACTGTACTTCCTAAAATTGTTTGTGCAGGGACACTGAAACCTGAATTGGATTCTGTTGGGCCTGGGGTGGAGGCTGAGGTGGCTGCTTCCACTCGGGAAATTGTGGTTCCGGGGAACTCTTTTTCAGTTAAGCAAAACCATGGTTGTTCTGGTGTTTGTCAATCTATAGATACAGAGAAAGAAAAATTGGCTTTAAGGGTGGAGTCCTTTGAAAGGAAGAGATGGAAGAAACTCGCGACTGTGTTGTTGCTGAAATTCCAAAAGCTGGACTTGAAATCTCTGCAACGAAAATTCAACAAGTTTCACCTTAGAAGTACCTGGGATGGAAGATGATGGAAGACGACAATAACACCACAGAAAATTCAGATCCGAACCAGAGTCAACAAACTACAAGAGTTACAACAACTTCTAGGAGAAATCAACTGGGTCAGACCGATGTTGGGAATCACCAATGATGAACTGAGTCCGCTCTTCGATTTGCTGAGAGGAAGTTGCGACATCACTTTGCCAAAAACTTTAACCCCTGAAGCTCGTGCTGCTCTTGACAAAGTCACAGAAGCTCTTCAAAAAAGACAAGCTCATCGCGGCGTTCCTGAAAATCCTTTCTTTCTTGCAATCTTAGGAGAGAAGATGCAGCTTTGTGGTCTCATTTTCCAGTGGGATGCCACAGAACAAGATCCTTTGTTAATAATGGAATGGGTTTTTCCTCCCTACAGGTTTTCAAAGACCATTTGCTCAGTTTTAGAAATGATTGCATACATTATAATTAAGGCTAGAACCAGATTGTTAACTTTGGCAGGTCAAGAATGTTCAGTTATCTATTTGCCATTGAAAAATGATTATTTCAATTGGGCAATGCAAAATTCTGATGATTTACAATATGCATTCTTAGGTTTTCCAGGTGTTTGTTCCATACACTATCCAGCTCACAAACTACTGCAAGCAAAATTGAGTTTCAGAGAAAAACCTAAATTAAGTGAAGAACCTTTACATGCTGTGACTCTCTTCACTGATGGCTCTGGTAAAGGCCACAAGTCCGTTGTGACTTGGTTTAATCAAAAGACTGATGTTTGGGAATCTGATATTCAAACAATAGAGGGATCCCCTCAAATTGTTGAGCCTGCTGCAGTAGTTTGAGCTTTTCAGCTGTTTCCTCAGCCTTTTAATTTGGTCACAGATTCTGCTTATGTTGCTAATGTAGTCAGGAGAATAGAAGGTTCCATTTTAAAGGATGTTAGTAATGAAACTTTACATCGTTGGCTTTCATGTCTTTTTATAACTTTGCAATATAGAACTAATCCATATTTTGTTTCTCACATTAGGGCGCATTCTTCACTTCCTGGATTTTTAGTGGAAGGAAATGCAAGAGTGGACAAGCTGACAATGGTCATTTCTAACACATTGCCAAATAGTTTTGAACAAGCAAAATTGAGTCATGCCTTTTTCCACCAAAATGCACAAGCACTCATGCGAATGTTCCAAGTCACTAAAAGTCAAGCTAAAGCTATCATTCATACTTGCCCTGACTGTCAATTGGTACAACCTCCTGTTTCTACAGGAGCAATCAACCCCCGAGGCTTACAAAGCCTACAGTTGTGGCAAACAGATGTTACTAAATATCCTTCTGTTGGTAAATTTGAAAATATTCATGTTTCAATAGACACGTTCTCTGGTGCAGTTTTTGCTTCCCCTCACACAGGTGAAACTGGCAGCCATGCTTGTCATCATTTCCTGCAAGCTTTTGCTTCATTGGGTATACCCCAAGAAGTAAAAACTGACAATGGTCCCGCATACATATCTCAAAAATTGGCCACATTTTTAAATGAATGGGGTGTTCGACACATTTTTGGTATTCCCTACTCTCCCACAAGCCAAGCAATCATTGAAAGAACACATCAAACCTTAAAACGCATATTAGATCAACAGAGAGGGGGAACGGAAATCACCCCACAGATGAGACAGAGTAAGGCTTTGTATGTTTTTAATTTTCTAAATAGTTCAAGTACAGAACCAGATCCACCAATCTTTAGACACTTTTCAAATAGCACACAGGCAAAACTGAAAGAACATCCTCCTCTTCTAATTAGAAACCCTGACTCTGGACAGATGGAAGGCCCGTTTCAATCAATAACGTGGGGCAAAGGGTATGCTTCTATTTCCACAGGTGCTGGAAGAATTAAGTGGGTTCCTGCCAAAAACGTCAAACCGTATCGCACTTCAGAACCTGTTGTCGAGCCTAGAACTGAGGAAGCAAGTACGCAGACGTGGACCGAATCGAAGGATCCCGGGTCTCGCCTGACGCCTCTTGTGCCTGACGTTCTTTGTGCATCGGTGGAACCCATGAACTCTGATTTTGTGCCAATGTTATTTATGAGTATACGAATTGAATGCTGAATGTTTGTTTAACAAAGCTAATTTTTGGCTGAAAATTTAGGTTATTGTTTTTGTTTAGAAAGAATTCTGCCAAAACTTAGTTCTTGAAAGAGATGGGGCAGAATCAAATGGTATACTTGTTTTGCTTGATTTTAATTGTTTTTTGTCGTGCAGATTTGCCTGTGGATCAACCGAGAACGAATGTTTGGGTGACCTTAGCCAAGGCTGCCGGATCGGATACTATATGTCTGTCTAATTTGGAACCAGAAAAGCCTTTCTCAATCTGTTTGGTTGGTGCGCCAGTGAAAGAGTTTCCTTTGGTCAGAAAAGAATCCAATGGTAAACCAGGTGGAATTGACAATGGAAACAGTCCTTCCTTCAATTGGAACATTTGGTCCAAAAAACTTCTCAGGGCAGCAAATGTTTCAAACAGTTGGGATGTGTTTCTGGAGACGGACCAATATCCACGGCAATTGCCAAAAGGGTATTGGATCATTTGCGGAGACAGAGGTTGGCAAGGCGTTCCAGCCCACCTTGCAGGTGGCCCTTGCAGCATTGGTATGCTTACCATAATTGCCCCCACTGCCAAAGCAGTGATGAAAAAGAAACAAAGGAAAACAAGAGCTGTTCCTTATTATGATGAGAACTGTCAGAGTGATTTTATGCCTTGGAATGCCGCCAGAATGCCAGAAGGGTTTCAGCAGATATATTTCTACCCCAATTGGCTTCAGCTGTGGCATTGAGACAATTAGATCGAGTTGGATGTTGGCTGAGCAAACAAGCTAATGCCACATCCTCCGCAATCAGTGATATGTTGACCGATGTTGATAGTATTAGACATGCTACTCTTCAAAACAGAGCAGCCATTGATTTTCTCTTACTGGCACAAGGACATGGTTGTGAGGAATTTGAAGGATTGTGTTGTATGAATTTGTCTGATCATTCTGAATCCATTCACAAAAGCATTCAAAAATTAAAGGATCTGAGAGCCCAAATTAAAGAAGATGGAGGTTCCTGGTTGGATGATTTTTTTCAAAATTGGAGTTTTGCACCTTGGCTAAGGCAACTTTGCAAGATAGGTCTTTACATATTAGGTGTTCTAATACTGATATTGATAGTGGTACCTTGTATACTCTGTTGTGTTCGGCGAATGATGAACAAAACAGTCCGAGAAGTTTTTGTCATTCAAGCAGGAGAATTAGGAAGTAGAAGCACAGAGAGTGTACAAAATCTCACGAAAGCAGTAGATGAGGGTATTGACATGAACGAAGGTTTTGAATTAAGGCCTTGGAATCGACCAGTTTTTTGAACGATGCCTTGTGACTGTTGCCAAACGTGATTCATATCTCTCTTTCAGGGATTGGGTCTTCACAGCATTAAGCTGCTGTGCCGTAATATAGCAATGCTTCAGTTTAGTGAAAATAGGACTTCAGCAGATAATAAGCAGAAATTTTGCAATAGAGCTATGAAACGCAAATAGCAAGCGACAAGAAAATGAAAGCTTCTGGGTCAAACAGAGAGGGGGAAATGTTGGAATCCATAAGGTTAGAGGATTTTTAAGAAATGGTTAAAAAGAAGTATGTAGGCCTTAGACTGGAGTTTTGTTAGCCTTGCAGAAAAGTTTCCCATGGAAGCAGAAATAGTTTTCCATGCAAGTAGAAAAGTTTCCCAAGCAGTAGACGTGACAAATAACAATAGGCTTCTGTAGAATTGGCTTTAGGATGGCAACAAGGTTATTTAATGTATATCTTTAGAAGGTTAGCATGAATAGAACTCTGTTCTTTGTCTCTTATCAACTCGTCTTTGTTTCAGTTACGATTACGTATGTTTTATAAGATTGGATAGAATGCTTGTCAATATGTGTTTTCTGTGTCTGATTGGCTGAATTCTAGTCTGAGATGATTTTATGTATTGCTGTATGAGCCCTGTTGAAGGAGACATTTTTTGGTGTGGATCAGTGAGCTGTCATGTCTCCATTTTGTATTTTGAGACTGATGTGCTGGAAATAAAAGCAAAAATCTCTTCACTGGTCTGGTTACCATCTTATCCATATTTGGATATTTTGCCGCGGCCTAGTGGGTTCCTTTATTAAGGCGTGGGTTCCTGACACCATTGGACTTATACCTGTCCCGTCCCCCGCATATTGGTGCCCCGTGTGATGACGTAGAATAGAAGAAAAAAAAAGAAAAATCGTTCAAGTACCAGCCGCGGAGACCCAAGTGTTAACAAGGAGGACACTGTATCATCTCTCCCGCCGAAGCCAAGAAAATTGTAACTTATCTCGGGAGAGCGCTTGGGTGACGTTGGGAGGAAAAATAGAGAAAAAGGAAATTAATAAAAGAACACAAAAATGGGAACGAATTTTTCAAAAGTTGAATGGGATGTTTTTTATCAATTAGAGACAATGTTACAAGAAAAAGGTCACTCTGAAATTTCAAAAACTGAGCCTAAAACTTACTTATCTGGGTTAAAGCGAATACGCAAGATTTAAATCTGCAGTCTGCTTTTACTTTTCATTTTTGGGATCAGATAAACTGGAGAATCTATAATCTAGTCTCTCTCAAAAAAGATGAAGGCTAAGAGTACTTATGCCGGTTTGTAGAGCGCTGTTGGAGCGCTGTTTTAAACAAACTGATAATAATAAGATCAACTTGGACTCAGAAAACAAAGCTTCTGGTTCTGTCTCATGAAATTCCAGTAAACCGGAGACTGTGTGTGTATCGGAGAATGTTACAAGTGTTGTTGCAAATGCTGAAAGTATTGCTTTGAACTCTGTGGAACAAAATCTTTCTTCTCTCTCTCTGAGAAAAAATGAGACTCTTTCGGACTTTTCTTCGCGTTGTTCTGTTAATGTAATAATATGTGACTCTTTTAAGGGGGATGGAACAATGTGTGTAAAAGATGGAAATGAAAAAGTGACTGTACTTCCTAAAATTGTTTGTGCAGGGACACTGAAACCTGAATTGGATTCTGTTGAGCCTGGGATGGAGGCTGAGGTGGCTGCTTCCACTCGGGAAATTGTGGTTCCGGGGAACTCTTTTTCAGTTAAGCAAAAACATGGTTGTTCTGGTGTTTGTCAATCTATAGATACAGAGAAAGAAAAATTGGCTTTAAGGGTGGAGTCCTTTGAAAGGAAGAGATGGAAGAAACTCGCGACTGTGTTGTTGCTGAAATTCCAAAAGCTGGACTTGAAATCTCTGCAACGAAAATTCAACAAGTTTCACCTTAGAAGTACCTGGGATGGAAGATGATGGAAGACGACAATAACACCACAGAAAATTCAGATCCGAACCAGAGTCAACAAACTACAAGAGTTACAACAACTTCTAGGAGAAATCAACTGGGTCAGACCGATGTTGGGAATCACCAATGATGAACTGAGTCCGCTCTTCGATTTGCTGAGAGGAAGTTGCGACATCACTTCGCCAAGAACTTTAACCCCTGAAGCTCGTGCTGCTCTCGACAAAGTCACAGAAGCTCTTCAAAAAAGACAAGCTCATCGCGGCGTTCCTGAAAATCCTTTCTTTCTTGCAATCTTAGGAGAGAAGATGCAGCTTTGTGGTCTCATTTTCCAGTGGGATGCCACAGAACAAGATCCTTTGTTAATAATGGAATGGGTTTTTCCTCCCTACAGGTTTTCAAAGACCATTTGCTCAGTTTTAGAAATGATTGCATACATTATAATTAAGGCTAGAACCAGATTGTTAACTTTGGCAGGTCAAGAATGTTCAGTTATCTATTTGCCATTGAAAAATGATTATTTCAATTGGGCAATGCAAAATTCTGATGATTTACAATATGCATTCTTAGGTTTTCCAGGTGTTTGTTCCATACACTATCCAGCTCACAAACTACTGCAAGCAAAATTGAGTTTCAGAGAAAAACCTAAATTAAGTGAAGAACCTTTACATGCTGTGACTCTCTTCACTGATGGCTCTGGTAAAAGCCACAAGTCCGTTGTGACTTGGTTTAATCAAAAGACTGATGTTTGGGAATCTGATATTCAAACAATAGAGGGATCCCCTCAAATTGTTGAGCCTGCTGCAGTAGTTTGAGCTTTTCAGCTGTTTCCTCAGCCTTTTAATTTGGTCACAGATTCTGCTTATGTTGCTAATGTAGTCAGGAGAATAGAAGGTTCCATTTTAAAGGATGTTAGTAATGAAACTTTACATCGTTGGCTTTCATGTCTTTTTATAACTTTGCAATATAGAACTAATCCATATTTTGTTTCTCACATTAGGGCGCATTCTTCACTTCCTGGATTTTTAGTGGAAGGAAATGCAAGAGTGGACAAGCTGACAATGGTCATTTCTAACACATTGCCAAATAGTTTTGAACAAGCAAAATTGAGTCATGCCTTTTTCCACCAAAATGCACAAGCACTCATGCGAATGTTCCAAGTCACTAAAAGTCAAGCTAAAGCTATCATTCATACTTGCCCTGACTGTCAATTGGTACAACCTCCTGTTTCTACAGGAGCAATCAACCCCCGAGGCTTACAAAGCCTACAGTTGTGGCAAACAGATGTTACTAAATATCCTTCTGTTGGTAAATTTGAAAATATTCATGTTTCAATAGACACGTTCTCTGGTGCAGTTTTTGCTTCCCCTCACACAGGTGAAACTGGCAGCCATGCTTGTCATCATTTCCTGCAAGCTTTTGCTTCATTGGGTATACCCCAAGAAGTAAAAACTGACAATGGTCCCGCATACATATCTCAAAAATTGGCCACATTTTTAAATGAATGGGGTGTTCGACACATTTTTGGTATTCCCTACTCTCCCACAAGCCAAGCAATCATTGAAAGAACACATCAAACCTTAAAACGCATATTAGATCAACAGAGAGGGGGAACGGAAATCACCCCACAGATGAGACAGAGTAAGGCTTTGTATGTTTTTAATTTTCTAAATAGTTCAAGTACAGAACCAGATCCACCAATCTTTAGACACTTTTCAAATAGCACACAGGCAAAACTGAAAGAACATCCTCCTCTTCTAATTAGAAACCCTGACTCTGGACAGATGGAAGGTCCGATTCAATCAATAATGTGGGGCAAAGGGTATGCTTCTATTTCCACAGGTGCTGGAAGAATTAAGTGGGTTCCTGCCAAAAACGTCAAACCGTATCACACTTCAGAACCTGTTGTCGAGCCTAGAACTGAGGAAGCAAGTACGCAGACGTGGACCGAATCGAAGGATCCCGGGTCTCGCCTGACGCCTCTTGTGCCTGACGTTCTTTGTGCATCGGTGGAACCCATGAACTCTGATTTTGTGCCAATGTTATTTATGAGTATACGAATTGAATGCTGAATGTTTGTTTAACAAAGCTAATTTTTGGCTGAAAATATAGGTTCTTGTTTTTGTTTAGAAAGAATTCTGCCAAAACTTAGTTCTTGAAAGAGATGGGGCAGAATCAAATGGTATACTTGTTTTGCTTGATTTTAATTGTTTTTTGTCGTGCAGATTTGCCTGTGGATCAACCGAGAACGAATGTTTGGGTGACCTTAGCCAAGGCTGCCGGATCGGATACTATATGTCTGTCTAATTTGGAACCAGAAAAGCCTTTCTCAATCTGTTTGGTTGGTGCGCCAGTGAAAGAGTTTCCTTTGGTCAGAAAAGAATCCAATGGTAAACCAGGTGGAATTGACAAGGGAAACAGTCCTTCCTTCAATTGGAACATTTGGTCCAAAAAACTTCTCAGGGCAGCAAATGTTTCAAACAGTTGGGATGTGTTTCTGGAGACGGACCAATATCCACGGCAATTGCCAAAAGGGTATTGGATCATTTGCGGAGACAGAGGTTGGCAAGGCGTTCCAGCCCACCTTGCAGGTGGCCCTTGCAGCATTGGTATGCTTACCATAATTGCCCCCACTGCCAAAGCAGTGATGAAAAAGAAACAAAGGAAAACAAGAGCTGTTCCTTATTATGATGAGAACTGTCAGAGTGATTTTATGCCTTGGAATGCCGCCAGAAGGGCTTCAGCAGGTATATTTCTACCCCAATTGGCTTCAGCTGTGGCATTGAGACAATTAGATCGAGTTGGATGTTGGCTGAGCAAACAAGCTAATGCCACATCCTCCGCAATCAGTGATATGTTGACCGATGTTGATAGTATTAGACATGCTACTCTTCAAAACAGAGCAGCCATTGATTTTCTTTTGCTGGCACAAGGACATGGTTGTGAGGAATTTGAAGGATTGTGTTGTATGAATTTGTCTGATCATTCTGAATCCATTCACAAAAGCATCCAAAAATTAAAGGATCAGACAGCCCAAATTAAAGAAGATGGAGGTTCCTGGTTGGATGATTTGTTTCAAAATTGGAGTTTTGCACCTTGGCTAAGGCAACTTTGCAAGATAGGTCTTTACATATTAGGTGTTCTAATACTGATATTGATAGTGGTACCTTGTATACTCTGTTGTGTTCGGCGAATGATGAACAAAACAGTCCGAGAAGTTTTTGTCATTCAAGCAGGAGAATTAGGAAGTAGAAGCACAGAGAGTGTACGAAATCTCACGAAAGCAGTAGATGAGGGTATTGACATGAACGAAGGTTTTGAATTAAGGCCTTGGAATCGACCAGAGTTTTTTTAACGATGCCTTGTGACTGTTGCCAAACGTGATTCATATCTCTTTCAGGGATTGGGTCTTCACAGCATTAAGTTGCTGTGCCGTAATATAGCAATGCTTCAGTTTAGTGAAAATAGGTCTTCAGCAGATAATAAGCAGAAATTTTGCAATAGAGCTATGAAACGCAAATAGCAAGCGACAAGAAAATGAAAGCTTCTGGGTCAGAGAGGGGGAAATGTTGGAATCCATAAGGTTAGAGGATTTTTAAGAAATGGTTAAAAAGAAGTATGTTGGCCTTAGACTGGAGTTTTGTTAGCATTGTAGAAAAGTTTCCCATGCAAGCAGAAGAAGTTTTCCATGCAAGCAGAAAAGTTTCCCAAGCAGTAGACGTGACAAATAACGATAGGCTTCTGTAGAATTGGCTTTAGGATGGCAACAAGGTCATTTAATGTATATCTTTAGAAGGTTAGCATGAATAGAACTCTGTTCTTTGTCTCTTATCAACTAGTCTTCGTTTTAGCTACGATTACGTATTTTTTATAAGATTGGATAGAATGCTTGTCAATATGTGTTTTCTGTGTCTGATTGGCTGAATTCTAGTCTGAGATGATTTTATGTATTGCTGTATGAGCCCTGTTGAAGGAGACATTTTTTGGTGTGGATCAGTGAGCTGTCATGTCTCCATTTTGTATTTTGACACTGATGTGCTGGAAATAATAGCAAAAATCTCTTCACTGGTCTGGTTACCATCTTATCCATATTTGGATATTTTGCCGCGGCCTAGTGGGTTCCTTTTTTAAGGCATGGGTTCCTGACACCATTGGACTTATACCTGTCCCGTCCCCCGCATATTGGTGCCCCGTGTGATGACGTAGAATAGAAGAAAAAAAAAGAAAAATCGTTCAAGTACCAGCCGCGGAGACCCAAGTGTTAACAAGGAGGACACTGTATCATCTCTCCCGCCGAAGCCAAGAAAATTGTAACTTATCTCGGGAGAGCGCTTGGGTGACGTTGGGAGGAAAAATAGAGAAAAAGGAAATTAATAAAAGAACACAAAAATGGGAACGAATTTTTCAAAAGTTGAATGGGATGTTTTTTATCAATTAGAGACAATGTTACAAGAAAAAGGTCACTCTGAAATTTCAAAAACTGAGCCTAAAACTTACTTATCTGGGTTAAAGCGAATACGCAAGATTTAAATCTGCAGTCTGCTTTTACTTTTCATTTTTGGGATCCGATAAACTGGAGAATCTATAATCTAGTCTCTCTCAAAAAAGATGAAGGCTAAGAGTACTTATGCCGGTTTGTAGAGCGCTGTTGGAGCGCTGTTTTAAACAAACTGATAATAATAAGATCAACTTGGACTCAGAAAACAAAGCTTCTGGTTCTGTCTCATGAAATTCCAGTAAACCGGAGACTGTGTGTGTATCGGAGAATGTTACAAGTGTTGTTGCAAATGCTGAAAGTATTGCTTTGAACTCTGTGGAACAAAATCTTTCTTCTCTCACTCTGAGAAAAAATGAGACTCTTTCGGACTTTTCTTCGCGTTGTTCTGTTAATGTAATAATATGTGACTCTTTTAAGGGGGATGGAACAATGTGTGTAAAAGATGGAAATGAAAAAGTGACTGTACTTCCTAAAATTGTTTGTGCAGGGACACTGAAACCTGAATTGGATTCTGTTGGGCCTGGGGTGGAGGCTGAGGTGGCTGCTTCCACTCGGGAAATTGTGGTTCCGGGGAACTCTTTTTCAGTTAAGCAAAACCATGGTTGTTCTGGTGTTTGTCAATCTATAGATACAGAGAAAGAAAAATTGGCTTTAAGGGTGGAGTCCTTTGAAAGGAAGAGATGGAAGAAACTCGCGACTGTGTTGTTGCTGAAATTCCAAAAGCTGGACTTGAAATCTCTGCAACGAAAATTCAACAAGTTTCACCTTAGAAGTACCTGGGATGGAAGATGATGGAAGACGACAATAACACCACAGAAAATTCAGATCCGAACCAGAGTCAACAAACTACAAGAGTTACAACAACTTCTAGGAGAAATCAACTGGGTCAGACCGATGTTGGGAATCACCAATGATGAACTGAGTCCGCTCTTCGATTTGCTGAGAGGAAGTTGCGACATCACTTTGCCAAAAACTTTAACCCCTGAAGCTCGTGCTGCTCTTGACAAAGTCACAGAAGCTCTTCAAAAAAGACAAGCTCATCGCGGCGTTCCTGAAAATCCTTTCTTTCTTGCAATCTTAGGAGAGAAGATGCAGCTTTGTGGTCTCATTTTCCAGTGGGATGCCACAGAACAAGATCCTTTGTTAATAATGGAATGGGTTTTTCCTCCCTACAGGTTTTCAAAGACCATTTGCTCAGTTTTAGAAATGATTGCATACATTATAATTAAGGCTAGAACCAGATTGTTAACTTTGGCAGGTCAAGAATGTTCAGTTATCTATTTGCCATTGAAAAATGATTATTTCAATTGGGCAATGCAAAATTCTGATGATTTACAATATGCATTCTTAGGTTTTCCAGGTGTTTGTTCCATACACTATCCAGCTCACAAACTACTGCAAGCAAAATTGAGTTTCAGAGAAAAACCTAAATTAAGTGAAGAACCTTTACATGCTGTGACTCTCTTCACTGATGGCTCTGGTAAAAGCCACAAGTCCGTTGTGACTTGGTTTAATCAAAAGACTGATGTTTGGGAATCTGATATTCAAACAATAGAGGGATCCCCTCAAATTGTTGAGCCTGCTGCAGTAGTTTGAGCTTTTCAGCTGTTTCCTCAGCCTTTTAATTTGGTCACAGATTCTGCTTATGTTGCTAATGTAGTCAGGAGAATAGAAGGTTCCATTTTAAAGGATGTTAGTAATGAAACTTTACATCGTTGGCTTTCATGTCTTTTTATAACTTTGCAATATAGAACTAATCCATATTTTGTTTCTCACATTAGGGCGCATTCTTCACTTCCTGGATTTTTAGTGGAAGGAAATGCAAGAGTGGACAAGCTGACAATGGTCATTTCTAACACATTGCCAAATAGTTTTGAACAAGCAAAATTGAGTCATGCCTTTTTCCACCAAAATGCACAAGCACTCATGCGAATGTTCCAAGTCACTAAAAGTCAAGCTAAAGCTATCATTCATACTTGCCCTGACTGTCAATTGGTACAACCTCCTGTTTCTACAGGAGCAATCAACCCCCGAGGCTTACAAAGCCTACAGTTGTGGCAAACAGATGTTACTAAATATCCTTCTGTTGGTAAATTTGAAAATATTCATGTTTCAATAGACACGTTCTCTGGTGCAGTTTTTGCTTCCCCTCACACAGGTGAAACTGGCAGCCATGCTTGTCATCATTTCCTGCAAGCTTTTGCTTCATTGGGTATACCCCAAGAAGTAAAAACTGACAATGGTCCCGCATACATATCTCAAAAATTGGCCACATTTTTAAATGAATGGGGTGTTCGACACATTTTTGGTATTCCCTACTCTCCCACAAGCCAAGCAATCATTGAAAGAACACATCAAACCTTAAAACGCATATTAGATCAACAGAGAGGGGGAACGGAAATCACCCCACAGATGAGACAGAGTAAGGCTTTGTATGTTTTTAATTTTCTAAATAGTTCAAGTACAGAACCAGATCCACCAATCTTTAGACACTTTTCAAATAGCACACAGGCAAAACTGAAAGAACATCCTCCTCTTCTAATTAGAAACCCTGACTCTGGACAGATGGAAGGTCCGATTCAATCAATAATGTGGGGCAAAGGGTATGCTTCTATTTCCACAGGTGCTGGAAGAATTAAGTGGGTTCCTGCCAAAAACGTCAAACCGTATCACACTTCAGAACCTGTTGTCGAGCCTAGAACTGAGGAAGCAAGTACGCAGACGTGGACCGAATCGAAGGATCCCGGGTCTCGCCTGACGCCTCTTGTGCCTGACGTTCTTTGTGCATCGGTGGAACCCATGAACTCTGATTTTGTGCCAATGTTATTTATGAGTATACGAATTGAATGCTGAATGTTTGTTTAACAAAGCTAATTTTTGGCTGAAAATATAGGTTCTTGTTTTTGTTTAGAAAGAATTCTGCCAAAACTTAGTTCTTGAAAGAGATGGGGCAGAATCAAATGGTATACTTGTTTTGCTTGATTTTAATTGTTTTTTGTCGTGCAGATTTGCCTGTGGATCAACCGAGAACGAATGTTTGGGTGACCTTAGCCAAGGCTGCCGGATCGGATACTATATGTCTGTCTAATTTGGAACCAGAAAAGCCTTTCTCAATCTGTTTGGTTGGTGCGCCAGTGAAAGAGTTTCCTTTGGTCAGAAAAGAATCCAATGGTAAACCAGGTGGAATTGACAAGGGAAACAGTCCTTCCTTCAATTGGAACATTTGGTCCAAAAAACTTCTCAGGGCAGCAAATGTTTCAAACAGTTGGGATGTGTTTCTGGAGACGGACCAATATCCACGGCAATTGCCAAAAGGGTATTGGATCATTTGCGGAGACAGAGGTTGGCAAGGCGTTCCAGCCCACCTTGCAGGTGGCCCTTGCAGCATTGGTATGCTTACCATAATTGCCCCCACTGCCAAAGCAGTGATGAAAAAGAAACAAAGGAAAACAAGAGCTGTTCCTTATTATGATGAGAACTGTCAGAGTGATTTTATGCCTTGGAATGCCGCCAGAAGGGCTTCAGCAGGTATATTTCTACCCCAATTGGCTTCAGCTGTGGCATTGAGACAATTAGATCGAGTTGGATGTTGGCTGAGCAAACAAGCTAATGCCACATCCTCCGCAATCAGTGATATGTTGACCGATGTTGATAGTATTAGACATGCTACTCTTCAAAACAGAGCAGCCATTGATTTTCTTTTGCTGGCACAAGGACATGGTTGTGAGGAATTTGAAGGATTGTGTTGTATGAATTTGTCTGATCATTCTGAATCCATTCACAAAAGCATCCAAAAATTAAAGGATCAGACAGCCCAAATTAAAGAAGATGGAGGTTCCTGGTTGGATGATTTGTTTCAAAATTGGAGTTTTGCACCTTGGCTAAGGCAACTTTGCAAGATAGGTCTTTACATATTAGGTGTTCTAATACTGATATTGATAGTGGTACCTTGTATACTCTGTTGTGTTCGGCGAATGATGAACAAAACAGTCCGAGAAGTTTTTGTCATTCAAGCAGGAGAATTAGGAAGTAGAAGCACAGAGAGTGTACGAAATCTCACGAAAGCAGTAGATGAGGGTATTGACATGAACGAAGGTTTTGAATTAAGGCCTTGGAATCGACCAGAGTTTTTTTAACGATGCCTTGTGACTGTTGCCAAACGTGATTCATATCTCTTTCAGGGATTGGGTCTTCACAGCATTAAGTTGCTGTGCCGTAATATAGCAATGCTTCAGTTTAGTGAAAATAGGTCTTCAGCAGATAATAAGCAGAAATTTTGCAATAGAGCTATGAAACGCAAATAGCAAGCGACAAGAAAATGAAAGCTTCTGGGTCAGAGAGGGGGAAATGTTGGAATCCATAAGGTTAGAGGATTTTTAAGAAATGGTTAAAAAGAAGTATGTTGGCCTTAGACTGGAGTTTTGTTAGCATTGTAGAAAAGTTTCCCATGCAAGCAGAAGAAGTTTTCCATGCAAGCAGAAAAGTTTCCCAAGCAGTAGACGTGACAAATAACGATAGGCTTCTGTAGAATTGGCTTTAGGATGGCAACAAGGTCATTTAATGTATATCTTTAGAAGGTTAGCATGAATAGAACTCTGTTCTTTGTCTCTTATCAACTAGTCTTCGTTTTAGCTACGATTACGTATTTTTTATAAGATTGGATAGAATGCTTGTCAATATGTGTTTTCTGTGTCTGATTGGCTGAATTCTAGTCTGAGATGATTTTATGTATTGCTGTATGAGCCCTGTTGAAGGAGACATTTTTTGGTGTGGATCAGTGAGCTGTCATGTCTCCATTTTGTATTTTGACACTGATGTGCTGGAAATAATAGCAAAAATCTCTTCACTGGTCTGGTTACCATCTTATCCATATTTGGATATTTTGCCGCGGCCTAGTGGGTTCCTTTTTTAAGGCATGGGTTCCTGACACCATTGGACTTATACCTGTCCCGTCCCCCGCATATTGGTGCCCCGTGTGATGACGTAGAATAGAAGAAAAAAAAAGAAAAATCGTTCAAGTACCAGCCGCGGAGACCCAAGTGTTAACAAGGAGGACACTGTATCATCTCTCCCGCCGAAGCCAAGAAAATTGTAACTTATCTCGGGAGAGCGCTTGGGTGACGTTGGGAGGAAAAATAGAGAAAAAGGAAATTAATAAAAGAACACAAAAATGGGAACGAATTTTTCAAAAGTTGAATGGGATGTTTTTTATCAATTAGAGACAATGTTACAAGAAAAAGGTCACTCTGAAATTTCAAAAACTGAGCCTAAAACTTACTTATCTGGGTTAAAGCGAATACGCAAGATTTAAATCTGCAGTCTGCTTTTACTTTTCATTTTTGGGATCCGATAAACTGGAGAATCTATAATCTAGTCTCTCTCAAAAAAGATGAAGGCTAAGAGTACTTATGCCGGTTTGTAGAGCGCTGTTGGAGCGCTGTTTTAAACAAACTGATAATAATAAGATCAACTTGGACTCAGAAAACAAAGCTTCTGGTTCTGTCTCATGAAATTCCAGTAAACCGGAGACTGTGTGTGTATCGGAGAATGTTACAAGTGTTGTTGCAAATGCTGAAAGTATTGCTTTGAACTCTGTGGAACAAAATCTTTCTTCTCTCACTCTGAGAAAAAATGAGACTCTTTCGGACTTTTCTTCGCGTTGTTCTGTTAATGTAATAATATGTGACTCTTTTAAGGGGGATGGAACAATGTGTGTAAAAGATGGAAATGAAAAAGTGACTGTACTTCCTAAAATTGTTTGTGCAGGGACACTGAAACCTGAATTGGATTCTGTTGGGCCTGGGGTGGAGGCTGAGGTGGCTGCTTCCACTCGGGAAATTGTGGTTCCGGGGAACTCTTTTTCAGTTAAGCAAAACCATGGTTGTTCTGGTGTTTGTCAATCTATAGATACAGAGAAAGAAAAATTGGCTTTAAGGGTGGAGTCCTTTGAAAGGAAGAGATGGAAGAAACTCGCGACTGTGTTGTTGCTGAAATTCCAAAAGCTGGACTTGAAATCTCTGCAACGAAAATTCAACAAGTTTCACCTTAGAAGTACCTGGGATGGAAGATGATGGAAGACGACAATAACACCACAGAAAATTCAGATCCGAACCAGAGTCAACAAACTACAAGAGTTACAACAACTTCTAGGAGAAATCAACTGGGTCAGACCGATGTTGGGAATCACCAATGATGAACTGAGTCCGCTCTTCGATTTGCTGAGAGGAAGTTGCGACATCACTTTGCCAAAAACTTTAACCCCTGAAGCTCGTGCTGCTCTTGACAAAGTCACAGAAGCTCTTCAAAAAAGACAAGCTCATCGCGGCGTTCCTGAAAATCCTTTCTTTCTTGCAATCTTAGGAGAGAAGATGCAGCTTTGTGGTCTCATTTTCCAGTGGGATGCCACAGAACAAGATCCTTTGTTAATAATGGAATGGGTTTTTCCTCCCTACAGGTTTTCAAAGACCATTTGCTCAGTTTTAGAAATGATTGCATACATTATAATTAAGGCTAGAACCAGATTGTTAACTTTGGCAGGTCAAGAATGTTCAGTTATCTATTTGCCATTGAAAAATGATTATTTCAATTGGGCAATGCAAAATTCTGATGATTTACAATATGCATTCTTAGGTTTTCCAGGTGTTTGTTCCATACACTATCCAGCTCACAAACTACTGCAAGCAAAATTGAGTTTCAGAGAAAAACCTAAATTAAGTGAAGAACCTTTACATGCTGTGACTCTCTTCACTGATGGCTCTGGTAAAAGCCACAAGTCCGTTGTGACTTGGTTTAATCAAAAGACTGATGTTTGGGAATCTGATATTCAAACAATAGAGGGATCCCCTCAAATTGTTGAGCCTGCTGCAGTAGTTTGAGCTTTTCAGCTGTTTCCTCAGCCTTTTAATTTGGTCACAGATTCTGCTTATGTTGCTAATGTAGTCAGGAGAATAGAAGGTTCAATTTTAAAGGATGTTAGTAATGAAACTTTACATCGTTGGCTTTCATGTCTTTTTATAACTTTGCAATATAGAACTAATCCATATTTTGTCTCTCACATTAGGGCGCATTCTTCACTTCCTGGATTTTTAGTGGAAAGAAATGCAAGAGCGGACAAGCTGACAATGGTCATTTCTAACACATTGCCAAATAGTTTTGAACAAGCAAAATTGAGTCATGCCTTTTTCCACCAAAATGCACAAGCACTCATGCGAATGTTCCAAGTCACTAAAAGTCAAGCTAAAGCTATCATTCATACTTTCCCTGACTGTCAATTGGTACAACCTCCTGTTTCTACAGGAGCAATCAACCCCCGAGGCTTACAAAGCCTACAGTTGTGGCAAACAGATGTTACTAAATATCCTTCTGTTGGTAAATTTGAAAATATTCATGTTTCAATAGACACGTTCTCTGGTGCAGTTTTTGCTTCCCCTCACACAGGTGAAACTGGCAGCCATGCTTGTCATCATTTCCTGCAAGCTTTTGCTTCATTGGGTATACCCCAAGAAGTAAAAACTGACAATGGTCCCGCATACATATCTCAAAAATTGGCCACATTTTTAAATGAATGGGGTGTTCGACACATTTTTGGTATTCCCTACTCTCCCACAAGCCAAGCAATCATTGAAAGAACACATCAAACCTTAAAACGCATATTAGATCAACAGAGAGGGGGAACGGAAATCACCCCACAGATGAGACAGAGTAAGGCTTTGTATGTTTTTAATTTTCTAAATAGTTCAAGTACAGAACCAGATCCACCAATCTTTAGACACTTTTCAAATAGCACACAGGCAAAACTGAAAGAACATCCTCCTCTTCTAATTAGAAACCCTGACTCTGGACAGATGGAAGGCCCGTTTCAATCAATAACGTGGGGCAAAGGGTATGCTTCTATTTCCACAGGTGCTGGAAGAATTAAGTGGGTTCCTGCCAAAAACGTCAAACCGTATCGCACTTCAGAACCTGTTGTTGAGCCTAGAACTGAGGAAGCAAGTACGCAGACGTGGACCGAATTGAAGGATCCCGGGTCTCGCCTGACGCCTCTTGTGCCTGACGTTCTTTGTGCATTGGTGGAACCCATGAACTCTGATTTTGTGCCAATGTTATTTATGAGTATACGAATTGAATGCTGAATGTTTGTTTAACAAAGCTAATTTTTGGCTGAAAATATAGGTTCTTGTTTTTGTTTAGAAAGAATTCTGCCAAAACTTAGTTCTTGAAAGAGATGGGGCAGAATCAAATGGTATACTTGTTTTGCTTGATTTTAATTGTTTTTTGTCGTGCAGATTTGCCTGTGGATCAACCGAGAACGAATGTTTGGGTGACCTTAGCCAAGGCTGCCGGATCGGATACTATATGTCTGTCTAATTTGGAACCAGAAAAGCCTTTCTCAATCTGTTTGGTTGGTGCGCCAGTGAAAGAGTTTCCTTTGGTCAGAAAAGAATCCAATGATAAACCAGGTGGAATTGACAAGGGAAACAGTCCTTCCTTCAATTGGAACATTTGGTCCAAAAAACTTCTCAGGGCAGCAAATGTTTCAAACAGTTGGGATGTGTTTCTGGAGACGGACCAATATCCACGGCAATTGCCAAAAGGGTATTGGATCATTTGCGGAGACAGAGGTTGGCAAGGCGTTCCAGCCCACCTTGCAGGTGGCCCTTGCAGCATTGGTATGCTTACCATAATTGCCCCCACTGCCAAAGCAGTGATGAAAAAGAAACAAAGGAAAACAAGAGCTGTTCCTTATTATGATGAGAACTGTCAGAGTGATTTTATGCCTTGGAATGCCGCCAGAAGGGCTTCAGCAGGTATATTTCTACCCCAATTGGCTTCAGCTGTGGCATTGAGACAATTAGATCGAGTTGGATGTTGGCTGAGCAAACAAGCTAATGCCACATCCTCCGCAATCAGTGATATGTTGACCGATGTTGATAGTATTAGACATGCTACTCTTCAAAACAGAGCAGCCATTGATTTTCTCTTACTGGCACAAGGACATGGTTGTGAGGAATTTGAAGGATTGTGTTGTATGAATTTGTCTGATCATTCTGAATCCATTCACAAAAGCATTCAAAAATTAAAGGATCAGACAGCCCAAATTAAAGAAGATGGAGGTTCCTGGTTGGATGATTTTTTTCAAAATTGGAGTTTTGCACCTTGGCTAAGGCAACTTTGCAAGATAGGTCTTTACATATTAGGTGTTCTAATACTGATATTGATAGTGGTACCTTGTATACTCTGTTGTGTTCGGCGAATGATGAACAAAACAGTCCGAGAAGTTTTTGTCATTCAAGCAGGAGAATTAGGAAGTAGAAGCACAGAGAGTGTACGAAATCTCACGAAAGCAGTAGATGAGGGTATTGACATGAACGAAGGTTTTGAATTAAGGCCTTGGAATCGACCAGAGTTTTTTTAACGATGCCTTGTGACTGTTGCCAAACGTGATTCATATCTCTTTCAGGGATTGGGTCTTCACAGCATTAAGTTGCTGCGCCGTAATATAGCAATGCTTCAGTTTAGTGAAAATAGGTCTTCAGCAGATAATAAGCAGAAATTTTGCAATAGAGCTATGAAACGCAAATAGCAAGCGACAAGAAAATGAAAGCTTCTGGGTCAGAGAGGGGGAAATGTTGGAATCCATAAGGTTAGAGGATTTTTAAGAAATGGTTAAAAAGAAGTATGTTGGCCTTAGACTGGAGTTTTGTTAGCATTGTAGAAAAGTTTCCCATGCAAGCAGAAGAAGTTTTCCATGCAAGCAGAAAAGTTTCCCAAGCAGTAGACGTGACAAATAAGGATAGGCTTCTGTAGAATTTGCTTTAGGATGGCAACAAGGTCATTTAATGTATATCTTTAGAAGGTTAGCATGAATAGAACTCTGTTCTTTGTCTCTTATCAACTAGTCTTCGTTTTAGCTACGATTACGTATTTTTTATAAGATTGGATAGAATGCTTGTCAATATGTGTTTTCTGTGTCTGATTGGCTGAATTCTAGTCTGAGATGATTTTATGTATTGCTGTATGAGCCCTGTTGAAGGAGACATTTTTTGGTGTGGATCAGTGAGCTGTCATGTCTCCATTTTGTATTTTGACACTGATGTGCTGGAAATAATAGCAAAAATCTCTTCACTGGTCTGGTTACCATGTTATCCATATTTGGATATTTTACCGCGGCCTAGTGGGTTCCTTTTTTAAGGCATGGGTTCCTGACACCATTGGACTTATACCTGTCCCGTCCCCCGCATATTGGTGCCCCGTGTGATGACGTAGAATAGAAGAAAAAAAAAGAAAAATCGTTCAAGTACCAGCCGCGGAGACCCAAGTGTTAACAAGGAGGACACTGTATCATCTCTCCCGCCGAAGCCAAGAAAATTGTAACTTATCTCGGGAGAGCGCTTGGGTGACGTTGGGAGGAAAAATAGAGAAAAAGGAAATTAATAAAAGAACACAAAAATGGGAACGAATTTTTCAAAAGTTGAATGGGATGTTTTTTATCAATTAGAGACAATGTTACAAGAAAAAGGTCACTCTGAAATTTCAAAAACTGAGCCTAAAACTTACTTATCTGGGTTAAAGCGAATACGCAAGATTTAAATCTGCAGTCTGCTTTTACTTTTCATTTTTGGGATCAGATAAACTGGAGAATCTATAATCTAGTCTCTCTCAAAAAAGATGAAGGCTAAGAGTACTTATGCCGGTTTGTAGAGCGCTGTTGGAGCGCTGTTTTAAACAAACTGATAATAATAAGATCAACTTGGACTCAGAAAACAAAGCTTCTGGTTCTGTCTCATGAAATTCCAGTAAACCGGAGACTGTGTGTGTATCGGAGAATGTTACAAGTGTTGTTGCAAATGCTGAAAGTATTGCTTTGAACTCTGTGGAACAAAATCTTTCTTCTCTCTCTCTGAGAAAAAATGAGACTCTTTCGGACTTTTCTTCGCGTTGTTCTGTTAATGTAATAATATGTGACTCTTTTAAGGGGGATGGAACAATGTGTGTAAAAGATGGAAATGAAAAAGTGACTGTACTTCCTAAAATTGTTTGTGCAGGGACACTGAAACCTGAATTGGATTCTGTTGGGCCTGGGGTGGAGGCTGAGGTGGCTGCTTCCACTCGGGAAATTGTGGTTCCGGGGAACTCTTTTTCAGTTAAGCAAAACCATGGTTGTTCTGGTGTTTGTCAATCTATAGATACAGAGAAAGAAAAATTGGCTTTAAGGGTGGAGTCCTTTGAAAGGAAGAGATGGAAGAAACTCGCGACTGTGTTGTTGCTGAAATTCCAAAAGCTGGACTTGAAATCTCTGCAACGAAAATTCAACAAGTTTCACCTTAGAAGTACCTGGGATGGAAGATGATGGAAGACGACAATAACACCACAGAAAATTCAGATCCGAACCAGAGTCAACAAACTACAAGAGTTACAACAACTTCTAGGAGAAATCAACTGGGTCAGACCGATGTTGGGAATCACCAATGATGAACTGAGTCCGCTCTTCGATTTGCTGAGAGGAAGTTGCGACATCACTTTGCCAAAAACTTTAACCCCTGAAGCTCGTGCTGCTCTTGACAAAGTCACAGAAGCTCTTCAAAAAAGACAAGCTCATCGCGGCGTTCCTGAAAATCCTTTCTTTCTTGCAATCTTAGGAGAGAAGATGCAGCTTTGTGGTCTCATTTTCCAGTGGGATGCCACAGAACAAGATCCTTTGTTAATAATGGAATGGGTTTTTCCTCCCTACAGGTTTTCAAAGACCATTTGCTCAGTTTTAGAAATGATTGCATACATTATAATTAAGGCTAGAACCAGATTGTTAACTTTGGCAGGTCAAGAATGTTCAGTTATCTATTTGCCATTGAAAAATGATTATTTCAATTGGGCAATGCAAAATTCTGATGATTTACAATATGCATTCTTAGGTTTTCCAGGTGTTTGTTCCATACACTATCCAGCTCACAAACTACTGCAAGAAAAATTGAGTTTCAGAGAAAAACCTAAATTAAGTGAAGAACCTTTACATGCTGTGACTCTCTTCACTGATGGCTCTGGTAAAGGCCACAAGTCCGTTGTGACTTGGTTTAATCAAAAGACTGATGTTTGGGAATCTGATATTCAAACAATAGAGGGATCCCCTCAAATTGTTGAGCCTGCTGCAGTAGTTTGAGCTTTTCAGCTGTTTCCTCAGCCTTTTAATTTGGTCACAGATTCTGCTTATGTTGCTAATGTAGTCAGGAGAATAGAAGGTTCAATTTTAAAGGATGTTAGTAATGAAACTTTACATCGTTGGCTTTCATGTCTTTTTATAACTTTGCAATATAGAACTAATCCATATTTTGTTTCTCACATTAGGGCGCATTCTTCACTTCCTGGATTTTTAGTGGAAAGAAATGCAAGAGCGGACAAGCTGACAATGGTCATTTCTAACACATTGCCAAATAGTTTTGAACAAGCAAAATTGAGTCATGCCTTTTTCCACCAAAATGCACAAGCACTCATGCGAATGTTCCAAGTCACTAAAAGTCAAGCTAAAGCTATCATTCATACTTGCCCTGACTGTCAATTGGTACAACCTCCTGTTTCTACAGGAGCAATCAACCCCCGAGGCTTACAAAGCCTACAGTTGTGGCAAACAGATGTTACTAAATATCCTTCTGTTGGTAAATTTGAAAATATTCATGTTTCAATAGACACGTTCTCTGGTGCAGTTTTTGCTTCCCCTCACACAGGTGAAACTGGCAGCCATGCTTGTCATCATTTCCTGCAAGCTTTTGCTTCATTGGGTATACCCCAAGAAGTAAAAACTGACAATGGTCCCGCATACATATCTCAAAAATTGGCCACATTTTTAAATGAATGGGGTGTTCGACACATTTTTGGTATTCCCTACTCTCCCACAAGCCAAGCAATCATTGAAAGAACACATCAAACCTTAAAACGCATATTAGATCAACAGAGAGGGGGAACGGAAATCACCCCACAGATGAGACAGAGTAAGGCTTTGTATGTTTTTAATTTTCTAAATAGTTCAAGTACAGAACCAGATCCACCAATCTTTAGACACTTTTCAAATAGCACACAGGCAAAACTGAAAGAACATCCTCCTCTTCTAATTAGAAACCCTGACTCTGGACAGATGGAAGGCCCGTTTCAATCAATAACGTGGGGCAAAGGGTATGCTTCTATTTCCACAGGTGCTGGAAGAATTAAGTGGGTTCCTGCCAAAAACGTCAAACCGTATCGCACTTCAGAACCTGTTGTCGAGCCTAGAACTGAGGAAGCAAGTACGCAGACGTGGACCGAATCGAAGGATCCCGGGTCTCGCCTGACGCCTCTTGTGCCTGACGTTCTTTGTGCATCGGTGGAACCCATGAACTCTGATTTTGTGCCAATGTTATTTATGAGTATACGAATTGAATGCTGAATGTTTGTTTAACAAAGCTAATTTTTGGCTGAAAATATAGGTTATTGTTTTTGTTTAGAAAGAATTCTGCCAAAACTTAGTTCTTGAAAGAGATGGGGCAGAATCAAATGGTATACTTGTTTTGCTTGATTTTAATTGTTTTTTGTCGTGCAGATTTGCCTGTGGATCAACCGAGAACGAATGTTTGGGTGACCTTAGCCAAGGCTGCCGGATCGGATACTATATGTCTGTCTAATTTGGAACCAGAAAAGCCTTTCTCAATCTGTTTGGTTGGTGCGCCAGTGAAAGAGTTTCCTTTGGTCAGAAAAGAATCCAATGGTAAACCAGGTGGAATTGACAAGGGAAACAGTCCTTCCTTCAATTGGAACATTTGGTCCAAAAAACTTCTCAGGGCAGCAAATGTTTCAAACAGTTGGGATGTGTTTCTGGAGACGGACCAATATCCACGGCAATTGCCAAAAGGGTATTGGATCATTTGCGGAGACAGAGGTTGGCAAGGCGTTCCAGCCCACCTTGCAGGTGGCCCTTGCAGCATTGGTATGCTTACCATAATTGCCCCCACTGCCAAAGCAGTGATGAAAAAGAAACAAAGGAAAACAAGAGCTGTTCCTTATTATGATGAGAACTGTCAGAGTGATTTTATGCCTTGGAATGCCGCCAGAAGGGCTTCAGCAGGTATATTTCTACCCCAATTGGCTTCAGCTGTGGCATTGAGACAATTAGATCGAGTTGGATGTTGGCTGAGCAAACAAGCTAATGCCACATCCTCCGCAATCAGTGATATGTTGACCGATGTTGATAGTATTAGACATGCTACTCTTCAAAACAGAGCAGCCATTGATTTTCTTTTGCTGGCACAAGGACATGGTTGTGAGGAATTTGAAGGATTGTGTTGTATGAATTTGTCTGATCATTCTGAATCCATTCACAAAAGCATCCAAAAATTAAAGGATCAGACAGCCCAAATTAAAGAAGATGGAGGTTCCTGGTTGGATGATTTGTTTCAAAATTGGAGTTTTGCACCTTGGCTAAGGCAACTTTGCAAGATAGGTCTTTACATATTAGGTGTTCTAATACTGATATTGATAGTGGTACCTTGTATACTCTGTTGTGTTCGGCGAATGATGAACAAAACAGTCCGAGAAGTTTTTGTCATTCAAGCAGGAGAATTAGGAAGTAGAAGCACAGAGAGTGTACGAAATCTCACGAAAGCAGTAGATGAGGGTATTGACATGAACGAAGGTTTTGAATTAAGGCCTTGGAATCGACCAGAGTTTTTTTAACGATGCCTTGTGACTGTTGCCAAACGTGATTCATATCTCTTTCAGGGATTGGGTCTTCACAGCATTAAGTTGCTGTGCCGTAATATAGCAATGCTTCAGTTTAGTGAAAATAGGTCTTCAGCAGATAATAAGCAGAAATTTTGCAATAGAGCTATGAAACGCAAATAGCAAGCGACAAGAAAATGAAAGCTTCTGGGTCAGAGAGGGGGAAATGTTGGAATCCATAAGGTTAGAGGATTTTTAAGAAATGGTTAAAAAGAAGTATGTTGGCCTTAGACTGGAGTTTTGTTAGCATTGTAGAAAAGTTTCCCATGCAAGCAGAAGAAGTTTTCCATGCAAGCAGAAAAGTTTCCCAAGCAGTAGACGTGACAAATAACGATAGGCTTCTGTAGAATTGGCTTTAGGATGGCAACAAGGTTATTTAATGTATATCTTTAGAAGGTTAGCATGAATAGAACTCTGTTCTTTGTCTCTTATCAACTAGTCTTCGTTTTAGCTACGATTACGTATTTTTTATAAGATTGGATAGAATGCTTGTCAATATGTGTTTTCTGTGTCTGATTGGCTGAATTCTAGTCTGAGATGATTTTATGTATTGCTGTATGAGCCCTGTTGAAGGAGACATTTTTTGGTGTGGATCAGTGAGCTGTCATGTCTCCATTTTGTATTTTGACACTGATGTGCTGGAAATAATAGCAAAAATCTCTTCACTGGTCTGGTTACCATGTTATCCATATTTGGATATTTTACCGCGGCCTAGTGGGTTCCTTTTTTAAGGCGTGGGTTCCTGACACCATTGTACTTATATCTGTCCCGTGCCCCGCAGCCTGAGTGTTTCAAAAGCCTGGTTTTTGCAAGAAAGCAGCTCTCCTTTGCATCTGCCTGGGGACTCTGCATCACCACGAACCCTCACTCCCAGTTTGCCAAGGAGATGATCAGTAGGAATGTTGCAGAGCTGCTGTGTGCATCTGAATGGAATGGCAGAGAGCGAAGTGCTGGACATTTCTGGCTTTAGTACAATGCTGCTGCATTGGTGCCAGTTGAGTTGGTTTTCCATCAGTGGCCTTTCTGTCTAGAAGTACACTGCCCAGAGTATTTGATGCCATTTCCTTCCTGTTGTTTTCATACCTTCCTTCAGTTGAAAGGATGATACAACCTTTCCATTTTGAAGATCCCTGTTAGGAAACACTATGCCAGAGGAGTCATCGCTCCCTTTTCTTCTGCCTCCTTTGTCATTTTAAGAGACTCATTTCAAATTTCTGCTAATGTCAAGAAGAATACTGAGACTACTTAGCAGGGTTGACGCTCTCAGCTGCTTTCCTCTTTCATACCGCTTCATACTGGATGTGACTTCAAGGCCTCGTTTTGTCATCTGCATTTTGCCGTGATCCAAAGCTAAATATTCCAGGCCTGTGAACACAAAAAGAACTCTTAGTCTTTTGCAAGAACTACCCCTAGGAGGATTTGTGTTCAGTTTGATCTCTACAGTGTTTCAGAAAAAAGGAGATTGTACTCTCTTCTTGTGTACTCTCTTCTTGTGCTCTCATTTCCCTCTCTCTGCCTTGCATGCCCTAGTTAATCCGCTGGCGTGACTCATTTGGCATCATCTCACGGTGCAAATTCTGCATAGTTTCATGTCTTTACAAATGCCAGTTGCCAAGGAGCCTATCTAACCATTCAAGGGGCAAAGAATTGTAGGGCTGGCCAGTTCAGGTGCTGAAACTGTAAGTCATGCCATATCAAAGTGACAGAGCAAATCAATTGGTCTAGGACTTTCAGCTGGACACCTCTGAGAATAGCAGCTTGTCAGCAACGACACAGCCATCTTCCTAGCTGTATTCCAGAAAGAGGAAAGGGACACCTTCAATGGTTAATATGTTTGGCATGAGAAACAGCAAGAAATGTACCGCAAAATACTTGAGTCAGATCAAGTGCGTTTCTCTAGTGAGAAGTTTGCACTTGTTCTTTCTTGTCTGTGCCTTTACTTTTCACAGAAGACAGGGGAGCATTTCATTATTACTGTTCTTTTGTTTTCTTTTGTTGGCCTCCCTCTTTCCACCTGCAATTAACAAATTTGCCTTTCTTTACTGGCTTCTCTTTCTTTACTTCTACAAGTTGACATGAGGTCATCCAACCTTATCATCAATGTTCTCAGACAGTGGAGAGAAGTAGAAGGTACAGCTAAATGGATAAAAGAAACCCACAAAAATAGACAGGTTTTTACAGTCTTCTGTGAGAACATTAGGACACAAGATGTCTTTGAACTGAGTAATGCTCTATTGATTTAACTTTTAGTCCACTCGTTACTATTATTACACGCGTTTGGCCTTTAGTACAGAGCCTTGGAACTAACCCAGGCCAATACTTTGGCTAATTTTGTTTTATTTCTAGTGAGGACTTTGTTTCTTAAGGAATAGTCCAGAGAAAGAGCGTCCACGGTACAGTTACGGGTCATAAATTCTGGTACAGTTTGTGCTGGTAATACCTTTCTAGGAAAGAAAGGTTTGAAGGAAAGAAAGGTTTGACATCTTTTTTGACTTTCAAAGGGAACCATTATTTGAAAAACCTAAGAGTTGCGGTTCCCCCCCCACCCCACACCCCAAGTACTTCTCTTTGCACTGTTACTCAGGGATTACACATAAAAGCCCACCCTGTAAAATACGTTGCAGATACTTTGCAATAAGTGCAGCTTAGCAGCTAGAGATGATAACGTGGGTTAAATAACATTGCTTCTGCAGTGATGGAAACTCTGTCTACGCAGACATACTCAACAAAGGTTACGATGGCTTAGCTCCTGTGCTCAAGTTAACGTGCATTTTAGAACTTCCCAAGAAGGTGAATTCAACCTCCTTCATTGCTCTCTGCTGGAGTCCCAAGAGAATTTCAGTCTGCTTTTTGTCATTTACAGCTGTCACTGCTTAGCTCTTGAACATGAGACTCCCTCATGACTGATGAAAGTTGTCTAGTTAAGAGTGGCTGAAAGACATGGTCTTGCTCTAGAAGGAGATGAGAAGGTTTCTGCAGTCTTTGTCATCTCTACTGCTTGTGATTTCTATAAAAAACCAGTGGGAAATTTCTGAAGGCAGTCCAGAAGCTGGCAATATGGACAGCTTACAGCCGAACACTTGCTGCAGTGCAACCATGGTGACACCAGAAAGGACTTCAAAAATTTAAAAGGGCAAACAAAGCAGTTGGAAGGAAAAGAACATGAACCATTATTCCATTTTTCTAATCTATCTTTCTTTCAATCATCATTTTCGTGCAGTTTCGCGGCTTGCGTTGGTATCCCTCCGAAGGAATCTGAGACAGAATAAGCTTTTGAATGGAGTAAAAGAGAGAAACGCAGGCCAAGTTGCCTTTTTTGCCATCAAATACCAGTTACCCTTGAACTACCCTTTGCTTAAGGTGCTTAGCTTACACTAAGAATTGATTAGCACATTTTGATGTGAGCAAATTTTACTGTCATGACTGAGTAAATTTTGCTGTCACTCAGAATTTTACTGTCGTCTGAATAGCAATGTTTGTGTCAAAATAGTATTTTGTCTCCTGTATCTGCAGCAGGTAAGCCTTTTGCTGTCAGCAGTGTTGCTTAACCTTTCATGTCATATCCCTCTTCACATCCATCTTCTGCTTAAGGCTTATTAATCTACTTTAGAATTGGCACGTGGGATAAGACTACTTTTCCTTTTTGAAAGCTAATGTCATTTGACCTACTTAGAGCAAATAATTCATTAATTGCAAGTCCCCAGCTAGCATCTTTTCGGCATATTCTAAACTTCTAAAGAAGTAACAAAAGCACTCTCCAATACTTGGCTTTCATATCACAGTGGGAGCGCTGGCCCTGTTTTCAATAAACAATCATGGGTATGGTAAAACCTAAGGAGGGGTTAGAGTTTTCGCTGTTAACCTCTAGTGAGCTTGGATTTTGCAATATGCATGAAGTTAATTACCACTGTTATATAAAGTGGCTGATTTAATCAATAAATTGGAGTCAATGCTGATAAACGACAAGGTGGATTGGCTTCCCTTCGTTTTCAACACAGTGCCAAGTCGGGCTTGTTTGATAGTACCAAGTGGCTCCTGCAATCTGCCATCCAGAAGCGGGGCAGGAGAGTTTTGTTTGCCAGGAAAAGGGCCGTGGTTTGTGTTTGGGGGGCGGTGGCTGGGAGTGGCAGCCTGGCGCCTTAAAATCCACGATTCGCAGGATGTTTTCCAGACCCAAAGAGGATCCAGTGCCAAGTGGAGCTTGTTTGACAGTACCATGTTCCTCCTGCAATGTGCCATCCAGAAGCGTGGCAGGTGATTTATTTTTGCAAGGAAGAGGGCCGAGGTTTGGATTTTGGGGCCTGTGGCCGAGAGTGGCCGGCTGGCTCCTGGAATTCATTGATAGGCAGGGTGCTTCCCAGACCCAAGGTGGCACCAGTGCCAAGTCGGGCTGGTTTGATAGTACCAAGTGGCTCCTGATATCTGCCATCCAGAAGCGGGGCAGCTGAGTTTTGTTTGCCAGAGTAATGGGCCGAGGTTTGTGTTTGAGGTCCTATGGCTGGGATTGGCGGGCTGGCTCCTGAAAATCAACCATACGCATGATTGGTTCCAGACCCAAGGTGGCACCAGTGCCAAGTCGGGCTTGTTTGATAGTACCAAGTGGCTCCTGCAATCGGCCATCCAGAAGCGGGGCAGGTAAATTTTGTTTGCCAAGGAAAAGGGTCATGGTTTGTTTTTGGGGGCTTGTGGCTGGGAGTGGCCGGCTGGCTCCTGAAAATCCATAATACGCAGGATGGTTCCCAGACCCAAGGTGGCACCAGTGCCAAGTCGGGCTGGTTTGATAGTACCAAGTGGCTCCTGCAATCTGCCATCAAAAAGTTGGCAGGCGAGTTTTGTTTTCCAGGGAAAAGGGCTCTGGGTTGTGTTTGGGGGCATATGGCTGGAAGTGGCAAGCCAGCTCCTTAAAATGCACGATACGCAGGATGGTTCCCAGACCCAAGGTGGCACCAGTGCCAAGTCGGGCTGGTTTGATAGTACCAAGTGGCTCCTGCAATCTGCCATCCAGAAGCGGGGCAGCTAAGTTTTGTTTGCCAGAAAAAAGGGCCGTGGTTTTTGTTGGGGGCCTGTGGCTGGGAGTAGCCGGCTGGCTCCTTAAAATCCTCGATACGCAGGATGGTTCCCAGATCCAAGGTGGCACCAGTGCCAAGTCGGGCTGGTTTGACAGTGTCAAGTGCCTCCTGCAATCTCCCATCCAGAAGCGGGGCAGCTGAGTTTTGTTTGCCAGGGAAACGGGCCGTTGTTTTTGATTGGGGTCTGTGGCCGAGAGTGGTCGGCTGGCTCCTTAGAACCCACGATACGCAGGATTTTTCCCAGACCCAAGGTGGCACCAGTGCCAAGTCGGGCTGGTTTGATAGTACCAAGTGGCTCCTGCAATCTGCCATCAAAAAGTTTGCAGGCGAGTTTTGTTTTCCAGGGAAAAGCGCCGTTGTTTTTGTTTGGGGGCATGTGGCTGAGAGTGGCCGGCTGGCTCCTTAAAATCGACGATAGGCAGGATGGTTCCCAGACCCAAGGTGGCACCACTGCCAAGTCAGGCTGTTTTTGTAATACCAAGTGCGTCCTGCAATTTGCCATCCAGAAAAGGGGCAGTTGAGTTTTGTTTGCCAGAGAAAAGGGCTGTGGTTTTAGTTTGGGGGCCTGTGGCTGGGAGTGGCCTCTGGCTCCTTAGAATCCATGATACGCAGGATGGTTCCCAGACCCAAGGTGGCACCAGTGCCAAGTCGGGCTGGTTTGATAGTACCAAGTGGCTCCTGCAATCTGCCATCCAGAAGCGGGGCAGCTAAGTTTTGTTTGCCAGAAAAAAGGGCCGTGGTTTTTGTTGGGGGCCTGTGGCTGGGAGTAGCCGGCTGGCTCCTTAAAATCCTCGATACGCAGGATGGTTCCCAGATCCAAGGTGGCACCAGTGCCAAGTCGGGCTGGTTTGACAGTGTCAAGTGCCTCCTGCAATCTCCCATCCAGAAGCGGGGCAGCTGAGTTTTGTTTGCCAGGGAAACGGGCCGTTGTTTTTGATTGGGGTCTGTGGCCGAGAGTGGTCGGCTGGCTCCTTAGAACCCACGATACGCAGGATTTTTCCCAGACCCAAGGTGGCACCAGTGCCAAGTCGGGCTGGTTTGATAGTACCAAGTGGCTCCTGCAATCTGCCATCAAAAAGTTTGCAGGCGAGTTTTGTTTTCCAGGGAAAAGCGCCGTTGTTTTTGTTTGGGGGCATGTGGCTGAGAGTGGCCGGCTGGCTCCTTAAAATCGACGATAGGCAGGATGGTTCCCAGACCCAAGGTGGCACCAGTGCCAAGTCGAGCTGGTTTGATAGTACCAAGTGGCTCCTGCAATCTGCCATCCAGAAGCGGGGCAGCTGAGTTTTGTTTGCCAGAGAAAAGGGCTGTGGTTTGTGTTTGGGGGCCTGTGGCTTGGAGAGGCCGGCTGGCTCCTGAAAATCCATGATACGCAGCATGGTTCCCAGACCCAAGGTGGCAACAGTGCCAAGTCAGGCTGGTTTGACAGTGTCAAGTGCCTCCTGCAATCTCCCATCCAGAAGCGGGGCAGCTGAGTTTTGTTTGCCAGGGAAACGGGCCGTTGTTTTTGATTGGGGTCTGTGGCCGAGAGTGGTCGGCTGGCTCCTTAGAACCCACGATACGCAGGATTTTTCCCAGACCCAAGGTGGCACCAGTGCCAAGTCGGGCTGGTTTGATAGTACCAAGTGGCTCCTGCAATCGGCCATCCAGAAGCGGGGCAGGTGAATTTTGTTTGCCAAGGAAAAGGGCCATGGTTTGTGTTTGGGGGCTGTTTTGCGGAGAAAAGAAGAAACTTCACAACTTTATAAAAGTTGTAAAGCTCGGTATGTTAATTTACGGTGCGCGCTGGACGCAAGTCTCTTAACAAGGCATGCGTACTTCTGAAGACTTCAGGTCGTTTTTTATCTCTTTCTCAAATGTATATGCATACAGTTTCACAATAAGTTCATACATATTCATTCTGCGTGACATTTAGCACTAGTTCTTGTTTATCAGAGGAATTCTTAGGTCTGGGGTAGATCGACTTTGCGGTAATTTCTGTTTTTCTTTTTCTGTCTCTTTGCTGTCTCTGGAATGCGGCCTTTCTTTCAGCTTTGGCTCTACAGACCTCTCACCTCTCTCAGGCACTTCACTTAATTCAGAATGGATCCCCACTCCATCTCATTCCCCCCTTTCTTAGGAAATAAGTAAATTCTTTTACTTAATGAAAACTTTTACAATAGTAAGTGTCTTTTAGTCTTTTACTGTGTGCTTTTGACAAAGATGTTAGTACAGCTATTTGTTGTAGTATTCTCTAGTACTAAATTAATAATATAATAGATAGTCTTAAACTTATTTTAACTAATATTAGTAAGACTACAATGGGGTGACACAACTTATTAAAGATTCTATTCGCATTTGGTGATCATTCAAAGATCACATCTAATAATCTTAACAAAATTACATATATAGAGATTAGAATGGTTTCTACTAGACAGAATAACATCATTGCTATCAATTTGTACAGTAGCACAAGCAGTTCTTAAGCATACTCTTTTTTTTTAGTATATACGAGCACAGTTTTCTGGTCAGTGACTGGATGGACTTTGAAGTGACAAATACTCTGCTCAGTGTCTAAACACACATTTTGAGCATTAATAGTATTGCTTTCACAAATGAATTTCATCTGTTCTCTAGTAATGCAGGATTCTAAGTTTATTGTCTGCTACTTTTTATTCATTTTTCGTGCTCACACTCTATGTTCTGAAGGATGGAGTATTGTTTTTTATGGTTTAATTTTAGAGCAACGATGGGATGGATAACATAAACAGTGGCATTATGTATGGAAGTACAAAGGCAGTTGCTACATTAGAAACAGGATCATAGGTGAAATTCATCATAGTTTGCTAGGTTTGAAACTTTTTTTCAACATCAATTACATTATCTCACACAATTTCTTGAATTTTAGCTGGAAAATTACTTTTACTCTTTTTCTATATGATCAGAGCTGCTGTTGCTTGTATCCATAACTGTGCTTGTATACAACTGAAAGCTAAAGACACATTATCTTGAACTATACTAAGTGCTTTTACTATTAACTTGTGGTTTTGGTCTCTGGCTTTTTTATACTTCTTTACTTTGGCAGTACTTTTGAAATCTGTCACTGGCTAGTTCTTAATGCTAATAGAGATTACTGTAAAGGCTGCTTCAATTTTGTTAGGCCACTTGCTGCAGTGGCTAGTTTATTCACTAGTGTTTCTGAATCAATTCTATTTAAAACTCTTAATTTTGTCTCTAATATGCCAGTTAGATGTTTGTTATGGGGAACAGGAACTGCTTTCTGTTTATGACTATCCCTCCCTGCCAGAGGGATGTGCTGGGCTCACACTGCAAATTCAGACACACTTCACAAGTGTATTTGATAGAGGTTTAGGTCATATTTGAGGCAGATGTTTGTTCTGAAATGTAGAGACTTCAGGAATTTCTTTCTCTCTCTAGAGCACCTGATTTTTCAGATGTGTGGCAAGCAGGAATGTTCTCTCTTGGTCTACGAAACTTCACTTACTTTGCTCTTAGCTTCAGGTCTAAGCTTCAAGTAAATAATGAAGGGGAAGTCTAAGAGAAGAGCATTGCAGTGCTTCAGAAGAAACTGGGATCAGGTTTCTGCTACTTGAAACACTCAGCACTAAAGTGATGCTTAAAATCTTACAGCCTGCTGCTGAGCTCTGAGGGGAGTCTCTCTCTACTTCTTTTAAGCAGAATCTAACTGCTTCAGACTGGGACAATTACTAATCTAAACTTCAGTAGGAAAAGGGATAGCTATAAATAAAGAAAATCACTTTTTTTGCTTGGGTTAATTTACTACTTGCAGTTTAGCACTTTTTACTAGCTATTGCCTGAGTGTTCAGCTAACTGGCTTGGAAAATGACTTAAGGAGCTGTTGTTCAGTCACATTCTTTACTACGTTAGGTTTAAGTTTGGAGTTTGGGTAGGGTCTGAACTAGTATGGGGTGTATAAGGCCTTCTTGTGGTAAAAAGTGCAGAGTCTACTTTGAATTCAAATGAAAGTCTGATAGTAATTCGAGCTCAAAGGCAGGTCACTTCTACAGGCTGTATCAAGGTGAAATTACACTAACAGTCTGATTCACTTAGGTTACTACAGACTTTTTGGTGTTCATATACACCAGGGGAGGTTCAGACACTAATTACATCTGGTTTCCCATAAGCTACTTTATTGATGACTTGGCACGCTACTTTGATTTTTTCTCTTCTGATTCTTTGAAGAGTCTACAGTTTTTGCTTTTGCTATTTTTGCTCTTTACATACTTGATTCTCGTGGATTCTTATAGTAGATATGTTTAAATTTTTTATCTCAGAAGGTTTTCTTATGGATCTAGTATAGTGATTAAATGCTAGGGACTAAGGCTATTTAGCATTACTTTGAACAGAGGTACTTTCGAGTTCTGAAACTTCAGTTATGATTACAAACAATACAATTCTACAAACTAAAATATGAGCTACTCTCGACTGCAATATACTCAGTTTGCTTGAGTAAGTTTTAATTTCAGTTTATTGTCTCTTGGCGTCACTCTTTAAGGGGTTTCTGGGCTTTTTTCACTTGAGAGTGATGGATCTAGGCATTTTGCTCTTTGATTTTGATTGCAGTGAAGGTGGTGAGAAGTACTTGCAGTGGTCTCTCTCACTGTGGTTTTGAAGTCTTTTCTGTAAGAGACTTAACATATATATCATTTTCAGGCTATCTAACTCTCTGCTCTGAGTTCTAGCTACATGTTTCTTAATTACTCTGAGCTGTTTGCTTAATGCTACTATGTAGGTGGACATTCTGGACATTCTCTTTGTATTCTATATGGTCTTCTATAAGTCATTCTAAAAGGACTCAGCATTCTTTTAGCTCAAGGTTTAGTTTGAATTTGCAATAGTGCTAGTGGAAGAGCTTGGGCTAGGGTAGATTAACTTCTTGCTCTAGTCTTATGATTTGCTGCTTAATCAAATGATTCATTCTCTTCACTTGGCTACTTGATTGGGGGTGGTATGGGGTGTGAAGTTCTTGATCTATGCTCAGATGGCTACTAATCTGTTGCACTATTTTGGAAATGAAATGTGATTCTTTATCTGAGGATATTGTGGCTGGAACTCTGAAGTGTGGTATTATTCTTTATAAAAATAATTTGGTCACTTCTTGAGCTTTGACAGTTCTGGTGGGGAATGTTTCTGGCTACTCTGAAAATGTATCTATCAATACTAGTAAATAATTATACTTCTCTTTCTTTGGGAGTTTTGAAAAGTTAATTTGTCACTGCTGTACAGGCTCATGGCTTCTCTCAGTCTGACTGAGTTTTGGCTGGGGGGTATTTTGGGGTTAGTCTGGAGGCAAGGATCACATTGTCGGCTTACTTGAGTGATAGTGGCATATAAATTCTTGACAACGATACAACGATTCTTTCAATCAGATGTGTGTTCTAGAAAGCTTGTGGAAATTACTGCTTTAAAGTCAATACTTTATTTTAATGCACTCTGTATCACTCGCAGCTTTGGTCATTTCGAAAAGGAGTTACACTCTATAAAAGGCTTTTAAGTAGTTAGGCTTTAGTGTGTTTTTTAGTGCTTTTTTTTCACTAGTAACTATGAAAATGGGAAGAGATTACTAGCTCTCTTTTAATGGTAGCTTACTCTTTGCAGTTGTACGTCTCTTGGTTAGTATTATTGTATTATGGCTTACTTTTGAGGAAAATCTGTACTTCACTCTTTGCTGCTTTCTTTGCTTCTCTATCTGCTAGTTCATTTCTTTTTTCTAATTTTAAGTTCACTCTCTAGTGTGCCTTAATATGCTTTTTCAGGTAGCTGAACTGCTTCTAGCAGCTGGATTGTCTCTTCTTTCTCTGTGAGGTCAGCAGTCTCTTCTCTTTTCAGATGGCTCTATGTGCATGTATGACTTTAAATGCATTCTTTGAGTCTGTGTAGATGGTTATTCTCTTTTCTTTTGCTCTTTCTAGGGCACGGGTCAGGGCAATTATCTCAGCTTTCTGCGCAGAGGTACTTGTTGGTAAGGGTCTAGACTCGATTACTTCTCTGCAGGTAGTCACTGTGAACTTTGCAATGTCGCTTTTTTGTTAGTGAACTAGGTCTCTGCATCGTCTGGAGGAGTGTCTCTTAAGTCTGGGCGGTGGGAGTAGGTAGCTTCGGTGGTCTCTAGGCAACTCTGGTGTCTACTGAGAAAAGAAGCTGAGTTGACAATATTAGTCACCACTATCTCTACATCGTCTTGCTCTACTATGATGGCTTGGCATTTCAGAAACTTCTGTGGTGAGAGCTAGTGGCTACTCTTTACTTTTAGTGCTGCGGACACTGTGTGGGACACTAGCACAGTCATTTTTGTCTCAGGGTAAACTTGCATGCTTCTTGAATATTCAGCACGACTGCTGCTACAGCTCTGAGGCAACTTGGCTATCTTTTGGCTGTTGCATCTAGTTGCTTGGAGAAGTAAGCAACTGCTCTTTAGTAAGGGTCTAAGTCTTGAGCTAGTATTCTCTGGGCAATTCTTTGCGTGGGAAAAATAGAAAGAATGGTTTACTTACATCTGGAAGTTTCAAAGCTGGAGCTGACATGAGGGCTTTCTCTCTAGCTGGCGAAAGGCTCATGTGGTGTCTTGTGTCTACTGGAGATCTCTGTTTCTATTGGCAATAAGAGCATAGAGGGGTCTGGCGAGCAGTCTATAATTATAAACCTACAGCTGGCACTACTTTGCTATGCTTAAGAGGGTTTGGAGTTCTTTCATTGTCTGGGGTTTCAGGGTTTGGCATACGGCTTCTCTGCTTTAAAGTCTGCTGCTCAGCACTCACTTCTTACTCTAGGTAGATTACTTTCTGTTTCACTACTTGTACCTTTTTCTTTGAGACTCTGCATCTTTGGAGTCTTAGGAAATTCAAAAGGCTTACTGTCTAGGCTTCTCTCGCTTCCCTCATCTGAGTGGCTACTAGAAGATTGTCTACGTACTGCAACAGCCTCTTTTCTTCTTGTGGAGCTTCTTGGGACTCTGGGTCTTTGCAAGCTGTTCTCTAATCGGAGTGGGGTATCTTGAAGCTTTCAGGCACATGGACTATGTGAGCTTGAGTTTGAATGCAAAAATTTTCTGGCTGGCTTCGTGGATAGGGAGGCAAAAGAAGGCATCTTTTAGGCCTAAAACAGTGAACTAGGTTAGCTCAGGTGTTAAACAAGTCAGTAAGGCATATGGATTTGCTACCACAGGGTATAAATTCTGTGTTATCTTATTGACAGCCCTTAATCTAGTACTATCAGTTATTGGGCTGATTCTTTCTTTATTTTCTTTTTGAGGGTACTACTCAGTTCTCACTAGTTGTTTTCTTTCTTTAAACTTGATGCTCATGGGGGAGCATCTTTCACTCTCTTTGGTACAGCAGAGGCCCATACTCTTGAAAACACTTGTTTACTTATTCTAATATTTCTTTACTAATGTCTTTCTTAATTTCAGTGTCTGTTAATGTTAAGTTTAACATCTTTATATCATTTGCTTCTAGAGTAACATTTTTCATTTGAGAATGTTTAGTAAATTGAGCGAATTGTACAAAAGCTTTTAGGTACACATAGTACACATATTACTTTAAAGGTTTGCACAAGTATGCCTTCTCAGACTGGCTAGTTGTTCAGTTGTTCTCCACACTGCAACATAAACATTTTCTACAGGTACTAAAGTTTTATTTAAAACTGAATATATGGCTCTTGTGTCAACAAAAATTCTTCTCTTTTGGGGAGGTCATCTTTACCCTTCCTCCCTTACTTTGGGAGGAGCCTTTAGCAAATCATATGTACTCATTTTGTGAACTGTGATTGCTTTGCATTTCAGCACGATAATCTTTGCTTGATTTCATACGTCGCTATCTTATGTTGCATGCTGAACAACATGTTTGATTTGCTTTCTCTTTGCCTTGTTTTCCCTTTTCAAGAAATCTGGGTGATTTCGTAAAACACAAAGACATTTCAGCATACAAAACTCTATTTCATTTATCCTTCTATTTTAAAACAGTACTAAGAGCAATGAAGTATTATAAATCTTTTTATTTTCTGAGCTGCTCCTACTGGCAGCCTTCTGTTAGTGAGCTCTTCTCAAAAGGGGCTAATTTAGGAACTTTTTTGCTCTGGTCAGTTCTCATTATTTATTTCTTAGTTTTTACAGACTTTCACAGTAGTTTCTCAACTTTCCTCCTATACACACAGCTCTAGGTGGCAGGTATCAGATGTGGTTTTTACACACAAGTATCTTCCTCCGCAGGCCAGCAGGTCCTTGTCTGTCTTCGCAGGTGGCAAGTTGAGACGAGCGGAGCCCCACCAGGAAAAAATCTTAGGGCGCGCCTTGGAGGTCCGTCTATCTCGCCCGCCCCTGCGGGGACAGAGAACTCCTGGCTTGGCTCGCCATAATGTTTTGCGGAGAAAAGAAGAAATTTCACAACTTTATAAAAGTTGTAAAGCTCGGTATGTTTATTTACGGTGCGCGCCGGACGCAAGTCCCCCAACAAGGCATGCGTACCTCTGAAGACTTCAGGTCGTCTTTTATCTCTTTCTCAAATGCATATGCATACAGTTTCACAATAAGTTCATACATATTCATTCTGCGTGACATTTAGCACTAGTTCTTTTTATCAGAGGAATTCTTAGGTCTGGGGTAGATCGACTTTGCGGTAATTTCTGTATTTTTTTTCTGTCTCTTTGCTGTCTCTGGAATGTGACCTTTCTTTCAGCTTTGGCTCTACAGACCTCTCACCTCTCTCAGCCACTTCACTTAATTCAGAATGGATCCCCACTCCGTCTCAGGGCCTGTGGCTGGGAGTGGCCAGCTGGCTCCTGGAATTCATTGATAGGCAGGACGCTACCCAGACCCAAGGTGGCACCAGTGCAACGTCGGGCTGGTTTGATAGTACCAAGTGGCTCCTGAAATCTGCAATCCAGAAGCAGGGCAGCTGAGTTTTGTTTGCCAGAGAAAAGGGCCGTGGTTTGTGTTTGGGGGCCTGTGGCTGGGAGTGGCCAGCTGGCTCCTGAAAATCCACGATACGCAGGATGGTTCCCAGACCCAAGGTGGTACCAGTGCCAAGTCGGGCTGGTTTGATAGCACCAAGTGGCTCCTGCAATCTGCCATGATCACGTGAAGAAATACTTTCTGGTGTCCGTACTGGGCCATATGCTCTTTCTTCTCTCCCTCAACTTCTCCATCACCTCTCATCTGTTTCACATGCGCTATCTTCAAGGTCCACAGGCTACTTTTCACAGAATCTTCAGGCCTGATGCAGTAATAATGATGAATAGAACAGAGCTGGGATCTATTTTCCAGTGTGGATAAAATGCATTCTGCACACAAATCCAAGGAGAAGGTGCTGCCCCGATGCCCAGAAAAACTTTCACTCCTACTAGTGTTCTCCGTCAACCGCAACTTAGTCTGAAAGAAAAGCTTTTTCTCTGAGAGCATCTGAGAGGTTTGCATGAAGCACTGATATCTGACATATGCAATTTTGAATAGGAGAGGAAAAAGAAAATGGCAAGGAGTTTTTAATTTTAGTGGTTTCAATTTTAATTTCCGTGCACTTTTTCAAAACTTGTCAGCTCAAATGCCCATCAACATCTTTTAGTCATCTGTAAGTCAGTATTCATATAAAATGTGCTTCAAATCCAAAGGATTTCAAATTTGCACTCCAAGTTTCTATGCCTAGATTTATGATTTCCTACACATATTAGATGAAAGGAAGGCCTTTTTTACTGTGGGAGTGCTGGAACACTGGAACAGGTTGCCCAGAGAAGTTGTGGGTGTCCCATCCCTGAAAGTATTCAAGGTCACCTTGGACGGGGCTTGGAGCAGCAACAAAGGAGAAGCTTGATGGTAGACAAACAAAGTTGGACTATAGAAGAAACTCGGATTGAAGTATAGGAGCAAGTTTTCTCTCAGCTCTTGGGGTAAATTCAAAGTTGTACAAAATGACATTTATCTGTGCTATTCACTACTGTAACAGAAAGTTTCATGAAAACTGTACAGAAGATAGCAAATTTTAAAAGAGATAAGAATTACAGCACAAAATCCATGGGATGGGTTACAACATGAGACACTCTCTAAGAGAAAATCTCTGTGTTTCAGCACTTCATCAGGGTAAGATTTCATGAAGTGCCAAAGAAGGCGGCAAAATATCATTTGGGACATTATTTACTGGAATTCAGCCTGGCCATTAGTAGGAACTGGCTTTGAACACATCATGTAGATATACCACACACACTTTCCCTTCACTGAAAAATTACTGTTTACAACGAATAAGCAATTGACGATCAAAATTGATTGAAAGCATCTTAAACATGTCAAGTATTTCATTGTAGATGATCTGTGATCCAAAATCTTCTTCCACCTTCAAGAGGGACAGAAGAATTCTTCCATATCATGATGGTTTAAAATTGTATCAACCAATGTTTTCTGCTGAAAAGATATCATCTATTTTTTTCTATTTTTGGAAGAAAATATTCCTAGACATACAACAGGTGAGAACTAAGTAATTTTAAAGAAACAAATGAAATGAAAATATTCTGTAAATAGAATGAAATGAAAAGCTGTGTTTTAAATAGGAGCTAAATATTAAACAGAATTTTTGTACCAGGCATTTGAATTACTGCACCAGCTCTTTTGCCCATCAAGAGAGGCATTTAGCATTTCAGTCTTTTCCAAGGAGTTCATGATCGGCTATGCTGATCTCTGTGTGTGCCTAGGTGTGTGTGGAAGGGGGGAATGTGAAGGGGAGTGTGTATGTTTGCTTTACAATTGTTGTGGCAGATTCATGCCTCAGCTCCACATTTTGTTTTAAAAAGGTCACACCGAGTGGATATGAAGTTTCCTATCAACAAGAGATCAATTCCCAAATCATCCATTTGACTCTACCTTATAAATCATGTGCTTTGTTGCATATTTTATCAAATATACTTTCAAGCCAGATGGAGGAAGGAGGATGTGGGAATCCCTCCACCATCTTGCAACTTTTATGCAAGTAGGTTTTCAAGAAAATCATCATTTCTCTTTTAAGTATGTCTGGAAAAGGCATGATGGTACTGTCAACCTGTTGGAGTTTTTGTTGCTGGAAGAAGTTGTACAAAAGGATTGGTTTTTACATTGACCAGTGACTGAATCAAGCGCAGGAATACTTTGGAAATTCAGCTGGGGGTTCCTTTTCCCAGCAGACTACTTCTAGAACGAGCTTGTACACTGAAGCTGACTCTTTTGCTCTCTTTTTGTTTCTTTCCTATTTTCTTGGCTTCTTTTCCACTATCTAGACAATTTTGGAACTTTTTTCCCAACTAAAATGGTTTCAATAGTCTGATTGTGATCATACATTTTTACAAGGAATTTTTAAAATCTTTCCTCGAGTTCAGAAAGTCAAGGACTTGGGTCTTTTTCTTCCCTTATCAATATTGCAATGAAATTGATAAATAAAGACCAACTCTTTATTTTTGTTTTTAACCCACGTAGATAATTCCCATCCATTCATCCATTTTGTGGACCAATAGTTGCCATTCTGATGGAAGTTGTCATTTCTTAACAATAGGCATTCTGTGACTATGTTGACAGCACTTTGGGTGAAGATCCTAACTGGTCTTTGATACACATAGGGAGAAATTTGCTCAGCCAGTGTCAGTCTTAAGCATGCGTATCAGAAGATCTTTCTAGAGCTGGGAATTTTCCCATGAAAGGGATTCAGTTAGGGAAGAGACACTTGTGCCAGAGTTTTACATTCTTCTTGAACACTGCTTAAGGAACTTAGATGCCATGTCCATTTGGATCTCTGTCTGCACAGAACTTTGTCATGCCAGTGCTTGAAATGCATCTTGAAGAAAATTCACTAGCACAGAATGAATGAGAGTGGAAAGGGTTGGTGGGGCTAACCAGGCCCAACCCCCCTGCCTAAACCAGGATACCTAGAGCCTCTTGCCCAGGATTCTATCTGGGTGTACTTTTAATGTCTTCAAAGATCCAGGCTCCACAATCTTTCTGGGCAGTCTGTGCCGTGGTTCAGTCACCCTCACAGTAAAGAAACATTTACTGATGTTCAAAGGCAATCTCCTGTATTTCAGTGTGTGCCCACTGCCTCTTGTCTTTTCCCTCAGCATCACTGAAAAGACACTGATTCCCTCCCCTTTGCACTATTGCTTCCATATGTATGTGTGCTGCCATGTAGAGATATGTCAAAAACCTCCCTGAAGCCCAGGCAGATAATATTCCCTTCATCGACCAGTCAAGTTGATTCATCAGAGGAGTTTAAAGTGATGTTAAGCATGAAATTCCCCTGAAAAATCATGCTAACTACATTATTTGGTCGTCTTTCATGCGCCTGGCAAGGTTTTCCTGGAAGAGCAACTTCATCAACTTCCTGGGGATAAAAAAGAGACTGGCTGGATTGTACTATCGCGAGTCCTCTTATTTGCCTTTTTTGAAGATGGGTGTCATTTGCTTATATCCACTCTTTAGCCTCTCTTGTCGTCTACATCTTAGCAAAAACTTTTTCCACTACAACTGGGAAGGAGAAATTGTGCCAGCACAGAAAAGATCTCCCATCGTGTTCTAGACGTAGCACGGAGGTCTGCCGAGTGTTTGGCAGGAAGAAAAGAAAAGTTGTCCAAAACAGCTTCCAATCGAATGTTCATGTGATTGGAAAAGTCAGGAGAGTGCAAAGGTACTGTTTTCTATCAGTTGGCAAGCTGCGCACACAATCCCAGTGTTGTACAGCTTCCTTCTTCACCTTTCCCAAGGTGCCGCTCTCTCCGGCTCCCGGAGGCGAAGAAGTGGCTTCTTCGCGCAAAGACGATTGTGCCGCTCACAGTGCTCTCCTTAGCGTGGCTTCTGCCGAAAGACGCACGGGAGCTGCGCTTAGCTCCGGAGACCATCGTACCTTTGTCTTTAGCGTCTCTTCTCGTCTACATCTTAGCAAAAAGCTTTTCCACTATGTCTGGCTAGGAAAAACTGTGCCAGCACAGAAAACATCCCCCATCGTGTTCTAGACGTTGCACGGAGGTCTGCCGAGTGTTTGGCAGGAAGAAAAGAAAAGTTGTCCAAAACAGCTTCCAATCGAACGTTCATGTGATTGGAAAAGTCAGGAGAGTGCAAAGGTACTGTTTTCTATCAGTTGGCAAGCTGCGCACACAATCCCAGTGTTGTACAGCTTCCTTCTTCACCTTTATGAAGGTGCCGCCCTCTCCGGCTCCCGGAGGCGAAGAAGCGGCTTCTTCGTGCAAAGACGATTGTGCCGCTCACAGTGCTCTCCTTAGTGCGGCTTCTGCCGAAAGACGCCCGGGAGCGGCGCTTAGCTCCGGAGAGCATCGTACCTTTGTCTTTAGCGTCTCATCTCGTCTACATCTTAGCAAAAAGCTTGTCCACTATGTCTGGCAGGAAAAAACTGTGCCAGCACAGAAAAAAACTCCCATCGTGTTCTAGACGTTGTACGGAGGTCTGCCGAGTGTTTGGCAGGAAGAAAAGAAAAGTTGTCCAAAACAGCATCCAATCGAATGTTCATGTGATTGGAAAAGTCAGGAGAGTGCAAAGGTACTGTTTTCTAGCGGTTGGCAAGCTGCGCACACAATCCCAGTGTTGTACAGCTTCCTTCTTCACCTTTCCCAAGGTGCCGCCCTCTCCGGCTCCCGGAGGCGAAGAAGCGGCTTTTTCACGCAAAGACGATTGTGCCGCTCACAGTGCTCTCCCTAGCGTGGCTTCTGCCGAAAGACGCCCAGGAGGAGCGCTTAGCTCCGGAGACCATCGTACCTTTCTCTTTAGCGTCTCTTCTCGTCTACATCTTAGCAAAAAGCTTTTTCACTATGTCCGGCAGGAAAAAACTGTGCCAGCACAGAAAATATCTCCCATCGTGTTCTAGACGTTGCACGGTGGTCTGCCAAGTGTTTGGCAGGAAGAAAAGAAAAGTTGTCCAAAACAGCTTCCAATCGAATGTTCATGTGATTGGAAAAGTCAGGAGAGTGCAAAGGTACTGTTTTCTATCAGTTGGCAAGCTGCGCACACAATCCCAGTGTTGTACAGCTTCCTTCTTCACCTTTCCGAAGGTGCCGCTCTCTCCGGCTCCCGGAGGCGAAGAAGCGGCTTCTTCGCGCAAAGACGATTGTGCCGCTCACAGTGCTCTCCTTAGCGCGGCTTCTGCCGAAAGACGCCCGGGAGCGGCGCTTAGCTCCGGAGAGCATCGTACCTTTCTCTTTAGCGTCTCTTCTCGTCTACATCTTAGCAAAAAGCTTTTCACTATGTCCGGCAGGAAAAACCTGTGCCAGCACAGAAAACATCTCCCATCGTGTTCTAGACCTTGCACAAAGATCTGCCGAGTGTTCGGCAGGAAGAAAAGAAAAGTTGTCCAAAACAGCTTCCAATCGAATGTTCATTTGATTGGAAAAGTCAGGAGAGTGCAAAGGTACTGTTTTCTATCAGTTGGCAAGCTGCGCACACAATCCCAGTGTTGTACAGCTTCCTTCTTCACCTTTACGAAGCTGCCGCTCCCTCCGGCTCCCGGAGGAGAAGAAGCGGCTTCTTAGCGCAAAGACGATTGTGCCGCTCACAGTGTGCTCCTTAGCGCGGCTTCTGCCAAAAGACGCCCGGGAGCGGCGCTTAGCTGCGGAGAGCATCGTACCTTCGTCTTTAGCGTCTCTTCTCGTCTACATCTTAGCAAAAAGCTTTTCCACTATGTCTGGCAGGAAAAAACTGTGCCAATAAAGAAAACATCTCCCATCGTATTCTAGATGTTGCACGGAGGTCTGCCCAGTTTTTGGCACGAAGAAAAGAAAAGTTGTCCAAAACAGCTTCCAGTCGAATGTTCATGTGATTGGAAAAGTCAGGAGAGTGCAAAGGTACTGTTTTCTATCAGTTGGCAAGCTGCGCACACAATCCCAGTGTTGTACAGCTTCCTTCTTCACCTTTCCCAAGGTGCCGCTCTCTCCCGCTCCCGGAGGCGAAGAAGCGGCTTCTTCGCGCCAAGACGATTGTGCCGCTCACAGTGCTCTCCTTAGCGCGGCTTCTGCCGAAAGACGCCCGGGAGCGGCGCTTAGCTCCGGAGAGCATCGTACCTTTGTCTTTAGCGTCTCTTCTCGTCTACATCTTAGCAAAAAGCTTGTCCACTATGTCTGGAAGGAAAAAACTGTGCCAGCACAGAAAACAGCTCCCATCGTGTTCTAGACGTTGCACGGAGGTCTGCCAAGTGTTTGGCAGGAAGAAAAGAAAAGTTGTCCAAAACAGCTTCCAATCGAATGTTCATTTGATTGGAAAAGTCAGGAGAGTGCAAAGGTACTGTTTTCTATCAGTTGGCAAGCTGCGCCCACAATCCCAGTGTTGTACAGCTTCCTTCTTCACCTTTACGAAGGTGCCGCTCTCTCCGGCTCCCGGAGGCGAAGAAGCGGCTTCTTCGCGCCAAGACGGTTGTGCCGCTCACAGTGCTCTCCTTAGCGCGGCTTCTGCCGAAAGACGCCCGGGAGCGGCGCTTAGCTCCGGAGACCATCGTACCTTTCTCTTTAGCGTCTCTTCTCGTCTACATCTTAGCAAAAAGCTTTTCACTATGTCCGGCAGGAAAAACCTGTGCCAGCACAGAAAACATCTCCCATCGTGTTCTAGACCTTGCACGGAGGTCTGCCAAGTGTTTGGCAGGAAGAAAAGAAAAGTTGTCCAAAACAGCTTCCAATCGAATGTTCATGTGATTGGAAAAGTCAGGAGAGTGCAAAGGTACTGTTTTCTATCGGTTGGCAAGCTGCGCACACAATCCCAGTATTGTACAGCTTCCTTCTTCACCTTTACGAAGGTGCCGCTCTCTCCGGCTCCCGGAGGCGAAGAAGCGGCTTCTTCGGGCAAAGACGATTGTGCTGCTCACAGTGCTCTCCTTAGCGCGGCTTTTGCCGAAAGACGCCCGGGAGCGGCGCTTAGCTCTAGAGAGCCTCGTACCTTTCTCTTTAGCGTCTCTTCTCGTCTACATCTTAGCAAAAAGCTTTTCCACTATGTCTGGCAGGAAAAAACTGTGCCAGCACAGAAAACATCTCCCATCATGTTCTAGATGTTGCACAGATGTCTGCCGAGTGTTTGGCAGGAAGAAAAGAAAAGTTGTTCAAAACAGCTTCCAATCAAATGTTCATGTGATTGGAAAAGTCAGGAGAGTGCAAAGGTACTGTTTTCTATCAGTTGGCAAGCTGCGCACACAATCCCAGTGTTGTACAGCTTCCTTCTTCACCTTTACGAAGGTGCCGCTCTCTCCGGCTCCCGGAGGCGAAGAAGCGGCTTCTTCGCGCAAAGACGATTGTGCCGCTCACAGTGCTCTCCTTAGCGCGGCTTCTGCCGAAAGACGCCCGGGAGCGGCGCTTAGCTCCGGAGAGCATCGTACCTTTGTCTTTAGCGTCTCTTCTCGTCTACATCTTAGCAAAAAGCTTGTCCACTATGTCTGGAAGGAAAAAACTGTGCCAGCACAGAAAACAGCTCCCATCGTGTTCTAGACGTTGCACGGAGGTCTGCCAAGTGTTTGGCAGGAAGAAAAGAAAAGTTGTCCAAAACAGCTTCCAATCGAATGTTCATTTGATTGGAAAAGTCAGGAGAGTGCAAAGGTACTGTTTTCTATCAGTTGGCAAGCTGCGCCCACAATCCCAGTGTTGTACAGCTTCCTTCTTCACCTTTACGAAGGTGCCGCTCTCTCCGGCTCCCGGAGGCGAAGAAGCGGCTTCTTCGCGCCAAGACGGTTGTGCCGCTCACAGTGCTCTCCTTAGCGCGGCTTCTGCCGAAAGACGCCCGGGAGCGGCGCTTAGCTCCGGAGACCATCGTACCTTTCTCTTTAGCGTCTCTTCTCGTCTACATCTTAGCAAAAAGCTTTTCACTATGTCCGGCAGGAAAAACCTGTGCCAGCACAGAAAACATCTCCCATCGTGTTCTAGACCTTGCACGGAGGTCTGCCAAGTGTTTGGCAGGAAGAAAAGAAAAGTTGTCCAAAACAGCTTCCAATCGAATGTTCATGTGATTGGAAAAGTCAGGAGAGTGCAAAGGTACTGTTTTCTATCGGTTGGCAAGCTGCGCACACAATCCCAGTATTGTACAGCTTCCTTCTTCACCTTTACGAAGGTGCCGCTCTCTCCGGCTCCCGGAGGCGAAGAAGCGGCTTCTTCGGGCAAAGACGATTGTGCTGCTCACAGTGCTCTCCTTAGCGCGGCTTTTGCCGAAAGACGCCCGGGAGCGGCGCTTAGCTCGAGAGAGCCTCGTACCTTTCTCTTTAGCGTCTCTTCTCGTCTACATCTTAGCAAAAAGCTTTTCCACTATGTCTGGCAGGAAAAAACTGTGCCAGCACAGAAAACATCTCCCATCATGTTCTAGATGTTGCACAGATGTCTGCCGAGTGTTTGGCAGGAAGAAAAGAAAAGTTGTTCAAAACAGCTTCCAATCAAATGTTCATGTGATTGGAAAAGTCAGGAGAGTGCAAAGGTACTGTTTTCTATCAGTTGGCAAGCTGCGCACACAATCCCAGTGTTGTACAGCTTCCTTCTTCACCTTTACGAAGGTGCCGCTCTCTCCGGCTCCCGGAGGCGAAGAAGCGGCTTCTTTGCGCAAAGACGATTGTGCCGCTCACAGTGCTCTCCTTAGCGCGGCTTCTGCCGAAAGACGCCCGGGAGCGGCGCTTAGCTCCGGAGAGCATCGTACCTTTGTCTTTAGCGTCTCTTCTCGTCTACATCTTAGCAAAAAGCTTTTCCACTATGTCTGGCAGGAAAAAACTGTGCCAATACAGAAAACATCTCCCATCGTATTCTAGATGTTGCACGGAGGTCTGCCAAATTTTGGCAGGAAGAAAAGTTGTCAAAAAAAGCTTCCAATCGAATGTTCATGTGATTGGAAAAGTCAGGAGAGTGCAAAGGTACTGTTTTCTATCAGTTGGCAAGCTGCGCACACAATCCCAGTGTTGTACAGCTTCCTTCTTCACCTTTCCCAAGGTGCCGCTCTCTCCGGCTCCCGGAGGAGAAGAAGCGGCTTCTTCACGCAAAGACGATTGTGCCGCTCACAGTGCTCTCCTTAGCGTGGCTTCTGCCGAAAGACGCCCAGGAGCAGCGCTTAGCTGCGGAGACCATCGTACCTTTCTCTTTAGCGTCTCTTCTCGTCTACATCTTAGCAAAAAGCTTTTTCACTATGTCCGGCAGGAAAAACCTGTGCCAGCACAGAAAATATCTCCCATCGTGTTCTAGACGTTGCACGGAGGTCTGCCAAGTGTTTGGCAGGAAGAAAAGAAAAGTTGTCCAAAACAGCTTCCAATCGAATGTTCATGTGATTGGAAAAGTCAGGAGAGTGCAAAGGTACTGTTTTCTATCAGTTGGCAAGCTGCGCACACAATCCCAGTGTTGTACAGCTTGCTTCTTCACCTTTACGAAGGTGCCGCTCTCTCCGGCTCCCGGAGGCGAAGAAGCGGCTTCTTCGCGCAAAGACGATTGTGCCGCTCACAGTGCTCTCCTTAGCGCGGCTTCTGCCGAAAGACGCCCGGGAGCGGCGCTTAGCTCCGGAGACCATCGTACCTTTCTCTTTAGCGTCTCTTCTCGTCTACATCTTAGCAAAAAGCTTTTCACTATGTCCGGCAAGAAAAAACCTGTGCCAGCACAGAAAACATCTCCCATCGTGTTCTAGACCTTGCACAAAGATCTGCCGAGTGTTTGGCAGGAAGAAAACAAAAGTTGTCCAAAACAGCTTCCAATCGAATGTTCATGTGATTGGAAAAGTCAGGAGAGTGCAAAGGTACTGTTTTGTATCAGTTGGCAAGCTGCGCACACAATCCCAGTGTTGTACAGCTTCCTTCTTCACCTTTCCCAAGGTGCCGCTCTCTCCCGCTCCCGGAGGCGAAGAAGCGGCTTCTTCGCGCCAAGACGATTGTGCCGCTCACAGTGCTCTCCTTAGCACGGCTTCTGCCGAAAGACGCCCGGGAGCGGCGCTTAGCTCCGGAGAGCATCGTACCTTTGTCTTTAGCGTCTCTTCTCGTCTACATCTTAGCAAAAAGCTTGTCCACTATGTCTGGCAGGAAAAAACTGTGCCAGCACAGAAAACAGCTCCCATCATGTTCTAGACGTTGCACGGAGGTCTGCCAAGTGTTTGGCAGGAAGAAAAGAAAAGTTGTCCAAAACAGCTTCCAATCGAATGTTCATTTGATTGGAAAAGTCAGGAGAGTGCAAAGGTACTGTTTTCTATCAGTTGGCAAGCTGCGCCCACAATCCCAGTGTTGTACAGCTTCCTTCTTCACCTTTACGAAGGTGCCGCTCTCTCCGGCTCCCGGAGGCGAAGAAGCGGCTTCTTCGCGCCAAGACGGTTGTGCCGCTCACAGTGCTCTCCTTAGCGCGGCTTCTGCCGAAAGACGCCCGGGAGCGGCGCTTAGCTCCGGAGACCATCGTACCTTTCTCTTTAGCGTCTCTTCTCGTCTACATCTTAGCAAAAAGCTTTTCACTATGTCCGGCAGGAAAAACCTGTGCCAGCACAGAAAACATCTCCCATCGTGTTCTAGACGTTGCACGGAAATCTGCCGAGTGTTCGGCAGGAAGAAAAGAAAAGTTGTCCAAAACAGCTTCCAATCGAATGTTCATGTGATTGGAAAAGTCAGGAGAGTGCAAAGGTACTGTTTTCTATCGGTTGGCAAGCTGCGCACACAATCCCAGTGTTGTACAGCTTCCTTCTTCACCTTTCCCAAGGTGCCGCTCTCTCCCGCTCCCGGAGGCGAAGAAGCGGCTTCTTCGCGCCAAGACGATTGTGCCGCTCACAGTGCTCTCCTTAGCGCGGCTTCTGCCGAAAGACGCCCGGGAGCGGCGCTTAGCTCCGGAGAGCATCGTACCTTTGTCTTTAGCGTCTCTTCTCGTCTACATCTTAGCAAAAAGCTTGTCCACTATGTCTGGCAGGAAAAAACTGTGCCAGCACAGAAAACAGCTCCCATCATGTTCTAGACGTTGCACGGAGGTCTGCCAAGTGTTTGGCAGGAAGAAAAGAAAAGTTGTCCAAAACAGCTTCCAATCGAATGTTCATTTGATTGGAAAAGTCAGGAGAGTGCAAAGGTACTGTTTTCTATCAGTTGGCAAGCTGCGCACACAATCCCAGTGTTGTACAGCTTCCTTCTTCACCTTTACGAAGGTGCCGCTCTCTCCGGCTCCCGGAGGCGAAGAAGCGGCTTCTTCGCGCCAAGACGGTTGTGCCGCTCACAGTGCTCTCCTTAGCGCGGCTTCTGCCGAAAGACGCCCGGGAGCGGCGCTTAGCTCCGGAGACCATCGTACCTTTCTCTTTAGCGTCTCTTCTCGTCTACATCTTAGCAAAAAGCTTTTCACTATGTCCGGCAGGAAAAACCTGTGCCAGCACAGAAAACATCTCCCATCGTGTTCTAGACGTTGCACGGAAATCTGCCGAGTGTTCGGCAGGAAGAAAAGAAAAGTTGTCCAAAACAGCTTCCAATCGAATGTTCATGTGATTGGAAAAGTCAGGAGAGTGCAAAGGTACTGTTTTCTATCGGTTGGCAAGCTGCGCACACAATCCCAGTGTTGTACAGCTTCCTTCTTCACCTTTCCCAAGGTGCCGCTCTCTCCCGCTCCCGGAGGCGAAGAAGCGGCTTCTTCGCGCCAAGACGATTGTGCCGCTCACAGTGCTCTCCTTAGCGCGGCTTCTGCCGAAAGACGCCCGGGAGCGGCGCTTAGCTCCGGAGAGCATCGTACCTTTGTCTTTAGCGTCTCTTCTCGTCTACATCTTAGCAAAAAGCTTGTCCACTATGTCTGGCAGGAAAAAACTGTGCCAGCACAGAAAACAGCTCCCATCATGTTCTAGACGTTGCACGGAGGTCTGCCAAGTGTTTGGCAGGAAGAAAAGAAAAGTTGTCCAAAACAGCTTCCAATCGAATGTTCATTTGATTGGAAAAGTCAGGAGAGTGCAAAGGTACTGTTTTCTATCAGTTGGCAAGCTGCGCACACAATCCCAGTGTTGTACAGCTTCCTTCTTCACCTTTACGAAGGTGCCGCTCTCTCCGGCTCCCGGAGGCGAAGAAGCGGCTTCTTCGCGCCAAGACGGTTGTGCCGCTCACAGTGCTCTCCTTAGCGCGGCTTCTGCCGAAAGACGCCCGGGAGCGGCGCTTAGCTCCGGAGACCATCGTACCTTCGTCTTTAGCGTCTCTTCTCGTCTACATCTTAGCAAAAAGCTTTTCACTATGTCCGGCAGGAAAAACCTGTGCCAGCACAGAAAACATCTCCCATCGTGTTCTAGACGTTGCACGGAAATCTGCCGAGTGTTCGGCAGGAAGAAAAGAAAAGTTGTCCAAAACAGCTTCCAATCGAATGTTCATGTGATTGGAAAAGTCAGGAGAGTGCAAAGGTACTGTTTTCTATCGGTTGGCAAGCTGCGCACACAATCCCAGTGTTGTACAGCTTCCTTCTTCACCTTTCCCAAGGTGCCGCTCTCTCCCGCTCCCGGAGGCGAAGAAGCGGCTTCTTCGCGCCAAGACGATTGTGCCGCTCACAGTGCTCTCCTTAGCGCGGCTTCTGCCGAAAGACGCCCGGGAGCGGCGCTTAGCTCCGGAGAGCATCGTACCTTTGTCTTTAGCGTCTCTTCTCGTCTACATCTTAGCAAAAAGCTTGTCCACTATGTCTGGCAGGAAAAAACTGTGCCAGCACAGAAAACAGCTCCCATCATGTTCTAGACGTTGCACGGAGGTCTGCCAAGTGTTTGGCAGGAAGAAAAGAAAAGTTGTCCAAAACAGCTTCCAATCGAATGTTCTTTTGATTGGAAAAGTCAGGAGAGTGCAAAGGTACTGTTTTCTATCAGTTGGCAAGCTGCGCCCACAATCCCAGTGTTGTACAGCTTCCTTCTTCACCTTTACGAAGGTGCCGCTCTCTCCGGCTCCCGGAGGCGAAGAAGCGGCTTCTTCGCGCCAAGACGGTTGTGCCGCTCACAGTGCTCTCCTTAGCGCGGCTTCTGCCGAAAGACGCCCGGGAGCGGCGCTTAGCTCCGGAGACCATCGTACCTTTCTCTTTAGCGTCTCTTCTCGTCTACATCTTAGCAAAAAGCTTTTCACTATGTCCGGCAGGAAAAACCTGTGCCAGCACAGAAAACATCTCCCATCGTGTTCTAGACGTTGCACGGAAATCTGCCGAGTGTTCGGCAGGAAGAAAAGAAAAGTTGTCCAAAACAGCTTCCAATCGAATGTTCATGTGATTGGAAAAGTCAGGAGAGTGCAAAGGTACTGTTTTCTATCGGTTGGCAAGCTGCGCACACAATCCCAGTGTTGTACAGCTTCCTTCTTCACCTTTCCCAAGGTGCCGCTCTCTCCCGCTCCCGGAGGCGAAGAAGCGGCTTCTTCGCGCCAAGACGATTGTGCCGCTCACAGTGCTCTCCTTAGCGCGGCTTCTGCCGAAAGACGCCCGGGAGCGGCGCTTAGCTCCGGAGAGCATCGTACCTTTGTCTTTAGCGTCTCTTCTCGTCTACATCTTAGCAAAAAGCTTGTCCACTATGTCTGGCAGGAAAAAACTGTGCCAGCACAGAAAACAGCTCCCATCATGTTCTAGACGTTGCACGGAGGTCTGCCAAGTGTTTGGCAGGAAGAAAAGAAAAGTTGTCCAAAACAGCTTCCAATCGAATGTTCATTTGATTGGAAAAGTCAGGAGAGTGCAAAGGTACTGTTTTCTATCAGTTGGCAAGCTGCGCACACAATCCCAGTGTTGTACAGCTTCCTTCTTCACCTTTACGAAGGTGCCGCTCTCTCCGGCTCCCGGAGGCGAAGAAGCGGCTTCTTCGCGCCAAGACGGTTGTGCCGCTCACAGTGCTCTCCTTAGCGCGGCTTCTGCCGAAAGACGCCCGGGAGCGGCGCTTAGCTCCGGAGACCATCGTACCTTTCTCTTTAGCGTCTCTTCTCGTCTACATCTTAGCAAAAAGCTTTTCACTATGTCCGGCAGGAAAAACCTGTGCCAGCACAGAAAACATCTCCCATCGTGTTCTAGACGTTGCACGGAAATCTGCCGAGTGTTCGGCAGGAAGAAAAGAAAAGTTGTCCAAAACAGCTTCCAATCGAATGTTCATGTGATTGGAAAAGTCAGGAGAGTGCAAAGGTACTGTTTTCTATCGGTTGGCAAGCTGCGCACACAATCCCAGTGTTGTACAGCTTCCTTCTTCACCTTTCCCAAGGTGCCGCTCTCTCCCGCTCCCGGAGGCGAAGAAGCGGCTTCTTCGCGCCAAGACGATTGTGCCGCTCACAGTGCTCTCCTTAGCGCGGCTTCTGCCGAAAGACGCCCGGGAGCGGCGCTTAGCTCCGGAGAGCATCGTACCTTTGTCTTTAGCGTCTCTTCTCGTCTACATCTTAGCAAAAAGCTTTTCCACCGTGTCTGGCAGGAAAAAACTGTGCCAGCACAGAAAAAAACTCCCATCGTGTTCTAGACGTTGCACGGAGGTCTGCCGAGTGTTTGGCAGGAAGAAAAGAAAAGTTGTCCAAAACAGCATCCAATCGAATGTTCATGTGATTGGAAAAGTCAGGAGAGTGCAAAGGTACTGTTTTCTATCGGTTGGCAAGCTGCGCACACAATCCCAGTGTTGTACAGCTTCCTTCTTCACCTTTCCCAAGGTGCCGCCCTCTCCGGCTCCCGGAGGCGAAGAAGCGGCTTTTTCACGCAAAGACGATTGTGCCGCTCACAGTGCTCTCCTTAGCGTGGCTTCTGCCGAAAGACGCCCAGGAGCAGCGCTTAGCTCCGGAGACCATCGTACCTTTCTCTTTAGCGTCTCTTCTCGTCTACATCTTAGCAAAAAGCTTTTTCACTATGTCCGGCAGGAAAAAACTGTGCCAGCACAGAAAATATCTCCCATCGTGTTCTAGACGTTGCACGGAGGTCTGCCAAGTGTTTGGCAGGAAGAAAAAAAAAGTTGTCCAAAACAGCTTCCAATCGAATGTTCATGTGATTGGAAAAGTCAGGAGAGTGCAAAGGTACTGTTTTCTATCAGTTGGCAAGCTGCGCACACAATCCCAGTGTTGTACAGCTTCCTTCTTCACCTTTCCAAAGGTGCCGCTCTCTCCGGCTCCCGGAGGAGAAGAAGCGGCTTCTTCGCGCAAAGACGATTGTGCCGCTCACAGTGCTCTCCTTAGCGCGGCTTCTGCCGAAAGACGCCCGGGAGCGGCGCTTAGCTCCGGAGAGCTTCGTACCTTTGTCTTTAGCGTCTCTTCTCGTCTACATCTTAACAAAAAGCTTTTCCACTATGTCTGGAAGGAAAAAACTGCGCCAGCACAGAAAACATCTCCCATCGTGTTCTAGACGTTGCACGGAGATCTGCTGAGTGTTTGGCAGGAAGAAAAGTTGTCCAAAACAGCTTCCAATCGAATGTTCATGTGATTGGAAAAGTCAGGAGAGTGCAAAGGTACTGTTTTCTATCAGTTGGCAAGCTGCGCACACAATCCCAGTGTTGTACAGCTTCCTTCTTCACCTTTCCAAAGGTGCCGCTCTCTCCGGCTCCCGGAGGAGAAGAAGCGGCTTCTTCGCGCAAAGACGATTGTGCCGCTCACAGTGCTCTCCTTAGCGTGGCTTCTGCCGAAAGACGCCCAGGAGCAGCGCTTAGCTCCGGAGACCATCGTACCTTTCTCTTTAGCGTCTCTTCTCGTCTACATCTTAGCAAAAAGCTTTTTCACTATGTCCGGCAGGAAAAACCTGTGCCAGCACAGAAAATATCTCCCATCGTGTTCTAGACGTTGCACGGAGGTCTGCCAAGTGTTTGGCAGGAAGAAAAGAAAAGTTGTCCAAAACAGCTTCCAATCGAATGTTCATGTGATTGGAAAAGTCAGGAGAGTGCAAAGGTACTGTTTTCTATCAGTTGGCAAGCTGCGCACACAATCCCAGTGTTGTACAGCTTCCTTCTTCACCTTTACGAAGGTGCCGCTCTCTCCGGCTCCCGGAGGCGAAGAAGCGGCTTCTTCGCGCAAAGACGATTGTGCCGCTCACAGTGCTCTCCTTAGCGCGGCTTCTGCCGAAAGACGCCCGGGAGCGGCGCTTAGCTCCGGAGACCATCGTACCTTTCTCTTTAGCGTCTCTTCTCGTCTACATCTTAGCAAAAAGCTTTTCACTATGTCCGGCAGGAAAAACCTGTGCCAGCACAGAAAACATCTCCCATCGTGTTCTAGACCTTGCACAAAGATCTGCCGAGTGTTTGGCAGGAAGAAAAGAAAAGTTGTCCAAAACAGCTTCCAATCGAATGTTCATTTGATTGGAAAAGTCAGGAGAGTGCAAAGGTACTGTTTTCTATCAGTTGGCAAGCTGCGCACACAATCCCAGTGTTGTACAGCTTCCTTCTTCACCTTTCCCAAGGTGCCGCTCTCTCCCGCTCCCGGAGGCGAAGAAGCGGCTTCTTCGCGCCAAGACGATTGTGCCGCTCACAGTGCTCTCCTTAGCGCGGCTTTTGCCGAAAGACGCCCGGTAGCGGCGCTAAGCTCTGGAGAGCATCGTTCCTTTGTCTTTAGCGTCTCTTCTCGTCTACATCTTAGCAAAAAGCTTTTCCACTATGTCTGGCCGGAAAAAACTGTGCAAGCACAGAAAACATCTCCCATCGTGTTCTAGACCTTGCACGGAGGTCTGCCAAGTGTTTGGCAGGAAGAAAAGAAAAGTTGTCCAAAACAGCTTCCAATCGAATGTTCATGTGATTGGAAAAGTCAGGAGAGTGCAAAGGTACTGTTTTCTATCGGTTGGCAAGCTGCGCACACAATCCCAGTGTTGTACAGCTTCCTTCTTCACCTTTCCCAAGGTGCCGCTCTCTCCGGCTCCCGGAGGCGAAGAAGCGGCTTCTTCGGGCAAAGACGATTGTGCTGCTCACAGTGCTCTCCTTAGCGCGGCTTTTGCCGAAAGACGCCCGGGAGCGGCGCTTAGCTCTAGAGAGCCTCGTACCTTTCTCTTTAGCGTCTCTTCTCGTCTACATCTTAGCAAAAAGCTGTTCCACTATGTCTGGCAGGAAAAAACTGTGCCAGCACAGAAAACATCTCCCATCGTGTTCTAGACGTTGCACGGAGGTCTGCCAAGGGTTTGGCAGGAAGAAAAGTTGTCCAAAACAGCTTCCAATCGAATGTTCATTTGATTGGAAAAGTCAGGAGAGTGCAAAGGTACTGTTTTCTATCAGTTGGCAAGCTGCGCACACAATCCCAGTGTTGTACAGCTTCCTTCTTCACCTTTACGAAGATGCCGCTCTCTCCGGCTCCCGGAGGCGAAGAAGCGGCTTCTTCGCGCAAAGACGATTGTGCCGCTCACAGTGCCCTCCTTAGCGCGGCTTTTGCCGAAAGACGCCCGGGAGCGGCGCTTAGCTCCCGAGAGCATCGTACCTTCGTCTTTAGCGTCTCTTCTCGTCTACATCTTAGCAAAAAGCTTTTCCACTATGTCTGGCTAGGAAAAACAGTGCCAGCACAGAAAACATCTCCCATCGTGTTCTAGACCTTGCACGGAGGTCTGCCAAGTGTTTGGCAGGAAGAAAAGAAAAGTTGTCCAAAACAGCTTCCAATCGAATGTTCATGTGATTGGAAAAGTCAGGAGAGTGCAAAGGTACTGTTTTCTATCAGTTGGCAAGCTGCGCACACAATCCCAGTGTTGTACAGCTTCCTTCTTCACCTTTCCAAAGGTGCCGCTCTCTCCGGCTCCCGGAGGAGAAGAAGCGGCTTCTTCGCGCAAAGACGATTGTGCCGCTCACAGTGCTCTCCTTAGCGTGGCTTCTGCCGAAAGACGCCCAGGAGCAGCGCTTAGCTCCGGAGACCATCGTACCTTTCTCTTTAGCGTCTCTTCTCGTCTACATCTTAGCAAAAAGCTTTTTCACTATGTCCGGCAGGAAAAACCTGTGCCAGCACAGAAAATATCTCCCATCGTGTTCTAGACGTTGCACGGAGGTCTGCCCAGTTTTTGGCAGGAAGAAAAGAAAAGTTGTCCAAAACAGCTTCCAATCGAATGTTCATGTGATTGGAAAAGTCAGGAGAGTGCAAAGGTACTGTTTTCTATCAGTTGGCAAGCTGCGCACACAATCCCAGTGTTGTACAGCTTCCTTCTTCACCTTTCCGAAGGTGCCGCTCTCTCCGGCTCCCGGAGGCGAAGAAGCGGCTTCTTCGCGCCAAGACGGTTGTGCCGCTCACAGTGCTCTCCTTAGCGCGGCTTCTGCCGAAAGACGCCCGGGAGCGGCGCTTAGCTCCGGAGACCATCGTACCTTTCTCTTTAGCGTCTCTTCTCGTCTACATCTTAGCAAAAAGCTTTTCACTATGTCCGGCAGGAAAAACCTGTGCCAGCACAGAAAACATCTCCCATCGTGTTCTAGACCTTGCAAAAAGATCTGCCGAGTGTTTGGCAGGAAGAAAAGAAAAGTTGTCCAAAACAGCTTCCAATCGAATGTTCATTTGATTGGAAAAGTCAGGAGAGTGCAAAGGTACTGTTTTCTATCAGTTGGCAAGCTGCGCACACAATCCCAGTGTTGTACAGCTTCCTTCTTCACCTTTACGAAGCTGCCGCTCTCTCCGGCTCCCGGAGGCGAAGAAGCGGCTTCTTCGCGCCAAGACGATTGTGCCGCTCACAGTGCTCTCCTTAGCGCGGCTTCTGCCGAAAGACGCCCGGGAGCGGCGCTTAGCTCCGGAGAGCATCGTACCTTTGTCTTTAGCGTCTCTTCTCGTCTACATCTTAGCAAAAAGCTTGTCCACTATGTCTGGCAGGAAAAAACTGTGCCAGCACAGAAAACAGCTCCCATCATGTTCTAGACGTTGCACGGAGGTCTGCCAAGTGTTTGGCAGGAAGAAAAGAAAAGTTGTCCAAAACAGCTTCCAATCGAATGTTCTTTTGATTGGAAAAGTCAGGAGAGTGCAAAGGTACTGTTTTCTATCAGTTGGCAAGCTGCGCCCACAATCCCAGTGTTGTACAGCTTCCTTCTTCACCTTTACGAAGGTGCCGCTCTCTCCGGCTCCCGGAGGCGAAGAAGCGGCTTCTTCGCGCCAAGACGGTTGTGCCGCTCACAGTGCTCTCCTTAGCGCGGCTTCTGCCGAAAGACGCCCGGGAGCGGCGCTTAGCTCCGGAGACCATCGTACCTTTCTCTTTAGCGTCTCTTCTCGTCTACATCTTAGCAAAAAGCTTTTCACTATGTCCGGCAGGAAAAACCTGTGCCAGCACAGAAAACATCTCCCATCGTGTTCTAGACGTTGCACGGAAATCTGCCGAGTGTTCGGCAGGAAGAAAAGAAAAGTTGTCCAAAACAGCTTCCAATCGAATGTTCATGTGATTGGAAAAGTCAGGAGAGTGCAAAGGTACTGTTTTCTATCGGTTGGCAAGCTGCGCACACAATCCCAGTGTTGTACAGCTTCCTTCTTCACCTTTCCCAAGGTGCCGCTCTCTCCCGCTCCCGGAGGCGAAGAAGCGGCTTCTTCGCGCCAAGACGATTGTGCCGCTCACAGTGCTCTCCTTAGCGCGGCTTCTGCCGAAAGACGCCCGGGAGCGGCGCTTAGCTCCGGAGAGCATCGTACCTTTGTCTTTAGCGTCTCTTCTCGTCTACATCTTAGCAAAAAGCTTGTCCACTATGTCTGGCAGGAAAAAACTGTGCCAGCACAGAAAACAGCTCCCATCATGTTCTAGACGTTGCACGGAGGTCTGCCAAGTGTTTGGCAGGAAGAAAAGAAAAGTTGTCCAAAACAGCTTCCAATCGAATGTTCATTTGATTGGAAAAGTCAGGAGAGTGCAAAGGTACTGTTTTCTATCAGTTGGCAAGCTGCGCACACAATCCCAGTGTTGTACAGCTTCCTTCTTCACCTTTACGAAGGTGCCGCTCTCTCCGGCTCCCGGAGGCGAAGAAGCGGCTTCTTCGCGCCAAGACGGTTGTGCCGCTCACAGTGCTCTCCTTAGCGCGGCTTCTGCCGAAAGACGCCCGGGAGCGGCGCTTAGCTCCGGAGACCATCGTACCTTTCTCTTTAGCGTCTCTTCTCGTCTACATCTTAGCAAAAAGCTTTTCACTATGTCCGGCAGGAAAAACCTGTGCCAGCACAGAAAACATCTCCCATCGTGTTCTAGACGTTGCACGGAAATCTGCCGAGTGTTCGGCAGGAAGAAAAGAAAAGTTGTCCAAAACAGCTTCCAATCGAATGTTCATGTGATTGGAAAAGTCAGGAGAGTGCAAAGGTACTGTTTTCTATCGGTTGGCAAGCTGCGCACACAATCCCAGTGTTGTACAGCTTCCTTCTTCACCTTTCCCAAGGTGCCGCTCTCTCCCGCTCCCGGAGGCGAAGAAGCGGCTTCTTCGCGCCAAGACGATTGTGCCGCTCACAGTGCTCTCCTTAGCGCGGCTTCTGCCGAAAGACGCCCGGGAGCGGCGCTTAGCTCCGGAGAGCATCGTACCTTTGTCTTTAGCGTCTCTTCTCGTCTACATCTTAGCAAAAAGCTTTTCCACCGTGTCTGGCAGGAAAAAACTGTGCCAGCACAGAAAAAAACTCCCATCGTGTTCTAGACGTTGCACGGAGGTCTGCCGAGTGTTTGGCAGGAAGAAAAGAAAAGTTGTCCAAAACAGCATCCAATCGAATGTTCATGTGATTGGAAAAGTCAGGAGAGTGCAAAGGTACTGTTTTCTATCGGTTGGCAAGCTGCGCACACAATCCCAGTGTTGTACAGCTTCCTTCTTCACCTTTCCCAAGGTGCCGCCCTCTCCGGCTCCCGGAGGCGAAGAAGCGGCTTTTTCACGCAAAGACGATTGTGCCGCTCACAGTGCTCTCCTTAGCGTGGCTTCTGCCGAAAGACGCCCAGGAGCAGCGCTTAGCTCCGGAGACCATCGTACCTTTCTCTTTAGCGTCTCTTCTCGTCTACATCTTAGCAAAAAGCTTTTTCACTATGTCCGGCAGGAAAAAACTGTGCCAGCACAGAAAATATCTCCCATCGTGTTCTAGACGTTGCACGGAGGTCTGCCAAGTGTTTGGCAGGAAGAAAAAAAAAGTTGTCCAAAACAGCTTCCAATCGAATGTTCATGTGATTGGAAAAGTCAGGAGAGTGCAAAGGTACTGTTTTCTATCAGTTGGCAAGCTGCGCACACAATCCCAGTGTTGTACAGCTTCCTTCTTCACCTTTCCAAAGGTGCCGCTCTCTCCGGCTCCCGGAGGAGAAGAAGCGGCTTCTTCGCGCAAAGACGATTGTGCCGCTCACAGTGCTCTCCTTAGCGCGGCTTCTGCCGAAAGACGCCCGGGAGCGGCGCTTAGCTCCGGAGAGCTTCGTACCTTTGTCTTTAGCGTCTCTTCTCGTCTACATCTTAACAAAAAGCTTTTCCACTATGTCTGGAAGGAAAAAACTGCGCCAGCACAGAAAACATCTCCCATCGTGTTCTAGACGTTGCACGGAGATCTGCTGAGTGTTTGGCAGGAAGAAAAGTTGTCCAAAACAGCTTCCAATCGAATGTTCATGTGATTGGAAAAGTCAGGAGAGTGCAAAGGTACTGTTTTCTATCAGTTGGCAAGCTGCGCACACAATCCCAGTGTTGTACAGCTTCCTTCTTCACCTTTCCAAAGGTGCCGCTCTCTCCGGCTCCCGGAGGAGAAGAAGCGGCTTCTTCGCGCAAAGACGATTGTGCCGCTCACAGTGCTCTCCTTAGCGTGGCTTCTGCCGAAAGACGCCCAGGAGCAGCGCTTAGCTCCGGAGACCATCGTACCTTTCTCTTTAGCGTCTCTTCTCGTCTACATCTTAGCAAAAAGCTTTTTCACTATGTCCGGCAGGAAAAACCTGTGCCAGCACAGAAAATATCTCCCATCGTGTTCTAGACGTTGCACGGAGGTCTGCCAAGTGTTTGGCAGGAAGAAAAGAAAAGTTGTCCAAAACAGCTTCCAATCGAATGTTCATGTGATTGGAAAAGTCAGGAGAGTGCAAAGGTACTGTTTTCTATCAGTTGGCAAGCTGCGCACACAATCCCAGTGTTGTACAGCTTCCTTCTTCACCTTTACGAAGGTGCCGCTCTCTCCGGCTCCCGGAGGCGAAGAAGCGGCTTCTTCGCGCAAAGACGATTGTGCCGCTCACAGTGCTCTCCTTAGCGCGGCTTCTGCCGAAAGACGCCCGGGAGCGGCGCTTAGCTCCGGAGACCATCGTACCTTTCTCTTTAGCGTCTCTTCTCGTCTACATCTTAGCAAAAAGCTTTTCACTATGTCCGGCAGGAAAAACCTGTGCCAGCACAGAAAACATCTCCCATCGTGTTCTAGACCTTGCACAAAGATCTGCCGAGTGTTTGGCAGGAAGAAAAGAAAAGTTGTCCAAAACAGCTTCCAATCGAATGTTCATTTGATTGGAAAAGTCAGGAGAGTGCAAAGGTACTGTTTTCTATCAGTTGGCAAGCTGCGCACACAATCCCAGTGTTGTACAGCTTCCTTCTTCACCTTTCCCAAGGTGCCGCTCTCTCCCGCTCCCGGAGGCGAAGAAGCGGCTTCTTCGCGCCAAGACGATTGTGCCGCTCACAGTGCTCTCCTTAGCGCGGCTTTTGCCGAAAGACGCCCGGTAGCGGCGCTAAGCTCTGGAGAGCATCGTTCCTTTGTCTTTAGCGTCTCTTCTCGTCTACATCTTAGCAAAAAGCTTTTCCACTATGTCTGGCCGGAAAAAACTGTGCAAGCACAGAAAACATCTCCCATCGTGTTCTAGACCTTGCACGGAGGTCTGCCAAGTGTTTGGCAGGAAGAAAAGAAAAGTTGTCCAAAACAGCTTCCAATCGAATGTTCATGTGATTGGAAAAGTCAGGAGAGTGCAAAGGTACTGTTTTCTATCGGTTGGCAAGCTGCGCACACAATCCCAGTGTTGTACAGCTTCCTTCTTCACCTTTCCCAAGGTGCCGCTCTCTCCGGCTCCCGGAGGCGAAGAAGCGGCTTCTTCGGGCAAAGACGATTGTGCTGCTCACAGTGCTCTCCTTAGCGCGGCTTTTGCCGAAAGACGCCCGGGAGCGGCGCTTAGCTCTAGAGAGCCTCGTACCTTTCTCTTTAGCGTCTCTTCTCGTCTACATCTTAGCAAAAAGCTGTTCCACTATGTCTGGCAGGAAAAAACTGTGCCAGCACAGAAAACATCTCCCATCGTGTTCTAGACGTTGCACGGAGGTCTGCCAAGGGTTTGGCAGGAAGAAAAGTTGTCCAAAACAGCTTCCAATCGAATGTTCATTTGATTGGAAAAGTCAGGAGAGTGCAAAGGTACTGTTTTCTATCAGTTGGCAAGCTGCGCACACAATCCCAGTGTTGTACAGCTTCCTTCTTCACCTTTACGAAGATGCCGCTCTCTCCGGCTCCCGGAGGCGAAGAAGCGGCTTCTTCGCGCAAAGACGATTGTGCCGCTCACAGTGCCCTCCTTAGCGCGGCTTTTGCCGAAAGACGCCCGGGAGCGGCGCTTAGCTCCCGAGAGCATCGTACCTTCGTCTTTAGCGTCTCTTCTCGTCTACATCTTAGCAAAAAGCTTTTCCACTATGTCTGGCTAGGAAAAACAGTGCCAGCACAGAAAACATCTCCCATCGTGTTCTAGACCTTGCACGGAGGTCTGCCAAGTGTTTGGCAGGAAGAAAAGAAAAGTTGTCCAAAACAGCTTCCAATCGAATGTTCATGTGATTGGAAAAGTCAGGAGAGTGCAAAGGTACTGTTTTCTATCAGTTGGCAAGCTGCGCACACAATCCCAGTGTTGTACAGCTTCCTTCTTCACCTTTCCAAAGGTGCCGCTCTCTCCGGCTCCCGGAGGAGAAGAAGCGGCTTCTTCGCGCAAAGACGATTGTGCCGCTCACAGTGCTCTCCTTAGCGTGGCTTCTGCCGAAAGACGCCCAGGAGCAGCGCTTAGCTCCGGAGACCATCGTACCTTTCTCTTTAGCGTCTCTTCTCGTCTACATCTTAGCAAAAAGCTTTTTCACTATGTCCGGCAGGAAAAACCTGTGCCAGCACAGAAAATATCTCCCATCGTGTTCTAGACGTTGCACGGAGGTCTGCCCAGTTTTTGGCAGGAAGAAAAGAAAAGTTGTCCAAAACAGCTTCCAATCGAATGTTCATGTGATTGGAAAAGTCAGGAGAGTGCAAAGGTACTGTTTTCTATCAGTTGGCAAGCTGCGCACACAATCCCAGTGTTGTACAGCTTCCTTCTTCACCTTTCCGAAGGTGCCGCTCTCTCCGGCTCCCGGAGGCGAAGAAGCGGCTTCTTCGCGCCAAGACGGTTGTGCCGCTCACAGTGCTCTCCTTAGCGCGGCTTCTGCCGAAAGACGCCCGGGAGCGGCGCTTAGCTCCGGAGACCATCGTACCTTTCTCTTTAGCGTCTCTTCTCGTCTACATCTTAGCAAAAAGCTTTTCACTATGTCCGGCAGGAAAAACCTGTGCCAGCACAGAAAACATCTCCCATCGTGTTCTAGACCTTGCAAAAAGATCTGCCGAGTGTTTGGCAGGAAGAAAAGAAAAGTTGTCCAAAACAGCTTCCAATCGAATGTTCATTTGATTGGAAAAGTCAGGAGAGTGCAAAGGTACTGTTTTCTATCAGTTGGCAAGCTGCGCACACAATCCCAGTGTTGTACAGCTTCCTTCTTCACCTTTACGAAGCTGCCGCTCCCTCCGGCTCCCGGAGGAGAAGAAGCGGCTTCTTAGCACAAAGACGATTGTGCCGCTCACAGTGTGCTCCTTAGCGCGGCTTCTGCCAAAAGACGCCCGGGAGCGGCGCTTAGCTGCGGAGAGCATCGTACCTTCGTCTTTAGCGTCTCTTCTCGTCTACATCTTAGCAAAAAGCTTTTCCACTATGTCAGGCAGGAAAAAACTGTGCCAATAAAGAAAACATCTCCCATCGTATTCTAGATGTTGCACGGAGGTCTGCCCAGTTTTTGGCACGAAGAAAAGAAAAGTTGTCCAAAACAGCTTCCAGTCGAATGTTCATGTGATTGGAAAAGTCAGGAGAGTGCAAAGGTACTGTTTTCTATCAGTTGGCAAGCTGCGCACACAATCCCAGTGTTGTACAGCTTCCTTCTTCACCTTTCCCAAGGTGCCGCTCTCTCCCGCTCCCGGAGGCGAAGAAGCGGCTTCTTCGCGCCAAGACGATTGTGCCGCTCACAGTGCTCTCCTTAGCGCGGCTTTTGCCGAAAGACGCCCGGTAGCGGCGCTAAGCTCTGGAGAGCATCGTTCCTTTGTCTTTAGCGTCTCTTCTCGTCTACATCTTAGCAAAAAGCTTTTCCACTATGTCTGGCCGGAAAAAACTGTGCAAGCACAGAAAACATCTCCCATCGTGTTCTAGACCTTGCACGGAGGTCTGCCAAGTGTTTGGCAGGAAGAAAAGAAAAGTTGTCCAAAACAGCTTCCAATCGAATGTTCATGTGATTGGAAAAGTCAGGAGAGTGCAAAGGTACTGTTTTCTATCGGTTGGCAAGCTGCGCACACAATCCCAGTGTTGTACAGCTTCCTTCTTCACCTTTCCCAAGGTGCCGCTCTCTCCGGCTCCCGGAGGCGAAGAAGCGGCTTCTTCGGGCAAAGACGATTGTGCTGCTCACAGTGCTCTCCTTAGCGCGGCTTTTGCCGAAAGACGCCCGGGAGCGGCGCTTAGCTCTAGAGAGCCTCGTACCTTTCTCTTTAGCGTCTCTTCTCGTCTACATCTTAGCAAAAAGCTGTTCCACTATGTCTGGCAGGAAAAAACTGTGCCAGCACAGAAAACATCTCCCATCATGTTCTAGATGTTGCACAGATGTCTGCCGAGTGTTTGGCAGGAAGAAAAGAAAAGTTGTTCAAAAAAGCTTCCAATCAAATGTTCATGTGATTGGAAAAGTCAGGAGAGTGCAAAGGTACTGTTTTCTATCAGTTGGCAAGCTGCGCACACAATCCCAGTGTTGTACAGCTTCCTTCTTCACCTTTCCCAAGGTGCCGCTCTCTCCCGCTCCCGGAGGCGAAGAAGCGGCTTCTTAGCGCAAAGACGATTGTGCCGCTCACAGTGTTCTCCTTAGCGCGGCTTCTGCCGAAAGATGCCCGGGAGGGGCGCTTAGCTCCGGAGAGCATCGTACCTTCGTCTTTAGCGTCTCTTCTCGTCTACATCTTAGCAAAAAGCTTTTCCACTATGTCTGGCAGGAAAAAACTGTGCCAATACAGAAAACATCTCCCATCGTATTCTAGATGTTGCACGGAGGTCTGCCAAATTTTGGCAGGAAGAAAAGTTGTCCAAAACAGCTTCCAATCGAATGTTCATGTGATTGGAAAAGTCAGGAGAGTGCAAAGGTACTGTTTTCTATCAGTTGGCAAGCTGCGCACACAATCCCAGTGTTGTACAGCTTCCTTCTTCACCTTTCCCAAGGTGCCGCTCTCTCCCGCTCCCGGAGGCGAAGAAGCGGCTTCTTCGCGCCAAGACGATTGTGCCGCTCACAGTGCTCTCCTTAGCGCGCCTTCTGCCGAAAGACGCCCGGGGGCGGCGCTTAGCTCCGGAGCGCATCGTACATTTGTCTTTTGCGTTTCTTCTCGTCTACATCTTAGCAAAAAGCCTGTCCACTATGTCTGGCAGGAAAAAACTGTGCCAGCACAGAAAACATCTCCCATCGTGTTCTAGACGTTGCACGGAGGTCTGCCAAGGGTTTGGCAGGAAGAAAAGTTGTCCAAAACAGCTTCCAATCGAATGTTCATTTGATTGGAAAAGTCAGGAGAGTGCAAAGGTACTGTTTTCTATCAGTTGGCAAGCTGCGCACACAATCCCAGTGTTGTACAGCTTCCTTCTTCACCTTTACGAAGATGCCGCTCTCTCCGGCTCCCGGAGGCGAAGAAGCGGCTTCTTCGCGCAAAGACGATTGTGCCGCTCACAGTGCCCTCCTTAGCGCGGCTTTTGCCGAAAGACGCCCGGGAGCGGCGCTTAGCTCCCGAGAGCATCGTACCTTCGTCTTTAGCGTCTCTTCTCGTCTACATCTTAGCAAAAAGCTTTTCCACTATGTCTGGCTAGGAAAAACAGTGCCAGCACAGAAAACATCTCCCATCGTGTTCTAGACCTTGCACGGAGGTCTGCCAAGTGTTTGGCAGGAAGAAAAGAAAAGTTGTCCAAAACAGCTTCCAATCGAATGTTCATGTGATTGGAAAAGTCAGGAGAGTGCAAAGGTACTGTTTTCTATCAGTTGGCAAGCTGCGCACACAATCCCAGTGTTGTACAGCTTCCTTCTTCACCTTTCCAAAGGTGCCGCTCTCTCCGGCTCCCGGAGGAGAAGAAGCGGCTTCTTCGCGCAAAGACGATTGTGCCGCTCACAGTGCTCTCCTTAGCGTGGCTTCTGCCGAAAGACGCCCAGGAGCAGCGCTTAGCTCCGGAGACCATCGTACCTTTCTCTTTAGCGTCTCTTCTCGTCTACATCTTAGCAAAAAGCTTTTTCACTATGTCCGGCAGGAAAAACCTGTGCCAGCACAGAAAATATCTCCCATCGTGTTCTAGACGTTGCACGGAGGTCTGCCCAGTTTTTGGCAGGAAGAAAAGAAAAGTTGTCCAAAACAGCTTCCAATCGAATGTTCATGTGATTGGAAAAGTCAGGAGAGTGCAAAGGTACTGTTTTCTATCAGTTGGCAAGCTGCGCACACAATCCCAGTGTTGTACAGCTTCCTTCTTCACCTTTCCGAAGGTGCCGCTCTCTCCGGCTCCCGGAGGCGAAGAAGCGGCTTCTTCGCGCAAAGACGATTGTGCCGCTCACAGTGCTCTCCTTAGCGCGGCTTCTGCCGAAAGACGCCCGGGAGCGGCGCTTAGCTCCGGAGACCATCGTACCTTTCTCTTTAGCGTCTCTTCTCGTCTACATCTTAGCAAAAAGCTTTTCACTATGTCCGGCAGGAAAAACCTGTGCCAGCACAGAAAACATCTCCCATCGTGTTCTAGACCTTGCACAAAGATCTGCCGAGTGTTTGGCAGGAAGAAAAGAAAAGTTGTCCAAAACAGCTTCCAATCGAATGTTCATTTGATTGGAAAAGTCAGGAGAGTGCAAAGGTACTGTTTTCTATCAGTTGGCAAGCTGCGCACACAATCCCAGTGTTGTACAGCTTCCTTCTTCACCTTTACGAAGCTGCCGCTCCCTCCGGCTCCCGGAGGAGAAGAAGCGGCTTCTTAGCACAAAGACGATTGTGCCGCTCACAGTGTGCTCCTTAGCGCGGCTTCTGCCAAAAGACGCCCGGGAGCGGCGCTTAGCTGCGGAGAGCATCGTACCTTCGTCTTTAGCGTCTCTTCTCGTCTACATCTTAGCAAAAAGCTTTTCCACTATGTCAGGCAGGAAAAAACTGTGCCAATAAAGAAAACATCTCCCATCGTATTCTAGATGTTGCACGGAGGTCTGCCCAGTTTTTGGCACGAAGAAAAGAAAAGTTGTCCAAAACAGCTTCCAGTCGAATGTTCATGTGATTGGAAAAGTCAGGAGAGTGCAAAGGTACTGTTTTCTATCAGTTGGCAAGCTGCGCACACAATCCCAGTGTTGTACAGCTTCCTTCTTCACCTTTCCCAAGGTGCCGCTCTCTCCCGCTCCCGGAGGCGAAGAAGCGGCTTCTTCGCGCCAAGACGATTGTGCCGCTCACAGTGCTCTCCTTAGCGCGGCTTCTGCCGAAAGACGCCCGGGAGCGGCGCTTAGCTCCGGAGAGCATCGTACCTTTGTCTTTAGCGTCTCTTCTCGTCTACATCTTAGCAAAAAGCTTGTCCACTATGTCTGGCAGGATAAAACTCTGCCAGCACAGAAAACAGCTCCCATCGTGTTCTAGATGTTGCACGGAGGTCTGCCAAGTGTTTGGCAGGAAGAAAAGAAAAGTTGTCCAAAACAGCTTCCAATCGAATGTTCATTTGATTGGAAAAGTCAGGAGAGTGCAAAGGTACTGTTTTCTATCAGTTGGCAAGCTGCGCACACAATCCCAGTGTTGTACAGCTTCCTTCTTCACCTTTACGAAGGTGCCGCTCTCTCCGGCTCCCGGAGGCGAAGAAGCGGCTTCTTCGCGCCAAGACGGTTGTGCCGCTCACAGTGCTCTCCTTAGCGCGGCTTCTGCCGAAAGACGCCCGGGAGCGGCGCTTAGCTCCGGAGACCATCGTACCTTTCTCTTTAGCGTCTCTTCTCGTCTACATCTTAGCAAAAAGCTTTTCACTATGTCCGGCAGGAAAAACCTGTGCCAGCACAGAAAACATCTCCCATCGTGTTCTAGACGTTGCACGGAAATCTGCCGAGTGTTCGGCAGGAAGAAAAGAAAAGTTGTCCAAAACAGCTTCCAATCGAATGTTCATGTGATTGGAAAAGTCAGGAGAGTGCAAAGGTACTGTTTTCTATCGGTTGGCAAGCTGCGCACACAATCCCAGTGTTGTACAGCTTCCTTCTTCACCTTTCCATAGGTGCCGCTCTCTCCCGCTCCCGGAGGCGAAGAAACGGCTTCTTCGCTCAAAGACGATTGTGCCGCTCACAGTGCTCCCCGCAGCGCGTCTTCTCCCGAAAGACACCCGGGAGCAGCGCTAAGGTCCGGAGAGCATCGTACCTTTCTCTTTAGCGACTCTTCTCGTCTACATCTTAGCAAAAAGCTTTTCCACTATGTCTGGCAGGAAAAAGCTGTGCCAGCACAGAAAACATCTCCAATCGTGTTCTAGACGTTGCACGGAGGTCTGCCAAGTGTTTGCCAGGAAGAAAAGAAAAGTTTCCCAAAAAACCTTCTAATCGAATGTTCATGTGATTGGAAAAGTCAGGAGAGTGCAAAGGTACTGTTTTCTATCAGTTGGCAAGCTGCGCACACAATCCCAGTGTTGTACAGCTTCCTTCTTCACCTTTCCCAAGGTGCCGCTCTCTCCCGCTCCCGGAGGCGAAGAAGCGGCTTCTTAGCGCAAAGACGATTGTGTCGCTCACAGTGCTCTCCTTAGCACGGCTCCTGCCGAAAGAGGCCCGGGAGTGGCGCTTAGCTCCGGAGAGCATCGTACCTTCGTCTTTAGCGTCTCTTCTCGTCTACATCTTAGCAAAAAGCTTTTCCACTATGTCTGGCAGGAAAAAACTGTGCCAGCACAGAAAACATCTCCCATCGTGTTCTAGACATTGCACAGAGGGCTGCCAAGTGTTTGGCAGGAAGAAAAGGAAAGTTATCCAAAACAGCTTCCAATCGAATGTTCATGTGATTGCAAAAGTGAAGAGCGTGCAAAAGTACTGTTATCTATCAGTTGGCAAGCTGCGCACACCATCCCATTTTTTTACAGCTTCCATCTTCATTTTAAACTGTACTTTCTCCTTTTGGAGAGAAGCTAATGAAAAACTTTCACCGGAATCAGAGCAGGCTGTCAAAAAAGAAAAGTGTCCTGAAAATAGGCCGTCCTTATCCTCTTAGTCTTGCTTGTTGTGATTGGCCAAGAATGAAATGTGTCAACTCTGTGTTTCTGGGTATCACATCAGTAACAGGTACTTCAGTTGCTGTACTTCTCTCTTAAAGTTAAGAACAGAATCCAAGGAATTGTGATTCCATGGTCTCAATTCACCCTATAGTGCCGAAAAAGGAGTGGAAGGTGCACGGTTCAATTAACTTGAATGGCCTATGTAAATCAGCGGCCACTGATTTCCTGAAGGCTTCAACAGGTTAGTTGCCTATGTTTTTCTTGGAATTGTTTTAACCTTTGGTCATGTTTTTCTTGGGATTCTTTTACCCTTTCCCCATTTGTTCAGCCTTTGTTCTCAAGCCTTTGCTAACATTTCCAATATCTCGGTAGCCTGGAAAAGGGTTGTCTTGATTGATCACATAATTATTCCCTTCCAAGGGTTGTTTGCCTCAAGTCTCAGTTTGGCTGGTTTTCTGCTAGTTGATTGTCAGAGGGCAGCAGGTGTTTTGTAAGAGCAAGTACACAACCCCATAGCTTGCTTTTCTTTTGATTTGGCCTGTCTAGAAAATGGAATGACTGAACATCTCTGAGAGGCTTTTCTCTCCCCATTAGGTTTCACTGGAAGGGCAGATGCAAATCGTCTACCTAAAGTGGTAGGTGCCAGTTGAGTTGGTTTTCCATCAGTGGCCTTTCTGTCTAGAAGTACACTGCCCAGAGTATTTGATGCCATTTCCTTCCTGTTGTTTTCATACCTTCCTTCAGTTGAAAGGATGATACAACCTTTCCACTTTGAAGATCCCTGCTAGGAAACACTATGCCAGAGGAGTTAACACTCCCTTTTCTTCTGCCTCCTTTGTCATTTTCAGAGACTCATTTCAAATTTCTGCTAATGTCAAGAAGAATACTGAGACTACTTAGCAGGGTTGACGCTCTCAGCTGCTTTCCTCTTTCATACCGCTTCATACTGGATGTGACTTCAAGACCTCGTTTTGTCATCTGCATTTTTCTGTGATCCAAAGCTAAATATCCCAGGCCTGTGAACACAAAAAGAACTCTTAGTCTTTTGCAAGAACTACCCCTAGGAGGATTTGTGTTCAGTTTGATCTCTACAGTGTTTCAGAAAAAAGGAGATTGTACTCTCTTCTTGTGTGCTCTCTTCTTGTGCTCTCATTTCCCTCTCTCTGCCTTGCATGCCCTAGTTAATCCGCTGGCGTGACTCATTTGGCATCATCTCACGGTGCAAATTCTGCATAGTTTCATGTCCTTACAAATGCCAGTTGCCAAGGAGCCTATCTAACCATTCAAGGGGCAAAGAATTGTAGGGCTGGCCAGTTCAGGTGCTGAAACTGTAAGTCATGCCATATCAAAGTGACAGAGCAAATCAATTGATCTAGGACTTTCAGCTGGACACCTCTGAGAATAGCAGCTTGTCAGCAATGACACAGCCATCTTCCTAGCTGTATTCCAGAAAGAGGAAAGCGACACCTTCAATGGTTAATATGTTTGGCATGAGAAAACAGCAAGAAATGTACCGCAAAATACTTGAGTCAGATCAAGTGCGTTTCTCTAGTGACAATTTTGCACTTGTTCTTTCTTGTCTGTGCCTTTACTTTTCACAGAAGACAGGGGAGCATTTCATTATTACTGTTCTTTTGTTTTCTTTTGTTGGCCTCCCTCTTTCCACCTGCAATTAACAAATTTGCCTTTCTTTACTGGCTTCTCTTTCTTTACTTCTACAAGTTGACATGAGGTCATCCAACCTTATCATCAATGTTCTCAGACAGTGGAGAGAAGTAGAAGGTACAGCTAAATGGATAAAAGAAACCCACAAAAATAGACAGGTTTTTACAGTCTTCTGTGAGAACATTAGGACACAAGATATCTTTGAACTGAGTAATGATCTATTGATTTAACTTTTAGTCCACTCGTTACTATTATTACACGCGTTTGGCCTTTAGTACAGAGCCTTGGAACTAATCCAGGCCAATACTTTGGCTAATTTTGTTTTATTTCTAGTGAGGACTTTGTTTCTTGAGGAATAGTCCAGAGAAACAGCGTCCATGGTACAGTTACAGGTCATAAATTCTGGTACAGTTTGTGCTGGTAATACGTCTAGGAAAGAAAGGTTTGACATTTTTTTGACTTTCAAATGGAACCACGATTTGAAAAACCTAAGAGTTGCGGTTCCCCCCCACCCCACACCCCAAGTACTTCTCTTTGCAATATTACTCAGGGATTACACATAAAAGCCCACCCTGTAAAATACGTTGCAGATACTTTGCAATAAGTGCAGCTTAGCAGCTAGAGATGATAACGTGGGTTAAATAACATTGCTTCTGCAGTGATGGAAACTCTGTCTACGCAGACATACTCAACAAAAGTTACGATGGCTTAGCTCCTGTGCTCAAGTTAACGTGCATTTTAGAACTTCCCAAGAAGGTGAATTCAACCTCCTTCATTGCTCTCTGCTGGAGTCCCAAGAGAATTTCAGTCTGCTTTTTGTCATTTACAGCTGTCACTGCTTAGCTCTTGAACATGAGACTCCCTCATGACTGATGAAAGTTGTCTAGTTAAGAGTGGCTGAAAGACATGATCTTGCTCTAGAAGGAGATGAGAAGGTTTCTGCAGTCTTTGTCATCTCTACTGCTTGTGATTTCTATACAAAACCAGTGGGAAGTTTTCTGAAGGCAGTCCAAAAGCTGGCAATATGGACAGCCTACAGCCGAACACTTGCTGCAGTGCAACCATGGTGACACCAGAAAGGACTTCAAAAATTTAAAAGGGCAAACAAAGCAGTTGGAAGGAAAAGAACATGAACCATTATTCCATTTTTCTAATCTATCTTTCTTTCAATCATCATTTTTGTGCAGTTTCGCGGCTTGCGTTGGTATCCCTCCGAAGGAATCTGAGACAGAGTAAGCTTTTGAATGGAGTAGAAGTGAGAAACGCAGGCCAAGTTGCCTTTTTTGCCATCAAATACCAGTTACGCTTGAACTACCCTTTGCTTAAGGTGCTTAGCTTACACTAAGAATTGATTTGCAAATTTTGATGTGAGCAAATTTTACTGTCATGACTGAGTAAATTTTGCTGTCACTCAGAATTTTACTGTCGTCAGAATAGCAATGTTTGTGTCAAAATAGTATTTTGTCTCCTGTATCTGCAGCAGGTAAGCCTTTTGCTGTCAGCAGTGTTGCTTAACCTTTGATGTCATATCCCTCTTCACATCCATCTTCTGCTTAAGGCTTATTAATCTACTTTAGAATTGGCACGTGGAATAAGACTACTTTTCCTTTTTGAAAGCTAATGTGATTTGACCTACTTACAGCAAATAATTCATTAATTGCAAGTCCCCAGCTTGCATCTTTTTGGCATATTCTAACCTTCTAAAGAAGTAACAAAAGCACTCTCCAATTCATTACTTCTTAAGCACACAAAATGCTTCCCTCCTTTGCAGTTGGCATCTCTAAAATGAACCGCATGTCTGCAGTATTTTAACATGCGCCATATTTAGCCAAGTCATTCATAACAAACAAAAAGCAGTCCCTTCAATTCACAAAGAGTTTTCAATGGTTCTAGAACATACAAAACATACCCTTACCGTAGGCATTGCATGCAGATTTAATGGTCGTGAAAGCAAACCCTATGTTTCTCTTGTGATAGAAGGGTTTTCCACAGTTTTCCACAATTGTTCTTGGCACACTTTTCTACTGATATGACTGTTAGGAAACTTGAAGGTACTTCTAAGGTACTGTAGTAAGCAGAAAAGGAGGAGAGGTTGTGCCTTATTTCTGACTTCCTTTGGTTTTCTTTTTGGTTTTCTTCCTCTTGCTCTTTTTCATGTCACCTTTCTAGATATTGTGATTTAGATTGGTAGTTTACTAAGCTGTGTTTTCTGTCGGGAATTCTTGTAAATTCCGAAAGGAACCCAGCTGGTGAATAGGCATCTTGTTATGATTTGCTAGCTGCATAGATGTCCTGGTTTAGGACAAATTAGGGGAAATCTCCAAAAGGGAGTCCCCCAAACAAAACAAACCTCCAACCACCCCTCCCCCAACACCGGGTTTGGGAAGGAATTTCTTGGAGGAGCAAAGTGGAAAACAAAACCTATTTATTTACAAGTAACAAAAGAACACTCCCCAACACAAGAAAAGGAAAGAAACAGACTGTGTTGTGAGGGCGCCAGGCTTCTCTTGCAAGCTCCAGGTGTCCTGGACGTCTCAGGTCAGGTCCGGAGCCGGTCCAGTAACTTCAGGGGACGGTAAGAAAGAGGGAACCAAAGAAAAAAAAAAAACAGCGCAAAAAACAGAAAGCAAGCAAGCAAAGCGGCTAGCCAAGCCAAGCAGCAAAAAGCCAAAAACAAAAAGGCCTGGTCAAACACTCCCCCCCTCTCTTCCCCGCCCCGCCGCAGCAAGACGGCCGGGGTGGGGGAAGGGAGAAAAGGCACAGCTGCCAGACACAACACACGATATTGGGATAAAGGCTGTCAACCCATGACACTCCACCCCTTATCCCATATCGTGAATATACAATAAAAACTTTCATTTCACTTACTCACACCTTTGATACTTATGCATTCCTCTCATCCTTCTTGCTCAGACCTTTGTCACTTACAGTTTCCTTCTGTCTCACATTTTACAAACAATGACATTCATATATGAGTCTCATCCCACAATCAGGTCTCCCTGAGGCACACACCGTGTTGTTCCATCTTTCTGCATTATCCACCATGTATAACCTGGTCCTTGAGCAAAGACAATCCCACGGATGGGTTTGTCTGTACTCGAGGCAGGGTTGATCCATACTGTCTTTCCCAACAAACCTCTGACATGGACCACTGGGGCTTTATCCCCATCTACTATATTAAGGAGCTCAGACTGAGCAGGACCCGCTCGGTTGGTGGAACCTCGAGTGTTAACTAACCAGGTAGCCTTTGCCAAAAGCTGCTCCCAGTTTTTTAAAGACCCCCCACCCAATGCTTTTAAGGTGGTTTTTAACAATCCATTATACCTTTCCACTTTCCCTGCAGCTGGTGCATGATAGGGGATATGGTATATCCACTCCATGCCATGTTCCCTAGCCCAAGTATTAATAAGATTGTTTTTAAAATGAGTCCCATTATCCGACTCAATTCTCTCGGGAGTACCGTGCCTCCAAAGGACCTGCTTTTCAAGGCCCAAGATAGTGTTACGGGCTGTGGCATGAGACACAGGGTAGGTTTCCAACCATCCCGTGGTGGCTTCTACCATGGTTAGTACATAGCGCTTGCCCTGGCGGGTTTGAGGCAGTGTGGTGTAATCAATCTGCCAGGCCTCCCCGTATTTGTACTTAGACCACCGCCCCCCATACCAGAGGGGCTTTACCCGCTTGGCCTGCTTAATGGCAGCGCACGTCTCACAGTCACGAATAACCTGAGAGATACTGTCTATGGTTAGATCCACCCCTCGGTCTCGTGCCCACTTATAGGTGGCATCTCTACCCTGGTGGCCTGAGGCATCATGGGCCCATCGTGCTAAGAATAACTCTCCCTTATGCTCCCAGTCGAGATCTATCTTCAACTCCCCTATCTTTGCAGCCTGATGGACTTGCTGGTTGTTTTGCTGCTCTTCATTAGCTCTACTTCTGGGGACATGGGCATCTACATGGCGAACCTTCACAGGTAACTTCTCTAACCGAGTAGCGATATCTTTCCACTCTTCCGCAGCCCAAATTGGTTTTCCTCTTCGCTGCCAGTTCGCCTCTTTCCATCTCTTCAGCCATCCCCATAGAGCGTTGGCTACCATCCAAGAATCGGTATACAAATAGAGCCTTGGCCACTTCTCTCTCTCTGCAATACCTAGGGCCAGTTGAATAGCTTTGATTTCAGCAAATTGACTGGATTCGCCTTCTCCTTCAGTAGCCTCTGCAACTTGTCGAGTGGGACTCCATACAGCTTCTTTCCACCTCCGTTTCATCCCTATGACGCGACAAGAACCATCGGTGAATAGAGCGTAACGCGTTTCTTCTGCTGGTAACTGATTGTATGGCGGAACTTCCTCAACCCGGGTCACTGGCTCTTGTTCCTCATCCGCGATACTAAAGCTTTCACCTTCGGGCCAATTTGTAATTATTTCCAGGATCCCAGGGCGATTTAACTTCCCAATTCGAGCGCGCTGCGTAATGAGGGCAATCCACTTACTCCAAGTAGCATTGGTGGCATGGTGGGTAGAGGGAACCTTTCCTCTGAACATCCATCCCAGCACCGGTAGTCGGGGTGCCAGAAGGAGTTGTGCCTCTGTACCAATCACCTCCGAAGCAGCTTGGACTCCTTCATAGGCGGCCAAGATTTCCTTTTCTGTTGGGGTATAGTTATCTTCAGACCCCCTGTAGCTCCGACTCCAAAATCCCAATGGTCGGCCTCGGGTCTCGCCAGGCACCTTCTGCCAAAGGCTCCAGGATAGACCATGGCTCCCGGCTGCAGAGTAGAGCACGTTCTTCACATCTGGTCCCGTCCTGACTGGACCAAGGGCTACAGCATGAGCGATCTCCTGCTTGATCTGGATGAAAGCTTGCTGCTGCTCAGGGCCCCAATGGAAGTTGTTCTTCTTGCGGGTAACCAGATAAAGGGGTCTCACAATCTGACTATACTCAGGGATGTGCATCCTCCAGAAACCTATAGCACCTAAGAAAGCTTGTGTTTCCTTCTTATCAGTTGGTGGGGACATAGCAGTGATTTTGTTAATAACATCTGCAGGAATCTGACGCCGTCCATCTTGCCACTTCACCCCCAAGAACTGAATTTCTCGGGCAGGTCCCTTGACTTTGCTCTTCTTAATGGCAAATCCGGCTTCCAAGAGAATATGAATTATCTTCTCTCCTTTCTCGAACACTTCTATTGCCGTGCTCCCCCAAACAATGATATCATCAATATATTGTAAATGTTCTGGAGCCTCACCCTCTTCTAGTGCAGCCTGGATCAGTCCATGGCAGATGGTAGGACTGTGTTTCCACCCCTGGGGCAGTCGGTTCCAGGTATACTGCACTCCCCTCCATGTAAAAGCAAACTGAGGCCTGCATTCTGCTGCCAGAGGGATGGAGAAAAACGCGTTAGCAATATCGATGGTCGCGTACCACTTTGCTGCCTTGGACTCCAGCTCGTACTGCAGTTCCAGTATGTCTGGTACAGCCGCACTCAGTGGTGGAGTCACTTCATTCAAGGCACGATAGTCCACAGTCAGTCTCCATTCTCCGTCAGATTTTTGCACAGGCCAGATAGGGCTGTTGAAGGGTGAGTGGGTTTTACTGACCACCCCTTGGCTCTCCAGCTCTCGGATCATTTTGTGGATGGGGATCACGGCATCTCGATTCGTCCGGTACTGCCTGCAGTGCACTGTTGAGGTGGCAATTGGCACTCGTTGTTCCTCTACCTTCAAGACTCCTACTGCAGATGGGTTCTCTGATAGTCAAGACAAGGTATTCAATTGTTTAATACCCTCTATCTCCACTGCAGCTATTCCAAAAGCCCACCTGAATCCCTTAGGATCTTTGTAGTAGCCATTCCGGAGGAAGTCTATGCCCAAAATACACGGAGCCTCTGGACCAGTCACAATCGGATGTTCCTGCCACTCCTTCCCAGTCAAGCTCACCTCAGCTTCCAACAAAGTCAACTGTTGTGATCCCCCCGTCACTCCAGCAATGGAAACAGGTTCTGTCCCCACGTGTTCCGATGGCATTAAGGTACACTGTGATCCAGTGTCAACCAATGCTTCATAGTCTTGTGGCTCTGATGTGCCAGGCCATCTGATCCACACCTTCCAGAAAACCCGGTTCTCCCGTGCCTCTTCCTGGCTGGAGGCAGGGCCCCTCTAAGCCAGATTGTCCTTCTTTCCTTGGGCATATGCCTTAGAAGTTCCTTCAAGGGGATCGGACATGTCATCGTCATCAGCATACTTAACATCTCGGCTACGAGCAACCGGAGCTGCTATCCTTTTGGTGATACTTTCTCTTTTCTTCAAATCACGCACCCGTTGTGCCAAAGCAGCGGTGGGTTTTCCATCCCATCTCCTCATGTCTTCTCCAGACTCACGCAGAAAAGCCCATAACTCAGCCCGTGGGATGCACCTTCTCTCCCCATCAAAGGAGCGCCAGCGTTGGACACCAGGGCTTCTAATTTGTACAGCTGAGATTTGAATAAGGTCCTCCTTAATCTCTTCCCGGAGTTTCTTATGATTCTCCTCTATTTTGTCCTCTAGTTTCTGCAGTCGGGTTTCCACTGCTGCAATTCTGGCATGAGTTGGGCCATGCACAGCATCTGCATACGCTCGAAGCTTCTTTGCCATATCGAGCACAGTCTCATATGTATCATCCCGCTTCATTATCGCTAGGGCAGAAGCGTATTCAGGTGGCCCAAGTCGCACAAGTCTCCTCCACATTACAGGTGTGCATGGTACCAGGTCCGGATTCCTAGTTGTTGTATCATCTGAGAAAATGAGCTCTGCCACCGCCATCTCTCTCAGGCGTTGGATCCCCTGTTCTATGGTCTTCCACTGTGTCTGCTGCATATAGAGATCATCCGTACACAGGTATCGTTCTGCTACGCTTCTTAGGACCCGTTCCCAGAGGCTGTGAGGGTTAGCCCCCCTCATCATACCTTGATCGATGACAGGATCATGTGACAGGGATCCCAAATGCCTCGCTTCAGTACCATCCAAAATTGTAACCTCCCCTGCAGCATCCCAAAGGCGGACTAACCAACTAATTATAGATTCGTCAGGTTGTCATCTGTAATCCTTTCTTAGGCCTCTGAGGTCCTTCAGAGAAAAGGAGTCAATATTAGCTCCAGATTCTGTGCCCCTTGATGTGGCCTCTGATTTTGGTGAGGGTCCTTCTCCTGCATCATCATCATCATCCTCCACCTTTCGATCAGTCTTGCCTTTACACTTTCCACCTCTTGTATTAGCTGCAACAGCCATGGTTTGGGGCCTATTGTCTGATTCAGCTGCTAGCCTGGAGCCTGGGATGTTAGCTGCAGCCTGGGTCACTGGGATAGTAACTGACTTATCTCCCTGTTCCCTTTCTGCTATCTGCTGCTCCACAGTATCTAGCAGAGTACGGTAAACAAACGCCAAGGCCCAGCTCACTGCAGTAATCCTTTCCTCCTTAGTATTACCATGGCACTTCTTCCTCAAATACTTTGCCACCTCGACTGGATCCAGAATTTGATCAGATGGAAAGTCCCAGTCTATAGGATCGGAAAATTCCTTTAAAGTCTGGCCCATGTCCTCCCATTTCCCACTCCAGTCAAGATTTTTCCTGCTTTGTTTTACTCCTAAGTCAGGAGTGTCTCTAACCCCTCTAGAAATCTCAGTCTTCATTTTATACACACTCCAGACAGTATAGAAAAGGCTTAATAAATTAAATGCCAGAAAGATGGTTTCTTTCAAACTCAGGGGAAATTCAGTATTTTCTAATAGAGATGTCAACAATTTGGAGGACAAGAAGGAAGACAAAGGCTGAAAAGCCCCTTCCCCTTCTTCTCCCCAAACAAACTGAGTACACAGCCATAACAACAATCCATACATTCCTGAAATAAAGTCCAGCATTTTTATCCGACACATCATCACACATAAGACCAGCACAATGACTATTCTGGTTAGTGCCCCCCGCTTACAAAAGCTACTTATTAGGGACAACATCAGAGCTATTTTTGGGTAAGGAAATAACCCCAGGGACCACAAAAGTATTAAAACTTAAAAAACCCCTAGGGACCAGAAATACCGGCAAGCTTCCACTCCAAATGACACTATGAATCACCAATACGCCCACAAAATAACCAAAACCAAAATATTATTGTTATAGGGTTTTTTTTCCACTGTTTTTTGGCCTCCGTTTCCCGGCCAATGCACCAAAAAGTATATTGTCCTGGTTTAGGACAAATTAGGGGAAATCTCCAAAAGGGAGTCCCCCAAACAAAACAAACCTCCAACCACCCCTCCCCCAACACCGGGTTTGGGAAGGAATTTCTTGGAGGAGCAAAGTGGAAAACAAAACCTATTTATTTACAAGTAACAAAAGAACACTCCCCAACACAAGAAAAGGAAAGAAACAGACTGTGTTGTGAGGGCGCCAGGATTCTCTTGCAAGCTCCAGGTGTCCTGGACGTCTCAGGTCAGGTCCGGAGCCGGTCCAGTAACTTCAGGGGACGGTAAGAAAGAGGGAACAAAAGAAAAAAAAAAACAGCGCAAAAAACAGAAAGCAAGCAAGCAAAGCGGCTAGCCAAGCCAAGCAGCAAAGAGCCAAAAACAAAAAGGCCTGGTCAAACACTCCCCCCCCCCCTCTCTTCCCCGCCCCGCCACAGCAAGACGGCCAGGGGGGGAAGAAGGGAGAAAAGGCACAGCTGCCAGACACAACACACGATATTGGGATAAAGGCTGTCAACCCACGACAATAGAAAATCTTCCTGCTGCTCTAAAATGCTTTGATTTGATACGCATTTTTATCACCATTCAAATGAAAAGAGAATGGTTCCTCTAGCCACTGCTTTTGTATTGGATTCAGTTCAGTGTTCGCTAACGGTGCAAAAAAGTCCTGCTGGAAGAAAGGATCTGCATAGAAATTGACCAAGACACGTGCTACATGGGTCTTGGAAATGTCTGAAGTTTCTCTACCTTTCTGGCAGTCTGTCTTCACAGCAAGACTTGAGGAGGGCTTTTGCTAGCATTTCTTTGACAGAAAGCAAGAACAAAGCAAGCAAAATGGAGCAGCAAAAGAAGATAGCAGCAAAAGGCACATTATCCCCTCTGTTATTCATGCATCGATGGAGTATACCATCTATGCATACTAATAAATGGGGACTCCAGACAAAGGAGTAAATGCAGATGAATCTCAGGGAAGGAAATTAGTGGAGAGCTAACTGCAGTCCCTCGACTTCACAAGAAATGGTGTCCGATAATCCCAACCTGTTGTGTTGTGTTGTTTAATTTCCCCAGTTATTTTCCTATTTTATGTATTCTCCCCCCAGTTCTGTGAAATGGTTCCTCCCTCCCCTGGTTTTCCCGCCACTGCCTTCCCGGTCGGTTCGTTTCCATGGTTACCCCCTTCCCCCTCAACAGTCAATCGCCCCTGTTATGTAATCTCCCCTCCCTTATTCTCCTTATAAGTAAGTTTTTCCTCCTCCCTGGGCCCAGTCAATCACCCCCCACTCCTCCCAGGCTTCCAGAATCTTCTCCTCTCTGGGGGCTGTGGTTGGCTGTGGTCCCGGGGCCCCTCCTTTATGTTGTATTTATTGGTTAGTCCCCTATGTCAATTATGTTTGTACCCTTCCCCGATTGGCTAGTTGGGCTCCCCTCCTCTCTCCACCCCTTCGTTTTAAAACTGTACCTCCCGCCCCTTCTTGCTGCCACTTGCTGGTTGGCACCCTCCTGTTCTGTACCTGCCGTCGAGCCACCAATAAACCGGAGTTAGCCCCCAGCCTGTGGACACCTCTTTCTTCGTTCCTCTGCGCTCCTGTCCACACCGCGCATCCAGCCCAGCCTGAGGCCACGACGCCAAGGGGGGCTGGCAGTGTATGCGCCGGGGGTGTCGGCCACCTCCCTTCAGCCCTCAGCTAGCCGGACACTCGGGCCAAATACGCCCTCGCGCACCAACCAGAAAGAAATAGAACTCCATTTTCAAATGGGTTGCCACCTATGGTCCTCTCTTCTTCCTGTATGAAGGAACCGTGTTTTGAATCAATCTTCAAGATGGGATGGCTAAAGACCTTAGATGCCTCCAATTTTATTTTATTTTTTTTTCAGAAGCAACTGTCTCAAAACCTTTTTAAAGCTGACTTTTTCCCTTAAGATGCCATCATTTAAAAGAGCACCTTTTCATTTAACAGGGTATTTCAAACATCATTTACGAATTTAGACTAAAAGTAACACTTTTCCTAGTAGTCTTTCATTTTTTGCAGCTCAGTGCTAACATAGGCAGCAAAGAAGAGAACAGAGCACAGCTCTTTCTGGAGCATCTTGAACAAATGCCCTTGCTTATGTTCTAATCATTCACTTCACCAAAATACCTAATGATGAAGAAAAGGTTGTTTACATGGCAATGAATGGGTGTGATTTCTCAAGTAGAATTTGTATCACGTAGATGATACTTGGCAAACAGCAAATGAAGGGGTTTTCTTCAGCTCTCAGACTGATGTTACGTGTGGATAATTAAAAGAAAAGATAACAAGAAGGATATTTTTAACATGTGAATTTAATTACACCCCTACCATGGGCATCTGAATCTTATTAAAGAAAGAGAGGATCATAAACCCTTTGCTGATGGAATGTAGCCTATTCATTGGTTGAAATGAAGCAGGTAGACAGAACATATGAAATATTTTTTTTGTGGATCAAACATTTATTTTCGAAAGCGATGCTGACAGATGGTGAACTCACCAACTTAGATATTGCCAGTAGACAAGGTTGCATAACTTGCTCCATCAAGTTATGCCTTGGAATGATCATCCAAGGGGATTTTCCCTGCATCTGTGAAAATGTGCCTACCTTTTTCACAATATTTTTGCAGGAGCATTGTTAGGCCTGATCAGATGGTATGTAGGGTGAATTAGCAGCAGCAGCAAGGTGACTGGCCAGGAGAATTTGCTTCAATGGATTTTGATCTCCTGGATATTTTGAAGATTTGCTTCAGCCCTGTTTTTCAAACACCACCTTTAAAGGGTGCTAAAAAATTGTTCAGGCTGGCTCCTGAAATTCTTTGATATGCAGGATGGTTGCCAGACCTAAGGGAGCAATACTGCCAAGTCAGGCTGGTTTGTTACTACCAAGTGCCTTGTGCGATCTGCCAGCCAGAAGTGGGGCAGGTGAGTTTTGTTTGCAAGGGAAGAGGGCTGTGGTTTGTGTTTGGGGGCCTGTGGCTTGGAGTGGCCGGCTGACTCCGCAAAATCCACGATAAGCAGGGTGGTTCGGAGCCCTAAGTTGCCACCAGTGCCAAGTAAGGCTGCTTTGATACTACAACGAGGCTCTTGAAATCTGCCATCCAGAAGTGGAGCAGGTAAGTTTTGTTAGCCAGGGAAACGGGCCGAGGTTTGTGTCTGGGGGCCTGTGGCTGGGAGTGGCCGGCTGGCTCCTGAAAATCAACAATACGCAGGATGTTTCCCAGACCGAAGGTGTCACCAGCGCCAAGTCGGGCTGGTTTGACAGTGCCAAGTGGCTCCTGCAATCTGCCATCCAGAAGCGGGGCATCTGAATTTTGTTAGCCAGGGAAAAGGGCCATGGTTTGTGTTTGGTAGCCTATGGCTGGGAGTGGCCAGCTGGCGCCTGGAAATACACGATACGCAGGATGGTTCCCAAACCCAAGGTGGCACCAGTGCCAAGTTGGGCTGGTTTGATAGTACCCAGTGGCTCCTGAAATCTGCCATCCAGAAGCAGGGCAGCTGAGTTTTGTTTGCCAGTGAAAAGGGCCAAGGTTTGTTTTTGGGGGCCTGTGGCTGGGAGGGGCCGGCTGGCTCCTGAAAATCCATGATACGCGGGAGAGTTCCCAGACCCAAGGTGGCACCAGTGCCAAGTCGGGCTGGTTTGATAGTACCAAGTGGCTCCTGCAATCTGCCATCCAGAAGCGGGGTAGCTGAGTTTTGTTTGTCAGGGAAACGGGCCGAGGTTTGTTTTTGGGGGCCTGTGGCTGGGAGGGGCCGGCTGGCTCCTGAAAATCCATGAAACGCGGGAGAGTTCACAGACCCAAGGTGGCGCCAGTGCCAAGTCGTGCTGGTTTGACAGTGCCAAGTGGTTCATGCAATCTGCCATATAGAAGCGGGGCATCTGAATTTTGTTAGCCAGGGAAAAGGGCCGTGGTTTGTGTTTGGCAGCGTATGGCTTGGAGTGGCCGGCTGGCTCTTGAAAATACACGACATCCACGATGGTTCCCAGACCCATGGTGGCACCAGTGCCAAGTCGGGCTGGTTTGATAGTACCAAGTGGCTCCTGAAATCTGCCATCCAGAAGCGGGGCAGGTGTGTTTTGTTTAGAGTGGAAAAGGGCCGTGGTTTGTGTTTGGGGGCCTGTGGCTGAGAGTGGCCGGCTGGCTCCTGAAAATCCACGATACGCAGGATGTTTCCCAGACCCAAGGTGGCACCAGTGCCAAGTTGGGCTGGTTTGACAGTGCCAAGTGGCTCCTGCAATCTGCCATGATCACATGAAGAAATACTTTCTGGTGTCCGTACTGGGCCATAGGCTCTTTCTTCTCTCCCTCAACTTCTCCATCACCTCTCGTCTTTTTCACATGCACTATCTTCAAGGTCCACAGGCTACATTTCACAGCATCTTCAGGCCTGATGCAGTAAGAATGATGAATGGAACAGAGCTGGGATCTATTTTCCAGTTTGGATAAAATGCATTCTGCACACAAATCCAAGGAGAAGGTGCTGCCCCGATGCCCAGAAAAGCTTTCTCTACAGCTAGTGTTCTACGTCAACCGCAACTTAGTCTGAAAGAAAAGCTTTTTCTCTGAGAGCATCTGAGAGGTTTGCATGAAGCACTGATATCTGACATATGCAATTTTGAATAGGAGAGGAAAACGAAAATGGCAAGAAGTTTTTAATTTTAGTGGTTTCAATTTTAATTTCCGTGCACTTTTTCAAAACTTGTCAGCTCAAATGCCCATCAACATCTTTTAGTCATCTGTAAGTCAGTATTCATATAAAATGTGCTTCAAATCCAAAGGATTTCAAATTTGCACTCCAAGTTTCTATGCCTAGATTTATGATTTCCTACACATATTAGATGAAAGGAAGGCCTTTTTTACTGTGGGAGTGCTGGAACACTGGAACAGGTTGCCCAGAGAAGTTGTGGGTGTCCCATCCCTGAAAGTATTCAAGGTCAATTGGACGGAGCTTGGAGCAGCAACAAAGGAGAAGCTTGATGGCAGACAAACAAAGTTGGACTATAGAAGAAACTCGGATTGAAGTATAGGAGCAAGTTTTCTCTCAGCTCTTGGGGTAAATTCAAAGTTGTACAAACTGACATTTATCTGTGCTATTCACTACTGTAACAGAAAGTTTCATGAAAACTGTACAGAAGATAGCAAATTTTAAAAGAGATAAGAATTACAGCATAAAATCCATGGGATGGGTTACAACATGAGACACTCTCTAAGAGAAAATCTCTGTGTTTCAGCACTTCATCATGGTAAGATTTCATGAAGTGCCAAAGAAGGCGGCAAAATATCATTTGGGACATTATTTACTGGAATTCAGCCTGGCCATTAGTAGGAACTGGCTTTGAACACATCATGTAGATATACCACACACACTTTCCCTTCACTGAAAAATTACTGTTTACAACGAATAAGCAATTGACGATCAAAATTGATTGAAAGCATCTTAAACATGTCAAGTATTTCATTGTAGATGATCTGTGATCCAAATGATTCTTCCACCTTAGAGAGGGACAGAACAATTCCTCTATATCATGATGGTTTAAAATTGTATCAACCAATGTTTTCTGCTGAAAAGATATCATCTATTTTTTAATATTTTTGGAAGAAAATATTCCTAGACATACAACAGGTGAGAACTAAGTAATTTTAAAGAAACAAATGAAATGAAAATATTCTGTAAATAGAATGAAATGAAAAGCTGTATTTTAAATAGGAGCTAAATATTAAACAGAATTTTTGTACCAGGCATTTGAATTACTGCACCAGCTCTTTTGCCCATCAAGAGAGGCATTTAGCATTTCAGTCTTTTCCAAGGTGTTCATGATCTGCTATGCTGATCTCTGTGTGTGCCTAGGTGTGTGTGGAAGGGGGGGCATGTGAAGGGGAGTGTGTATGTTTGCTTTACAACTGTTGTGGCAGATTCATGCCTCAGCTCCACATTTTGTTTTAAAAAGGTCACACAGAGTGGATATGAAGTTTCCTATCAACAAGAGATCAATTCCCAAATCATCCATTTGACTCTCCCTTATAAATCATGTGCTTTGTTGCATATTTCATCAAATATACTTTCAAGCCAGATGGAGGAAGGAGGATGTGGGAATCCCTCCACCATCTTGCAACTTTTATGCAAGTAGGTTTTCAAGAAAATCATCATTTCTCTTTTAAATATGTCTGGAACAGGCATGATGGTAGTGTCAACCTGCTGGAGCTTTTGTTGCTGGAAGAAGTTGTACAAAAGGATTGGTTTTTACATTGACCAGTTACTGAATCAAGCGCAGGAATACATTGGAAATTCAACTGGGGGTTCCTTTCCCCAGCAGACTACTTCTAGAACGGGCTTGTACACTGAAGCTGGCTCTTTTGCTCTCTTTTTGTTTCTTTCCTATTTTCTTGGCTTCTTTGCCACTATCTAGACAATTTTGGAACTTTTTTCCCAACTGAAATGGTTTCAATAGTCTGATTGTGATCATACATTTTTACAAGGAATTTTTAAAATCTTTCCTCGAGTTCAGAAAGTCAAGGACTTAGGTCTTTTTCTTCCCTTATCAATATTGCAATGAAATTGATAAATAAAGACCAACTCTTTATTTTTGTTTTTAACCCACGTAGATAATTCCCATCCATTCATCCATTTTGTGGACCAATAGTTGCCATTCTGATGGAAGTTGTCACTTCTTAACAATAGGCATTCTGTGACTATGTTGACAGCACTTTGGGTGAAGATCCTAACTGGTCTTAGATACACATAGGGAGAAATTTGCTCAGCCAGTGTCAGTCTTAAGCATGTGTATCAGAAGATCTTTCTAGAGCTGGGAATTTTCCCATGAAAGGGATTCAGTTAGGGAAGATGTTGTGGTGTGCTGTATTGTCCCATTTTGGCCTTCCAGGTAACTTTCCCAGGTGTGCCTATACTCTCTCCCTTCCCCCTATGCTGAGTGAGTCCTGTCACTCAGACTTAACATTCCAGCAAGGCGTCATGTGGTTGGTCAAGTTCAAAGGATGCCACTCAGGCCCAGGGGTCATTGGCCTGTCTGGGTGTCATCTTCCCCTGAGACCCTGCCCCTCTCACCTGGTTGGTGGCTCACCTGTACCTCCCCTCCCCCTGTCCCTGAGCTCAAAAAGGTCATGAGACCATGCGGTCTTGGTTCTGTTGGAGCAGGTTCTCACGTTCAGACCTCTGTAACCATGGAATAAACCTCTGGACATTAAACCCTCCAGCAGAATCCATCTCCTTTTTCTCTTCACCATCGCCTGAAGCTATCCTCCTGAGGTAATGGGGTTCCTTACAAGCCTGGACTTGTTCAGTGCCCAGCTGCAACCACCATCAAGCCAAGGTATCTCTGGGGTGATACACCGCAGTTGCTGCCTTTGGCCCAGCAGCGAGGGTCAGACTGGCCGAGGCACAATCTAACTGATAATATTGGGAGCCTTTTTTTCCATTATTTGGGGTCCCTGAGGTGGGCAAAGCGACTCTGCAGCCCGAGACGGACCCGCAGCACCTCGGAGAACCTTCTGGCAGCCGTGCATCCAGCTGAAAGGGGCTTTGGTTTCATCGCCCTCAGCTAGAGACTTTGGGAATATTCCCAGAAGAAGTTTCATGGACTGTTCGGCACCTCTGGAAAGCCCAGCTCCTTTCTGGTGAGCAGATTTTCCAGAGGGAGGACAGGGGAGCCTCTCTCGCCCACAGAGAGGTCCTGTTCCGGTGAAGAGACCTGCCTGTACCCAGCCAGCTACAGCTTCCATTTCGGGTGAGTATCTCTGCTCTCGTAGAGCAGGAGCTCAAAAACAGTCTCTGCCGTGAGTTCTGTTCCTTTTTGCATTTGCATTTTTGGCTGCGCAGCCCCACAGACGGGAATTCATTGATTTCTAGCTATTAGCTTTCTGCCGCGTGTGTTACTCTCTTTTGGAATTCGCACGGGAGCTTTCTGCCCTTCCCCCCGGCTTTGCAGCTCGCCTCTCTCCACGTGGTCGGGGGATCCCTCTCTCTCTCTCTCTCTCTCTCTGTGCAAGGGAGGGGGGGCTCTCGGCTCTCTTGCTGCGGGGGATCCCTCTCTCTCTCTCTCTGTGGGGGAAGGGGGGGTTCTCTGCACACGTGGCGCGGGGGGCCTTGGTTTTGGCTTGCCACGTGGGGTGGCTGCTCTCTCTGCTCCGCGGGGGGGTGCATTCCATGGCGGGGGAGGCTTTGTTTCTGCCTCGGCTCAGCAGGGCGTGCCCTGCTGCTGCTGCCCGGGAATTTTAAAAGCAGTATATACAGCTGCATTGTGAAGCTTTTGTCGGCTTGTTATCCCTTTCCTTCTTTGGTTTTTTTTTGAAATCGGTAGCTGATTTTAGCTTTGTTTTTGGTCAGGCGGGATTTAGTACTTTGCTTTTTACATCTAACATGGGTTTGAAACTCAGCATTGTACAAAAAGGAGTGTTTTATAATATTGTTAGCATTTTAGACAGTGGTAATGTGAAGTTCTCAAAGGGAAAATTGAAACAGTTTGTAAGATGGCTTTTCCTCCACTTCCCACAAATGTCCCCTGAAGAAATCCACAATATTCAATTCTGGGATAAAGTTGGAAATGAATTGATAACCTTAGGACAATCTGGCAATGCACCCTCAGCTAAATTTGTGTTTTGGAGTTTACAAATTCGAACAGCCTTCCTCAAACAAAAGGAAATGGAGAAAAAGCCAAATGTAAAGCCATGTACCTCTGCTCTCCCTGTTTCTCCCTCTCCTAGTTCTAAAACCCCTAAACCTCTTTCCCCAAAACTTGGTATTTTAAACAGATCAAACTCATTGGGAAGTTGACGCCCAAAGTCTGTTGAAATGCCTGAGTTGCCCTGTCCACAAGGCCCTGGCCAGGCTGCGTGGAACCTTTCCCAATCCCCTGTGTCCCCTCCTCTGAAACCCACAGCACGTGTTAGCTTTCCTGAGAGCAGTGGTACCCAAAATGGCCCCCAGTCCCTAGGGGGTCCACAAGATGGTGGATGCCACGTGGCATCTTCCCAAACCTGGTCTTCTTCTTCCCAAAATCCTCTTAAGCATCCCGAAACTCCAGCCCCATCCCCCTCTCCTCCTGTTCCTCGTGACACCTTCCCCCCTCCCTTTCCTGCAATACCCTCAGCTCCACCCCTCTACTCCTCCCAGGGGGCGTCTGCTGACGTGATGTCACCAGGTGTCCCCGCCCCCTGCTTGCCCCCTGACCCCGCCCCTTGTTCCCACGGTTTCCCCGCCCCTTGCCGGCCCCCTATCCCAGCCCCCTGTACCCGTTGCGTCCCCGCCCCCTCCCCGGGTTCCCACGGTGGGGACACACCCACTGCCATCCCTCAAACCTGTAGCTGTGATCCCAATGCTTCTGTTTCAAGGGATACAGAGCAGGGAACAGCAGATTCAATGCATAGTCCCATGTTGTCACTGGCTCCTGTTACCTTTCAGCCTGCAGCTCAGGGGGGAGCAGCTCCAACTGCTAATTGGAGTTCTTTTGGACTACAATTGATTAAAGAGATCTGTAAATCTCATAAAGAATATGGTCCACACAGTCCATATTTCCGTGGCCTTTTAAATTCTGAACTGAGTAGGACTGTAGTGATTCCACATGATTTAAAACAGCTTTTTTCTTGTCTCATGACCTCCACGGAATTCAAATTATGGGAAATAGCATGGAAACAAATGCTAAAAGATGCTCTCCCAGGCTTGCATTCTGATCCAAACCTAGCCAAAGACAACAGTGGTAACCCTATCACCATTGAGCACCTCTGTGGTGAGGGCCAATGGTCTTCTCCCTCTATCCAAGCTACTGCAATTCCTGCAGAAACACTCGAGAAAGTAAAAGAAGCAGCTGATAAAGCATTCTTTTCCCTACAACCTGAGGGGCCTTTTGAGCCCTATAGTAAAATTAAACAGCTACCATCAGAGCTTTTTTTGAAATTTGTAGAAAGGTTAACTAGAGCTATTGAAATACAAGTTAAAAAAGAGAATGCTAGAGAAGCAATTTTAGAGGAAATGGCATTTACAAATGCAAATAAACAGTGTCAAGCGGCAATCCTTAGCCTTCCTCTTCAACCGCCTCCAACGTTAAAGGATATGCTCGTAGTCTGTAACAGGAAAGTGCCTCTGATGAGTGTGGCTGAAGACACCAGACCAAGGCTGCTGCCAAGACCACCTCAGCGTGTTGCCGTTGCCAGCCCTGCGCCTTTTCCCTCAGCACAGCAGTACCCTGGGCAGCAGCGGAGACCAGCAATGGCTGAGCCCACAAAACCATGCCTGCTTTGTAACAGCCTAGGGCACTGGAGTAACCAGTGCCCCCTGAAAAGGGAATTTGATGAATTTCGAAATGGCAGGGGAGGAGAACTACAAGCCCTCCCTGGGGGTCAACAACAACAAAAAAACTGAAAAGAAAGCGCCCGCCTGCCAGGCGCACAGACACAAAAAGAGCAGGCCAAGGGAATAAGGGTAGCAAAACAAATCAAGCGCGCGATAATATTAATGTTTGTGTAAGTGAAGCAGGTGCTTCAAAGACTGTGTATGATTTAAGTGATCCTGTGTTAACCATATCTTCTGTCAATGAGCCTTACAGGTTGCAGCTGACAGAGTCACTCCACCTGAAGGACAGTAATTGGCATTTTGTGTCTGTAAATCCTGAACAGAAAAGTACTTGGAACCGGATTCGTTGTAAGTACATCGTCATTGGGGACACCAAACACACACCACAAGAGATCGAAATTGCTCCGGGAATGACAACATCAGATCCTGAGCAATTCGTTCTCGGCCTGCATTGTTTCCACCCACCCCTGTTTCTTCCCAAGGGACAAATTGTTGCACAAGCTATCCCTGTGCCATCTTTACCTGAAAATATCAAAAAACAAGGGCCCACAGTCGCCCGAGTACAAGTTATTGGGAAAGACAAACCCAAATTATGGTGTAATGTTAGTGGGGGTGGGGAGTCTAAACGCATTGAGATGCTTGTAGACACGGGTGCAGACTGCACAGTGATTCCAGTACAAGACTGGCCAGCACATTGGCCTTTGCAAAATGTTGCCAGTCACCTTCAAGGTGTAGGAGGCCTGCAATTGGCAAGACAATCCAAAAGCATTATTCAATTTGAGGGACCAAACGGACAATTGGCAAATATCCGTCCATTTGCGTTGGATTATTCAGAACCTTTGTTGGGGAGAGATTTAATGGCCCAGTGGGGTGTCACAATTGATATTCCAGACTCTCCACAGCATATTTGTACAGCAGTCATTGAACAACAGCGCCCCACCCAAAAACTGAAGTGGATAACAGACAAACCAGTTCAGGTGAAACAGTGGCCGCTCAGTAAACAAAAAATAAAGGTGCTTGAGGAACTAGTGGAAGAGCAACTAAAAAAGGGCCACATTGTGGAGACCATGTCCCCATGGAACTCTCCAGTGTTTGTCATCCAAAAGGCTGACAAAAAGAGATGGCGGCTCCTCTGCGACCTCCGACAAATTAAAAATGTAATTGAAGATATGGGTTCTCCCCAACCTGGCATGCCATCCCCAACAATGCTTCCCCAAGATTGGAAATTAGCTGTTATTGATATTAAAGATTGTTTTTTCCAAATCCCCTTGCACCCTGACGATGCACCGCGTTTTTCATTCTCAGTTCCTTCTATTGATATGGAATCCCCTATGAAAAGGTACCATTGGACCGTTCTTCCTCAGGGATTAAAGGTATCTCCAGCTATCTGCCAGTGGTATGTGTCTTCCCTGCTTTCCCCAGTACGTGCAGCCGCAGAGAAGGCCATCATCTATCATTATATGGATGATATCCTTGTGTGTGCCCCCAATGATGATTTACTCACGCATGCACTTGACCTAACGATCGATGCATTGATTGTTGCAGGGTTCGAGCTCCAGGAAAAGAAAATTCAAAAGATGCCACCTTGGAAGTATTTGGGCTTAGAAATTGGAAATAGGACCATTGTTCCTCAAAAACTAGAAATCAATCCAAAGATCAAGACCCTTGCGGATGTCCACAAGTTGTGTGGGTCTTTGAATTGGGTAAGACCATGGCTCGGTCTGACTAATGAAGACCTTGCCCCTCTTTTCAATTTATTGAAAGGGGGAGAGGACCCAGGTGTGGGATCTCAGCACCTCAGGAACTGAGGTGCAGGGACCGAGAACACCCTTGGGGGGCTCGGGAGTCCTGGAATGTTGCCAGAAGTGTCTGGTGACAGGACTTTGATCCTACACAGGAGATGACACCTGTATGAGGACTGGGAGGATTTCACTGGGTGAATGGTGAAGGGATAAGTTAATTAAGGTGTAGAACACAGGGTTTAGGATTTCTGTACAGGGGGGTCTAGAGAAGTAAGATGGAGGAATTGGGGCGTGTCCTGTCCTTCTTCTTCTTCTTCTTGGCCTCCATCTTCTGTGGTGATGGTGGCACTTTGGGATTGGTCTTTACTAAAAGTGCACCGGTTAATAAGAATAGAAGGTATTGGGGAAAAATCATAAATATTGTACACGTAACTTCGGGTATAAAGATAAGTGACCGCCCCGGGGGCTCACAGTGTGCCCATGGCTGAAATGCTGAGCAGACCTCTGTTGGGCTGAAAGAAAATCTTTTAGATAAACAATTAATAAACACTGAGACCAAAACAAGATCAGAAGTCTCTCCTCGTCCTTTGAAGCGCCGGGCTGTCCAAGGCCACCCTGGGCCTTTCCAGGTCTTTGAAACAGCCGAGAAACCGAGCAAGTGGCATCCCTGAGCTATGTCCGGACATAAATCAGCCAGCCGGGAGAAACAGAAAACCGAGAGCCTAAATCAGCCTAAGAGGGCAAAGAGAAACACAATGGAATCCGACACCCAGGTGCTCCTAGGTCTATTACCCCAGAGGCACGGAAAGCTCTAGAAAAGGTTCAGATTGCAATGTCCACAAGACAGGCCAACCGATGCCGGCCTGACCTGCCATTCAAATTTATCATCCTAGGTAAGTTGCCACACCTCCATGGAATTATTTTCCAGTGGGAGGAAAAACAAACACCTAAAGCAAAGAACACACCAAAAAAGGACCGGGACCAGAGGGACCCTCTCTTGATCATAGAATGGGTTTTCCTCAGTCACAAAATGTCCAAGAGACTGACAAAGCCTCAGGAGCTGGTAGCGGAACTGATCCAGAAAGCAAGGACCCGGATCAGGGAGTTAGCAGGATGTGATTTTAAGTGCATTCACATTCCAGTTAAGTTAAAATCAGGTCAAAATACTATGAAAATACTGGAACAATTGTTTCAAGAAAATGAAGTGTTGCAGTTTGCTCTGGATTCCTACTCAGGACAAATTTCGGTAGCGCGGCCCGCTCACAAATTGTTCGAACAAGATGTTCAATTTACCTTAAAACTGAGAAGTTCTCTAAGTAGGAGACCGTTAAAAAGGGCTCTAACTGTCTTCACAGATGCATCCGGGAGGTCCCACAAGTCCGTTATGACTTGGAAGGATCCTCAAACCCAGCAGTGGGAGACAGACATTGCTGAGGTGGAAGGTTCACCTCAGGTTGCTGAATTGGCTGCGGTTGTTAGAGCCTTTGAAAGGTTCTCAGAACCATTTAATCTGATTACAGACTCTGCATATGTGGCAGGAGTAGTATCCAGGGCAGATCAAGCAATACTGCAAGATGTGTCTAACATCGCACTTTTCGAATTGCTCTCAAAACTGGTAAAGTTAGTCACTCACCGAGAGCAACCATTTTATGTGATGCATGTCAGGTCACACACTGACTTGCCAGGGTTTATCGCTGAAGGCAACAGAAGGGCAGATGCTCTTGCTGCACCTGCAGTGATGGCCACTCTCCCAAATGTTTTTGAACAGGCAAAAATCAGCCACCTGCTTTTCCACCAAAATGCACCTGGCCTGGTTCGTCAGTTGAACATCACTGGAGAACAGGCCAAAGCGATTGTGGCCACATGCCCAAATTGCCAACAACATGCACTCCCTACAGTGAGTACGGGAGCAAACCCAAGGGGACTGAACAGTTGTGAACTGTGGCAAACAGATGTAACACACATACAGTCTTTTGGACGGCAGAAATATGTTCATGTTAGTGTAGATACCTTTTCTGGAGCGGTCTATGCTTCTGCCCACACAGGAGAATCATCTATTGATGCTATTAAGCACCTCTTACAGGCTTTTTCTTTCATGGGCATCCCCAAGGAGCTGAAAACTGATAATGGGCCTGTTTACAAATCCAAGGAATTTGGGAGCTTCCTGCAGCAATGGGGAGTAGAGCACAAAACTGGCATCCCCTACTCCCCTACAGGTCAAGCCATTGTAGAAAGAACTCACCGTGATATTAAAAGGGTCCTGGACCAGCAACAACAGGTTCTGAAGGTAGAACCTCCCCACATCCGGTTATCCAGGGCACTATTCACAATCAATTTTCTGAATTGTTCTTTTGACAGCCTGAACCCACCCATCCTACGCCACTTTGGGGGGAGCAATCATAGGTTAATTAAAGAAAAACCTCCAGTTTTAGTAAAGGACCCTGAGACTTGGAAAATGGTGGGACCCTACAAATTGGTTACTTGGGGACGTGGATATGCCTGTGTGTCCACTCCCTCTGGTTTAAGGTGCGTTCCTTCCAAATGGGTAACACCCTATGTTCCCAAGGTCTCAGAGAAATCTACAGAAGCACCCCAGGTTGCTCATGCTGCCTGGAGAAGAAAACGCCGCACGTGTTCTCTGGAGGAAATTCCATTTAAGCCTCCTATCTGGAACAGTTTATAATATATGTCTGTTTCAAGTTTTTGTACCAGTTTAGATCGCACTGTTCGTGTGTAGCCTCGAGACACCATGAGACCGAGCCTGCTTCTCGTCCTACTCATGATCATACCACCTGTGACCTCCTGCATAGTGCCTCAGCCCAAACCACATATGGACTACCTTGACAAAGGCTCTCGGACATCAACAGAGAAACTGACAACTGGCTGAATGGACTGTTCAAAGGCTGGGGACTCTCGGGCTGGTTGGGATCTATTCTGAAAACTGTGTTTTTAGTGCTGTTTATTTGAGTTATAGTTATTCTAGTTGTTAGCATTGTTTTTGGACTAATCAAACGCATGGTTCTCAAGTTAATTTCAAGCTCATCTCCCCCTCCTGAGGTCTACCATTTGGAAGCCCTCAGTGCTCCAATGGATGACCTAGAAGCCTCAGTGGAAAACACTGACCCTCCTGCAGAGGAAGAATTGATTTACCAACCATGGTTTGGCAATCATTCTGCACCACAAACACAGTCCTCTTCTTTTTAAACAAAACTAGGGGGAGATGTTGTGGTGTGCTGTATTGACCCATTTTGGCCTTCCAGGTCACTTTCCCAGGTGTGCCTATACTCTCTCCCTTCCCCCTTGCCCCCATGCTGAGTGAGTCCTGTCACTCAGACTTATCATTCGAGCAAGGCGTCGTGTGGTTGGTCAAGATCAAAGGATGCCACTCAGGCCCAGGGGTCATTGGCCTGTCTGGGTGTCAACTTCCCCTGAGACCCTGCCCCTCTCACCTGGTTGGTGGCTCACCTGTACCTCCCTTCCCCTGTCCCTGAGCTTAAAAAGGTCATGAGACCATGCAATCTTGGTTCTGTTGGAGGAGGTTCTCACGTTCAGACCTCTGTAACCATGGAATAAACCTCTGGACATTAAACCCTCCAGCAGAATCCATCTCCTTTTTCTCTTTACCATCGCCTGAAGCTATCCTTCTGAGGTAACGGGGTTCCTTACAAGCCTGGACTTGTTCAGTGCCCAGCTGCAACCACCAGCAAGCCAAGGTATCTCTGGGGTGATACACCGCAGTTGCTGCCTTTGGCCCAGCAGCGAGGGTCAGACTGGCCCAGGCACAATCTAACTGATAATATTAAGAGCCTTTTTTTCCAATAGGAAGAGACACTTGTGCCAGAGTTTTACATTCTTCTTGAACACTGCTTAAGGAACTTAGATGCCATGTCCATTTGGATCTCTGTCTGCACAGAACTTTGTCATGCCAGTGCTTGAAATGCATCTTGAAGAGAATTCACTAGCACAGAATGAATGAGAGTGGAAGGGGTTGGTGGGGCTAACCAGGCCCAACCCCCCTGCCTAAACCAGGATACCTAGAGCCTCTTGCCCAGGATTCTATCTGGGTGTACTTTTAATGTCTTCAAAGATCCAGGCTCCACAATCTTTCTGGGCAGTCTGTGCCGTGGTTCAGTCACCCTCACAGTAAAGAAACATTTACTGATGTTCAAAGGCAATCTCCTGTATTTCAGTGTGTGCCCACTGCCTCTTGTCTTTTCACTCAGCATCACTGAAAAGACACTGATTCCCTCCCCTTTGCACTATTGCTTCCATATGTATGTGTGCTGCCATGTAGAGATATGTCAAAAACCTCCCTGAAGCCCAGGCAGATAATATTCCCTTCATCTACCAGTCAAGTTGATTGATCAGAGGAGTTTAAAGTGATGTTCAGCATGAAATTCCCCTGAAAAATCATGCTAAATACATTATTTGGTCGTCTTTCATGTGCCTGGCAAGGTTTTCCAGGAAGAGCTGCTTCATCAATTTCCTGGGGATAAAAAAGAGGCTGGCTGGTTTGCACTATCGCGAGTCCTCTTAATTGCCTTTTTTGAAGATGGGTGTCATTTCCTTACATCCACTCTTTAGCCTCTCTTGTCGTCTACATCTTAGCAAAAAGCTTTTCCACTACATCTGGCAAGGAGAAACTGTGCCAGCACAGAAAACATCTCCCATCGTGTTCTAGACGTTGCACGAAGGTCTGCCAAGTGTTTGGCAGGAAGAAAAGAAAAGTTGTTCAAAACAGCTTCCAATCGAATGTTCATGTGATTGGAATTGTCAGGAGAGTGCAACGGTACTGTTTTCTATCAGTTGGCAAGCTGCGCACACAATCCCAGTGTTGTACAGCTTGCTTCTTCACCTTCCCGGAGCTGCCGCTCTCCCCGGCTCCCGGAGCCGAAGAAGCGGCTTCTTCGCGCCAAGACGATTGTGCCGCTCACAGTGCTCTCCTTAGCGCGGCTTCTGCCGAAAGACGGCCGGAAGCGACTCTTAGCAGCGGAGAGCATCGTACCTTCGTCTTCAGCGTCTTTTGTAGTCTACATCTTAGATAAACGCTTTTCCACTATGTGTGGCTAGGAAAAACTGTGCCAGCACAGAAAACATCTCCAATCGTGTTGTAGAAGTTGCAGAGATTTCTGCCAAGTGTTTTGCAGGAAGAAAAGAAAAGTTGTCAAAAACAGCTTCCAATCGAATGTTCATGTGCTTGGAAAAGTCAGGAGAGTGCAACGGAACTGTTTTCTATCAGTTGGCAAGCTGCGCACACAATCCCAGTGTTGTACAGCTTCCTTCTTCACCTTCCCGGAGATGCCGCTCTCTCCGGCTCCCGGAGGTGAAGAAGCGGCTTCTTCGGGCAAAGACGATTGTGCCGCTCACAGTGCTCTCCTTAGCGCGACTTCTGCCGAAAGACGCCCGGGAGTGGCTCTTAGCTGCGGAGAGCATCCTACCTTCGTCTTTAGCGTCTTTTGTAGTCTACATCTTAGATAAGCGCTTTTCCACTATGTCTGGCTCGGAAAAACTGTGCCAGCACAGAAAACATCTCCCATCCTGTTCTAGAAGTTGCAGAGATGTCTGCCAAGTGTTTGGCAGGAAGAAAAGTTGTTCAAAACAGCTTCCAATCGAATGCTCATGTGATTGGAAAAGTCAGGAGAGTGCAAAGGTACTGTTTTCTATCAGTTGGCAAGCTGCGCACGCAATCCCAGTGTTTTACAGCTTGCTTCTTCACCTTCCCGAAGCTGCTGCTCTCTCCGGCTCCCGGAGGCGAAGAAGCGGCTTCTTCGCGCAAAGAGGACTGTGCCGCTCACAGTGCTCTCCTCAGCGCGGCTTCTGCTGAAAGACGCCCCGGAGCGGCTCTTAGCTCCATACATTCTAATTCAATTTTTTGGCTTGACAAACCAAATGGTATACTTGCAGCAGTAGGGCAGGACAGTGAACTGGACTTTCTCCTCTTAGAGAGAAGCTAATGAAAAAGTTTCACTGCAATCAGAGCAGGCTGTCAAACAAGAAAAATGTCATGAAAATAAGCTTGCCTCATCCTCCTAGTCTTGCTTGCTGTGATTGGCCAAGAATGAAATGTGTCAACTCTGTGTTTCTGGGTATCACATCAGTAACAGGTACTTCAGCTGCTGTACTTCTCTCCTAAAGTTAAGAACAGAATCCAAGGAATTGTGATTCCATGGTCTCAATTCACCCGATGAAAAAGGAGTGGAAGGTGCTGGGGTCAATTAACTTGAATGGCATATGTAAGTCAGCGGCCACTGATTTCCTGAAGGCTTCAAGAGGTTAGTTGCCTATGTTTTTCTTGGAATTGTTTTAACCTTTGGTCATGTTTTTCTTGGGATTCTTTTACTCTTTCCCCATTTGTTCAGCCTTTGTTCTTAAGCCTTTGCTGACATTTCCAATATCTCGGTAGCCTGGAAAAGTGTTGTCTTGATTGATCACATCATTATTCCCTTCCAAGGGTTGTTTGCCTCAAGTCTCAGTTTGGCTGGTTTTCTGCTAGTTGATTGTCAGAGGGCAGCAGGTGTTTTGTAAGAGCAAGTACACAATCCCATAGCTTGCTTTTCTTTGGATTTGGCCTGTCTAGAAAATGGAATGACTGAACATCTCTGAGAGGCTTTTCTCTCCCCATTAGGTTTCACTGGAAGGGCAGATGCAAATCGTCCACTAAAGTCTTGGCACAGAAGAAAGTAGTGGTTTGCTGCTGCATATAGCTAGAAGCTTAGAAAAGGAAGGCCTTGGGCTGAGGCCCATTACTTTGGCTAAGTAGAAAAGGACTGTGGGAGGTGAGGCAGCTGAATTAGAGGTAAATCAACAAGTTCTAGAACCGTCGTGTGTTCACAGCGTGGTGCATGGTGGTTGGTTGAATTGTGTTTGTTATGGCTTAAAGCTATGGAACTGATAAAGGCCTGATGTTGAAATCCATAAGGTTAGAGGATTTTTAAGAAATGGTTAAAAAGAAGTATGTAGGCCTTAGACTGGAGTTTAGTGAGCATTGCAGAAAAGTTTCCCATGCAAGCAGAAAAGTTTTCCATGCAAGCAGAAAAGTTTCCCAAGCAGTAGACGTGACAAATGGCAACAAGGTTATTTAATGTATATCTTTAGAAGGTTAGCATGAATAGAACTCTGTTCTTTGTCTCTTATCAACTAGTCTTTTAGCTACGATTACGTATGTTTTATAAGATTGGATAGAATGCTTGTCAATATGTGTTTTCTGTGTCTGATTGGCTGAATTCTAGTCTGAGATGATTTTATGTATTGCTGTATGAGCCCTGTTGAAGGAGACATTTTTTGGTGTGGATCAGTGAGCTGTCATGTCTCCATTTTGTATTTTGAGACTGATGTGCTGGAAATAAAAGCAAAAATCTCTTCACTGGTCTGGTTACCATGTTATCCATATTTGGATATTTTGCCGCGGCCTAGTGGGTTCCCTTTTTAAGGCGTGGGTTCCTGACACCATTGGACTTATACCTGTCCAGTCCCCCGCAACCTGAGTGTTTCAAAAGCCTGGTTTTTGCAAGAAAGCAGCTCTCCTTTGCATCTGCCTGGGGACTCTGCATCACCACGAACCCTCACTCCCAGTTTGCCAAGGAGATGATCAGTAGGAATGTTGCAGAGATGCTGTGTGCATCTGAATGGAATGGCAGAGAGTGAAGTGCTGGACATTTCTGACTTTAGTACAATGCTGCTGCATTGGTGCCAGTTGAGTTGGTTTTCCATCAGTGGCCTTTCTGTCTAGAAGTACGCTGCCCAGAGTATTTGATGCCATTTCCTTCCTGTTGTTTTCATACCTTCCTTCAGTTGAAAGGATGATACAACCTTTCCACTTTGAAGATCCCTGTTAGGAAACACTATGCCAGAGGAGTCATCGCTCCCTTTTCTTCTGCCTCCTTTGTCATTTTCAGAGACTCATTTCAAATTTCTGCTCATGTCAAGAAGAATACTGAGACTACTTAGCAGGGTTGACGCTCTCAGCTGCTTTCCTCTTTCATACCGCTTCATACTGGATGAGGTTTCAAGACCTCGTTTTGTCATCTGCATTTTGCTGTGATCCAAAGCTAAACATTCCAGGCCCGTGAACACAAAAAGAACTCTTAGTCTTTTGCAAGAACTACCCCTAGGAGGATTTGTGTTCAGTTTGATCTCTACAGTGATTCAGAAAAAAGGAGATTGTACTCTCTTCTTGTGCACTCTCTTCTTGTGCTCTCATTTCCCTCTCTCTGCCTTGCATGCCCTAGTTAATCCGCTGGCGTGACTCATTTGGCATCATCTCACGGTGCAAATTCTGCATAGTTTCATGTCCTTACAAATGCCAGTTGCCAAGGAGCCTATCTAACCATTCAAGGGGCAAAGAATTGTAGGGCTGGCCAGTTCAGGTGCTGAAACTGTAAGTCATGCCATATCAAAGTGACAGAGCAAATCAATTGGTCTAGGACTTTCAGCTGGACACCTCTGAGAATAGCAGCTTGCCAGCAATGACACAGCCATCTTCCTAGCTGTATTCCAGAAAGAGGAAAGGGACACCTTCAATGGTTAATATGTTTGGCATGAGAAACAGCAAGAAATGTACCGCAAAATACTTGAGTCAGATCAAGTGCGTTTCTCTAGTGAGAAGTTTGCACTTGTTCTTTCTTGTCTGTGCCTTTACTTTTCACAGAAGACAGGGGAGCATTTCATTATTACTGTTCTTTTGTTTTCTTTTGTTGGCCTCCCTCTTTCCACCTGCAATTAACAAATTTGCCTTTCTTTACTGGCTTCTCTTTCTTTACTTCTACAAGTTGACATGAGGTCATCCAACCTTATCATCAATGTTCTCAGACAGTGGAGAGAAGTAGAAGGTACAGCTAAATGGATAAAAGAAACCCACAAAAATAGACAGGTTTTTACAGTCTTCTGTGAGAACATTAGGACACAAGATGTCTTTGAACTGAGTAATGCTCTATTGATTTAACTTTTAGTCCACTCGTTACTATTATTACACGTGTTTGGCCTTTAGTACAGAGCCTTGGAACTAACCCAGGCCAATACTTTGGCTAATTTTGTTTTATTTCTAGTGAGGACTTTGTTTCTTAAGGAATAGTCCAGAGAAAGAGCGTCCACGGTACAGTTACGGGTCATAAATTCTGGTACAGTTTGTGCTGGTAATACCTTTCTAGGAAAGAAAGGTTTGAAGGAAAGAAAGGTTTGACATCTTTTTTGACTTTCAAATGGAACCATTATTTGAAAAACCTAAGAGTTGCGGTTCCCCCCCCACCCCACACCCCAAGTACTTCTCTTTGCACTGTTACTCAGAGATTACACATAAAAGCCCACCCTGTAAAATACGTTGCAGATACTTTGCAATAAGTGCAGCTTAGCAGCTAGAGATGATAACGTGGGTTAAATAACATTGCTTCTGCAGTGATGGAAACTCTGTCTACGCAGACATACTCAACAAAGGTTACGATGGCTCAGCTCCTGTGCTCAAGTTAACGTGCATTTTAGAACTTGCCAAGAAGGTGAATTCAACCTCCTTCATTGCTCTCTGCTGGAGTCCCAAGAGAATTTCAGTCTGCTTTTTGTCATTTACAGCTGTCACTGCTTAGCTCATGAACATGAGACTCCCTCATGACTGATGAAAGTTGTCTAGTTAAGAGTGGCTGGAAGACATGGTCTTGCTCTAGAAGGAGATGAGAAGGTTTCTGCAGTCTTTGTCATCTCTACTGCTTGTGATTTCTATAAAAAAACAGTGGGAAATTTCTGAAGGCAGTCCAGAAGCTGGCAATATGGACAGCTTACAGCCGAACACTTGCTGCAGTGCAACCATGGTGACACCAGAAAGGACTTCAAAAATTTAAAAGGGCAAACAAAGCAGTTGGAAGGAAAAGAACATGAACCATTATTCCATTTTTCTAATCTATCCTTCTTTCAATCATCACTTTTGTGCAGTTTCGCGGCTTGCGTTGGTATCCCTCCGAAGGAATCTGAGACAGAGTAAGCTTTTGAATGGAGTAGAAGTGAGAAACGCAGGCCAAGTTGCCTTTTTTGCCATCAAATACCAGTTACGCTTGAACTACCCTTTGCTTAAGGTGCTTAGCTTACACTAAGAATTGATTAGCACATTTTGATGTGAGCAAATTTTACTGTCATGACTGAGTAAATTTTGCTGTCACTCAGAATTTTACTGTCGTCTGAATAGCAATGTTTGTGTCAAAATAGTATTTTGTCTCCTGTATCTGCAGCAGGTAAGCCTTTTGCTGTCAGCAGTGTTGCTTAACCTTTCATGTCATATCCCTCTTCACATCCATCTTCTGCTTAAGGCTTATTAATCTACTTTAGAATTGGCACGTGGAATAAGACTATTTTCCTTTTTGAAAGCTAATGTCATTTGACCTACTTAGAGCAAATAATTCATTAATTGCAAGTCCCCAGCTAGCATCTTTTCGGCATATTCTAAACTTCTAAAGAAGTAACAAAAGCACTCTCCAATACTTGGCTTTCATATCACAGTGGGAGCGCTGGCCCTGTTTTCAATAAACAATCATGGGTATGGTAAAACCTAAGGAGGGGTTAGAGTTTTCGCTGTTAACCTCTAGTGAGCTTGGATTTTGCAATATGCATGAAGTTAATTACCACTGTTATATAAAGTGGCTGATTTAATCAATAAATTGGAGTCAATGCTGATCAACGACAAGGTGGATTGGCTTCCCTTCGTTTTCAACACAGTGCCAAGTCGGGCTGGTTTGATAGTACCAAGTGGCTCCTACACTCTGCCATCCAGAAGCGGGGCAGGAGAGTTTTGTTCGCCAGGGAAAAGGGCCGTGGTTTGTGTTTGGGGGGCGGTGGCTGGGAGTGGCCGGCTGGCTCCTGAAAATCCACGATATGCAGGATTGTTGCTATGCCCAAGGTGGCACCACTGCCAAGTCGGGCTGGTTTGATAGTACCGAGTGGCTCCTGCAATCTGCCATCCAGAAGCGGGGCAGGTGAGTTTTGTTTGCCAGGGAAAAGGGCCCTTGTTTTTGTTTAGGGGCCTATGCCAGGGAGTGGCAGTCTGGCGCCTTAAAATCCACGATTCTCAGGATGTTTTCCAGACCCAAAGAGGCACCAGTGCCAAGTCGAGCTTGTTTGACAGTACCATGTTCCTCCTGCAATGTGCCATCCAGAAGCGTGGCAGGTGATTTTTTTTTTGCAAGGGAAAAGGGTCGAGGTTTGGATTTGGGGGCCTGTGGCCGAGAGTGGCCGGCTGGCTCCTGGAATTCATTGATAGGCAGGATGCTTCCCAGACCCAAGGTGGCACCAGTGCCAAGTCGAGCTGGTTTGATGGTACAAAGTGGCTCCTGCAATCTGCCATCCAGAAGCGGGGCAGCTGAGTTTTGTTTGCCAGGGAAACAGGCCGTTGTTTTTGATTGGGGTCTGTGGCCGAGAGTGGTCCGCTGGCTTCTGACAATCCACGATACACAGGATGGTTCCCAGACCCCAGGTGGCACCAGTGCCAAGTCGGGCTGGTTTGATAGTACCAAGTGGCTCCTGCAATCTGCCATCCAGAAGCGGGGAAGCTGAGTTTTGTTTGCCCAAGAAAAGGGCCGAGGTTTGTGTTTGGGGGTGTGTGGCTAGGAGTGGCCGGCTGGCTCCTTAAAATCCACTATATGCAGGATGGCTCCCAGACCCAAGGTGGCACCAGTGTGTTGAAGTGAGGGGAGAACGACCATCCTGTGATGCATCGAACTCGATTTATTGATCGATCAGTCAGCTTAAATAATAGTGTTAACGAACTTCATGCATATTCTGAAATACAGGTTTATGATAGGCTAACAGAGAAAACTCTAACCACACCTTTTGTTTTACTACACCGTTGATTGTTTACACAAAACAAAACCAGTGTTCTCACTGTGATACGAATGGTTCCCAAAACTTCCACATCTGTTCTCAGGGTGCCATCTTTTCCCAGAGAGAGTGTTACACTTGTTATGAGAAGACTGCCTGAGAAATTTATTGTTTATACAATGATGCCTGAAAGAGTCTAATTGTTTATAGAAGTCAGGCTGGGAACTGCTTCACAGCTACCTGTTACTTTTCTCTCAGTTTCATGGCTTCATGGCCTTTTTCTTCAAGCCATGCCTGAACTAAACTCTCCACACTTCCCCTGCTTTTTTCTTTAAGAGAAAGGAGGTTACTTTGCCAGGTATTCTCTATCATTCTACTAACCATCTTTTGGATACAGCTACAGAAACAAGGTAATATAAGTAAAAGTAATAAGAGTACCCCTAATATCCCTATAGCATATGTTATAAGGTTTCTTAGCCAGGGTCCCAATCCGAAACTTTTCAGCCATTCATCAATACCCAATCCTTCTTCTTCCTTAAGTTTGTTAAAACCTAGCCGTAGCTCTTTCAACTTAGCATGAATAGATACAGAATGATCAGATAAGTTCATGCAACACATTCCTTCAAACTCTTCACACCCATGGCCTTGTGCTAATAATAAGAAATCTATAGCAGCTCTATTTTGTAGAACAGCGTGATTAACACTTTGTACATCTGAAGTTAACATATCTAATATCTGTGTAGTTTTATTCAGTTCACCCTTAGCCCAACACCCTATTTGTTTTGCTAGAGTCAATGCTTTGCTGGCAGCACCCCATGGTAGGAAAGCTGAAACCATCACTTGCTTAAATTTACTCCAGAACCACGGATCTACTATTTGACTACAGTCTAAATTATGTAAGCTACGCTTTTGCCTGCTTATCTTATGGCTTAATTGCATTAGCACAGATATATTAGGGTGGAATAAAGATAGCTTGCCTAAATAACAAGGTCCACCCTGAGGCTGGGCAGGTATACCATTCCAGGCTCTATCTCCGCAAATTAGAAATATACCCGTAGGTAATTTCTTAGGTGTTATGATGCTAGAGCCTTTACAATGATTGTAGAGTTGTTTAGACACTATGTTTGGCTTTAGGGCTGAATCCAGGGTAGCCCACGTTTGTGTATGTGGATTCATCTTTTGAGGATTAGAATAATCAAAGCTAAACCACCCACCGTCGGAAGTGCTGGTCATGCTAGCATTTGCACTCCTGAAAAGCTCCAATTCCTCAGGTGGAGAATGCAAAGGAATATCAAGTGATTGAATTAACAGGCATTGACGGTAGCCGTCACTCTGACTGGCAGTATACCCTTTAGGCAATTTAATATTTACCATATTGCGCATACATAAGGCACGGTTATTAATAAAACTTCAGAATTCTTGAGGAGACCATACTGGAAGTCCTACCAAACATGTTCGAAAGGGGTTAGTAACTCCTCCAATGCTGAGACAAAGCGATGTCTGATTAATCTGCCTAGCAAGTGTTAACCATACATTATCTCTAGATTGACTAAAATGTGTTACTTTTAATTCTTCAGCTGCCACTACACCAAGTAATATAATAAAAGGAAACCTCATTTTTCTGGTTTTACTTTGACCTTCTTCTTCTTATCAGTTTTTAACCTTACTGTTCCCGAGGCCCGAAGACCACACCTTTGTAACCTTCTAATGCAGTTGTCTAATGCCTGATTGGGATCTCCTTTTATAGGCCCTACAATGGAATGTTGTGTTAAAGGCACCAGTTTTCTACACCTTACAGAGGTAATATATGATGCACTTTGAGCTTTAACCCTTTTCAAAATACACTGTACCTCCCACCGATAATAAGCCAAGATTTTCTGCTCATGTGACTCATAAAGAGCTAAAGCTGAGGCAGTGTTTAGTCCTGTTTCATTCCGTAGTGCCCACTCCCAATTATGTTCCCAGTTATGTTCATAATTACAGGTATTACACCATAAATGAAAAAGTGACAACTGATCCACCCAAAAAGTCCTGTCACAACCCCCACAACACAGTGCAACCCAAGCAGCACAATGTGGGCTGTGACATTCAAGGCAGTTCTCTTTTGCCGGTCCTTTCATATGAAAAGATGATAATGATTCAATAATGTCAATCAGTTCCCTGGTTGTCCGGCAACTGCGTGTTATGGCCCTGTCGATCGCCTTCGAGTGTCCCTTCAGTTGAAGCAGTAGTGGTCTCAGGATCAGGAACAGCTTCTTCTCCAGACGGTCCTTGTCCTCTTCTGTGAGTTGATCCACCAGGCGCTGCATCAAGAACAGGTTTAGTCCACTTGGCAGGTACCCACAGTGCTCCTGTAGGGGTGGAAATACAAACATATCCCCTTCCCCAGAACAGGACCTTAGCAGGATCCTTCCATAGCCCTGTCTTGGGGTCTCGGTATTTTACCCATACCTCTTTTTCCTGCTCACCAGTTTCTGGTGGCTTATAGTGTAGTTCTGCTGGGGGCTGCCCTACATCACCAAACACACACAAATGATTAATCACAAATAAGCTTTTTAGTAATCTGGAGTGGGGGTCAGTCACCTCTTCCTGTTTGGCTAAATACTTCTTTAAGGTACCATGTGCCCTTTCAATGATGGCCTGCCCTGTTGGGGAATTAGGAATACCTGTAACATGTTCAATCCCCCAATTTCTAAAGAATTTCCCTATTCTATGACTAGTATAGGCAGAACCATTATCTGTTTTAATTCTTTTTGGTGTACCCATCACTGCAAAGCAACTGTACAGATGTCTTTCTACATGTATAGCTTTTTCTCCTGACTGAGCCGTTGCCCATATATATTTGCTATAAGTATCAACGGACACATGTACATACTTTAGGTTGCCAAAACTAGGGACATGTGTAACGTCCATTTGCCACAATTCATTTGTTTGCAGGCCTCGTGGATTTACTCCTAGGCCTAAACCACTTCCCCCATTATGGTGACTACAAATAGGGCAAGCCCTCACAATGGCTTTAGCTTCTGAGAGTGTTATTTTAAATTCTCTGCTTAAGCCTTTTGCATTCTGGTGAAACATTGAGTGAGCTTCTCGAGCCAATTGGTGACTTGACAGAGGTGTACTTTGGGTAATAGTAACCAATCTATCTGCCCTATCATTTCCTTCACCTAAACCAACCTTCCATTTATGACTTCTAATATGTATTACAGCATAAGCATGTTCCCTGGATCTTGTAGCTCTCTTTGGCTGCAATAGTAGTTCATATAGTCTTTGATTTTGCACCTCTTTTATGGAAGCATCTTCAATTCTTGCTACAACTCCTGCTACATACAGTCTGTAACAACATTCAAAGGTTCCTTAAATTGTACCATTGCCCATACCACTGCTAACAGTTCCATGGTTTGTAGGCTGTCCACTGCTTCTGCTTGCAGAATATGATGCTTCCATACTCCCTTTTCTTGCCAGGTTATTGCAGCAGTTCTTGATTTCCTGCCAGCGTCTGTAAATGCAGTAATAGCACCTGAGATAGGAGAATTCTCTCGCTTTGGACGAGTTATCCAGTCCCAGTCCCCTATCCATTGAATAGATGCTGGTCGAAGCTGGTGTGTTTCAATAGGGCAACATGCACCCAAAAGGGCTTCCTGCATTTCCTCTGAATTAGTCAAATACCAGTCCAAGGTATCCTTCTTCATTGGAATCTTGATGGCAGCTGGTTCTGACCCAGCTACCTGCAACATCCTTTCTCTGCCCTTCTTTATCAAATTTGCTAACATTTCAATTTTTTGAAGAAGAGTCTTGCTTTGCTGTAGTGGGGGGGAGATCCATTCTAATATCCGTGTTTCCCCTGTTTCTTTTTTACATTGTGTAAGTGCTCCCAAAAGATATTGTGGGCCTTTCCAGATGGTAAGATCTATGGGTACTTCTGGATCCCTTCTATGAACATGTCCATGCATAACACAGTCCATAATTTGCTGAATGACCTGCTGTTGCTTATCAGTGATGCACACCGGATGAGCTGGATCAGTGATGCACACCGGATGAGCTGGATCAGTTCCTTTTAACAGTGGACGCAGCTCATCAAGCAGTTCATTAGGTATTCCCACCATTGGTTTTAACCACTGTAAATCACCTAAGAATCTCTGAGCTTCATTTAAGGTAGTTATTTTTGTTTTTAATTGTAGCTTTTGAGGTTTAACAATTTGTTCTGTCATAGACCATCCCAGATATTTCCAGGGAGCAGTTGTTTGAATTTTCTCAGGAGCTACTACTAAAGAATATTGTGCCAGTGCTGTTCTTATTTCCTGGACTTGTTGTTGTGTGAAAGGCATCGGCTGAGCAAACAATACATCATCCATGTAATGATATATGACTGTATTAGGCCATTGCTTTCTGAGAGGTTGCAAAGCTGCACTGACATAAAGCTGACACAAGGTGGGGCTGTTCCGCATGCCCTGCGGAAGAACGGTCCATTCAAACCTCTGATCGGGTGCTTCTTTGTTAATCGCGGGCAATGTGAATGCAAATCGTCGCATATCCTGCGGGTGAAGGGCAATAGTAAAAAAGCAGTCCTTGAGATCAATAATCAGCAAAGGCCAATCCATCGGGATCATGGCTGGGTTAGGTAATCCAGGTTGTAATGAACCCATAGGTTCCATCTGATCATTGACAGCACGCAAGTCATGGAGCAGTCTGTATTTCCCTGATTTCTTTTTGATTACAAAAATTGGAGTATTCCAGGGGCTGGTAGACAAACGCAAATGTCCCTGTTGAAACTGTTCTGAAACGAGCTGATGTGCGTGTTGTAAACTTTCCCCTTTCAAAGGCCATTGCTTAACCCATACCGGGGTGTCATCGACCCAGGTGATGGGAATTGGGAAAGTCCAAGCAATGGCTTTTACTCCAAAGGGTGTTCATTTGTTAGAACAACCCCTAGCTGAGCCATAATGTCCCGGCCTATAAGTCATTGAACAGTAGGTGGTAACTGCACCACTGAGAAAGTCGCCGTCAGCTGCTTGCCGTCGATGTGAACTTGAAGGGGGGGCGAACGGCTTGCCAAGGTAAATCCTCCTACCCCGGATACGGCAGTGGCTGCCGGCTGCAAGGGCCAGTGATGAGGCCAGCAGCTAGGACTAATAATGCTGGAATCTGCTCCAGTATCCAGCAGACCTGAAAATGACCTTTTCTGTCCGTTATATTCTATCTCAACTTTTTTCTTCGGTCTCTCGGTAAGATTTAAAGTTAACAAAGTAAGTCCTCCTGTAGAACCAAAAGCGCTGTCTCTCCTCTCTTGGGTTTTCATGGGTTGTATTCCTTTCGTCATTTGCTCAAGCGGTACCAGCTGAGCAATTCTTTGTCCTTTGTTAATTTGGAGAGGAGGAAAAGGAGTATAAACCATGACCATAATCTCTCCCGTGTATTCCGCGTCAATAACGCCAGGTAAAACAAACAGTCCTAACATAGATGCGGAAGATCTCCCAAATAGTAGCGCACCCATCGCTTTGTTTTGTATAATAATAGGTCCTTGAACCCCCGTAGGGACTTTTTGCGGGTGCGGAGTCATCAGCGTTACGTCTACTGCGGCTGCCAGGTCCATGCCGAGGCTCCCTGCTGTGGCAGGTTGGAGACTCCCGGCTGCGGCGGGTTGGAGACTGCCTGCTGCGGCGGGTTGGAGGCTCCCTGCTGTGGAGGGTTGAAAGCGTGGGGGGGTGTTATCTCTGCAGCGGCAACTTGTGTCTGGGCGCGGCTGCTGCGGGAATACGCGCTCCTGGAGAAGTTTCCCAACCTCCGCTTACAAGCGCTTGTATGATGATTATCCATACGGCATTTCTGGCAACAGACTCCAGTAGCCTGGCACTCCTGGCGCGTATGTCCAAAGCCTCCGCAGTGAAAACATTTTATGCGGCCCTTTTTACTTGATGCTGCAAATGCGGCTGACGCTTGAAAAGGTGCAAGCGTGGCTAAAACCTGACTCTGAGAAGATTTTGCCTGTTCTTGCAACCCTACTCCTAGCTGTTTAATTGCGTCTACCACTAAAGCCTGCTGCCCGGTTGGCACAAGAGCCATCCTCTCCAATGCCTCCTCAATAGTCCAATTTGCTCCTAAGGTATTAAGTATGTTTCTAGTGGCAGAATTACAATTTTGGATCGCACACTGCTTGAGAAGGGCCCCGCGCATAAATTCGGCTACTCCAGCCCTCTCAATTGCAGCCGCAGCTCTATCAATAAAAGCGCCAAATGATTCCTCTCTACCTTGCTTAATTCCCATATATACTGGTATCCCTCCTGGTTCCTTTACCCTTTCTATTGCGAGTCTGACTAACCTCATTGCCTCCCGGCACTTCTCCTGACCTATTAAAGCTTGTGCTTCAGTGCGAAGGAAAGGTCCCAGACCCATAAGCTCATTAACAGTGACGCCATGGAGGGGGTCACCCTGCTGTCTTTGTACTGCCACGCACTCATTTACTAAAGCTTGCCAATGGGCGTTAAAAAGCAATTGCTGATGTTGGGTAAAGATTAATTTGACTATGCCACGACAATCATTAATAAGAAGAATACTGGTGTCAAAAATATAGTCGAGCATTTGCTTGGCTGGTTCGCTTTTAAAGCCAAACTGACTAACCGTGGCTCGCAACTGAGATAACATCTTCCAGTCTAAAGTGCTAATTGTCGCTTGCATGCCTCCACCAGCCTGAGGGGTGAAAATAACCGGACAAGCCAGTTCGCTCGCTAAGCTAATCAACTCCTGGTCTCCCTTTTCCACTGCATCTTTGGCCAGAGCTGCCCACGCATCCCGTCTTTCCCGTGCAATCATCGCCGCTCGATCGTTTTCCAACCCAGGGCTCTGATTACTTTTCGGGAACGGAACACACGTTTTTGGCTCTGGCTGCTGCGATGCGAGCGATACGGGAGACTCAGAAGTGCTACGGATAGCCTGCGGCAAAGCGGGCAATAAAGCACCCTGCGGAGCACCCTGCGGAGCTTGGCTCGTTAGGGGGGGCTGGTTTGTTAAAGGAGGCGGTGGAAGCGGCGCTGGAAGCGGCGCGGCTAAAGGAGGCGGTGGAAGCGGCGCTGGAAGCGGCGCGGCGGGTAGTAAAGCGGCCTGTGGAGCTTGGCTCGGAACCTGGCTTGTAGCCGGGCTCACAGCCTGGCTCGGAACCTGGTTCGCAGGAACCTGGCTTGGAACCTGGCTCGCAGCCTGGCTCGCAGCCTGGCTCGCAGCCTGGCTCGGCGCCTGGCTCACAGCCTGGCTCGCAGCCTGGCTCGGCGCCTGGCTAGCAGCCGGGCTTGCCGAGGGAGGTGGCGAGGCTGGTAATAAAACCGTCCTCATTGCGGGGCCGAGAGGGGTCCCCAACTCTTTATCAAACTCCCTGTCTCGATCGTATTCTTTATTACGATCGTGAGCGGCAGTAGCCTGATGGGCAGCCCTCTTTTCCGCCTGAAACTGCAACAGTTTGGTGTTAATGACCTGCCATAATTTACCCATTTTCCTAGCAGTTTTATCATTGTCTAACGTAGCCTGCCATAATATGTCACCAAATTTACGCCACTCAGACAACTCGTGAATCGTGTGGGGATTCACAAAGACTCCCCGTTCCAGACCATAAGCCAAAAGACCTTGAAATTCCTTCTGTAAATCTATTCCCTTAATTTGCCTTTTTTGCAAAAAAGTAATAAAAAGTTCATATGCGGCTTGCCTTTCCATACCTCTTTATAAGTGTGCACTTTTACCTAGCAGCGATTTCCAGGCATCGGCCACACGTATCAGCTGGACCCATCTATATGGTCGCCAGGGCACGGCGCGTATCGACGGCTTTTTTTTCTCCGCTTTGATTTCGCGCTTATTTGCCGCTCCCGCTGCTTCGGAGCCTGAACCAGTCCTCACTTCTCGTGGTGTTCGCAATCCCCGTGGTGGTCGCGATCGTCGTGTCCGCTATCACGTCCGGGTGGTCACCATTTGTTGAAGTGAGGGGAGAACGACCATCCTGTGATGCATCGAACTCAATTTATTGATCGATCAGTCAGCTTAAATAATAGTGTTAACGAACTTCATGCATATTCTGAAATACAGGTTTATGATAGGCTAACAGAGAAAACTCTAACCACACCTTTTGTTTTACTACGCCGTTGATTGTTTACACAAAACAAAACCAGTGTTCTCACTGTGATACGAATGGTTCCCAAAACTTCCACATCTGTTCTCAGGGTGCCATCTTTTCCCAGAGAGAGTGTTACACTTGTTATGAGAAGACTGCCTGAGAAATTTATTGTTTATACAATGATGCCTGAAAGAGTCTAATTGTTTATAGAAGTCAGGCTGGGAACTGCTTCACAGCTACCTGTTACTTTTCTCTCAGTTTCATGGCTTCATGGCCTTTTTCTTCAAGCCATGCCTGAACTAAACTCTCCACACCAGTGCCAAGTCGGGCTGGTTTGATAGCACCAAGTGGCTCCTGCAATCTGCCATGATCACGTGAAGAAATACTTTCTGGTTTCAGTACTGGGCCATATGCTCTTTCTTCTCTCTCTCAACTTCTCCATCACCTCTCATCTGTTTCACATGCGCTATCTTCTACGTCCACAGGCTACTTTTCACAGAATCTTCAGGCCTGATGCAGTAAGAATGATGAATAGAACAGAGCTGGGATCTATTTTCCAGTTTGGATAAAATGCATTCTGCACACAAATCCAAGGAGAAGGTGCTGCCCCGATGCCCAGAAAAACTTTCACTCCTGCTAGTGTTCTACGTCAACCGCAACTTAGTCTGAAAGAAAAGCTTTTTCTCTGAGAGCATCTGAGAGGTTTGCATGAAGCACTGATATCTGACATATGCAATTTTGAATAGGAGAGGAAAAAGAAAATGGCAAGGAGTTTTTAATTTTAGTGGTTTCAATTTTAATTTCCGTGCACTTTTTCAAAACTTGTCAGCTCAAATGCCCATCAACATCTTTTAGTCATCTGTAAGTCAGTATTCATATAAAATGTGCTTCAAATCCAAAGGATTTCAAATTTGCACTCCAAGTTTCTATGCCTAGATTTATGATTTCCTACACATATTAGATGAAAGGAAGGCCTTTTTTACTGTGGGAGTGCTGGAACACTGGAACAGGTTGCTCAGAGAAGTTGTGGGTGTCCCATCCCTGAAAGTATTCAAGGTCAGCTTGGATGGGGCTTGGAGCAGCAACAAAGGAGAAGCTTGATGGTAGAGAAACAAAGTTGGACTATAGAAGAAAATAGGATTGAAGTATAGGAGCAAGTTTTCTCTCAGCTCTTGGGGTAAATTCAAAGTTGTACAAAATGACATTTATCTGTGCTATTCACTACTGTAACAGAAAGTTTCATGAAAACTGTACAGAAGATAGTAAATTTTAAAAGAGATAAGAATTACAGCATAAAATCCATGGGATGGGTTACAACATGAGACACTCTCTAAGAGAAAATCTCTGTGTTTCAGCACTTCATCACGGTAAGATTTCATGAAGTGCCAAAGAAGGCGGCAAAATATCATTCGGGACATTATTTACTGAAATTCAGCCTGGCCATTAGTAGGAACTGGCTTTGAACACATCATGTAGATATACCACACACACTTTCCCTTCACTGAAAAATTACTGTTTACAACGAATAAGCAATTGACGATCAAAATTGATTGAAAGCATCTTAAACATGTCAAGTATTTCATTGTAGAAGATCTGTGATCCAAATGCTTCTTCCACCTTAGAGAGGGACAGAACAATTCTTCCATATCATGATGGTTTAAAATTGTATCAACCAATGTTTTCTGCTGAAAAGATATCATCTATTTTTTTCCATTTTTGGAAGAAAATATTCCTAGACATACAACAGGTGAGAACTAAGTAATTTTAAAGAAACAAATGAAATTAAAATATTCTGTAAATAGAATGAAATGAAAAGTTGTGTTTTAAATAGGAGCTAAATATTAAACAGAATTTTTGTACCAGGCATTTGAATTACTGCATCAGCTCTTTTGCCCATCAAGAGAGGCATTTAGCATTTCAGTCTTTTCCAAGGTGTTCATGATCTGCTATGCTGATCTCTGTGTGTGCCTAGGTGTGTGTGGAAGGGGGGGCATGTGAAGGGGAGTGTGTATGTTTGCTTTACAATTGTTGTGGCAGATTCATGCCTCAGCTCCACATTTTGTTTTAAAAAGGTCACACAGAGTGGATATGAAGTTTCCTATCAACAAGAGATCAATTCCCAAATCATCCATTTGACTCTCCCTTATAAATCATGTGCTTTGTTGCATATTTTATCAAATATACTTTCAAGCCAGATGGAGGAAGGAGGATGTGGGAATCCCTCCACCATCTTGCAACTTTTATGCAAGTAGGTTTTCAAGAAAATCATCATTTCTCTTTTAAATATGTCTGGAACAGGCATGATGGTAGTGTCAACCTGCTGGAGTTTTTGTTGCTGGAAGAAGTTGTACAAAAGGATTGGTTTTTACATTGACCAGTTACTGAATCAAGCGCAGGAATACATTGGAAATTCAGCTGGGGGTTCCTTTTCCCAGCAGACTACTTCTAGAACGAGCTTGTACACTGAAGCTGACTCTTTTGCTCTCTTTTTGTTTCTTTCCTATTTTCTTGGCTTCTTTGCCACTATCTAGACAATTTTGGAACTTTTTCCCAACTGAAATGGTTTCAATAGTCTGATTGTGATCATACATTTTTACAAGGAATTTTTAAAATCTTTCCTCGAGTTCAGAAAGTCAAGGACTTAGGTCTTTTTCTTCCCTTATCAATATTGCAATGAAATTGATAAATAAAGACCAACTCTTTATTTTTGTTTTTAACCCACGTAGATAATTCCCATCCATTCATCCATTTTGTGGACCAATAGTTGCCATTCTGATGGAAGTTGTCACTTCTTAACAATAGGCATTCTGTGACTATGTTGACAGCACTTTGGGTGAAGATCCTAACTGGTCTTTGATTCACATAGGGAGAAATTTGCTCAGCCAGTGTCAGTCTTAAGCATGCGTATCAGAAGATCTTTCTAGAGCTGGGAATTTTCCCATGAAAGGGATTCAGTTAGGGAAGAGACACTTGTGCCAGAGTTTTACATTCTTCTTGAACACTGCTTAAGGAACTTAGATGCCATGTCCATTTGGATCTCTGTCTGCACAGAACTTTGTCATGCCAGTGCTTGAAATGCATCTTGGAGAGAATTCACTAGCACAGAATGAAAGAGACTGGAAGAGGTTGGTGGGGCTAACCAGGCCCAACCCCCCTGCCTAAACCAGGATACCTAGAGCCTCTTGCCAAGGATTCTATCTGGGTGTACTTTTAATGTCTTCAAAGATCCAGGCTCCACAATCTTTCTGGGCAGTCTGTGCCGTGGTTCAGTCACCCTCACAGTAAAGAAACATTTACTGATGTTCAAAGGCAATCTCCTGTATTTCAGTGTGTGCCCACTGCCTCTTGTCTTTTCCCTCAGCATCACTGAAAAGACACTGATTCCCTCCCCTTTGCACTATTGCTTCCATATGTATGTGTGCTGCCATGTAGAGATATGTCAAAAACCTCCCTGAGGCCCAGGCAGATAATATTCCCTTCATCTACCAGTCAAGTTGATTCATCAGAGGAGTTTAAAGTGATGTTCAGCATGAAATTCCCCTGAAAAATAATGCGAACTACATTATTTGGTCGTCTTTCATGTGCCTGGCAAGGTTTTCCAGGAACAGCTGCTTCATTAACTTCCTGGGGATAAAAAAGAGGCTGGCTGGTTTATACTATCATGAGTCCTCTTAAATGCCTTTTTTGAAGATGGGTGTCATTTGCTTACATCCACTCTTTAGCCTCCCTTGTCGTCTACATCTTAGCAAAAAGCTTTTCCACTACATCTGGCAAGGAAAAACTGTGCCAGCACAGAAAACATCTCCCATCGTGTTCTAGACGTTGCACGGAAGTCTGCCAATTGTTTGGCAGGAAGAAAAGTTGTCCAAAACAGCTTCCAATCGAATGTTCATGTGATTGGAAAAGTCAGGAGAGTGCAAAAGTACTGTTTTGTATCAGCTGGCAAGGTGCGCACACAATCCCAGTGTTGTACAGCTTCCGTCTTCACCTTTCCGAAGGTGCCGCTCTCTCCGGCTCCCGGAGCCGAAGAAGCGGCTTCTTCACGCAAAGACGATTGTGCCGCTCACAGTGCTCTCCTTAGCGCGGCTTCTGCCCAAAGACGCCCGGGAGCGGCTCTTAGCTCCGGAGAGCATCGTAACTTCGTCTTTAGTGTCTCTTCTAATCTACATCTCAGCAAAAAGCTTTTCCACTATGTCTGGCTCGGAAAAACTGTGCCAGCACAGAAAACATCTCCCATCCTGTTCTAGACGTTGTACGGAGGTCTGCCAAGTGTTTGGCAGGAAGAAAAGTTGTCCAAAACAGATTCCAATCGAATGTTCATGTGATTGGAATAGTCAGGAGAGTGCAAAAGTACTGTTTTCTAGCAGTTGGCAAGCTGCGCGCGCAATCCCAGTGTTTTACAGCTTCCTTCTTCACCTTCCCGAAGCTGCCGCTCTCTCCGGCTCCCGGAGCCGAAGAAGCGGCTTCTTCGCGCAAAGACGATTGTGCCGCTCACAGTGTTCTCCTTAGCGCGGCTTCTGCCGAAAGACGCCCGGGAACGGCTCTTAGCTCTGGAGAGCATCGTACTTTTGTCTTTAGCGTCTTTTGTAGTCTACATCTTAGCAAAACGCTTTTCCACTATGTCTGGCTAGGAAAAACTGTGCCAGCACAGAAAACATCTCCCATCGTGTTCTAGACGTTGCACGGAGGTCTGCCAAGTGTTTGGCAGGAAGAAAAGAAAAGTTGTCCAAAACAGCTTCCAATCGAATGTTCATGTGATTGGAAAAGTCAGGAGAGTGAAAAAGTACTGTTTTCAAGCAGTTGGCAAGCTGCGCACACAATCCCAGTGTTGTACAGCTTCCTTCTTTACCTTCCCGAAGCTGCCGCTCTCTCCGGCTCCCGGAGCCGAAGAAGCGGCTTCATCGCGCAAAGATGATTGTGCCGCTCACAGTGCTCTCCTTAGCGCGGCTTCTGCCGAAATACGCCCGCGAGTGGCTCTTAGCTGCGGAGAGCATCGTACCTTCGTCTTTAGCGTCTCTTCTCATCTACATCTCAGCAAAAAGCTTTTCCACTATGTCTGGCAGGAAAAACTGTGCCAGCACAGAAAACATCTCCCATCGTCTTCTAGAAGTTGCACGGAGATCTGCCGAGTGTTTGGCAGGAAGAAGAGAAAAGTTGTCCAAAACAGCTTCCAATCGAATGTTCATGTGATTGGAAAAGTCAGGAGAGTGCAAAGGTACTGTTTTCTATCAGTTGGCAAGCTGCGCACACAATCCCAGTGTTGTACAGCTTGCTTCTTCACCTTCACGAAGATGCCGCTCTCCCCGGCTCCCAGAGGTGAAGAAGCGGCTTCTTCGCGCAAAGAGGATTGTGCCGCTCACAGTGCTCTCCTTAGCGCTGCTTCTGCCGAAAGACGCCATGGAGCGGCTCTTAGCTCCGTACCTTCTGATTCAATTTTTTGGCTCGACAAACCAAATGGTATACTTGCAGCAGTAGGGCGGGACAGTGAACTGGACTTTCTCCTTTTAGAGAGAAGCTAATGAAAAAGTTTCACTGCAATCAGAGCAGGCTGTCAAACAAGAAAAATGTCATGAAAATAAGCTTGCCTCATCCTCTTAGTCTTCCTGCTAGATTGGCCAAGAATGAAATGTGTCAACTCTGTGTTTCTGGGTATCACATCAGTAACAGGTACTTCAGCTGCTGTACTTCTCTCCTAAAGTTAAGAACAGAATCCAAGGAATTGTGATTCCATGGTCTCAATTCACCCGATGAAAAAGGAGTGGAAGGTGCTGGGGTCAGTTAACTTGAATGGCCTATGTAAATCAGCGGCCACTGATTTCCTGAAGGCTTCAAGAGGTTAGTTGCCTATGTTTTCCTTGGAACTGTTTTAACCTTTGTTCATGTTTTTCTTGGGATTCTTTTACCCTTTCCCCATTTGTTCAGCCTTTGTTCTCAAGCCTTTGCTGACATTTCCAATATCTCGGTAGCCTGGAAAAGTGTTGTCTTGATTGATCACATCATTATTCCCTTCCAAGGGTTGTTTGCCTCAAGTCTCAGTTTGGCTGGTTTTCTGCTAGTTGATTGTCAGAGGGCAGCAGGTGTTTTGTAAGAGCAAGTACACAATCCCATAGCTTGCTTTTCTTTGGATTTGGCCTGTCTAGAAAATGGAATGACTGAACATCTCTGAGAGGCTTTTCTCTCCCCATTAGGTTTCACTGGAAGGGCAGATGCAAATCATCTACCTAAAGTCTTGGCACAGAAGAAAGTAGTGGTTTGCTGCTGCATATAGCTAGAAGCTTAGAAAAGGAAGGCCTTGGGCTGAGGCCCATTACTTTGGCTAAGTAGAAAAGGACTGTGGGAGGTGAGGCAGCTGAATTAGAGGTAAATCAACAAGTTCTAGAACCGTCGTGTGTTCACAGCATGGTGCATGGTGGTTGGTTGAATTGTGTTTGTTATGGCTTAAAGCTATGGAACTGATAAAGGCCTGATGTTGGAATCCATAAGGTTAGAGGATTTTTAAGAAATGGTTAAAAAGAAGTATGTAGGCCTTAGACTGGAGTTTAGTGAGCATTGCAGAAAAGTTTCCCATGCAAGCAGAAAAGTTTTCCATGCAAGCAGAAAAGTTTCCCAAGCAGTAGACGTGACAAATGGCAACAAGGTTATTTAATGTATATCTTTAGAAGGTTAGCATGAATAGAACTCTGTTCTTTGTCTCTTATCAACTAGTCTTTGTTTTAGCCATGATTACGTATGTTTTATAAGATTGGATAGAATGCTTGTCAAGATGTGTTTTCTGTGTCTGATTGGCTGAATTCTAGTCTGAGATGATTTTATGTATTGCTGTATGAGCCCTGTTGAAGGAGACATTTTTTGGTGTGGATCAGTGAGCTGTCATGTCTCCATTTTGTATTTTGAGACTGATGTGCTGGAAATAAAAGCAAAAATCTCTTCACTGGTCTGGTTACCATGTTATCCATATTTGGATATTTTGCCGCGGCCTAGTGGGTTCCTTTATTAAGGCGTGGGTTCCTGACACCATTGGACTTATACCTGTCCCGTGCCCCGCATATTGGTGCCCTGTGTGAGGACGTACAATAGAAGAAAAAAAAAGAATGATCGTGGAAGTACCAGCAGCGGAGACCCAAGTGTTAACAAGGAGGACACTGTATCATCTCTCCCGCCGAAGCCAAGAAAATTGTAAGTAACTAATCTCGGGAGAGCGCTTGACTGACGTTGGGAGGAAAAATAGAGAAAAAGAAAATTATTAAAAGAACACAAAAATGGGAACGAATTTATCAAAAGTTGAATGGGATGTTTTTCTTCAATTAGAGACAATGTTACAAGAAAAAGGTCACTCTGAAATTTCAAAAACTGAGCTTAAAATCTTACATATCTGGGTTAAAGCGAATACGCAAGATTTAAATCTGCAGTCTGCTTTTACTTTTCATTTTTGGCATCAGATGAACTGGAGAATCTATAATCTAGTCTCTCTCAAAAAAGATGAAAGCTTAAGAGAACTTGTGCCGGTTTGTAGAGCACTGTTGGAGCGCTGTTTTAAACAAACTGATAATAATAAGATCAACTTGGACTCAGAAAACAAAGCTTCTGGTTCTGTCTCATGAAATTCCAGTAAACCGGAGACTGTGTGTGTATCGGAGAATGTTACAAGTGTTGTTGCAAATGCTGAAAGTATTGCTTTGAACTCTGTTGAACAAAATCTTTCTTCTCTCTCTCTGGGAAAAAATGAGACTCTTTCGGACTTTTCTTCGCGTTGTTCTGTTAATGTAAAAATATGTGACTCTTGTAAAGGGGATGGAACAAAGTGTGTAAAAGATGGAAATGAACAAGTGACTGTACTTCCTAAAATTGTTTGTGCAGGGACACTGAAACCTGAATTGGATTCTGTTGGGCCTGGGGTGGAGGCTGAGGTGGCAGCTTCCACTCGGGAAATTGTGGTTCCGGGGAACTCTTTTTCAGTTAAGCAAAAACATGGTTGTTCTGGTGTTTGTCAATCTATAGATACAGAGAAAGAAAAATTGGCTTTAAGGGTGGAGTCCTTTGAGAGGAAGAGATGGAAGAAACTCGCGACTGTGTTGTTGCTGAAATTCCAAAAGCTGGACTTGAAATCTCTGCAACGAAAATTCAACAAGTTTCACCTTAGAAGTACCTGGGATGGAAGATGACTGAGACGACAATAACACCACAGAAAATTCAGATCCGAACCAGAGTCAACAACCTACAAGAGTTACAACAACTTCTAGGAGAAATCAACTGGGTCAGACCGATGTTGGGAATCACCAATGATGAACTGAGTCCGCTCTTCCATTTGCTGAGAGGAAGTTGCAACATCACTTTGCCAAGAACTTTAACCCCTGAAGCTCGTGCTGCTCTCGACAAAGTCACAGAAGCTCTTCAAAAAAGACAAGCTCATCGCTGCGTTCCTGAAAATCCTTTCTTTCTTGCAATCTTAGGAGAGAAGATGCAGCTTTGTGGTCTCATTTTCCAGTGGGATGCCACAGAACAAGATCCTTTGTTAATAATGAAATGGGTTTTTCCTCCCTACAGGTTTTCAAAGACCATTTGCTCAGTTTTAGAAATGATTGCATACATTATAATTAAGGCTAGAACCAGACTGTTAACTTTGGCAGGTCAAGAATTTTCAGTTATCTATTTGCCATTGAAAAATGATTATTTCAATTGGGCAATGCAAAATTCTGATGATTTACAATATGCATTCTTAGGTTTTCCAGGTGTTTGTTCCATACACTATCCAGCTCACAAACTACTGCAAGCAAAATTGAGTTTCAGAGAAAAACCTAAATTAAGTGAAGAACCTTTACATGCTGTGACTCTCTTCACTGATGGCTCTGGTAAAAGCCACAAGTCCGTTGTGACTTGGTTTAATCAAAAGACTGATGTTTGGGAATCTGATATTCAAACAGTAGAGGGATCCCCTCAAATTGTTGAGCCTGCTGCAGTAGTTTGAGCTTTTCAGCTGTTTCCTCAGCCTTTTAATTTGGTCACAGATTCTGCTTATGTTGCTAATGTAGTCAGGAGAATAGAAGGTTCCATTTTAAAGGATGATAGTAATGAAACTTTACATCGTTGGCTTTCATGTATTTTTATAATTTTGCCATATAGAACTAATCCATATTTTGTTTCTCACATTAGGGCGCATTCTTCACTTCCTGGATTTTTAGTGGAAGGAAATGCAAGAGCGGACAAGCTGACAATGGTCATTTCTAACACATTGCCAAATAGTTTTGAACAAGCAAAATTGAGTCATGCCTTTTTCCACCAAAATGCACAAGCACTCATGCGAATGTTCCAAATCACTAAAAGTCAAGCTAAAGCTATCATTCATACTTGCCCTGACTGTCAATTGGTACAACCTCCTGTTTCTACAGGAGCAATCAACCCCCGAGGCTTACAAAGCCTACAGTTGTGGCAAACAGATGTTACTAAATATCCTTCTGTTGGTAAATTTGAAAATATTCATGTTTCCATAGACACGTTCTCTGGTGCAGTTTTTGCTTCCCTTCACACAGGTGAAACTGGCAGCCATGCCTCTCATCATTTCCTGCAAGCTTTTGCTTCATTGGGTATACCCCAAGAAGTAAAAAACTGACAATGGTCCCGCATACATATCTCAAAAATTGGCCACATTTTTAAATGAATGGGGTGTTCGACACATTTTTGGTATTCCCCACTCCCCCACAAGCCAAGCAATCATTGAAAGAACACATCAAACCTTAAAACGCATATTAGATCAACAGAGAGGGGGAACGGAAATCAGCCCACAGTTAAGACTGAGTAAGGCTTTCTACGTTTTTATATCTCTAAATAGTCCAAGTACAGAACCAAATCCACCAATCTTTAGACACTTTCCAAATAGCACACAGGCAAAACTGAAAGAACATCCTCCTCTTCTAATTAGAAACCCTGACTCTGGACAGATGGAAGGTCCGTTTCAATTAATAACGTGGGGCAAAGGGTATGCTTCTATTTCCACAGGTGCTGGAATTAAGTGGGTTCCTGCCAAAAATGTCAAACCGTATCGCACTTCAGAACCTGTTGTCGAGCCTAGAACTGAGGAAGCAAGTACGCAGACGTGGACCGAATCGAAGGATCCCGGGTCTCGCCTGACGCCTCTTGTGCCTGACGTTCTTTGTGCATCGGTGGAACCCATGAACTCTGATTTTGTGCCAATGTTATTTATGAGTATACGAATTGAATGCTGAATGTTTGTTTAACAAAGCTAAGTTTTGGCTGAAAATTTAGGTTCTTGTTTTTGTTTAGAAAGAATTCTGCCAAAACTTAGTTCTTGAAAGAGATGGGGCAGAATCAAATGGTATACTTGTTTTGCTTGATTTTAATTGTTTTTTATCGTGCAGATTTGCCTGTGGATCAACCAAAAACGAATGTTTGGGTGACATTAGCCAAGGCTGCCGGATCGGATACTATATGTCTGTCTAATTTGGAACCAGAAAAGCCTTTCTCAACCTGTTTGGTTGGTGCGCCAGTGAAAGAGTTTCCTTTGGTTAGAAAAGAATCCAATGGTAAACCAGGTGGAATTGACAACGGAAACAGTCCTTCCTTCAATTGGAACATTTGGTCCAAAAAACTTCTCAGGGCAGCAAATGTTTCAAACAGTTGGGATGTGTTTCTGGAGACGGACCAATATCCACGGCAATTGCCAAAAGGGTATTGGATCATTTGCGGAGACAGAGGTTGGCAAGGCATTCCAGCCCACCTTGCAGGTGGCCCTTGCAGCATTGGTATGCTTACCATAATTGCCCCCACTGCCAAAGCAGTGATGAAAAAGAAACAAAGGAAAACAAGAGCTGTTCCTCATTATGATGAGAACTGTCAGAGTGATTTTATGCCTTGGAATGCCGCCAGAAGGGTTTCAGCAGGTATATTTCTACCCCAATTGGCTTCAGCTGTGGCATTGAGACAATTAGATCGAGTTGGATGTTGGCTGAGCAAACAAGCTAATGCCACATCCTCCGCAATCAGTGATATGTTGACCGATGTTGATAGTATTAGACATGCTACTCTTCAAAACAGAGCAGCCATTGATTTTCTTTTGCTGGCACAAGGACATGGTTGTGAGGAATTGGAAGGATTGTGTTGTATGAATTTGTCTGATCATTCTGAATCCATTCACAAAAGCATTCAAAAATTAAAGGATCTGACAGCCCAAATTAAAGAAGATGGAGGTTCCTGGTTGGATGATTTGTTTCAAAATTGGAGTTTTGCACCTTGGCTAAGGCAACTTTGCAAGATAGGTCTTTACATATTAGGTGTTCTAATACTGATATTGATAGTGGCACCTTGTATACTCTGTTGTGTTCGGGGAATGATGAACAAAACAGTCCGAGAAGTTTTTGTCATTCAAGCAGGAGAATTAGGAAGTAGAAGCACAGAGAGTGTACGAAATCTCACGAAAGCAGTAGATGAGGGTATTGACATGAACGAAGGTTTTGAATTAAGGCCTTGGAATCGACCAGAGTTTTTTTAACGATGCCTTGTGACTGTTGCAAACCTGATTCATATCTCTTTCAGGGATTGGGTCTTCACAGCATTAAGTTGCTGCGCCGTAATATAGCAATGCTTCAGTTTAGTGAAAATAGGTCTTCAGCAGATAATAAGCAGAAATTTTGCAATAGAGCTATGAAACGCAAATAGCAAGCGACAAGAAAATGAAAGCTTCTGGGTCAGAGAGGGGGAAATGTTGGAATCCATAAAGTTAGAGGATTTTTAATAAATGGGTTAAAAGAAGTATGTTGGCCTTAGACTGGAGTTTTGTTAGCATTGTAGAAAAGTTTCCCATGCAAGCAGAAGAAGTTTTCCATGCAAGCAGAAAAGTTTCCCAAGCAGTAGACGTGACAAATAACGATAGGCTTCTGTAGAATTTGCTTTAGGATGGCAACAAGGTCATTTAATGTATATCTTTAGAAGGTTAGCATGAATAGAACTCTGTTCTTTGTCTCTTATCAACTAGTCTTTGTTTTAGCTATGATTACGTATGTTTTATAAGATTGGATAGAATGCTTGTCAAGATGTGTTTTCTGTGTCTGATTGGCTGAATTCTAGTCTGAGATGATTTTATGTATTGCTGTATGAGCCCTGTTGAAGGAGACATTTTTTGGTGTGGATCAGTGAGCTGTCATGTCTCCATTTTGTATTTTGACACTGATGTGCTGGAAATAAAAGCAAAAATCTCTTCACTGGTCTGGTTACCATGTTATCCATATTTGGATATTTTGCCGCGGCCTAGTGGGTTCCTTTATTAAGGCGTGGGTTCCTGACACCATTGGACTTATACCTGTCCCGTGCCCCGCATATTGGTGCCCTGTGTGAGGACGTACAATAGAAGAAAAAAAAAGAATGATCGTGGAAGTACCAGCAGCGGAGACCCAAGTGTTAACAAGGAGGACACTGTATCATCTCTCCCACCGAAGCCAAGAAAATTGTAAGTAACTAATCTCGGGAGAGCGCTTGACTGACGTTGGGAGGAAAAATAGAGAAAAAGAAAATTATTAAAAGAACACAAAAATGGGAACGAATTTATCAAAAGTTGAATGGGATGTTTTTCTTCAATTAGAGACAATGTTACAAGAAAAAGGTCACTCTGAAATTTCAAAAACTGAGCTTAAAATCTTACATATCTGGGTTAAAGCGAATACGCAAGATTTAAATCTGCAGTCTGCTTTTACTTTTCATTTTTGGCATCAGATGAACTGGAGAATCTATAATCTAGTCTCTCTCAAAAAAGATGAAAGCTTAAGAGAACTTGTGCCGGTTTGTAGAGCACTGTTGGAGCGCTGTTTTAAACAAACTGATAATAATAAGATCAACTTGGACTCAGAAAACAAAGCTTCTGGTTCTGTCTCATGAAATTCCAGTAAACCGGAGACTGTGTGTGTATCGGAGAATGTTACAAGTGTTGTTGCAAATGCTGAAAGTATTGCTTTGAACTCTGTTGAACAAAATCTTTCTTCTCTCTCTCTGGGAAAAAATGAGACTCTTTCGGACTTTTCTTCGCGTTGTTCTGTTAATGTAAAAATATGTGACTCTTGTAAAGGGGATGGAACAAAGTGTGTAAAAGATGGAAATGAACAAGTGACTGTACTTCCTAAAATTGTTTGTGCAGGGACACTGAAACCTGAATTGGATTCTGTTGGGCCTGGGGTGGAGGCTGAGGTGGCAGCTTCCACTCGGGAAATTGTGGTTCCGGGGAACTCTTTTTCAGTTAAGCAAAAACATGGTTGTTCTGGTGTTTGTCAATCTATAGATACAGAGAAAGAAAAATTGGCTTTAAGGGTGGAGTCCTTTGAGAGGAAGAGATGGAAGAAACTCGCGACTGTGTTGTTGCTGAAATTCCAAAAGCTGGACTTGAAATCTCTGCAACGAAAATTCAACAAGTTTCACCTTAGAAGTACCTGGGATGGAAGATGACTGAGACGACAATAACACCACAGAAAATTCAGATCCGAACCAGAGTCAACAACCTACAAGAGTTACAACAACTTCTAGGAGAAATCAACTGGGTCAGACCGATGTTGGGAATCACCAATGATGAACTGAGTCCGCTCTTCCATTTGCTGAGAGGAAGTTGCAACATCACTTTGCCAAGAACTTTAACCCCTGAAGCTCGTGCTGCTCTCGACAAAGTCACAGAAGCTCTTCAAAAAAGACAAGCTCATCGCTGCGTTCCTGAAAATCCTTTCTTTCTTGCAATCTTAGGAGAGAAGATGCAGCTTTGTGGTCTCATTTTCCAGTGGGATGCCACAGAACAAGATCCTTTGTTAATAATGAAATGGGTTTTTCCTCCCTACAGGTTTTCAAAGACCATTTGCTCAGTTTTAGAAATGATTGCATACATTATAATTAAGGCTAGAACCAGACTGTTAACTTTGGCAGGTCAAGAATTTTCAGTTATCTATTTGCCATTGAAAAATGATTATTTCAATTGGGCAATGCAAAATTCTGATGATTTACAATATGCATTCTTAGGTTTTCCAGGTGTTTGTTCCATACACTATCCAGCTCACAAACTACTGCAAGCAAAATTGAGTTTCAGAGAAAAACCTAAATTAAGTGAAGAACCTTTACATGCTGTGACTCTCTTCACTGATGGCTCTGGTAAAAGCCACAAGTCCGTTGTGACTTGGTTTAATCAAAAGACTGATGTTTGGGAATCTGATATTCAAACAGTAGAGGGATCCCCTCAAATTGTTGAGCCTGCTGCAGTAGTTTGAGCTTTTCAGCTGTTTCCTCAGCCTTTTAATTTGGTCACAGATTCTGCTTATGTTGCTAATGTAGTCAGGAGAATAGAAGGTTCCATTTTAAAGGATGATAGTAATGAAACTTTACATCGTTGGCTTTCATGTATTTTTATAATTTTGCCATATAGAACTAATCCATATTTTGTTTCTCACATTAGGGCGCATTCTTCACTTCCTGGATTTTTAGTGGAAGGAAATGCAAGAGCGGACAAGCTGACAATGGTCATTTCTAACACATTGCCAAATAGTTTTGAACAAGCAAAATTGAGTCATGCCTTTTTCCACCAAAATGCACAAGCACTCATGCGAATGTTCCAAATCACTAAAAGTCAAGCTAAAGCTATCATTCATACTTGCCCTGACTGTCAATTGGTACAACCTCCTGTTTCTACAGGAGCAATCAACCCCCGAGGCTTACAAAGCCTACAGTTGTGGCAAACAGATGTTACTAAATATCCTTCTGTTGGTAAATTTGAAAATATTCATGTTTCCATAGACACGTTCTCTGGTGCAGTTTTTGCTTCCCTTCACACAGGTGAAACTGGCAGCCATGCCTCTCATCATTTCCTGCAAGCTTTTGCTTCATTGGGTATACCCCAAGAAGTAAAAAACTGACAATGGTCCCGCATACATATCTCAAAAATTGGCCACATTTTTAAATGAATGGGGTGTTCGACACATTTTTGGTATTCCCCACTCCCCCACAAGCCAAGCAATCATTGAAAGAACACATCAAACCTTAAAACGCATATTAGATCAACAGAGAGGGGGAACGGAAATCAGCCCACAGTTAAGACTGAGTAAGGCTTTCTACGTTTTTATATCTCTAAATAGTCCAAGTACAGAACCAAATCCACCAATCTTTAGACACTTTCCAAATAGCACACAGGCAAAACTGAAAGAACATCCTCCTCTTCTAATTAGAAACCCTGACTCTGGACAGATGGAAGGTCCGTTTCAATTAATAACGTGGGGCAAAGGGTATGCTTCTATTTCCACAGGTGCTGGAATTAAGTGGGTTCCTGCCAAAAATGTCAAACCGTATCGCACTTCAGAACCTGTTGTCGAGCCTAGAACTGAGGAAGCAAGTACGCAGACGTGGACCGAATCGAAGGATCCCGGGTCTCGCCTGACGCCTCTTGTGCCTGACGTTCTTTGTGCATCGGTGGAACCCATGAACTCTGATTTTGTGCCAATGTTATTTATGAGTATACGAATTGAATGCTGAATGTTTGTTTAACAAAGCTAAGTTTTGGCTGAAAATTTAGGTTCTTGTTTTTGTTTAGAAAGAATTCTGCCAAAACTTAGTTCTTGAAAGAGATGGGGCAGAATCAAATGGTATACTTGTTTTGCTTGATTTTAATTGTTTTTTATCGTGCAGATTTGCCTGTGGATCAACCAAAAACGAATGTTTGGGTGACATTAGCCAAGGCTGCCGGATCGGATACTATATGTCTGTCTAATTTGGAACCAGAAAAGCCTTTCTCAACCTGTTTGGTTGGTGCGCCAGTGAAAGAGTTTCCTTTGGTTAGAAAAGAATCCAATGGTAAACCAGGTGGAATTGACAACGGAAACAGTCCTTCCTTCAATTGGAACATTTGGTCCAAAAAACTTCTCAGGGCAGCAAATGTTTCAAACAGTTGGGATGTGTTTCTGGAGACGGACCAATATCCACGGCAATTGCCAAAAGGGTATTGGATCATTTGCGGAGACAGAGGTTGGCAAGGCATTCCAGCCCACCTTGCAGGTGGCCCTTGCAGCATTGGTATGCTTACCATAATTGCCCCCACTGCCAAAGCAGTGATGAAAAAGAAACAAAGGAAAACAAGAGCTGTTCCTCATTATGATGAGAACTGTCAGAGTGATTTTATGCCTTGGAATGCCGCCAGAAGGGTTTCAGCAGGTATATTTCTACCCCAATTGGCTTCAGCTGTGGCATTGAGACAATTAGATCGAGTTGGATGTTGGCTGAGCAAACAAGCTAATGCCACATCCTCCGCAATCAGTGATATGTTGACCGATGTTGATAGTATTAGACATGCTACTCTTCAAAACAGAGCAGCCATTGATTTTCTTTTGCTGGCACAAGGACATGGTTGTGAGGAATTGGAAGGATTGTGTTGTATGAATTTGTCTGATCATTCTGAATCCATTCACAAAAGCATTCAAAAATTAAAGGATCTGACAGCCCAAATTAAAGAAGATGGAGGTTCCTGGTTGGATGATTTGTTTCAAAATTGGAGTTTTGCACCTTGGCTAAGGCAACTTTGCAAGATAGGTCTTTACATATTAGGTGTTCTAATACTGATATTGATAGTGGCACCTTGTATACTCTGTTGTGTTCGGGGAATGATGAACAAAACAGTCCGAGAAGTTTTTGTCATTCAAGCAGGAGAATTAGGAAGTAGAAGCACAGAGAGTGTACGAAATCTCACGAAAGCAGTAGATGAGGGTATTGACATGAACGAAGGTTTTGAATTAAGGCCTTGGAATCGACCAGAGTTTTTTTAACGATGCCTTGTGACTGTTGCAAACCTGATTCATATCTCTTTCAGGGATTGGGTCTTCACAGCATTAAGTTGCTGCGCCGTAATATAGCAATGCTTCAGTTTAGTGAAAATAGGTCTTCAGCAGATAATAAGCAGAAATTTTGCAATAGAGCTATGAAACGCAAATAGCAAGCGACAAGAAAATGAAAGCTTCTGGGTCAGAGAGGGGGAAATGTTGGAATCCATAAAGTTAGAGGATTTTTAATAAATGGGTTAAAAGAAGTATGTTGGCCTTAGACTGGAGTTTTGTTAGCATTGTAGAAAAGTTTCCCATGCAAGCAGAAGAAGTTTTCCATGCAAGCAGAAAAGTTTCCCAAGCAGTAGACGTGACAAATAACGATAGGCTTCTGTAGAATTTGCTTTAGGATGGCAACAAGGTCATTTAATGTATATCTTTAGAAGGTTAGCATGAATAGAACTCTGTTCTTTGTCTCTTATCAACTAGTCTTTGTTTTAGCTATGATTACGTATGTTTTATAAGATTGGATAGAATGCTTGTCAAGATGTGTTTTCTGTGTCTGATTGGCTGAATTCTAGTCTGAGATGATTTTATGTATTGCTGTATGAGCCCTGTTGAAGGAGACATTTTTTGGTGTGGATCAGTGAGCTGTCATGTCTCCATTTTGTATTTTGACACTGATGTGCTGGAAATAATAGCAACAATCTCTTCACTGGTCTGGTTACCATGTTATCCATATTTGGATATTTTACCGCGGCCTTGTGGGTTCCTTTTTTAAGGCGTGGGTTCCTGACACCATTGTACTTATATCTGTCCCGTGCCCCGCAGCCTGAGTGTTTCAAAAGCCTGGTTTTTGCAAGAAAGCAGCTCTCCTTTGCATCTGCCTGGGGCCTCTGCATCACCACGAACCCTCACTCCCAGTTTGCCAAGGAGATGATCAGTAGGAATGTTGCAGAGCTGCTGTGTGCATCTGAATGGAATGGCAGAGAGCGAAGTGCTGGACATTTCTGGCTTTAGTACAATGCTGCTGCATTGGTGCCAGTTGAGTTGGTTTTCCATCAGTGGCCTTTCTGTCTAGAAGTACACTGCCCAGAGTATTTGATGCCATTTCCTTCCTGTTGTTTTCATACCTTCCTTCAGTTGAAAGGATGATACAACCTTTCCATTTTGAAGATCCCTGTTAGGAAACACTATGCCAGAGGAGTCATCGCTCCCTTTTCTTCTGCCTCCTTTGTCATTTTCAGAGACTCATTTCCAATTTCTGCTCATGTCAAGAAGAATACTGAGACTACTTAGCAGGGTTGACGCTCTCAGCTGCTTTCCTCTTTCATACCGCTTCATACTGGATGTGACTTCAAGGCCTCGTTTTGTCATCTGCATTTTGCCGTGATCCAAAGCTAAATATTCCAGGCCTGTGAACACAAAAAGAACTCTTAGTCTTTTGCAAGAACTACCCCTAGGAGGATTTGTGTTCAGTTTGATCTCTACAGTGTTTCAGAAAAAAGGAGATTGTACTCTCTTCTTGTGTACTCTCTTCTTGTGCTCTCATTTCCCTCTCTCTGCCTTGCATGCCCTAGTTAATCCGCTGGCGTGACTCATTTGGCATCATCTCACGGTGCAAATTCTGCATAGTTTCATGTCCTTACAAATGCCAGTTGCCAAGGAGCCTATCTAACCATTCAAGGGGCAAAGAATTGTAGGGCTGGCCAGTTCAGGTGCTGAAACTGTAAGTCATGCCATATCAAAGTGACAGAGCAAATCAATTGGTCTAGGACTTTCAGCTGGACACCTCTGAGAATAGCAGCTTGTCAGCAACGACACAGCCATCTTCCTAGCTGTATTCCAGAAAGAGGAAAGGGACACCTTCAATGGTTAATATGTTTGGCATGAGAAACAGCAAGAAATGTACCGCAAAATACTTGAGTCAGATCAAGTGCGTTTCTCTAGTGAGAAGTTTGCACTTGTTCTTTCTTGTCTGTGCCTTTACTTTTCACAGAAGACAGGGGAGCATTTCATTATTACTGTTCTTTTGTTTTCTTTTGTTGGCCTCCCTCTTTCCACCTGCAATTAACAAATTTGCCTTTCTTTACTGGCTTCTCTTTCTTTACTTCTACAAGTTGACATGAGGTCATCCAACCTTATCATCAATGTTCTCAGACAGTGGAGAGAAGTAGAAGGTACAGCTAAATGGATAAAAGAAACCCACAAAAATAGACAGGTTTTTACAGTCTTCTGTGAGAACATTAGGACACAAGATATCTTTGAACTGAGTAATGCTCTATTGATTTAACTTTTAGTCCACTCGTTACTATTATTACACGTGTTTGGCCTTTATTACAGAGCCTTGGAACTAACCCAGGCCAATACTTTGGCTAATTTTGTTTTATTTCTAGTGAGGACTTTGTTTCTTAAGGAATAGTCCAGAGAAAGAGCGTCCACGGTACAGTTACGGGTCATAAATTCTGGTACAGTTTGTGCTGGTAATACCTTTCTAGGAAAGAAAGGTTTGAAGGAAAGAAAGGTTTGACATCTTTTTTGACTTTCAAATGGAACCATTATTTGAAAAACCTAAGAGTTGCGGTTCCCCCCCACCCCACACCCCAAGTACTTCTCTTTGCAATATTACTCAGGGATTACACATAAAAGCCCACCCTGTAAAATACGTTGCAGATACTTTGCAATAAGTGCAGCTTAGCAGCTAGAGATGATAACGTGGGTTAAATAACATTGCTTCTGCAGTGATGGAAACTCTGTCTACGCAGACATACTCAACAAAGGTTACCATGGCTTAGCTCCTGTGCTCAAGTTAACGTGCATTTTAGAACTTCCCAAGAAGGTGAATTCAACCTCCTTCATTGCTCTCTGCTGGAGTCCCAAGAGAATTTCAGTCTGCTTTTTGTCATTTACAGCTGTCACTGCTTAGCTCTTGAACATGAGACTCCCTCATGACTGATGAAAGTTGTCTAGTTAAGAGTGGCTGAAAGACACGGTCTTGCTCTAGGAGATGAGAAGGTTTCTGCAGTCTTTGTCATCTCTACTGCTTGTGATTTCTATAAAAAACCAGTGGGAAATTTCTGAAGGCAGTCCAGAAGCTGGCAATATGGACAGCTTACAGCCGAACACTTGCTGCAGTGCAACCATGGTGACACCAGAAAGGACTTCAAAAATTTAAAAGGGCAAACAAAGCAGTTGGAAGGAAAAGAACATGAACCATTATTCCATTTTTCTAATCTATCTTTCTTTCAATCATCACTTTTGTGCAGTTTCGCGGCTTGCGTTGGTATCCCTCCGAAGGAATCTGAGACAGAGTAAGCTTTTGAATGGAGTAGAAGTGAGAAACGCAGGCCAAGTTGCCTTTTTTGCCATCAAATACCAGTTACCCTTGAACTACCCTTTGCTTAAGGTGCTTAGCTTACACTAAGAATTGATTAGCACATTTTGATGTGAGCAAATTTTACTGTCATGACTGAGTAAATTTTGCTGTCACTCAGAATTTTACTGTCGTCTGAATAGCAATGTTTGTGTCAAAATAGTATTTTGTCTCCTGTATCTGCAGCAGGTAAGCCTTTTGCTGTCAGCAGTGTTGCTTAACCTTTCATGTCATATCCCTCTTCACATCCATCTTCTGCTTAAGGCTTATTAATCTACTTTAGAATTGGCACGTGGAATAAGACTATTTTCCTTTTTGAAAGCTAATGTCATTTGACCTACTTAGAGCAAATAATTCATTAATTGCAAGTCCCCAGCTAGCATCTTTTCGGCATATTCTAAACTTCTAAAGAAGTAACAAAAGCACTCTCCAATACTTGGCTTTCATATCACAGTGGGAGCGCTGGCCCTGTTTTCAATAAACAATCATGGGTATGGTAAAACAAAAGGAGGGGTTAGAGTTTTCGCTGTTAACCTCTAGTGAGCTTGGATTTTGCAATATGCATGAAGTTAATTACCACTGTTATATAAAGTGGCTGATTTAATCAATAAATTGGAGTCAATGCTGATAAACGACAAGGTGGATTGGCTTCCCTTCGTTTTCAACACAGTGCCAAGTCGGGCTGGTTTGATAGTACCAAGTGGCTCCTGCAATCTGCCATCCAGAAGTGGCGCAGGAGAGTTTTGTTTGCCAGGAAAAGGGCCGTGGTTTGTGTTTGGGGGGCGGTGGCTGGGAGTGGCAGCCTAGCGCCTTAAAATCCACGATTCGCAGGATGTTTTCCAGACCCAAAGAGGATCCAGTGCCAAGTGGAGCTTGTTTGACAGTACCATGTTCCTCCTGCAATATGCCATCCAGAAGCGTGGCAGGTGATTTTATTTTTGCAAGGAAGAGGGCCGAGGTTTGGATTTGGGGGCCTGTGGCCGAGAGTGGCCGGCTGGCTCCTGGAATTCATTGATAGGCAGGGTGCTTCCCAGACCCAAGGTGGCACCAGTGCCAAGTCGGGCTGGTTTGATAGTACCAAGTGGCTCCTGATATCTGCCATCCAGAAGCGGGGCAGCTGAGTTTTGTTTGCCAGAGTAATGGGCCGAGGTTTGTGTTTGAGGTCCTATGGCTGGGATTGGCGGGCTGGCTCCTGAAAATCAACCATACGCATGATTGGTTCCAGACCCAAGGTGGCACCAGTGCCAAGTCGGGCTTGTTTGATAGTACCAAGTGGCTCCTGCAATCTGCCATCCAGAACCATTGCTGGTGAATTTTGTTTGCCAAGGAAAAGGGCCATGGTTTGTTTTTGGGGGCTTGTGGCTGGGAGTGGCTGGCTGGCTCCTGAAAATCCATAATACGCAGGATGGTTCCCAGACCCAAGGTGGCACCAGTGCCAAGTCGGGCTGGTTTGATAGTACCAAGTGGCTCCTGCAATCTGCCATCAAAAAGTTGGCAGGCGAGTTTTGTTTTCCAGGGAAAAGGGCTCTGGGTTGTGTTTGGGGGCATATGGCTGGAAGTGGCAAGCCAGCTCCTTAAAATGCACGATACGCAGGATGGTTCCCAGACCCAAGGTGGCACCACTGCCAAGTCAGGCTGTTTTTGTAATACCAAGTGCGTCCTGCAATTTGCCATCCAGAAAAGGGGCAGTTGAGTTTTGTTTGCCAGAGAAAAGGGCCGTGGTTTGTGTTTGGGGGCCTGTGGCTGGGAGTGGCCTCTGGCTCCTTAGAATCCACGATACGCAGGATGGTTCCCAGACCCAAGGTGGCACCAGTGCCAAGTCGGGCTGGTTTGATAGTACCAAGTGGCTCCTGCAATCTGCCATCCAGAACCATTGCTGGTGAATTTTGTTTGCCAAGGAAAAGGGCCATGGTTTGTTTTTGGGGGCCTGTGGCTGGGAGTGGCCGGCTGGCTCCTGGAATTCATTGATAGGCAGGACGCTTCCCAGACCCAAGGTGGCACCAGTGCCCAGTCGGGCTGGTTTGATAGTACCAAGTGGCTCCTGCAATCTGCCATCAAAAAGTTTGCAGGCGAGTTTTGTTTTCCAGGGAAAAGCGCCGTTGTTTTTGTTTGGGGGCATGTGGCTGAGAGTGGCCGGCTGGCTCCTTAAAATCCACGATAGGCAGGATGGTTCCCAGACCCAAGGTGGCACCAGTGCCAAGTCGAGCTGGTTTGATAGTACCAAGTGGCTCCTGCAATCTGCCATCCAGAAGCGGGGCAGCTGAGTTTTGTTTGCCAGAGAAAAGGGCTGTGGTTTGTGTTTAGGGGCCTGTGGCTGGGAGAGGCCGGCTGGCTCCTGAAAATCCATGATACGCAGCATGGTTCCCAGACCCAAGGTGGCAACAGTGCCAAGTCAGGCTGGTTTGACAGTGTCAAGTGCCTCCTGCAATCTCCCATCCAGAAGCGGGGCAGCTGAGTTTTGTTTGCCAGGGAAACGGGCCGTTGTTTTTGATTGGGGTCTGTGGCCGAGAGTGGTCGGCTGGCTCCTTAGAACCCACGATACGCAGGATTTTTCCCAGACCCAAGGTGGCACCAGTGCCAAGTCGGGCTGGTTTGATAGTACCAAGTGGCTCCTGCAATCGGCCATCCAGAAGCGGGGCAGGTGAATTTTGTTTGCCAAGGAAAAGGGCCATGGTTTTTTTTGGGGGGCTGTTTTGCGGAGAAAAGAAGAAACTTCACAACTTTATAAAAGTTGTAAAGCTCGGTATGTTAATTTACGGTGCGCGCTGGACGCAAGTCTCTTAACAAGGCATGCGTACTTCTGAAGACTTCAGGTCGTTTTTTATCTCTTTCTCAAATGTATATGCATACAGTTTCACAATAAGTTCATACATATTCATTCTGCGTGACATTTAGCACTAGTTCTTGTTTATCAGAGGAATTCTTAGGTCTGGGGTAGATCGACTTTGCGGTAATTTCTGTTTTTCTTTTTCTGTCTCTTTGCTGTCTCTGGAATGCGGCCTTTCTTTCAGCTTTGGCTCTACAGACCTCTCACCTCTCTCAGGCACTTCACTTAATTCAGAATGGATCCCCACTCCATCTCATTCCCCCCTTTCTTAGGAAATAAGTAAATTCTTTTACTTAATGAAAACTTTTACAATAGTAAGTGTCTTTTAGTCTTTTACTGTGTGCTTTTGACAAAGATGTTAGTACAGCTATTTGTTGTAGTATTCTCTAGTACTAAATTAATAATATAATAGATAGTCTTAAACTTATTTTAACTAATATTAGTAAGACTACAATGGGGTGACACAACTTATTAAAGATTCTATTCGCATTTGGTGATCATTCAAAGATCACATCTAATAATCTTAACAAAATTACATATATAGAGATTAGAATGGTTTCTACTAGACAGAATAACATCATTGCTATCAATTTGTACAGTAGCACAAGCAGTTCTTAAGCATACTCTTTTTTTTTAGTATATACGAGCACAGTTTTCTGGTCAGTGACTGGATGGACTTTGAAGTGACAAATACTCTGCTCAGTGTCTAAACACACATTTTGAGCATTAATAGTATTGCTTTCACAAATGAATTTCATCTGTTCTCTAGTAATGCAGGATTCTAAGTTTATTGTCTGCTACTTTTTATTCATTTTTCGTGCTCACACTCTATGTTCTGAAGGATGGAGTATTGTTTTTTATGGTTTAATTTTAGAGCAACGATGGGATGGATAACATAAACAGTGGCATTATGTATGGAAGTACAAAGGCAGTTGCTACATTAGAAACAGGATCATAGGTGAAATTCATCATAGTTTGCTAGGTTTGAAACTTTTTTTCAACATCAATTGCATTATCTCACACAATTTCTTGAATTTTAGCTGGAAAATTACTTTTACTCTTTTTCTATATGATCAGAGCTGCTGTTGCTTGTATCCATAACTGTGCTTGTATACAACTGAAAGCTAAAGACACATTATCTTGAACTATACTAAGTGCTTTTACTATTAACTTGTGGTTTTGGTCTCTGGCTTTTTTATACTTCTTTACTTTGGCAGTACTTTTGAAATCTGTCACTGGCTAGTTCTTAATGCTAATAGAGATTACTGTAAAGGCTGCTTCAATTTTGTTAGGCCACTTGCTGCAGTGGCTAGTTTATTCACTAGTGTTTCTGAATCAATTCTATTTAAAACTCTTAATTTTGTCTCTAATATGCCAGTTAGATGTTTGTTATGGGGAACAGGAACTGCTTTCTGTTTATGACTATCCCTCCCTGCCAGAGGGATGTGCTGGGCTCACACTGCAAATTCAGACACACTTCACAAGTGTATTTGATAGAGGTTTAGGTCATATTTGAGGCAGATGTTTGTTCTGAAATGTAGAGACTTCAGGAATTTCTTTCTCTCTCTAGAGCACCTGATTTTTCAGATGTGTGGCAAGCAGGAATGTTCTCTCTTGGTCTACGAAACTTCACTTACTTTGCTCTTAGCTTCAGGTCTAAGCTTCAAGTAAATAATGAAGGGGAAGTCTAAGAGAAGAGCATTGCAGTGCTTCAGAAGAAACTGGGATCAGGTTTCTGCTACTTGAAACACTCAGCACAAAAGTGATGCTTAAAATCTTACAGCCTGCTGCTGAGCTCTGAGGGGAGTCTCTCTCTACTTCTTTTAAGCAGAATCTAACTGCTTCAGACTGGGACAATTACTAATCTAAACTTCAGTAGGAAAAGGGATAGCTATAAATAAAGAAAATCACTTTTTTTGCTTGGGTTAATTTACTACTTGCAGTTTAGCACTTTTTACTAGCTATTGCCTGAGTGTTCAGCTAACTGGCTTGGAAAATGACTTAAGGAGCTGTTGTTCAGTCACATTCTTTACTACGTTAGGTTTAAGTTTGGAGTTTGGGTAGGGTCTGAACTAGTATGGGGTGTATAAGGCCTTCTTGTGGTAAAAAGTGCAGAGTCTACTTTGAATTCAAATGAAAGTCTGATAGTAATTCGAGCTCAAAGGCAGGTCACTTCTACAGGCTGTATCAAGGTGAAATTACACTAACAGTCTGATTCACTTAGGTTACTACAGACTTTTTGGTGTTCATATACACCAGGGGAGGTTCAGACACTAATTACATCTGGTTTCTCATAAGCTACTTTATTGATGACTTGGCACTCTACTTTGATTTTTTCTCTTCTGATTCTTTGAAGAGTCTACAGTTTTTGCTTTTGCTATTTTTGCTCTTTACATACTTGATTCTCGTGGATTCTTATAGTAGATATGTTTAAATTTTTTATCTCAGAAGGTTTTCTTATGGATCTAGTATAGTGATTAAATGCTAGGGACTAAGGCTATTTAGCATTACTTTGAACAGAGGTACTTTGGAGTTCTGAAACTTCAGTTATGATTACACACAATACAATTCTACAAACTAAAATATGAGCTACTCTCGACTGCAATATACTCAGTTTGCTTGAGTAAGTTTTAATTTCAGTTTATTGTCTCTTGGCGTCACTCTTTAAGGGGTTTCTGGGCTTTTTTCACTTGAGAGTGATGGATCTAGGCATTTTGCTCTTTGATTTTGATTGCAGTGAAGGTGGTGAGAAGTACTTGCAGTGGTCTCTCTCACTGTGGTTTTGAAGTCTTTTCTGTAAGAGACTTAACATATATATCATTTTCAGGCTATCTAACTCTCTGCTCTGAGTTCTAGCTACATGTTTCTTAATTACTCTGAGCTGTTTGCTTAATGCTACTATGTAGGTGGACATTCTGGACATTCTCTTTGTATTCTATATGGTCTTCTATAAGTCATTCTAAAAGGACTCAGCATTCTTTTAGCTCAAGGTTTAGTTTGAATTTGCAATAGTGCTAGTGGAAGAGTTTGGCTAGGGTAGATTAACTTCTTGCTCTAGTCTTATGATTTGCTGCTTAATCAAATGATTCATTCTCTTCACTTGGCTACTTGATTGGGGGTGGTATGGGGTGTGAAGTTCTTGATCTATGCTCAGATGGCTACTAATCTGTTGCACTATTTTGGAAATGAAATGTGATTCTTTATCTGAGGATATTGTGGCTGGAACTCTGAAGCGTGGTATTATTCTTTATAAAAATAATTTGGTCACTTCTTGAGCTTTGACAGTTCTGGTGGGGAATGTTTCTGGCTACTCTGAAAATGTATCTATCAATACTAGTAAATAATGATACTTCTCTTTCTTTGGGAGTTTTGAAAAGTTAATTTGTCACTGCTGTACAGGCTCATGGCTTCTCTCAGTCTGACTGAGTTTTGGCTGGGGGGTATTTTGGGGTTAGTCTGGAGGCAAGGATCACATTGTCGGCTTACTTGAGTGATAGTGGCATATAAATTCTTGACAACGATACAACGATTCTTTCAATCAGATGTGTGTTCTAGAAAGCTTGTGGAAATTACTGCTTTAAAGTCAATACTTTATTTTAATGCACTCTGTATCACTCGCAGCTTTGGTCATTTCGAAAAGGAGTTACACTCTATAAAAGACTTTTAAGTAGTTAGGCTTTAGTGTGTTTTTTAGTGCTTTTTTTTCACTAGTAACTATGAAAATGGGAAGGGATTACTAGCTCTCTTTTAATGGTAGCTTACTCTTTGCAGTTGTACGTCTCTTGGTTAGTATTATTGTATTATGGCTTACTTTTGAGGAAAATCTGTACTTCACTCTTTGCTGCTTTCTTTGCTTCTCTATCTGCTAGTTCATTTCTTTTTTCTAATTTTAAGTTCACTCTCTAGTGTGCCTTAATATGCTTTTTCAGGTAGCTGAACTGCTTCTAGCAGCTGGATTGTCTCTTCTTTCTCTGTGAGGTCAGCAGTCTCTTCTCTTTTCAGATGGCTCTATGTGCATGTATGACTTTAAATGCATTCTTTGAGTCTGTGTAGATGGTTATTCTCTTTTCTTTTGCTCTTTCTAGGGCACGGGTCAGGGCAATTATCTCAGCTTTCTGCGCAGAGGTACTTGTTGGTAAGGGTCTAGACTCGATTACTTCTCTGCAGGTAGTCACTGTGAACTTTGCAATGTCGCTTTTTTGTTAGTGAACTAGGTCTCTGCATCGTCTGGAGGAGTGTCTCTTAAGTCTGGGCGGTGGGAGTAGGTAGCTTCGGTGGTCTCTAGGCAACTCTGGTGTCTACTGAGAAAAGAAGCTGAGTTGACAATATTAGTCACCACTATCTCTACATCGTCTTGCTCTACTATGATGGCTTGGCATTTCAGAAACTTCTGTGGTGAGAGCTAGTGGCTACTCTTTACTTTTAGTGCTGCGGACACTGTGTGGGACACTAGCACAGTCATTTTTGTCTCAGGGTAAACTTGCATGCTTCTTGAATATTCAGCACGACTGCTGCTACAGCTCTGAGGCAACTTGGCTATCTTTTGGCTGTTGCATCTAGTTGCTTGGAGAAGTAAGCAACTGCTCTTTAGTAAGGGTCTAAGTCTTGAGCTAGTATTCTCTGGGCAATTCTTTGCGTGGGAAAAATAGAAAGAATGGTTTACTTACATCTGGAAGTTTCAAAGCTGGAGCTGACCTGAGGGCTATCTCTCTAGCTGGCGAAAGGCTCATGTGGTGTCTTGTGTCTACTGGAGATCTCTGTTTCTATTGGCAATAAGAGCATAGAGGGGTCTGGCGAGCAGTCTATAATTATAAACCTACAGCTGGCACTACTTTGCTATGCTTAAGAGGGTTTGGAGTTCTTTCATTGTCTGGGGTTTCAGGGTTTGGCATACGGCTTCTCTGCTTTAAAGTCTGCTGCTCAGCACTCACTTCTTACTCTAAGTAGATTACTTTCTGTTTCACTACTTGTACCTTTTTCTTTGAGACTCTGCATCTTTGGAGTCTTAGGAAATTCAAAAGGCTTACTGTCTAGGCTTCTCTCGCTTCCCTCATCTGAGTGGCTACTAGAAGATTGTCTACGTACTGCAACAGCCTCTTTTCTTCTTGTGGAGCTTCTTGGGACTCTGGGTCTTTGCAAGCTGTTCTCTAATCGGAGTGGGGTATCTTGAAGCTTTCAGGCACATGGACTATGTGAGCTTGAGTTTGAATGCAAAAATTTTCTGGCTGGCTTCGTGGATAGGGAGGCAAAAGAAGGCATCTTTTAGGCCTAAAACAGTGAACTAGGTTAGCTCAGGTGTTAAACAAGTCAGTAAGGCATATGGATTTGCTACCACAGGGTATAAATTCTGTGTTATCTTATTGACAGCCCTTAATCTAGTACTATCAGTTATTGGGCTGATTCTTTCTTTATTTTCTTTTTGAGGGTACTACTCAGTTCTCACTAGTTGTTTTCTTTCTTTAAACTTGATGCTCATGGGGGAGCATCTTTCACTCTCTTTGGTACAGCAGAGGCCCATACTCTTGAAAACACTTGTTTACTTATTCTAATATTTCTTTACTAATGTCTTTCTTAATTTCAGTGTCTGTTAATGTTAAGTTTAACATCTTTATATCATTTGCTTCTAGAGTAACATTTTTCATTTGAGAATGTTTAGTAAATTGAGCGAATTGTACAAAAGCTTTTAGGTACACATAGTACACATATTACTTTAAAGGTTTGCACAAGTATGCCTTCTCAGACTGGCTAGTTGTTCAGTTGTTCTCCACACTGCAACATAAACATTTTCTACAGGTACTAAAGTTTTATTTAAAACTGAATATATGGCTCTTGTGTCAACAAAAATTCTTCTCTTTTGGGGAGGTCATCTTTACCCTTCCTCCCTTACTTTGGGAGCCTTTAGCAAATCATATGTACTCATTTTGTGAACTGTGATTGCTTTGCATTTCAGCACGATAATCTTTGCTTGATTTCATACGTCGCTATCTTATGTTGCATGCTGAACAACATGTTTGATTTGCTTTCTCTTTGCCTTGTTTTCCCTTTTCAAGAAATCTGGGTGATTTCTTAAAACACAAAGACATTTCAGCATACAAAACTCTATTTCATTTATCCTTCTATTTTAAAACAGTACTAAGAGCAATGAAGTATTATAAATTTTTTATTTTCTGAGCTGCTCCTACTGGCAGCCTTCTATTAGTGAGCTCTTCTCAAAAGGGGCTAATTTAGGAACTTTTTTGCTCTGGTCAGTTCTCATTATTTATTTCTTAGTTTTTACAGACTTTCACAGTAGTTTCTCAACTTTCCTCCTATACACACAGCTCTAGGTGGCAGGTATCAGATGTGGTTTTTACACACAAGTATCTTCCTCCGCAGGCCAGCAGGTCCTTGTCTGTCTTCGCAGGTGGCAAGTTGAGACGAGCGGAGCCCCACCAGGAAAAAATCTTAGGGCACGCCTTGGAGGTCCGTCTATCCCGCCCGCCCCTGCAGGGACAGAGAACTCCTGGCTTGGCTCGCCATAATGTTTTGCGGAGAAAAGAAGAAATTTCACAACTTTATAAAAGTTGTAAAGCTCGGTATGTTTATTTACGGTGCGCGCCGGACGCAAGTCCCCCAACAAGGCATGCGTACCTCTGAAGACTTCAGGTCATCTTTTATCTCTTTCTCAAATGCATATGCATACAGTTTCACAGTAAGTTCATACATATTCATTCTGCGTGACATTTAGCACTAGTTCTTTTTATCAGAGGAATTCTTAGGTCTGGGGTAGATCGACTTTGCGGTAATTTCTGTTTTTTTTTTCTGTCTCTTTGCTGTCTCTGGAATGTGACCTTTCTTTCAGCTTTGGCTCTACAGACCTCTCACCTCTCTCAGCCACTTCACTTAATTCAGAATGGATCCCCACTCCGTCTCAGGGCCTGTGGCTGGGAGTGGCCAGCTGGCTCCTGGAATTCATTGATAGGCAGGACGCTACCCAGACCCAAGGTGGCACCAGTGCAACGTCGGGCTGGTTTGATAGTACCAAGTGGCGCCTGCAATCTGCAATCCAGAAGCAGGGCAGCTGAGTTTTGTTTGCCAGAGAAAAGGGCCGTGGTTTGTGTTTGGGGGCCTGTGGCTGGGAGTGGCCGGCTGGCTCCTGAAAATCCACGATACGCAGGATGGTTCCCAGACCCAAGGTGGCACCAGTGCCAAGTCGGGCTGGTTTGATAGCACCAAGTGGCTCGTGCAATCTGCCATGATCACGTGAAGAAATACTTTCTGGTTTCAGTACTGGGCCATATGCTCTTTCTTCTCTCCCTCAACTTCTCCATCACCTCTCATCTGTTTCACATGCGCTATCTTCAAGGTCCACAGGCTACTTTTCACAGAATCTTCAGGCCTGATGCAGTAAGAATGATGAATAGAACAGAGCTGGGATCTATTTTCCAGTGTGGATAAAATGCATTCTGCACAAAAATCCAAGGAGAAGGTGCTGCCCCGATGCCCAGAAAAACTTTCACTCCTGCTAGTGTTCTACGTCAACCGCAACTTAGTCTGAAAGAAAAGCTTTTTCTCTGAGAGCATCTGAGAGGTTTGCATGAAGCACTGATATCTGACATATGCAATTTTGAATAGGAGAGGAAAAAGAAAATGGCAAGGAGTTTTTAATTTTAGTGGTTTCAATTTTAATTTCCGTGCACTTTTTCAAAACTTGTCAGCTCAAATGCCCATCAACATCTTTTAGTCATCTGTAAGTCAGTATTCATATAAAATGTGCTTCAAATCCAAAGGATTTCAAATTTGCACTCCAAGTTTCTATGCCTAGATTTATGATTTCCTACACATATTAGATGAAAGGAAGGCCTTTTTTACTGTGGGAGTGCTGGAACACTGGAACAGGTTGCCCAGAGAAGTTGTGGGTGTCCCATCCCTGAAAGTATTCAAGGTCACCTTGGACGGGGCTTGGAGCAGCAACAAAGGAGAAGCTTGATGGTAGACAAACAAAGTTGGACTATAGAAGAAACTCGGATTGAAGTATAGGAGCAAGTTTTCTCTCAGCTCTTGGGGTAAATTCAAAGTTGTACAAAATGACATTTATCTGTGCTATTCACTACTGTAACAGAAAGTTTCATGAAAACTGTACAGAAGATAGCAAATTTTAAAAGAGATAAGAATTACAGCATAAAATCCATGGGATGGGTTACAACATGAGACACTCTCTAAGAGAAAATCTCTGTGTTTCAGCACTTCATCAGGGTAAGATTTCATGAAGTGCCAAAGAAGGCGGCAAAATATCATTCGGGACATTATTTACTGGAATTCAGCCTGGCCATTAGTAGGAACTGGCTTTGAACACATCATGTAGATATACCACACACACTTTCCCTTCACTGAAAAATTACTGTTTACAACGAAGAAGCATTTGACGATCAAAATTGATTGAAAGCATCTTAAACATGTCAAGTATTTCATTGTAAATGATCTGTGATCCAAAATCTTCTTCCACCTTCAAGAGCGACAGAAGAATTCTTCCATATCATGATGGTTTAAAATTGTATCAACCAATGTTTTCTGCTGAAAAGATATCATCTATTTTTTAATATTTTTGGAAGAAAATATTCCTAGACATACAACAGGTGAGAACTAAGTAATTTTAAAGAAACAAATGAAATTAAAATATTCTGTAAATAGAATGAAATGAAAAGCTGTGTTTTAAATAGGAGCTAAATATTAAACAGAATTTTTGTACCAGGCATTTGAATTACTGCACCAGCTCTTTTGCCCATCAAGAGAGGCATTTAGCATTTCAGTCTTTTCCAAGGTGTTCATGATCTGCTATGCTGATCTCTGTGTGTGCCTAGGTGTGTGTGGAAGGGGGGGCATGTGAAGGGGAGTGTGTATGTTTGTTTTACAATTGTTGTGGCAGATTCATTCCTCAGCTCCACATTTTGTTTTAAAAAGGTCACACCGAGTGGATATGAAGTTTCCTATCAACAAGAGATCAATTCCCAAATCATCCATTTGACTCTCCCTTATAAATCATGTGCTTTGTTGCATATTTTATCAAACATACTTTCAAGCCAGATGAAGGAAGGAGGATGTGGGAATCCCTCCACCATCTTGCAACTTTTATGCAAGTAGGTTTTCAAGAAAATCATCATTTCTCTTTTAAATATGTCTGGAACAGGCATGATGGTAGTGTCAACCTGCTGGAGTTTTTGTTGCTGGAAGAAGTTGTACAAAAGGATTGGTTTTTACATTGACCAGTTACTGAATCAAGCGCAGGAATACATTGGAAATTCAGCTGGGGGTTCCTTTTCCCAGCAGACTACTTCTAGAACGAGCTTTACACTGAAGCTGACTCTTTTGCTCGCTTTTTGTTTCTTTCCTATTTTCTTGGCTTCTTTTCCACTATCTAGACAATTTTGGAACTTTTTTCCCAACTAAAATGGTTTCAATAGTCTGATTGTGATCATACATTTTTACAAGGAATTTTTAAAATCTTTCCTCGAGTTAAGAAAGTCAAGGACATGGGTCTTTTTCTTCCCTTATCAATATTGCAATGAAATTGATAAATAAAGACCAACTCTTTATTTTTGTTTTTAACCCACGTAGATAATTCCCATCCAGTCATCCATTTTGTGGACCAATAGTTGCCATTCTGATGGAAGTTGTCACTTCTTAACAATAGGCATTCTGTGACTATGTTGACAGCACTTTGGGTGAAGATCCTAACTGGTCTTAGATACACATAGGGAGAAATTTGCTCAGCCAGTGTCAGTCTTAAGCATGCGTATCAGAAGATCTTTCTAGAGCTGGGAATTTTCCCATGAAAGGGATTCAGTTAGGGAAGAGACACTTGTGCCAGAGTTTTACATTCTTCTTGAACACTGCTTAAGGAACTTAGATGCCATGTCCATTTGGATCTCTGTCTGCACAGAACTTTGTCATGCCAGTGCTTGAAATGCATCTTGAAGAAAATTCACTAGCACAGAATGAATGAGAGTGGAAAGGGTTGGTGGGGCTAACCAGGCCCAACCCCCCTGCCTAAACCAGGATACCTAGAGCCTCTTGCCCAGGATTCTATCTGGATGTACTTTTAATGTCTTCAAAGATCCAGGCTCCACAATCTTTCTGGGCAGTCTGTGCCGTGGTTCAGTCACCCTCACAGTAAAGAAACATTTACTGATGTTCAAAGGCAATCTCCTGTATTTCAGTGTGTGCCCACTGCCTCTTGTCTTTTCCCTCAGCATCACTGAAAAGACACTGATTCCCTCCCCTTTGCACTATTGCTTCCATATGTATGTGTGCTGCCATGTAGAGATATGTCAAAAACCTCCCTGAAGCCCAGGCAGATAATATTCCCTTCATCTACCAGTCAAGTTGATTCATCAGAGGAGTTTAAAGTGATGTTCAGCATGAAATTCCCCTGAAAAATCATGCTAACTACATTATTTGGTCGTCTTTCATGCGCCCTGCAAGGTTTCCCTGGAAGAGCAGCTTCATCAACTTCCTGGGGATAAAAAAGAGACTGGCTGGATTGTACTATCGCGAGTCCTCTTATTTGCCTTTTTTGAAGATGGGTGTCATTTGCTTATATCCACTCTTTAGCCTCTCTTGTCGTCTACATCTTAGCAAAAAGCTTTTCCACTACATCTGGGAAGGAGAAATTGTGCCAGCACAGAAAACATCTCCCATCGGGTTCTAGACGTTGCACGGATGTCTGCCAAGTGTTTGGCAGGAAGAAAAGAAAAGTTGTCCAAAACAGCTTCCAATCGAACGTTCATGTGATTGGAAAAGTCAGGAGAGTGCAAAGGTACTGTTTTCTATCAGTTGGCAAGCTGCGCACACAATCCCAGTGTTGTACAGCTTCCTTCTTCGCCTTTACGAAGGTGCCGCCCTCTCCGGCTCCCGGAGGCGCAGAAGCGGCTTCTTCGTGCAAAGACGATTGTGCCGCTCACAGTGCAATCCTTAGCGCGGCTTCTGCCGAAAGACGCCCGGGAGCGGCACTTAGCTCCGGAGACCATCGTACCTTTGTCTTTAGCGTCTCTTCTCGTCTAAATCTTAGCAAAAAGCTTTTCCACCTTGTCTGGCAGGAAAAAACTGTGCCAGCACAGAAAAAAACTCCCATCGTGTTCTAGACATCGCACGGAGGTCTGCCGAGTGTTTGGCTGGAAGAAAAGAAAAGTTGTCCAAAACAGCTTCCAATCGAATGTTCATGTGGTTGGAAAAGTCAGGAGAGTGCAAAGGTACTGTTTTCTATCAGTTGGCAAGCTGCGCACACAATCCCAGTGTTGTACAGCTTCCTTCTTCACCTTTACGAAGGTGCCGCTCTCTCCGGCTCCCGGAGGCGAAGAAGCGGCTTCTTCGCGCCAAGACGATTGTGCCGCTCACAGTGCAATCCTTAGCACAGCTTCTGCCGAAAGACGCCCGGGAGCGGCGCTTAGCTCCGGAGAGCATCGTACCTTTGTCTTTAGCGTCTCTTCTCGTCTACATCTTAGCAAAAAGCTTGTCCACTATGTCTGGCAGGAAAAAACTGTGCCAACACAGAAAACAGCTCCCATCGTGTTCTAGACGTTGCACGGAGGTCTGCCAAGTGTTTGACAGGAAGAAAAGTTGTCCAAAACAGCTTCCAATCGAATGTTCATGTGATTGGAAAAGTCAGGAGAGTGCAAAGGTACTGTTTTCTATCAGTTGGCAAGCTGCGCACACAATCCCAGTGTTGTACAGCTTCCTTCTTCACCTTTACGAAGCTGCCGCTCACTCCGGCTCCCGGAGGCGAAGAAGCGGCTTCTTCGCGCAAAGACGATTGTGCCACTCACAGTGCTCTCCTTAGCGCGGCTTTTGCCGAAAGACGCCCGGGAGCGGCGCTTAGCTCTGGAGAGCATCGTACCTTTCTCTTTAGCGTCTCTTCTCGTCTACATCTTAGCAAAAAGCTTTTCCACTATGTCTGGCGGGAAAAAACTGTGCAAGCACAGAAAACATCTCCCATCCTGTTCTAGACGTTGCACGGAGGTCTGCCAAGTGTTTGGCAGGAAGAAAAGAAAAGTTGTCCAAAACAGCTTGCAATCGAATGTTCATGTGATTGGAAAAGTCAGGAGAGTGCAAAGGTACTGTTTTCTATCAGTTGGCAAGCTACGCACACAATCACAGTGTTGTACAGCTTCCTTCTTCACCTTTACGAAGGTGTCGCTCTCTCCGGCTCCCGGAGGCGAAGAAGAGGCTTCTTAGCGCAAAGACGATTGTGCCGCTCACAGTGTTCTCCTTAGCGCGGCTTCTGCCGAAAGACGCCCGGCAGCGGCGCTTAGCTCCGGAGAGCATCGTACCTTTCTCTTTAGCGTCTCTTCTCGTCTACATCTTAGCAAAAAGCTTGTCCACTATGTCTGGCAGGAAAAAACTGTGCCAGCACAGAAAATAGCTCCCATCGTGTTCTAGACGTTGCACGGAGGTCTGCCAAGTTTTTGGCAGGAAGAAAAGAAAAGTTGTCCAAAACAGCTTCCAATCGAATGTTCATTTGATTGGAAAAGTCAGGAGAGTGCAAAGGTACTGTTTTCTATCAGTTGGCAAGCCGCGCACACAATCCCAGTGTTGTACAGCTTCCTTCTTCACCTATCCCAAGGTGCCGCTCTCTCCCGCTCCCGGAGGCGAAGAAGCTGCTTCTTCGCGCCAAGACGATTGTGCCGCTCACAGTGCAATCCTTAGCGCGGCTTCTGCCGAAAGATGCCCGGGAGCGGCGCTTAGCTCCAGAGAGCATCGTACCTTTGTCTTTAGCGTCTCTTCTCGTCTACATCTTAGCAAAAAGCTTGTCCACTATGTCTGGCAGGAAAAAACTGTGCCAGCACAGAAAACATCTCCCATCGTGTTCTAGACGTTGCACGGAGGTCTGCCAAGTTTTTGGCAGGAAGAAAAGAAAAGTTGTCCAAAACAGCTTCCAGTCGAATGTTCATTTGATTGGAAAAGTCAGGAGAGTGCAAAGGTACTGTTTTCTATCAGTTGGCAAGCTGCGCACACAATCCCAGTGTTGTACAGCTTCCTTCTTCACTTTTACGAAGGTGCCGCTCTCTCCCGCTCCCGGAAGCGAAGAAGCGGCTTCTTCGCGCCAAGACGTTTGTGCCGCTCACAGTGCTCTCCTTAGTGCGGCTTCTCCCGAAAGACGCCCGGGAGCGGCGCTTAGCTCCGGAGAGCATCGTACCTTTGTCTTTAGCGTCTCTTCTCGTCTACATCTTAGCAAAACGCTTTTCCACTATGTCTGGCAGGAAAAAACTGTGCCAATAAAGAAAACATCTCCCATCGTGTTCTAGACGTTGCACGGAGGTCTGCCGAGTGTTTGGCAGGAAGAAAAGAAAAGGTTTTCAAAACAGCTTCCAATCGAATGTTCATGTGATTTGAAAAGTCAGGAGAGTGCAAAGGTACTGTTTTCTATCAGTTGGCAAGCTGCGCACACAATCCCAGTGTTGTACAGCTTCCTTCTTCACCTTTACGAAGGTGCCGCTCCCTCGGGCTCCTGGAGGCGCAGAAGCGGCTTCTTAGCGCAAAGACGATTGTGCCGCTCACAGTGTTCTCCTTAGCCCGGCTTCTGCCGAAAGACGCCCGTGAGGGGCGCTTAGCTCCGGAGAGCATCGTACCTTCGTCTTTAGCGTCTCTTCTCGTCTACATCTTAGCAAAAAGCTTTTCCACTATGTCTGGCAGGAAAAAACTGTGCCAATAAAGAAAACATCTCCCATCGTATTCTAGATGTTGCACGGAGGTCTGCCAAGTTTTTGGCAGGAAGAAAAGTTGTCCAAAACAGCTTCCAATCGAATGTTCATGTGAGATTGGAAAAGTCAGGAGAGTGCAAAGGTACTGTTTTCTATCAGTTGGCAAGCTGCGCACACAATCCCAGTGTTGTACAGCTTCCTTCTTCACCTTTCCCAAGGTGCCGCTCTCTCCCGCTCCCGGAGGCGAAGAAGCGGCTTCTTCGCGCCAAGACGATTGTGCCGCTCACAGTGCTCTCCTTAGCGCGGCTTCTGCCGAAAGACGCCCGGGAGCGGCGCTTAGCTCCGGAGAGCATCGTACATTTGTCTTTACCGTTTCTTCTCGTCTACATCTTAGCAAAAAGCCTGTCCACTATGTCTGGCAGGAAAAAACTGTGCCAATAAAGAAAACATCTCCCATCGTGTTCTAGACGTTGCACGGAGGTCTGCCGAGTGTTTGGCAGGAAGAAAAGAAAAGGTTTTCAAAACAGCTTCCAATCGAATGTTCATGTGATTTGAAAAGTCAGGAGAGTGCAAAGGTACTGTTTTCTATCAGTTGGCAAGCTGCGCACACAATCCCAGTGTTGTACAGCTTCCTTCTTCACCTTTACGAAGGTGCCGCTCCCTCGGGCTCCTGGAGGCGCAGAAGCGGCTTCTTAGCGCAAAGACGATTGTGCCGCTCACAGTGTTCTCCTTAGCCCGGCTTCTGCCGAAAGACGCCCGTGAGGGGCGCTTAGCTCCGGAGAGCATCGTACCTTCGTCTTTAGCGTCTCTTCTCGTCTACATCTTAGCAAAAAGCTTTTCCACTATGTCTGGCAGGAAAAAACTGTGCCAATAAAGAAAACATCTCCCATCGTATTCTAGATGTTGCACGGAGGTCTGCCAAGTTTTTGGCAGGAAGAAAAGTTGTCCAAAACAGCTTCCAATCGAATGTTCATGTGAGATTGGAAAAGTCAGGAGAGTGCAAAGGTACTGTTTTCTATCAGTTGGCAAGCTGCGCACACAATCCCAGTGTTGTACAGCTTCCTTCTTCACCTTTCCCAAGGTGCCGCTCTCTCCCGCTCCCGGAGGCGAAGAAGCGGCTTCTTCGCGCCAAGACGATTGTGCCGCTCACAGTGCTCTCCTTAGCGCGGCTTCTGCCGAAAGACGCCCGGGAGCGGCGCTTAGCTCCGGAGAGCATCGTACATTTGTCTTTAGCGTTTCTTCTCGTCTACATCTTAGCAAAAAGCCTGTCCACTATGTCTGGCAGGAAAAAACTGTGCCAGCACAGAAAACATCTCCCATCGTGTTCTAGACGTTGCACGGATGTCTGCCAAGTGTTTGACAGGAAGAAAAGTTGTCCAAAACAGCTTCCAATCGAATGTTCATGTGATTGGAAAAGTCAGGAGAGTGCAATGGTGCTGTTTTCAATCAGTTGGCAAGCTGCGCACACAATCCCAGTGTTGTACAGCTTCCTTCTTCACCTTTACGAAGGTGCCGCTCTCTCCGGCTCCCGGAGGCGAAGAAGCGGCTTCTTCGCTCAAAGACGATTGTGCTGCTCACAGTGCTCTCCTTAGCGTGGCTTTTGCCGAAAGACGCCCGGGAGCAGCGCTTAGCTCCGGAGAGCATCGTACCTTTGTCTTTAGCGTCTCTTCTCGTCTACATCTTAGCAAAAAGCTTTTCCACTATGTCTGGCAGGAAAAAACTGTGCCAGCACAGAAAACATCTCCCATCGTGTTCTAGACGTTGCACGGTGGTCTTCCAACTGTTTGGCAGGAAGAAAAGAAAAGTTGTTTAAAACAGCTTCCAATCGAATGTTCATGTGATTGGAAACGTCAGGAGAGTGCAAAGGTACTGTTTTCTATCAGTTGGCAAGCTGCGCACACAACACCAGTGTTGTACAGCTTCCTTCTTCACCTTTACGAAGGTGCCGCTCTCTCTGGCTCCCGGAGGCGAAGAAGCGGCTTCTTAGCGCAAAGACGATTGTGCCGCTCACAGTGTTCTCCTTAGCGCGGCTTCTGCCGAAAGACGCATGGGAGCGGCGCTTAGCTCCGGAGAGCATCGTACCTTTGTCTTTAGCGTCTCTTCTCGTCTACATCTTAGCAAAAAGCTTTTCCACTATGTCTGGCCGGAAAAAACTGTGCCAATAAAGAAAACATCTCCCATCGTATTCTAGATGTTGCACGGAGGTCTGCCAAGTTTTTGGCAGGAAGAAAAGTTGTCCAAAACAGCTTCCAATCGAATGTTCATGTGATTGGAAAAGTCAGGAGAGTGCAAAGGTACTGTTTTCTATCAGTTGGCAAGCTGCGCACACAATCCCAGTGTTGTACAGCTTCCTTCTTCACCTTTACGAAGGTGCCGCTCTCTCCGGCTCCCGGAGGCGAAGAAGCGGCTTCTTCGCGCAAAGACGATTGTGCCGCTCACAGTGCTCTCCTTAGCGCGGCTTTTGCCGAAAGATGCCCGGGAGCGGCGCTTAGCTCCGGAGAGCATCGTACCTTTCTCTTTAGCGTCTCTTCTCGTCTACATCTTAGCAAAAAGCTTTTCCACTATGTCTGGCCGGAAAAAACTGTGCCAGCACAGAAAACATCTCCCATCGTGTTCTAGACGTTGCACGGATATCTGCCGAGTGTTTGGCAGGAAGAAAAGAAAAGTTGTCCAAAACAGCTTCCAATCGAATGTTCATGTGATTGGAAAAGTCAGGAGAGTGCAAAGGTACTGTTTTCTATCAGTTGGCAAGCTGCGCACACAATCCCAGTGTTGTACAGCTTCCTTCTTCACCTTTACGAAGGTGCCGCTCCCTCGGGCTCCTGGAGGCGCAGAAGCGGCTTCTTAGCGCAAAGACGATTGTGCCGCTCACAGTGTTCTCCTTAGCCCGGCTTCTGCCGAAAGACGCCCGTGAGGGGCGCTTAGCTCCGGAGAGCATCGTACCTTCGTCTTTAGCGTCTCTTCTCGTCTACATCTTAGCAAAAAGCTTTTCCACTATGTCTGGCAGGAAAAAACTGTGCCAATAAAGAAAACATCTCCCATCGTATTCTAGATGTTGCCCAGAGGTCTGCCAAGTTTTTGGCAGGAAGAAAAGTTGTCCAAAACAGCTTCCAATCGAATGTTCATGTGAGATTGGAAAAGTCAGGAGAGTGCAAAGGTACTGTTTTCTATCAGTTGGCAAGTTGCGCACACAATCCCAGTGTTGTACAGCTTCCTTCTTCACCTTTCCCAAGGTGCCGCTCTCTCCCGCTCCCGGAGGCGAAGAAGCGGCTTCTTCGCGCCAAGACGATTGTGCCGCTCACAGTGCTCTCCTTAGCGCGGCTTCTGCCGAAAGATGCCCGGGAGCGGCGCTTAGCTCCGGAGAGCATCGTACATTTGTCTTTAGCGTTTCTTCTCGTCTACATCTTAGCAAAAAGCCTGTCCACTATGTCTGGCAGGAAAAAACTGTGCCAGCACAGAAAACATCTCCCATCGTGTTCTAGACGTTGCACGGATGTCTGCCAAGTGTTTGACAGGAAGAAAAGTTGTCCAAAACAGCTTCCAATCGAATGTTCATGTGATTGGAAAAGTCAGGAGAGTGCAATGGTGCTGTTTTCAATCAGTTGGCAAGCTGCGCACACAATCCCAGTGTTGTACAGCTTCCTTCTTCACCTTTACGAAGGTGCCGCTCTCTCCAGCTCCCGGAGGCGAAGAAGCGGCTTCTTCGCTCAAAGACGATTGTGCTGCTCACAGTGCTCTCCTTAGCGTGGCTTTTGCCGAAAGACGCCCGGGAGCGGCGCTTAGCTCCCGAGAGCATCGTACCTTCGTCTTTAGCGTCTCTTCTCGTCTACATCTTAGCAAAAAGCTTTTCCACTATGTCTGGCTGGAAAAAACTGTGCAAGCACAGAAAACATCTCCCATCATGTTCTAGATGTTGCACGGAGGTCTGCCAAGTGTTTGGCAGGAAGAAAAGAAAATTGTCCAAAACAGCTTCCAATCGAATGTTCATGTGATTGGAAAAGTCAGGAGAGTGCAAAGGTACTGTTTTCTATCAGTTGGCAAGCTGCGCACACAATCCCAGTGTTGTACAGCTTCCTTCTTCACCTTTACGAAGGTGCCGCTCTCTCCGGCTGTCGGAGGCGAAGAAGCGGCTTCTTCGCACCAAGACGATTGTGCCGCTCACAGTGCTCTCCTTAGCGCGGCTTCTCCCGAAAGACGCCCGGGAGCGGCGCTTAGCTCCGGAGTGCATCGTACCTTTCTCTTTAGCGTCTCTTCTCGTCTACATCTTAGCAAAAAGCTTTATCACTATGTCCGGCAGGAAAAACCTGTGCCAGCACAGAAAACATCTCCCATCGTGTTCTAGACGTTGCACGGAGGTCTGCCAAGTGTTTGGCAGGAAGAGAAGAAAAGTTGTCCAAAACAGCTTCCAATCGAATGTTCATGTGATTGGAAAAGTCAGGAGAGTGCAAAGGTACTGTTTTCTATCAGTTGGCAAGCTGCGCACACAATCCCAGTGTTGTACAGCTTCCTTCTTCACCTTTACGAAGGTGCCGCTCTCTCCGGCTCCCGGAGGCGAAGAAGCGGCTTCTTCGCGCAAAGACGATTGTGCCGCTCACAGTGTTCTCCTTAGCGCGGCTTTTGCCGAAAGACGTCCGGGAGCGGCGCTTAGCTCCCGAGAGCATCGTACCTTCGTCTTTAGCGTCTCTTCTCGTCTACATCTTAGCAAAAAGCTTTTCCACTATGTCTGGCCGGAAAAAACTGTGCAAGCACAGAAAACATCTCCCATCGTGTTCTAGACGTTGCACGGACGTCTGCCGAGTGTTTGGCCGGAAGAAAAGAAAAGTTGTCCAAAACAGCTTCCAATCGAATGTTCATGTGATTGGAAAAGTCAGCAGAGTGCAAAGGTACTGTTTTCGATCAGGTGGCAAGCTGCGCACACCATCCCATTTTTTTACAGCTTCCATCTTCATTTTAAACTGTACTTTCTCCTTTTGGAGAGAAGCTAATGAAAAACTTTCACCGGAATCAGAGCAGGCTGTCAAAAAAGAAAAGTGTCCTGAAAATAACTCGTCCTTATCCTCTTAGTCTTGCTTGTTGTGATTGGCCAAGAATGAAATGTGTCAACTCTGTGTTTCTGGGTATCACATCAGTAACAGGTACTTCAGCTGCTGTACTTCTCTCCTAAAGTTAAGAACAGAATCCAAGGAATTGTGATTCCATGGTCTCAATTCACCCTATAATGCCGAAAAAGGAGTGGAAGGTGCACGGTTCAATTAACTTGAATGGCCTATGTAAATCAGCGGCCACTGATTTCCTGAATGCTTCAACAGGTTAGTTGCCTATGTTTTTCTTGGAATTGTTTTAACCTTTGGTCATGTTTTTCTTGGGATTCTTTTACCCTTTCCCCATTTGTTCAGCCTTTGGTCTCAAGCCTTTGCTAACATTTCCAATATCTCGGTAGCCTGGAAAAGTGTTGTCTTGATTGATCGCATCATTATTCCCTTCCAAGGGTTGTTTGCCTCAAGTCTCAGTTTGGCTGGTTTTCTGCTAGTTGATTGTCAGAGGGCAGCAGGTGTTTTGTAAGAGCAAGTACACAACCCCATAGCTTGCTTTTCTTTTGATTTGGCCTGTCTAGAAAATGGAATGACTGAACATCTCTGAGAGGCTTTTCTCTCCCCATTAGGTTTCACTGGAAGGGCAGATGCAAATCGTCTACCTAAAGTGGTAGGTGCCAGTTGAGTTGGTTTTCCATCAGTGGCCTTTCTGTCTAGAAGTACACTGCCCAGAGTATTTGATGCCATTTCCTTCCTGTTGTTTTCATACCTTCCTTCAGTTAAAAGGATGATACAACCTTTCCATTATGAAGATCTCTGCTAGGAAACACTATGCCAGAGGAGTTAACACTCCCTTTTCTTCTGCCTCCTTTGTCATTTTCAGAGACTCATTTCAAATTTCTGCTAATGTCAAGAAGAATACTGAGACTACTTAGCAGGGTTGACGCTCTCAGCTGCTTTCCTCTTTCATACCGCTTCATACTGGATGTGACTTCAAGACCTCGTTTTGTCATCTGCATTTTTCTGTGATCCAAAGCTAAATATTCCATGCCTGTGAACAGAAAAAGAACTCTTAGTCTTTTGCAAGAACTACCCCTAGGAGGATTTGTGTTCAGTTTGATCTCTACAGTGTTTCAGAAAAAAGGAGATTGTACTCTCTTCTTGTGTACTCTCTACATGTGCTCTCATTTCCCTCTCTCTGCCTTGCATGCCCTAGTTAATCCGCTGGCGTGACTCATTTGGCATCATCTCACGGTGCAAATTCTGCATAGTTTCATGTCCTTACAAATGCCAGTTGCCAAGGAGCCTATCTAACCATTCAAGGGGCAAAGAATTGTAGGGCTGGCCAGTTCAGGTGCTGAAACTGTAAGTCATGCCATATCAAAGTGACAGAGCAAATCAATTGGTCTAGGACTTTCAGCTGGACACCTCTGAGAATAGCAGCTTGTCAGCAATGACACAGCCATCTTCCTAGCTGTATTCCAGAAAGAGGAAAGGGACACCTTCAATGGTTAATATGTTTGGCATGAGAAACAGCAAGAAATGTACCGCAAAATACTTGAGTCAGATCAAGTGCGTTTCTCTAGTGAGAAGTTTGCACTTGTTCTTTCTTGTCTGTGCCTTTACTTTTCACAGAAGACAGGGGAGCATTTCATTATTACTGTTCTTTTGTTTTCTTTTGTTGGCCTCCCTCTTTCCACATGCAATTAACAAATTTGCCTTTCTTTACTGGCTTCTCTTTCTTTACTTCTACAAGTTGACATGAGGTCATCCAACCTTATCATCAATGTTCTCAGACAGTGGAGAGAAGTAGAAGGTACAGCTAAATGGATAAAAGAAACCCACAAAAATAGACAGGTTTTTACAGTCTTCTGTGAGAACATTAGGACACAAGATATCTTTGAACTGAGTAATGATCTATTGATTTAACTTTTAGTCCACTCGTTACTATTATTACACGCGTTTGGCCTTTAGTACAGAGCCTTGGAACTAATCCAGGCCAATACTTTGGCTAATTTTGTTTTATTTCTAGTGAGGACTTTGTTTCTTGAGGAATAGTCCAGAGAAAGAGCGTCCACGGTACAGTTACGGGTCATAAATTCTGGTACAGTTTGTGCTGGTAATACGTCTAGGAAAGAAAGGTTTGACATTTTTTTGACTTTCAAATGGAACCACGATTTGAAAAACCTAAGAGTTGCGGTTCCCCCCCACCCCACACCCCAAGTACTTCTCTTTGCAATATTACTCAGGGATTACACATAAAAGCCCACCCTGTAAAATACGTTGCAGATACTTTGCAATAAGTGCAGCTTAGCAGCTAGAGATGATAACGTGGGTTAAATAACATTGCTTCTGCAGTGATGGAAACTCTGTCTACGCAGACATACTCAACAAAATTTACGATGGCTTAGCTCCTGTGCTCAAGTTAACGTGCATTTTAGAACTTCCCAAGAAGGTGAATTCAACCTCCTTCATTGCTCTCTGCTGGAGTCCCAAGAGAATTTCAGTCTGCTTTTTGTCATTTACAGCTGTCACTGCTTAGCTCTTGAACATGAGACTCCCTCATGACTGATGAAAGTTGTCTAGTTAAGAGTGGCTGAAAGACATGGTCTTGCTCTAGAAGGAGATGAGAAGGTTTCTGCAGTCTTTGTCATCTCTACTGCTTGTGATTTCGATAAAAAAACAGTGGGAAGTTTTCTGAAGGCAGTCCAAAAGCTGGCAATATGGACAGCCTACAGCCGAACACTTGCTGCAGTGCAACCATGGTGACACCAGAAAGGACTTCAAAAATTTAAAAGGGCAAACAAAGCAGTTGGAAGGAAAAGAACATGAACCATTATTCCATTTTTCTAATCTATCTTTCTTTCAATCATCATTTTTGTGCAGTTTCGCGGCTTGCGTTGGTATCCCTCCGAAGGAATCTGAGACAGAGTAAGCTTTTGAATGGAGTAGAAGTGAGAAACGCAGGCCAAGTTGCCTTTTTTGCCATCAAATACCAGTTACGCTTGAACTACCCTTTGCTTAAGGTGCTTAGCTTACACTAAGAATTGATTTGCAAATTTTGATGTGAGCAAATTTTACTGTCATGACTGAGTAAATTTTGCTGTCACTCAGAATTTTACTGTCGTCAGAATAGCAATGTTTGTGTCAAAATAGTATTTTGTCTCCTGTATCTGCAGCAGGTAAGCCTTTTGCTGTCAGCAGTGTTGCTTAACCTTTGATGTCATATCCCTCTTCACATCCATCTTCTGCTTAAGGCTTATTAATCTACTTTAGAATTGGCACGTGGAATAAGACTACTTTTCCTTTTTGAAAGCTAATGTGATTTGACCTACTTAGAGCAAATAATTCATTAATTGCAAGTCCCCAGCTAGCATCTTTTCGGCATATTCTAACCTTCTAAAGAAGTAACAATAGCACTCTCCAATTCATTACTTCTTAAGCACACAAAATGCTTCCCTCCTTTGCAGTTGGCATCTCTAAAATGAACCGCATGTCTGCAGTATTTTAACATGCGCCATATTTAGCCAAGTCATTCATAACAAACAAAAAGCAGTCCCTTCAATTCACAAAGAGTTTTCAATGGTTCTAGAATATACAAAACATACCCTTACCGTAGGCATTGCATGCAGATTTAATGGTCGTGAAAGCAAACCCTATGTTTCTCTTGTGATAGAAGGGTTTTCCACAGTTTTCCACAATTGTTCTTTGCACACTTTTCTACTGATATGACTTTTAGGAAACTTGAAGGTACTTCTAAGGTACTGTAGTAAGCAGAAAAGGAGGAGAGGTTGTGCCTTATTTCTGACTTCCTTTGGTTTTCTTTTTGGTTTTCTTCCTCTTGCTCTTTTTCATGTCACCTTTCTAGATATTGTGATTTAGATTGGTAGTTTACTAAGCTGTGTTTTCTGTCGGGAATTCTTGTAAATTCCGAAAGGAACCCAGCTGGTGAATAGGCATCTTGTTATGATTTGCTAGCTGCATAGATGTCCTGGTTTAGGACAAATTAGGGGAAATCTCCAAAAGGGAGTCCCCCAAACAAAACAAACCTCCAACCACCCCTCCCCCAACACCGGGTTTGGGAAGGAATTTCTTGGAGGAGCAAAGTGGAAAACAAAACCTATTTATTTACAAGTAACAAAAGAACACTCCCCAACACAAGAAAAGGAAAGAAACAGACTGTGTTGTGAGGGCGCCAGGCTTCTCTTGCAAGCTCCAGGTGTCCTGGACGTCTCAGGTCAGGTCCGGAGCCGGTCCAGTAACTTCAGGGGACGGTAAGAAAGAGGGAACAAAAGAAAAAAAAAAACAGCGCAAAAAACAGAAAGCAAGCAAGCAAAGCGGCTAGCCAAGCCAAGCAGCAAAAAGCCAAAAACAAAAAGGCCTGGTCAAACACTCCCCCCCTCTCTTCCCCGCCCCGCCGAAGCAAGACGGCCGGGGGGGGGGAAGGGAGAAAAGGCACAGCTGCCAGACACAACACACGATATTGGGATAAAGGCTGTCAACCCACGACACTCCACCCCTTATCCCATATCGTGAATATACAATAAAAACTTTCATTTCACTTACTCACACCTTTGATACTTATGCATTCCTCTCATCCTTCTTGCTCAGACCTTTGTCACTTACAGTTTCCTTCTGTCTCACATTCAACAAACAATGACATTCATATATGAGTCTCATCCCACAATCAGGTCTCCCTGAGGCACACACCGTGTTGTTCCATCTTTCTGCATTATCCACCATGTATAACCTGGTCCTTGAGCAGAGACAATCCCACGGATGGGTTTGTCTGTACTCGAGGCAGGGTTGATCCATACTGTCTTTCCCAACAAACCTCTGACATGGACCACTGGGGCTTTATCCCCATCTACTATATTAAGGAGCTCAGACTGAGCAGGACCCGCTCGGTTGGTGGAACCTCGAGTGTTAACTAACCAGGTAGCCTTTGCCAAAAGCTGCTCCCAGTTTTTTAAAGACCCCTCACCCAATGCTTTTAAGGTGGTTTTTAACAATCCATTATACCTTTCCACTTTCCCTGCAGCTGGTGCATGATAGGGGATATGGTATATCCACTCCATGCCATGTTCCCTAGCCCAAGTATTAATAAGATTGTTTTTAAAATGAGTCCCATTATCCGACTCAATTCTCTCGGGAGTACCGTGCCTCCAAAGGACCTGCTTTTCAAGGCCCAAGATAGTGTTACGGGCTGTGGCATGTGACACAGGGTAGGTTTCCAACCATCCCGTGGTGGCTTCTACCATGGTTAGTACATAGCGCTTGCCCTGGCGGGTTTGAGGCAGTGTGGTGTAATCAATCTGCCAGGCCTCCCCGTATTTGTACTTAGACCACCGCCCCCCATACCAGAGGGGCTTTACCCGCTTGGCCTGCTTAATGGCAGCGCACGTCTCACAGTCACGAATAACCTGAGAGATACTGTCTATGGTTAGATCCACCCCTCGGTCTCGTGCCCACTTATAGGTGGCATCTCTACCCTGGTGGCCTGAGGCATCATGGGCCCATCGTGCTAAGAATAACTCTCCCTTATGCTCCCAGTCGAGATCTATCTTCAACTCCCCTATCTTTGCAGCCTGATGGACTTGCTGGTTGTTTTGCTGCTCTTCATTAGCTCTACTTCTGGGGACATGGGCATCTACATGGCGAACCTTCACAGGTAACTTCTCTAACCGAGTAGCGATATCTTTCCACTCTTCCGCAGCCCAAATTGGTTTTCCTCTTCGCTGCCAGTTCGCCTCTTTCCATCTCTTCAGCCATCCCCATAGAGCGTTGGCTACCATCCAAGAATCGGTATACAAATAGAGCCTTGGCCACTTCTCTCTCTCTGCAATACCTAGGGCCAGTTGAATAGTTTTGATTTCAGCAAATTGACTGGATTCGCCTTCTCCTTCAGTAGCCTCTGCAACTTGTCGAGTGGGACTCCATACAGCTTCTTTCCACCTCCGTTTCATCCCTATGACGCGACAAGAACCATCGGTGAATAGAGCGTAACGCGTTTCTTCTGCTGGTAACTGATTGTATGGCGGAGCTTCCTCAACCCGGGTCACTGGCTCTTGTTCCTCATCCGCGATACTAAAGCTTTCACCTTCGGGCCAATTTGTAATTATTTCCAGGATCCCAGGGCGATTTAACTTCCTAATTCGAGCGCGCTGCGTAATGAGGGCAATCCACTTACTCCAAGTAGCATTGGTGGCATGGTGGGTAGAGGGAACCTTTCCTCTGAACATCCATCCCAGCACCGGTAGTCGGGGTGCCAGAAGGAGTTGTGCCTCTGTACCAATCACCTCCGAAGCAGCTTGGACTCCTTCATAGGCGGCCAAGATTTCCTTTTCTGTTGGGGTATAGTTATCTTCAGACCCCCTGTAGCTCCGACTCCAAAATCCCAATGGTCGGCCTCGGGTCTCGCCAGGCACCTTCTGCCAAAGGCTCCAGGACAGACCATGGCTCCCGGCTGCAGAGTAGAGCACGTTCTTCACATCTGGTCCCGTCCTGACTGGACCAAGGGCTACAGCATGAGCGATCTCCTGCTTGATCTGGATGAAAGCTTGCTGCTGCTCAGGGCCCCAATGGAAGTTGTTCTTCTTGCGGGTAACCAGATAAAGGGGTCTCACAATCTGACTATACTCAGGGATGTGCATCCTCCAGAAACCTATAGCACCTAAGAAAGCTTGTGTTTCCTTCTTATCAGTTGGTGGGGACATAGCAGTGATTTTGTTAATAACATCTGCAGGAATCTGACGCCGTCCATCTTGCCACTTCACCCCCAAGAACTGAATTTCTCGGGCAGGTCCCTTGACTTTGCTCTTCTTAATGGCAAATCCGGCTTCCAAGAGAATATGAATTATCTTCTCTCCTTTCTCGAACACTTCTATTGCCGTGCTCCCCCAAACAATGATATCATCAATATATTGTAAATGTTCTGGAGCCTCACCCTCTTCTAGTGCAGCCTGGATCAGTCCATGGCAGATGGTAGGACTGTGTTTCCACCCCTGGGGCAGTTGGTTCCAGGTATACTGCACTCCCCTCCATGTAAAAGCAAACTGAGGCCTGCATTCTGCTGCCAGAGGGATGGAGAAAAACGCGTTAGCAATATCGATGGTCGCGTACCACTTTGCTGCCTTGGACTCCAGCTCGTACTGCAGTTCCAGTATGTCTGGTACAGCCGCACTCAGTGGTGGAGTCACTTCATTCAAGGCACGATAGTCCACAGTCAGTCTCCATTCTCCGTCAGATTTTTGCACAGGCCAGATAGGGCTGTTGAAGGGTGAGTGGGTTTTACTGACCACCCCTTGGCTCTCCAGCTCTCGGATCATTTTGTGGATGGGGATCACGGCATCTCGATTCGTCCGGTACTGCCTGCAGTGCACTGTTGAGGTGGCAATTGGCACTCGTTGTTCCTCTACCTTCAAGACTCCTACTGCAGATGGGTTCTCTGATAGTCCAGACAAGGTATTCAATTGTTTAATACCCTCTATCTCCACTGCAGCTATTCCAAAAGCCCACCTGAATCCCTTAGGATCTTTGTAATAGCCATTCCGGAGGAAGTCTATGCCCAAAATACACGGAGCCTCTGGACCAGTCACAATCGGATGTTCCTGCCACTCCTTCCCAGTCAAGCTCACCTCAGCTTCCAACAAAGTCAACTGTTGTGATCCCCCCATCACTCCAGCAATGGAAACAGGTTCTGTCCCCACGTGTTCCGATGGCATTAAGGTACACTGTGATCCAGTGTCAACCAATGCTTCATAGTCTTGTGGCTCTGATGTGCCAGGCCATCTGATCCACACCTTCCAGAAAACCCGGTTCTCCCGTGCCTCTTCCTGGCTGGAGGCAGGGCCCCTCTAAGCCAGATTGTCCTTCTTTCCTTGGGCATATGCCTTAGAAGTTCTTTCAAGGGGATCGGACATGTCATCGTCATCAGCATACTTAACATCTCGGCTACGAGCGACCGGAGCTGCTATCCTTTTGGTGATACTTTCTCTTTTCTTCAAATCACGCACCCGTTGTGCCAAAGCAGCGGTGGGTTTTCCATCCCATCTCCTCATGTCTTCTCCAGACTCACGCAGAAAAGCCCATAACTCAGCCCATGGGATGTACCTTCTCTCCCCATCAAAGGAGCGCCAGCGTTGGACACCAGGGCCTCTAATTTGTACAGCTGAGATTTGAATAAGGTCCTCCTTAATCTCTTCCCGGAGTTTCTTATGATTCTCCTCTATTTTGTCCTCTAGTTTCTGCAGTCGGGTTTCCACTGCTGCAATTCTGGCATGAGTTGGGCCATGCACAGCATCTGCATACGCTCGAAGCTTCTTTGCCATATCGAGCACAGTCTCATATGTATCATCCCGCTTCATTATCGCTAGGGCAGAAGCGTATTCAGGTGGCCCAAGTCGCACAAGTTTCCTCCACATTAAAGGTGTGCATGGTACCAGGTCCGGATTCCTAGTTGTTGTATCATCTGAGAAAATGAGCTCTGCCACCGCCATCTCTCTCAGGCGTTGGATCCCCTGTTCTATGGTCTTCCACTGTGTCTGCTGCATATAGAGATCATCCGTACACAGGTATCGTTCTGCTACGCTTCTTAGGACCCGTTCCCAGAGGCTGTGAGGGTTAGCCCCCCTCATCATACCTTGATCGATGACAGGATCATGTGACAGGGATCCCAAATGCCTCGCTTCAGTACCATCCAAAATCGTAACCTCCCCTGCAGCATCCCAAAGGCGGACTAACCAACTAATTATAGATTCGTCAGGTTGTCATCTGTAATCCTTTCTTAGGCCTCTGAGGTCCTTCAGAGAAAAGGAGTCAATATTAGCTCCAGATTCTGTGCCCCTTGATGTGGCCTCTGATTTTGGTGAGGGTCCTTCTCCTGCATCATCATCATCATCCTCCACCTTTCGATCAGTCTTGCCTTTACACTTTCCACCTCTTGTATTAGCTGCAACAGCCATGGTTTGGGGCCTATTGTCTGATTCAGCTGCTAGCCTGGAGCCTGGGATGTTAGCTGCAGCCTGGGTCACTGGGATAGTAACTGACTTATCTCCCTGTTCCCTTTCTGCTATCTGCTGCTCCACAGTATCTAGCAGAGTACGGTAAACAAACGCCAAGGCCCAGCTCACTGCAGTAATCCTTTCCTCCTTAGTATTACCATGGCACTTCTTCCTCAAATACTTTGCCACCTCGACTGGATCCTGAATTTGATCAGATGGAAAGTCCCAGTCTATAGGATCGGAAAATTCCTTTAAAGTCTGGCCCATGTCCTCCCATTTCCCACTCCAGTCAAGATTTTTCCTGCTTTGTTTTACTCCTAAGTCAGGAGTGTCTCTAACCCCTCTAGAAATCTCAGTCTTCATTTTATACACACTCCAGACAGTATAGAAAAGGCTTAATAAATTAAATGCCAGAAAGATGGTTTCTTTCAAACTCAGGGGAAATTCAGTATTTTCTAATAGAGATGTCAACAATTTGGAGGACAAGAAGGAAGACAAAGGCTGAAAAGCCCCTTCCCCTTCTTCTCCCCAAACAAACTGAGTACACAGCCATAACAACCATCCATACATTCCTGAAATAAAGTCCAGCATTTTTATCCGACACATCATCACACATAAGACCAGCACAATGACTATTCTGGTTAGTGCCCCCCGCTTACAAAAGCTACTTATTAGGGACAACATCAGAGCTATTTTTGGGTAAGGAAATAACCCCAGGGACCACAAAAGTATTAAAACTTAAAAAACCCCTAGGGACCAGAAATACCGGCAAGCTTCCACTCCAAATGACACTATGAATCACCAATACGCCCACAAAATAACCAAAACCAAAATATTATTGTTATAGGGTTTTTTTTCCACTGTTTTTTGGCCTCCGTTTCCCGGCCAATGCACCAAAAAGTATATTGTCCTGGTTTAGGACAAATTAGGGGAAATCTCCAAAAGGGAGTCCCCCAAACAAAACAAACCTCCAACCACCCCTCCCCCAACACCGGGTTTGGGAAGGAATTTCTTGGAGGAGCAAAGTGGAAAACAAAACCTATTTATTTACAAGTAACAAAAGAACACTCCCCAACACAAGAAAAGGAAAGAAACAGACTGTGTTGTGAGGGCGCCAGGATTCTCTTGCAAGCTCCAGGTGTCCTGGACGTCTCAGGTCAGGTCCGGAGCCGGTCCAGTAACTTCAGGGGACGGTAAGAAAGAGGGAACAAAAGAAAAAAAAAAAACAGCGCAAAAAACAGAAAGCAAGCAAGCAAAGCGGCTAGCCAAGCCAAGCAGCAAAAAGCCAAAAACAAAAAGGCCTGGTCAAACACTCCCCCCCCTCTCTTCCCCGCCCCGCCGCAGTAAGACGGCCAGGGGGGGAAGAAGGGAGAAAAGGCACAGCTGCCAGACACAACACACGATATTGGGATAAAGGCTATCAACCCACGACAATAGAAAATCTTCCTGCTGCTCTAAAATGCTTTGATTTGATACGCATTTTTATCACCATTCAAATGAAAAGAGAATGGTTCCTCTAGCCACTGCTTTTGTATTGGATTCAGTTCAGTGTTCGCTAACGGTGCAAAAAAGTCCTGCTGGAAGAAAGGATCTGCATAGAAATTGACCAAGACACGTGCTACGTGGGTCTTGGAAATGTCTGAAGTTTCTCTACCTTTCTGGCAGTCTGTCTTCACAGCAAGACTTGAGGAGGGCTTTTGCTAGCATTTCTTTGACAGAAAGCAAAAACAAAGCAAGCAAAATGGAGCAGCAAAAGAAGATAGCAGCAAAAGGCACATTATCCCCTCTGTTATTCATGCATCGATGGAGTATACCATCTATGCATACTAATAAATGGGGACTCCAGACAAAGGAGCAAATGCAGATGAATTTCAGGGAAGGAAGTTAGTGGAGAGCTAACTGCAGTCCCTCGACTTCACAAGAAATGGTGTCCGATAATCCCAACCAGAAAGAAATAGAACTCCATTTTCAAATGGGTTGCCACCTATGGTCCTCTCTTCTTCCTGTATGAAGGAACCGTGTTTTGAATCAATCTTCAAGATGGGATGGCTAAAGACCTGAGATGCCTCCAATTTTATTTTATTTTTTTTTTCAGAAGCAACTGTCTGTAAACCTCCTAAAAGCTGATTTTTCCCTTAAGATGCCATCATTTAAAAGAGCACCTTTTCATTTAACAGGGTATTTCAAACATCATTTACGAATTTAGACTAAAAGTAACACTTTTCCTAGTAGTCTTTCATTTTTTGCAGCTCAGTGCTAACATAGGCAGCAAAGAAGAGAACAGAGCACAGCTCTTTCTGGAGCATCTTGAACAAATGCCCTTGCTTATGTTCTAATCATTCACTTCACCAAAATACCTAATGATGAAGAAAAGGTTGTTTACATGGCAATGAATGGGTGTGATTTCTCAAGGAGAATTTGTATAACGTAGATGATACTTGGCAAACAGCAAATGAAGGGGTTTTCTTCAGCTCTCAGACTGATGTTATGTGTGGGTAATTAAAAGAAAAGATAACAAGAAGGATATTTTTAACATGTGAATTGAATTACACCCCTACCATGGGCATCTGAATCTTATTAAAGAAAGAGAGGATCATAAACCCTTTGCTGATGGAATGTAGCCTATTCATTGGTTGAAATGAAGCAGGTAGACAGGACATATGAAATATTTTTTTTGTGGATCAAACATTTATTTTCTAAAGCGATGCTGACAGATGGTGAACTCACCAACTTAGATATTGCCAGTAGACAAGGTTGCATAACTTGCTCCATCAAGTTATGCCTTGGAATGATCATCCAAGGGGATTTTCCCTGCATCTGTGAAAATGTGCCTACCTTTTTCACAATATTTTTGCAGGAGCATTGTTAGGCCTGATCAGATGGTATGTAGGGTGAATTAGCAGCAGCAGCAAGGTGACTGGCCAGGAGAATTTGCTTCAATGGATTTTGATCTCCTGGATATTTTGAAGATTTGCTTCAGCCCTGTTTGTCAAACACCACCTTTAAAGGGTGCTAAACAATTGTTCAGGCTGGCTCCTGAAATTCTTTGATATGCAGGATGGTTGCCAGACCTAAGGGAGCAATACTGCCAAGTCGGGCTGGTTTGATAGTACCAAGTGGCTCCTGCAATCTGCCAGCCAGAAGTGGGGCAGGGGAGTTTTGTTTGTAAGGGAAAAGGACCGAGGTTTCTGTTTGGCGGCCAGGGGGCTGAGAGAGCCGGCTGGCTCCTGAAATTCTTTGATATGCAGGATGGCTCCCAGACCCAAGGTAGCACCAGAGCCAAGTCAGGCTGGTTTGTTACTACCAAGTGCCTTGTGCGATCTGCCATCCAGAAGTGGGGCAGGTGAGTTTTGTTTGCAAGGGAAGAGGGCTGTGGTTTGTGTTTGGGGGCCTGTGGCTTGGAGTGGCCGGCTGGCTCCGGAAAATCCACGATAAGCAGGGTGGTTCGGAGCCCTAAGTTGCCACCAGTGCCAAGTAAGGCTGCTTTGATACTACAACGAGGCTCCTGCAATCTGCCATCCAGAAGTGGAGCAGGTAAGTTTTGTTAGCCAGGGAAACGGGCCGAGGTTTGTGTCTGGGGGCCTGTGGCTGGGAGTGGCCGGCTGGCTCCTGAAAATCTACAATACGCAGGATGTTTCCCAGACCGAAGGTGTCATCAGCGCCAAGTCGGGCTGGTTTGACAGTGCAAGTGGCTCCTGCAATCTGCCATCCAGAAGCAGGGCATCTGAATTTTGTTAGCCAGGGAAAAGGGCCATGGTTTGTGTTTGGTAGCCTATGGCTGGGAGTGGCCAGCTGGCGCCTGGAAATACACGATACGCAGGATGGTTCCCAAACCCAAGGTGGCACCAGTGCCAAGTTGGGCTGGTTTGTGAGTACCCAGTGGCTCCTGAAATCTGCCATCCAGAAGCAGGGCAGCTGAGTTTTGTTTGCCAGTGAAAAGGGCCAAGGTTTGTTTTTGGGGGCCTGTGGCTGGGAGGGGCCGGCTGGCTCCTGAAAATCCATGATACGCGGGAGAGTTCCCAGACCCAAGGTGGCACCAGTGCCAAGTCGGGCTGGTTTGATAGTACCAAGTGGCTCCTGCAATCTGCCATCCAGAAGCGGGGTAGCTGAGTTTTGTTTGTCAGGGAAACGGGCCGAGGTTTGTTTTTGGGGGCCTGTGGCTGGGAGTTGCCGGCTGGCTCCTGAAAATCCATGAAACGCGGGAGAGTTCACAGACCCAAGGTGGCGCCAGTGCCAAGTCGTGCTGGTTTGACAGTGCAAAGTGGTTCATGCAATCTGCCATATAGAAGCGGGGCATCTGAATTTTGTTAGCCAGGGAAAAGGGCCGTGGTTTGTGTTTGGCAGCGTATGGCTTGGAGTGGCCGGCTGGCTCTTGAAAATACACGACATCCACGATGGTTCCCAGACCCATGGTGGCACCAGTGCCAAGTCGGGCTGGTTTGACAGTGCCAAGTGGCTCCTGCAATCTGCCATGATCACATGAAGAAATACTTTCTGGTGTCCGTACTGTGCCATAGGCTCTTTCTTCTCTCCCTCAACTTCTCCATCACCTCTCGTCTTTTTCACATGCACTATCTTCAAGGTCCACAGGCTACATTTCACAACATCTTCAGGCCTGATGCAGTAAGAATGATGAATGGAACAGAGCTGGGATCTATTTTCCAGTTTGGATAAAATGCATTCTGCACACAAATCCAAGGGGAAGGTGCTGCCCCGATGCCCAGAAAAGCTTTCACTACAGCTAGTGTTCTACGTCAACCGCAACTTAGTCTGAAAGAAAAGCTTTTTCTCTGAGAGCATCTGAGAGGTTTGCATGAAGCACTGATATCTGACATATGCAATTTTGAATAGGAGAGGAAAACGAAAATGGCAAGAAGTTTTTAATTTTAGTGGTTTCAATTTTAATTTCCGTGCACTTTTTCAAAACTTGTCAGCTCAAATGCCCATCAACATCTTTTAGTCATCTGTAAGTCAGTATTCATATAAAATGTGCTTCAAATCCAAAGAATTTCAAATTTGCACTCCAAGTTTCTATGCCTAGATTTATGATTTCCTACACATATTAGATGAAAGGAAGGCCTTTTTTACTGTGGGAGTGCTGGAACACTGGAACAGGTTGCCCAGAGAAGTTGTGGGTGTCCCATCCCTGAAAGTATTCAAGGTCACCTTGGACGGGGCTTGGAGCAGCAACAAAGGAGAAGCTTGATGGCAGACAAACAAAGTTGGACTATAGAAGAAACTCGGATTGAAGTATAGGAGCAAGTTTTCTCTCAGCTCTTGGGGTAAATTCAAAGTTGTACAAAATGACATTTATCTGTGCTATTCACTACTGTAACAGAAAGTTTCATGAAAACTGTACAGAAGATAGCAAATTTTAAAAGAGATAAGAATTACAGCATAAAATCCATGGGATGGGTTACAACATGAGACACTCTCTAAGAGAAAATCTCTGTGTTTCAGCACTTCATCATGGTAAGATTTCATGAAGTGCCAAAGAAGGCGGCAAAATATCATTTGGGACATTATTTACTGGAATTCAGCCTGGCCATTAGTAGGAACTGGCTTTGAACACATCATGTAGATATACCACACACACTTTCCCTTCACTGAAAAATTACTGTTTACAACGAATAAGCAATTGACGATCAAAATTGATTGAAAGCATCTTAAACATGTCAAGTATTTCATTGTAGATGATCTGTGATCCAAATGCTTCTTCCACCTTAGAGAGGGACAGAACAATTCCTCTATATCATGATGGTTTAAAATTGTATCAACCAATGTTTTCTGCTGAAAAGATATCATCTATTTTTTTCCATTTTTGGAAGAAAATATTCCTAGACATACAACAGGTGAGAACTAAGTAATTTTAAAGAAACAAATGAAATGAAAATATTCTGTAAATAGAATGAAATGAAAAGCTGTGTTTTAAATAGGAGCTAAATATTAAACAGAATTTTTGTACCAGGCATTTGAATTACTGCACCAGCTCTTTTGCCCATCAAGAGAGGCATTTAGCATTTCAGTCTTTTCCAAGGTGTTCATGATCTGCTATGCTGATCTCTGTGTGTGCCTAGGTGTGTGTGGAAGGGGGGGCATGTGAAGGGGAGTGTGTATGTTTGCTTTGCAATTGTTGTGGCAGATTCATGCCTCAGCTCCACATTTTGTTTTAAAAAGGTCACACAGAGTGGATATGAAGTTTCCTATCAACAAGAGATCAATTCCCAAATCATCCATTTGACTCTCCCTTATAAATCATGTGCTTTGTTGCATATTTCATCAAATATACTTTCAAGCCAGATGGAGGAAGGAGGATGTGGGAATCCCTCCACCATCTTGCAACTTTTATGCAAGTAGGTTTTCAAGAAAATCATCATTTCTCTTTTAAATATGTCTGGAACAGGCATGATGGTAGTGTCAACCTGCTGGAGCTTTTGTTGCTGGAAGAAGTTGTACAAAAGGATTGGTTTTTACATTGACCAGTTACTGAATCAAGCGCAGGAATACATTGGAAATTCAACTGGGGGTTCCTTTCCCCAGCAGACTACTTCTAGAACGGGCTTGTACACTGAAGCTGACTCTTTTGCTCTCTTTTTGTTTCTTTCCTATTTTCTTGGCTTCTTTGCCACTATCTAGACAATTTTGGAACTTTTTTCCCAACTGAAATGGTTTCAATAGTCTGATTGTGATCATACATTTTTACAAGGAATTTTTAAAATCTTTCCTCGAGTTCAGAAAGTCAAGGACTTAGGTCTTTTTCTTCCCTTATCAATATTGCAATGAAATTGATAAATAAAGACCAACTCTTTATTTTTGTTTTTAACCCACGTAGATAATTCCCATCCATTCATCCATTTTGTGGACCAATAGTTGCCATTCTGATGGAAGTTGTCACTTCTTAACAATAGGCATTCTGTGACTATGTTGACAGCACTTTGGGTGAAGATCCTAACTGGTCTTAGATACACATAGGGAGAAATTTGCTCAGCCAGTGTCAGTCTTAAGCATGCGTATCAGAAGATCTTTCTAGAGCTGGGAATTTTCCCATGAAAGGGATTCAGTTAGGGAAGAGACACTTGCGCCAGAGTTTTACATTCTTCTTGAACACTGCTTAAGGAACTTAGATGCCATGTCCATTTGGATCTCTGTCTGCACAGAACTTTGTCATGCCAGTGCTTGAAATGCATCTTGAAGAGAATTCACTAGCACAGAATGAATGAGAGTGGAAGGGGTTGGTGGGGCTAACCAGGCCCAACCCCCCTGCCTAAACCAGGATACCTAGAGCCTCTTGCCCAGGATTCTATCTGGGTGTACTTTTAATGTCTTCAAAGATCCAGGCTCCACAATCTTTCTGGGCAGTCTGTGCCGTGGTTCAGTCACCCTCACAGTAAAGAATCATTTACTGATGTTCAAAGGCAATCTCCTGTATTTCAGTGTGTGCTCACTGCCTCTTGTCTTTTCCCTCAGCATCACTGAAAAGACACTGATTCCCTCCCCTTTGCACTATTGCTTCCATATGTATGTGTGCTGCCATGTAGAGATATGTCAAAAACCTCCCTGAAGCCCAGGCAGATAATATTCCCTTCATCTACCAGTCAAGTTGATTCATCAGAGGAGTTTAAAGTGATGTTCAGCATGAAATTCCCCTGAAAAATCATGCTAACTACATTATTTGGTCGTCTTTCATGTGCCTGGAAAGGTTTTCCAGGAAGAGCTGCTTCATCAACTTCCTGGGGATAAAAAAGAGGCTGGCTGGTTTGTACTATCGCGAGTCCTCTTAATAGCCTTTTTTGAAGATGGGTGTCATTTGCTTACATCCACTCTTTAGCCTCTCTTGTCGTCTACATCTTAGCAAAAAGCTTTTCCACTATGTCTGGCTAGGAAAAACTGTGCCAGCACAGAAAACATACCCCATCGTGTTCTAGAAGTTGCAGAGATGTCTGCCAAGTGTTTGGCAGGAAGAAAAGTTGTCCAAAACAGCTTCCAATTGAATGTTCATGTGATTGGAAAAGTCAGGAGAGTGCAAAGGTACTGTTTTCTATCAGTTGGCAAGCTGCGCACACAATCCCAGTGTTGTACAGCCTCCTTCTTCATTTTGAACTGTACTTTCTCCTTTTGGAGAGAACCTAATGGAAAAGTTTCACCGGAATCAGAGCAGGCTGTAAAAAAAGAAAAGTGTCCTGAAAATAAGCCAGCCTTATCGACTTAGTCTTGCTTATTGTGATTGGCCAAGAATGAAATGTGTCAACTCTGTGTTTCTGGGTATCACATCAGTAACAGGTACTTCAGCTGCTGTACTTCTCTCCTAAAGTTAAGAACAGAATCCAAGGAATTGTGATTCCATGGTCTCAATTCACCCTATAGTCCCGAAAAAGGAGTGGAAGGTGCACGGGTCAATTAACTTGAATCGCCTATGTAAATCAGCGGCCACTGATTTCCTGAAGGCTTCAACAGGTTAGTTGCCTATGTTTTTCTTGGAATTGTTTTAACCTTTGGTCATGTTTTTCTTGGGATTCTTGTACCCTTTCCCTATTAGTTCAGCCCATGCTCTCAAGCCTTTGCTGATATTTCCAATATCTCGGTAGCCTGGAAAAGTGTTGTCTTGATTGATCGCATCATTATTCCCTTCCAAGGGTTGTTTGCCTCAAGTCTCAGTTTGGCTGGTTTTCTGCTAGTTGATTGTCAGAGGGCAGCAGGTGTTTTGTAAGAGCAAGTACACAATCCCATAGCTTGCTTTTCTTTTGATTTGGCCTGTCTAGAAAATGGAATGACTGAACATCTCTGAGAGGCTTTTCTCTCCCCATTAGGTTTCACTGGAAGGGCAGATGCAAATCGTCTACCTAAAGTCTTGGCACAGAAGAAAGTAGTGGTTTGCTGTTGCATATAGCTAGAAGCTTACAAAAGGAAGGCCTTGAGCTGAGGCCCATTACTTTGGCTAAGTAGAAAAGGACTGTGGGAAGGTGAGGCAGCTGAATTCGAGGTAGATCAACAAGTTCTAGAACCGTCGTGTGTTCACAGCGTGGTGCATGGTGGTTGGTTGAGTTGTGTTTGTTATGGCTTAAAGCTATGGAACTGATAAAGGCCTGATGTTGGAATCCATAAGGTTAGAGGATTTTTAAGAAATGGTTAAAAAGAAGTATGTAGGCCTTAGACTGGAGTTTTGTTAGCATTGCAGAAAAGTTTCCCATGCAAGTAGAAAAGTTTTCCATGCAAGCAGAAAAGTTTCCCAAGCAGTAGACGTGACCAATGGCAACAAGGGTATTTAATGTATATCTTTAGAAGGTTAACATGAATAGAACTCTGTTCTTTGTCTCTTATCAACTAGTCTTTGTTTTAGCTATGATTATGTATGTTTTATAAGATTGGACAGAATGCTTGTCAATATGTTTTTTCTGTGTCTGATTGGCTGAATTCTAGTCTGAGATGATTTTATGTATTGTTGTATGAGCCCTGTTGAAGGAGACATTTTTTGGTGTGGATCAGTGAGCTGTCATGTCTCCATTTTGTATTTTGAGACTGATGTGCTGGAAATAAAAGCAAAAATCTCTTCACTGCTCTGGTTACCATGTTATCCATATTTGGATATTTTGCTGCGGCCTAGTGGGTTCCTTCTTTAAGGCGTGGGTTCCTGACACCATTGGACTTATACCTGTCCCGTGCCCCGCATATTGGTGCCCCATGTGAGGACGTAGAATAGAAGAAAAAAAAAGAAAAATCGTGGAAGTACCAGCCGCGGAGACCCAAGTGTTAACAAGGAGGACACTGTATCATCTCTCCCGCCGAAGTCAAGAAAATTGTAAGTAACTTATCTCGTGAGAGCGCTTGGGTGACGTTAGAAGGAAAAATAGAGAAAAAGAAAATTATTAAAAGAACACAAAAATAGGAACGAATTTATCAGAAGTTGAATGGGATGTTTTTCATCAATTAGAGACAATGTTACAAGAAAAAGGTCACTCTGAAATTTCAAAAACTGAGCTTAAAAACTTACTTATCTGGGTTAAAGCGAATACGCAAGATTTAAATCTGCAGTCTGCTTTTTCTTTTCATTTTTGGGATCAGATAAACTGGAGAATCTATAATCTAGTCTCTCTCAAAAAAGATGAAGGCTAAGAGTACTTATGCCGGTTTGTAGAGCGCTGTTGGAGCGCTGTTTTAAACAAACTGATAATAATAAGATCAACTTGGACTCAGAAAACAAAGCTTCTGGTTCTGTCTCATGAAATTCCAGTAAACCGGAGACTGTGTGTGTATCGGAGAATGTTACAAGTGTTGTTGCAAATGCTGAAAGTATTGCTTTGAACTCTGTTGAACAAAATCTTTCTTCTCTCTCTCTGGGAAAAAATGAGACTCTTTCGGACTTTTCTTCGCGTTGTTCTGTTAATGTAAAAATATGTGACTCTTGTAAGGGGGATGGAACAAAGTGTGTAAAAGATGGAAATGAAAAAGTGACTGTACTTCCTAAAATTGTTTGTGCAGGGACACTGAAACCTGAATTGGATTCTGTTGGGCCTGGGGTGGAGGCTGAGGTGGCTGCTTCCACTCGGGAAATTGTGGTTCCGGGGAACTCTTTTTCAGTTAAGCAAAAACATGGTTGTTCTGGTGTTTGTCAATCTATAGATACAGAGAAAGAAAAATTGGCTTTAAGGGTGGAGTCCTTTGAAAGGAAGAGATGGAAGAAACTCGCGACTGTGTTGTTGCTGAAATTCCAAAAGCTGGACTTGAAATCTCTGCAACGAAAATTCAACAAGTTTCACCTTAGAAGTACCTGGGATGGAAGATGATGGAAGACGACAATAACACCACAGAAAATTCAGATCCGAACCAGAGTCAACAACCTACAAGAGTTACAACAACTTCTAGGAGAAATCAACTGGGTCAGACCGATGTTGGGAATCACCAATGATGAACTGAGTCCGCTCTTCCATTTGCTGAGAGGAAGTTGCGACATCACTTCGCCAAGAACTTTAACCCCTGAAGCTCGTGCTGCTCTCGACAAAGTCACAGAAGCTCTTCAAAAAAGACAAGCTCATCGCTGCATTCCTGAAAATCCTTTCTTTCTTGCAATCTTAGGAGAGAAGATGCAGCTTTGTGGTCTCATTTTCCAGTGGGATGCCACAGAACAAGATCCTTTGTTAATAATGGAATGGGTTTTTCCTCCCTACAGGTTTTCAAAGACCATTTGCTCAGTTTTAGAAATGATTGCATACATTATAATTAAGGCTAGAACCAGACTGTTAACTTTGGCAGGTCAAGAATTTTCAGTTATCTATTTGCCATTGAAAAATGATTATTTCAATTGGGCAATGCAAAATTCTGATGATTTACAATATGCATTCTTAGGTTTTCCAGGTGTTTGTTCCATACACTATCCAGCTCACAAACTACTGCAAGCAAAATTGAGTTTCAGAGAAAAACCTAAATTAAGTGAAGAACCTTTACATGCTGTGACTCTCTTCACTGATGGCTCTGGTAAAAGCCACAAGTCCGTTGTGACTTGGTTTAATCAAAAGACTGATGTTTGGGAATCTGATATTCAAACAGTAGAGGGATCCCCTCAAATTGTTGAGCTTGCTGCAGTAGTTTGAGCTTTTCAGCTGTTTCCTCAGCCTTTTAATTTGGTCACAGATTCTGCTTATGTTGCTAATGTAGTCAGGAGAATAGAAGGTTCAATTTTAAAGGATGTTAGTAATGAAACTTTACATCGTTGGCTTTCATGTCTTTTTATAACTTTACAATATAGAACTAATCCATATTTTGTTTCTCACATTAGGGCGCATTCTTCACTTCCTGGATTTTTAGTGGAAGGAAATGCAAGAGCAGACAAGCTGACAATGGTCATTTCTAACACATTGCCAAATAGTTTTGAACAAGCAAAATTGAGTCATGCCTTTTTCCACCAAAATGCACAAGCACTCATGCGAATGTTCCAAATCACTAAAAGTCAAGCTAAAGCTATCATTCGTACTTGCCCTGACTGTCAATTGGTACAACCTCCTGTTTCTACAGGAGCAATCAACCCCCGAGGCTTACAAAGCCTACAGTTGTGGCAAACAGATGTTACTAAATATCCTTCTGTTGGTAAATTTTAAAATATCCATGTTTCCATAGACACGTTCTCTGGTGCAGTTTTTGCTTCCCTTCACACAGGTGAAACTGGCAGCCATGCCTGTCATCATTTCCTGCAAGCTTTTGCTTCATTGGGTATACCCCAAGAAGTAAAAACTGACAATGGTCCCGCATACATATCTCAAAAATTGGCCACATTTTTAAATGAATGGGGTGTTCGACACATTTTTGGTATTCCCCACTCTCCGACAAGCCAAGCAATCATTGAAAGAACACATCAAACCTTAAAACGCATATTAGATCAACAGAGAGGGGGAACGGAAATCACCCCACAGATGAGACTGAGTAAGGCTTTGTATGTTTTTAATTTTCTAAATAGCTCAAGTACAGAACCAGATCCACCAATCTTTAGACACTTTTCAAATAGCACACAGGCAAAACTGAAAGAACATCCTCCTGTTCTAATTAGAAACCCTGACTCTGGACAGATGGAAGGTCCGTTTCAATTAATAACGTGGGGTAAAGGGTATGCTTCTATTTCCACAGGTGCTGGAAGAATTAAGTGGGTTCCTGCCAAAAACGTCAAACCGTATCGCACTTCAGAACCTGTTGTCGAGCCTAGAACTGAGGAAGCAAGTACGCAGACGTGGACCGAATCGAAGGATCCCGGGTCTCGCCTGACGCCTCTTGTGCCTGACGTTCTTTGTGCATCGGTGGAACCCATGAACTCTGATTTTGTGCCAATGTTATTTATGAGTATATGAATTGAATACACAAATCTATGGGACCAGACGGGATCCACCCCAGGGTGATGAGAGAGTTGGCAAATGAAATTGCAAAGCCACTCTCTGTCATTTACCAACAGTCATGGATTACTGGTGAGGTTCCGGATGACTGGAAGCTGGCCAATGTGATACCCATTCACAAAAAGGGCGCAAAGGATGATCCTGGCAATTATAGACCAGTCAGTCTAACATCTATACCTGGCAAAATAATGGAACAGTTCATATTACGTGCCATCATGCAAAATTTGCAGGATGGCCAGGGTATCAGACCCAGCCAGCACGGATTTAGGAGGGGTAGATCATGTCTAACTAACCTGATCACTTTTTATGACCAGGTAACCCGGCTAGTGGATGCAGGGAAGGCTGTAGATGTTGTTTTTCTGGATTTCAGCAAGGCCTTCGACACTGTATCCCATAGCATACTCCTACACAAGCTAGCTGGCCGTGGTCTGGATAGGAATACCCTTTGCTGGGTTAGGAACTGGCTGGATGGCCGGGCCCAGAGAGTGCTGGTGAATGGTGTCACATCTAGCTGGCAACCAGTCACCAGTGGTGTCCCTCAGGGGTCTGTGTTGGGACCAGCTTTGTTCAATATTTTTATTGATGATATGGATGAGGGCTTAGAGTCTTTTATTAGTAGTTTCGCTGACGATACCAAATTGGGAATGAGTGTAGATCAATTAGAGGGGTGTAGGGTTCTTCAGAAAGACTTGGAAAGGCTGGACATATGGACAGAATCAAACGGGATGAGCTTCAATAAGTCCAAGTGCCGAGTATTGCACTTCGGCCATAATAATCCCCTGTACCGATACAAGCTGGGGATGGAGTGGCTGGATAGTGCCCAGGTGGAAAGGGACCTGGAGGTGCTGGTTGACAGTCGATTGAATATGAGCCAGCAGTGTGCCCAGGTAGCCAAGAGGGCCAATGCCATCCTGGCCAGTATCAGAAATGGAGTGGCCAGCAGGAGCAGGGAGGTCATTCTTCCCCTGTACTCGGCACTGGTGAGGCCTCACTTAGAGTATTGCATCCAGTTCTGGGCCCCTCACTTTAGGAGGGACGTCGAGTTACCTGAGCGTGTCCAGAGGAGAGCAACGAAACTAATAAAGGGCTTGGAACACAAGCCATATGAAGAGCGACTGAGGGAGCTGGGGTTGTTCAGCCTGGAGAAAAGGAGACTAAGGGGTGACCTCACCACTCTCTACAACTTCCTGAAGGGTGGCTGTAGTGAGCTGGGGGTCGGCCTCTTTCTCCGGGCGACAAGGGATAGAACAAGAGGACACAGTCTCAAGTTGCGTCAAGGTAGATGTAAGTTAGAAGTAAGAAGGAAATACTTCACAGAAGGAGTGGTCAGAAACTGGAATCATTTACCCAGTGAGGTGGTGGAGGCATCATCCCTTGAAGAATTTAAAAAAAGACTGGATGTGGCACTTGCTGCCATGATCTAGTTGAACAGTTAGAACATCGGCTGGACTAGATGATCTTATAGGTCTCTTCCAGTCTTGAAAATTCTGTGATTCTGTGATTCTGTGAATGCTGAATGTCTGTTTAACAAAGCTAATTTTTGGCTGAAAATATAGGTTCTTGTTTTTGTTTAGAAAGAATTCTGCCAAAACTTAGTTCTTGAAAGAGATGGGGCAGAATCAAATGGTATACTTGTTTTGCTTGATTTTAATTGTTTTTTGTCGTGCAGATTTGCCTGTGGATCAACCGAAAACGAATGTTTGGATGACCTTAGCCAAGGCTGCCGGATCAGATTCTATATGTCTGTCTAATTTGGAACCAGAAAAGCCTTTCTCAACCTGTTTGGTTGGTGCGCCTGTGAAAGAGTTTCCTTTGGTCAGAAAAGAATCCAATGGTAAACCAGGTGGAATTGACAATGGAAACAGTCCTTCCTTCAATTGGAACATTTGGTCCAACAAACTTCTCAGGGCAGCAAATGTTTCAAACAGTTGGGATGTGTTTCTGGAGACGGACCAATATCCACGGCAATTGCCAAAAGGGTATTGGATCATTTGTGGAGACAGAGGTTGGCAAGGCGTTCCAGCCCACCTTGAAGGTGGCCCTTGCAGCATTGGTATGCTTACCATAATTGCCCCCACTGCCAAAGCAGTGATGAAAAAGAAACAAAGGAAAACAAGAGCTGTTCCTCATTATGATGAGAACTGTCAGAGTGATTTTATGCCTTGGAATGCCACCAGAAGGGTTTCAGCAGGTATATTTCTACCCCAATTGGCTTCAGCTGTGGCATTGAGACAATTAGATCGAGTTGGATGTTGGCTGAGCAAACAAGCTAATGCCACATCCTCCGAATTCAGTGATATGTTGACCGATGTTGATAGTATTAGACATGCTACTCTTCAAAACAGAGCAGCCATTGATTTTCTTTTACTGGCACAAGGACATGGTTGTGAGGAATTTGAAGGATTGTGTTGTATGAATTTGTCTGATCATTCTGAATCCATTCACAAAAGCATTCAAAAATTAAAGGATCTGACAGCCCAAATTAAAGAAGATGGAGGTTCCTGGTTGGATGATTTGTTTCAAAATTGGAGTTTTGCACCTTGGCTAAGGCAACTTTGCAAGATAGGTCTTTACATATTAGGTGTTCTAATACTGATATTGATAGTGGTACCTTGTATACTCTGTTGTGTTCGGCGAATGATGAACAAAACAGTCCGAGAAGTTTTTGTCATTCAAGCAGGAGAATTAGGAAGTAGAAGCACAGAGAGTGTACGAAATCTCACGAAAGCAGTAGATGAGGGTATTGACATGAACGAAGGTTTTGAATTAAGGCCTTGGAATCGACCAGAGTTTTTTGAACGATGCCTTGTGACTGTTGCCAAACGTGATTCATATCTCTCTTTCAGGGATTGGGTCTTCACAGCATTAAGTTGCTGTGCCGTAATATAGCAATGCTTCAGTTTAGTGAAAATAGGTCTTCAGCAGATAATAAGCAGAAATTTTGCAATAGAGCTATGAAACGCAAATAGCAAGCGACAAGAAAATGAAAGCTTCTGGGTCAAACAGAGAGGGGGAAATGTTGGAATCCATAAGGTTAGAGGATTTTTAAGAAATGGTTAAAAAGAAGTATGTAGGCCTTAGACTGGAGTTTTATTAGCATTGCAGAAAAGTTTCCCATGCAAGCAGAAAAAGGTTTCCATGCAAGCAGAAAAGTTTCCCAAGCAGTAGACGTGACGAATAACAATAGGCTTCTGTAGAATTGGCTTTAGGATGGCAACAAGGTTATTTAATGTATATCTTTAGAAGGTTAGCATGAATAGAACTCTGTTCTTTGTCTCTTATCAACTAGTCTTCGTTTTAGCTATGATTACGTATGTTTTATAAGATTGGATTGAGTGCTTGTCAATATGTGTTTTCTGGGTCTGATTGGCTGAATTCTAGTCTGAGATGATTTTATGTATTGCTGTATGAGCCCTGTTGAAGGAGACATTTTTTGGTGTGGATCAGTGAGCTGTCATGTCTCCATTTTGTATTTTGAGACTGATGTGCTGGAAATAAAAGCAAAAATCTCTTCAGTGGTCTGGTTACCATGTTATCCATATTTGGATATTTTGCCGCGGCCTAGTGGGTTCCTTTTTTAAGGCGTGGGTTCCTGACACAATTGGACTTATACCTGTCCCGTCCCCCGCAGCCTGAGTGTTTCAAAAGCCTGGTTTTTGCAAGAAAGCAGCTCTCCTTTGCATCTGCCTGGGGACTCTGCATCACCACGAACCCTCACTCCCAGTTTGCCAAGGAGATGATCAGTAGGAATGTTGCAGAGCTGCTGTGTGCATCTGAATGGAATGGCAGAGAGCGAAGTGCTGGACATTTCTGACTTTAGTACAATGCTGCTGCATTGGTGCCAGTTTTGTTGGTTTTCCATCAGTGGCCTTTCTGTCTAGAAGTACACTGCCCAGAGTATTTGATGCCATTTCCTTCCTGTTGTTTTCATACCTTCCTTCAGTTGAAAGGATGATACAACCTTTCCATTTTGAAGATCCCTGCTAGGAAACACTATGCCAGAGGAGTCATCGCTCCCTTTTCTTCTGCCTCCTTTGTCATTTTCAGAGACTCATTTCAAATTTCTGCTAATGTCAAGAAGAATACTGAGACTACTTAGCAGGGTTGACGCTCTCAGCTGCTTTCCTCTTTCATACCGCTTCATACTGGATGTGACTTCAAGACCTCGTTTTGTCATCTGCATTTTGCCGTGATCCAAAGCTAAATATTCCAGGCCTGTGAACACAAAAAGAACTCTTAGTCTTTTGCAAGAACTACCCCTAGGAGGATTTGTGTTCAGTTTGATCTCTACAGTGTTTCAGAAAAAAGGAGATTGTACTCTCTTCTTGTGTACTCTCTTCTTGTGCTCTCATTTCCCTCTCTCTGCCTTGCATGCCCTAGTTAATCCGCTGGCGTGACTCATTTGGCATCATCTCACGGTGCAAATTCTGCATAGTTTCATGTCCTTACAAATGCCAGTTGCCAAGGAGCCTATCTAACCATTCAAGGGGCAAAGAATTGTAGGGCTGGCAAGTTCAGGTGCTGAAACTGTAAGTCATGCCATATCAAAGTGACAGAGCAAATCAATTGGTCTAGGACTTTCAGCTGGACACCTCTGAGAATAGCAGCTTGTCAGCAATGACACAGCCGTCTTCCTAGCTGTATTCCAGAAAGAGGAAAGCGACACCTTCAATGGTTAATATGTTTGGCATGAGAAACAGCAAGAAATGTACCGCAAAATACTTGAGTCAGATCAAGTGCGTTTCTCTAGTGAGAAGTTTGCACTTGTTCTTTCTTGTCTGTGCCTTTACTTTTCACAGAAGACAGGGGAGCATTTCATTATGACTGTTCTTTTGTTTTCTTTTGTTGGCCTCCCTCTTTCCACCTGCAATTAACAAATTTGCCTTTCTTTACTGGCTTCTCTTTCTTTACTTCTACAAGTTGACATGAGGTCATCCAACCTTATCATCAATGTTCTCAGACAGTGGAGAGAAGTAGAAGGTACAGCTAAATGGATAAAAGAAACCCACAAAAATAGACAGGTTTTTACAGTCTTCTGTGAGAACATTAGGACACAAGATGTCTTTGAACTGAGTAATGCTCTATTGATTTAACTTTTAGTCCACTCGTTACTATTATTACACGCGTTTGGCCTTTAGTACAGAGCCTTGGAACTAACCCAGGCCAATACTTTGGCTAATTTTGTTTTATTTCTAGTGAGGACTTTGTTTCTTAAGGAATAGTCCAGAGAAAGAGCGTCCACGGTACAGTTACGGGTCATAAATTCTGGTACAGTTTGTGCTGGTAATACCTTTCTAGGAAAGAAAGGTTTGAAGGAAAGAAAGGTTTGACATCTTTTTTGACTTTCAAATGGAACCATTATTTGAAAAACCTAAGAGTTGCGGTTCCTCCCCCACCCCACACCCCAAGTACTTCTCTTTGCACTGTTACTCAGGGATTACACATAAAAGCCCACCCTGTAAAATACGTTGCAGATACTTTGCAATAAGTGCAGCTTAGCAGCTAGAGATGATAACGTGGGTTAAATAACATTGCTTCTGCAGTGATGGAAACTCTGTCTACGCAGACATACTCAACAAAGGTTACGATGGCTCAGCTCCTGTGCTCAAGTTAACGTGCATTTTAGAACTTCCCAAGAAGGTGAATTCAACCTCCTTCATTGCTCTCTGCTGGAGTCCCAAGAGAATTTCAGTCTGCTTTTTGTCATTTACAGCTGTCACTGCTTAGCTCTTGAACATGAGACTCCCTCATGACTGATGAAAGTTGTCTAGTTAAGAGTGGCTGAAAGACATGGTCTTGCTCTAGAAGGAGATGAGAAGGTTTCTGCAGTCTTTGTCATCTCTACTGCTTGTGATTTCTATAAAAAAACAGTGGGAAATTTCTGAAGGCAGTCCAGAAGCTGGCAATATGGACAGCCTACAGCCGAACACTTGCTGCAGTGCAACCATGGTGACACCAGAAAGGACTTCAAAAATTTAAAAGGGCAAACAAAGCAGTTGGAAGGAAAAGAACATGAACCATTATTCCATTTTTCTAATCTATCTTTCTTTCAATCATCATTTTTGTGCAGTTTCGCGGCTTGCGTTGGTATCCCTCCGAAGGAATCTGAGACAGAGTAAGCTTTTGAATGGAGTAGAAGTGAGAAACGCAGGCCAAGTTGCCTTTTTTGCCATCAAATACCAGTTACGCTTGAACTACCCTTTGCTTAAGGTGCTTAGCTTACACTAAGAATTGATTAGCACATTTTGATGTGAGCAAATTTTACTGTCATGACTGAGTAAATTTTGCTGTCACTCAGAATTTTACTGTCGTCTGAATAGCAATGTTTGTGTCAAAATAGTATTTTGTCTCCTGTATCTGCAGCAGGTAAGCCTTTTGCTGTCAGCAGTGTTGCTTAACCTTTCATGTCATATCCCTCTTCACATCCATCTTCTGCTTAAGGCTTATTAATCTACTTTAGAATTGGCACGTGGAATAAGACTACTTTTCCTTTTTGAAAGCTAATGTCATTTGACCTACTTAGAGCAAATAATTCATTAATTGCAAGTCCCCAGCTAGCATCTTTTCGGCATATTCTAAACTTCTAAAGAAGTAACAAAAGCACTCTCCAATACTTGGCTTTCATATCACAGTGGGAGCGCTGGCCCTGTTTTCAATAAACAATCATGGGCATGGTAAAACCTAAGGAGGGGTTAGAGTTTTCGCTGTTAACCTCTAGTGAGCTTGGATTTTGCAATATGCATGAAGTTAATTACCACTGTTATATAAAGTGGCTGATTTAATCAATAAATTGGAGTCAATGCTGATAAACGACAAGGTGGATTGGCTTCCCTTCGTTTTCAACACAGTGCCAAGTCGGGCTGGTTTGATAGTACCAAGTGGCTCCTGCAATCTGCCATCCAGAAGCGGGGCAGGAGAGTTTTGTTTGCCAGGGAAAAGGGCCGTGGTTTGTGTTTGGGGGGCGGTGGCTGGGAGTGGCCCGCTGGCTCCTGAAAATCCACGATACAGAATGTTTTGCGGAGAAAAGAAGAAACTTCACAACTTCGTAAAAGTTGTAAAGTTCGGTATGCTTTATTACGACACGTGCTGGACGCCAGCTTCTCTAATAGGCAAGCGTACTTCTGAAGACTTCAGGTCGTTTTTTATCTCTTTCTCAAATGTATATGCATACAGTTTCACAATAAGTTCATACATATTCATTCTGCGTGACATTTAGCACTAGTTCTTCTTTATCAGAGGAATTCTTAGGTCTGGGGCAGATCGACTTTGCGGTAATTTCTGTTTTCTTTTCTCTGTCTCTTTGCTGTCTCTGGAATGCGGCCTTTCTTTCAGCTTTTGGCCCTACAGACCTCTCACTTCTTCTCGGCACTTCACCTAATTCAGAATGGATCTCCACTTCGTCTCATTCCCCCCTTTCCTAGGAAATAAGTAAATTCTTTTACTTAAGGAAAACTCTGCGACGATAGGTGTCTTTTAACGCTTCACTATGTACGTTTGACAAAGATGTTAGTACAGCTATTTGTTGTAGCATCTTACAGTTCTAAATTAACAATGTAATAGATAGTCTTAAACTTATCTTAACTAATATTAGTAAAACTACAATGGGGTGACACAACTTATTAAAGATTTTATTCGCAGTTGGTGACTACTCAAAGATCACATTTTACTAGTGATTATCTATATTTTGTTTTATTCTTTGTAGAACTTTGGTTATCTCTTTTGTATCGTGTTGGACAGTAATTAAGGTTTTCTTTCTACTTTCTTGGATTTCTTTTAAGATTTCTAATAAGTCTTGGTGCTCAATTAACTGTTTCACTAATGTAAGGTTCATCTCAATAGGGGTAGGTGGTAGTCTGTGATACATTGTGTAATTAGCTTTAATCAGCTGGTGGGATGTCACTGGGGCTAAGTACGAAAAATCACACTCCATAATCTTAACAAAATTACAAATACAGAAGTTAGAATGATTTTTACTAGACAGAATAACATCATTGTTATCAATATTTACTGCAGCACAGGCAGTCTTTAGACACACACACTTTTTTTCTAGTTTATACGAGCACAGTTTTCTGGTCAGTGACTGGATGAATTTCAAAGTGACAAATACTCTGTTCAGTGTCTAAACACACATCTTGAGCATTAATAGTATTGCTTTCACAAATGAATCTCATCTGTTCTCTAGTAATGCAGGATTTTAAGTTTACTGTCTGCCACTTTCTATTCATCTTTCGTGCTCATACTCTATGTTCTGAGGGATAGAGTATGGTTTTTTCATGGTTTAATCTTAGGGCGATGATGGGATGGATAACATAAACAGTGGCATTACGTATGGTAAGCACAAAGGCAGTTGCCACATTAGAAACAGGATCATAGGTGAAATTCACCATAGTCTACTAGGACTGAAATTTTTTTTCAAAATCAATTGCATTGTCTCACACAACTTTCTGAATTTCAGCTGGAAAATTACCTTCACTTCCTTCTCGTATAATCAGAGCTGCTGTTGCCTGCATCCATAACTGTGCTTGTATACAACTGAAAGTTAAGGACACATTATCTTGAACTGTACTAAGTGCTTCTACTATCAGTTTGTGGTCTTGGTCTCTGGCCGTTTCTCATTTTGACAGGACTTTCGAGATCTGCCACTGGCTAGTTCTTAATGCTAATAGAGATGACTGCAAGGGTTGCTTCAATTTTGTTAGGCTACTTGCTGCAGTGGCTAGTCTATTCATCAGTATTTCTGAATCAATTCTATTTAAAACTCTTAATCTTGTCCTTAATATGCTAGTTAGATCTTTTCTTGTTTTGTCTCTGAGGTATGCTTGTTTTTGTAACTATGCTGTCTAGCTTCTAAATGAAGTTTTTAGGACAGAGGAGCAGGCTGGTTGGATTCTTGAGATGTTAATTTGCATTATCAACTCTACACGTTTGAGAGACTATTCTGGATTGAATAATAGTTGCTGCTTACTCACATTCTTTACTACATAGGGGCCTACTCCATAAACCTCAGGTTCAAGTTTGGGTTGAGTCTGAACTATTTGAGTCTTGGTGTGGGCTGTATAGGGTTCTGCTGTGGTAAAAGGTGTAGTATCTATTTTGAATTTAAATGAAAGCTCGATATCATCTTGTGCTCAAAGGCAAGTTATTTCTACAGGCTGTATTAAGGTGAAATTACACTAGCAGTCTGATTCATTTAGGCTATCACAGATTTTCTGGCGTTCATGTACACCAGGAGAGATTGAGACACTAATCTCATTTGGTTTCTCGTAAGCTGTCTCATTTATCATCTGGCATCTTACTTTAATTTCTTCTCTTCTGATCTCTTGAAGTGTCTACAGCTTCTGTTCTTGCTATTTTTGCTCTCCATATACTCGATCTTCATGAATTACTACAGTGGATAGGTTTAAATCTTTTATCTCAGAAGATTTTCTCATGGATCTAGTATACTGATTAAACGCTTGGGACTAAGGCTATTCAGCATTGCTCTGAATAAAAGTACTTTCAAGTTCTAAAACTTTAGTTATGATTACATACAAAACAATTCTACAAACTAAAATATGAGCTACTCTTGACTGCAATATACTCATTTTGCCTGAGTAAGTTTTAGTCTCAGTTCATCGTCTCTTGGCGTCACTCTTTAAGAGGTTTCTGGGCCTTCTTCACTTGAGAGTGATGAATCTAGGCGTTCTGCTCTTTGATTTTGATTGCAGTGAAGGTGGTGAGAAGCACTTGGAATGGTCCTTCTCACTGTGGTTCTAAGGTCTTTTCTGTAAGAGACTTAACATATACATAATCTCTAGGTTGTATATTATGTACTGGCCTATCTAATTCTCTGCTCTGAGTTCTAGCCACATCTTTCTCAATTTCTTTGAGCTGTTTATTTAAAGCCACCATGTAGGTGGCTAGTGTTACTTCTCTAATATGGGTGGACACTCCCTTTTGTATTCTATATGGTCTTCTATAGAGTATTTCAAAAGGGCTTAACTTTTCTTTAGCTCGAGGTTTCGTTCGAATTCGCAACAGTGCTATTGGAAGAGCTTGGGGCCAAGGTAGATTAGCTTCTTGCTTCAGTCTTATGATTTTCTGTTTAATCAAATGATTCATCTTCTCTACTTGGCCGCTTGATTGGGGGCGGTATGGAGTGTGGAGTTCTCAGTCTATGCTTAGGTGGCTACTAATCTGTTGTACTACTTTGGAAATGAAATGTGATCCTCTATTTGAGGATATTGTGGCTGGAACTTTGAAGCGTGGTATTATTTCTTGTAATAATACTCTGGTCACTTCTCGAGCTTTGACAGTTCTGGTGGGGAACGCTTCTGGCTACTCTGAAAATGTATCTGTCAATACTAGCAAATACCGATACCCCCTTTTCTTTGGGAGTTCTGAAAAGTCAATTTGCCACTGCTGTCTAGGCCCATGGCTTCTCTCAATCTGACCGAGTTTCGGTCTGGGGGTGTTTTTGGGGTTAGTCTGGAGGCAAAGATCACACTGTCGGGTCACCTGAGTAATAGTGGCATATAAATTCTTAGCAACAATTCTTTCAATCAGATAGGTGTATAGGGCATCTATTCTCCAGTGCGTTTTCTGGTGTTCTTCTCTTACTAGTGACCAGATGGGAAGGGATTACCAGCTTCTTTTCAATGGTAGCCCACCCTTCTTGGTTATACGTCCCTTTTGATCTTCAATTAATTTCTTATCTCTCTTGTTGTATTCTGGCTTACTTTTAAGGGAGATTTGTCTATCTGGAATAAGGGCTCCTTCAGTAGCTACCTCACTTCTTGCTGCTTCTTTTGCCTCTCTATCTGCCAGCTCATTTCTTTCTTCTAATTCTGAGCTCACTTTTTGGTGTGCCTTAATATGTAGACTCACAGCCGGCACTATCTTGCTATGCCTAAAACGGTTCGGAGCTCTTTTATGGTTTGGGGTTTTGGGGTCTGGCATATGGCTTCTTTGCGAGCCTGCTCTAAAGTTCGTTGCTCAGCACTCACTTCGTACCTTAGGTAGATAACTTTCTGTTTTACTATCTGCGCCTTTTTCTTTGATACTCTGTATCTTTGGAGTCTTAGGAAATTCAAAAGGCTTACTGTCTAGGCCACACATGCTTCTTTCGTTTGAGTGGCCACTAGAAGGTCGTCCACATACTGCAAAAGCCTTCTTTCTTCTTGTGGAGCTTCTCAGGATTCTAGATTCTTTGCAAGTTGCTCTCTGAACAAAGTAGGGGAATTTTTCTAGCTTTGGGGTAGTCTGGTCTATGTGAGCTGGGTTTTGCGCCCACTCTTAGGGCTTTCTCCATCAAATGCAAAAATTTTTTGGCTGGCTTCATGGATGGGGAGGCAAAAGAAGGCATCTTTTAGATCTAAAACAGTAAACCAGGTTAGCTCAGGTGTTAGGCAAGTTAATAAAGTGTATGGATTGGCTACTACCGGATACAGATCTTCTGTTATTTTATTGACAGCTCTCAAATCTTGTACTATCTGGTATGACCTATCAGGTTTACGAACAGGTAAGATGGGGGTATTGAAATCAGATTGGCATTCTTTCAATAATCTTAACCGCAGAAAATTTTCAATTATTGGGCTGATTCCTTCTCTATCTTCTTTCTTTAGGGGGTACTGCTTGATCTTCACTGGTTGCGCCTCCTCTTTGAGTTTGATTATTATGGGAGAGGCATTTTTCGCCCTCTCTGGCACATCAGAGGCTCACACTCCAGGAAATACTTGACTCAGTATTTCTTCATCAATTTCTTCTTTAATGCCAATAGCTGTCAGAGTTAAACTTAATAACTCTATGTATTTTTGATCATTTACTTCTAGAGTAATTTCCTCTTTTTGAATGTAATGGTTGCTTGCAACTGTTCTAATAAATCTCTCTCTAAGAGTGCTCTTGGTGAGTTAGGCATGTACAAGAATTTATGAATACCGCATTGTTTTCTCAATTTATACCTCAAAGGTTTACAAAAATATGCTCTTTCAGACTGGCCAGTTGCCTCCTGCACTACAACATAATCATTTTCTACAGGTACTAAAGCCTTATTTAGAACTGAATATGTAGCCCCCGTGTCAACTAAAAATTCTACCCTTCTCCCTTCTTCTTCCAACTTCATTGTTATAACTAGTGGATCCGCTGGGGTGGAATTTCCCGGTCTTCTTCAGTTGTCTTGTATGCGTGCAGCCATCTGCTGGTTACTCCTTCTTCGTTTTGGGCATTGGTCTTTCCAGTGACCAATTCTTTTGCAGATTGCACACTGGTTCTTGTCTAGCTGAGGTGGTCTCTGTCTCGGCGGTCTCTGGTTGTATTTCTTCTGCCTTTCTTCTTGTACTACTGCCACTAACTTTTTCATTCTCTGTTTATATCTTTCTTCCCGGTTACTAAATACTCTCTAGGCTTCTTCTAACAAGGCTTCGAGATTCTTCCTATCTGGTCTCCGAATTTTCTGAAGTTTACGTCTGATATCTCTAGCAGACTGCCCTAAAAATGAATGAACTAGTTGATTTATCTCTATTTCAGACTCTGGATCTAATGATGTATGACGACGCATAGCATCTCTCAAACGCTCTAGGAATTCAGATGGAGTCTCAGAAGGCTTCTGCTTAAGGGAATATAAGGCAGACCAGTTTATGGTTTTTGGAATAGCTCTTTCTACTCCTGTTGCTATCTACTCTTGATACTCTGTTAATTTCTTTACCTCTGCCGACACATTAGGATCTCATTCTGGATCTTGGAGGGGGAAATGTTCTTTTACATCTATCTGTGTGGCCTTACAGTAATCCTCTGCTAAATTCTCTGCTGTCTTTAAGATTAGCTGTTTCTCAGTCTCAGTGAAAGCATCTAGTAGCAGCTGGATGTCAGTCTGGATTGTGTTGTTTGATAACATATCGTAAGCGTTTGGCAGTGAGTATCGGGTCAACACGATAATTCTTCGCAATCTTTTCCCATGCTTCTAAATCAAGGGTGGTAAATGGCACTTTGATCATCAATTTGGTCCCTTCTGGTCCCACTGCCTGTCGCAGAGGGGCCTGTAGCACTACTTGCCTCCTAGTTCTAGATGCAATTGGACTCCCACGCGTAGGGTGGGTTCTAGTAGATGTGCCCTCTTCACTTGAGTCTTCTTCTTTTTTGGGGAAGTTCCCTTCCTCTTCATCTTCGGTTTCAGCTTCAACTTCCTCCGCCTCCCCCCCTCGGGGAGGAGCTGGAGGACCTTTCACTTACTCAAATGAGTCTCGTTCTTGCTCCTCAGAACGATAGACCTTATCTGATCTCATACACCGTTGTCCTATACTGCATGCTGAACAACAGCGTTTGATTTGCCCTCTCTTTGCCTTGTTATCTTTTTCGAGGGCCAAGACTAGTGGGTCTGAGGGTGATTTAATTTCACAGTCCTTTTGCTACTCTTGGTGATTCCTTAAAACAAAAAACATATCAGCATATGAAACTTCATCCCATTTACCTTCTCGTCTTAAAAACAACATTAACTGCAGTAAAGTATTATAGTCTAGGGTTCTAGTGGGTGGCTACTTTGCTCTGTCCCCTAACCTGTACAAGGGCTACTAGCGTGTGCAATACTAGATTAAATCTTTTTTATTCTCGGAGCCCCCCTGGCTAGTGATTTCCTTCTAGTGGGCCAAGATGCACCTTAAGGGGCTAGCCCGTGGAACTTCTTTGCTCTGGTTGGTTCCCATTATTTCCTTCTTGCCCTCTCTCGCTTCCACCCAAATCTCTTTTCACAGGACTTCACAGTAGCTTCTCAGTCCTCCTCCCACACACTCCAAGTGCCAGGTACCAGATGCGATTTTCCACACAAAAGCTTTAAGATCTTAGACTCTGAATCAGTTCGATGAGAAACTTCTAACTTACACTTGGGGCAAGTGCCCCGTCGCCTGCTGGAACAGCAATACCAGCGTTTCCCACAAACTATGCACTTTAATAATACCCACGCAGCGTGCCAGCCCCTTGATGCACCAAAGGTTACTGGAAATTTCCCGCAAAGGCAAGCTATTCCATTTATTACAGGGAGCTCTAAATCCTCTACGGCAAGCTGTTCCCAGTCCAGACTTACGAGAGTGCCAGCTGAAGTCCGGTAGAGCTCCTCTAAATGAACTCGTTCGTCTCTCCTATCTATCTAATAATTCACCGGATTCACAAACTCTCAGGGGTCGAGTCCAAACCACTGAGGCAGAGGAACCCCTCGGGTTCGTCTAGCCACGGTGAGAGTGTACACAACTTACACCACAATTTACCACCTTTATTCAACAACCGTTCTCACCTACTTTTCCACAGTTTACTCTGTTTTCTTCTGTTTTCTCTGTCGGGCGCTCCCCGCCCCCACAGCCTGCTCCGGCCGATATTTACTCAGCCTCTCCAGCGGCGGGTAGGGCTTCCCCCCCCGCGCAGCCTGCTTCGGCCGGCACTTACTCTGCCTCTCCGGCGGCGGATAGGACTCCCCCCCCGCACAGTAGAGCACTATGGATCTGCTCTCTTTTATACAACATACACTTTATACACTTGCACGATTACAAACACAGCGCGCTGATCACACAATGCAACATACAGCCACACAGTGTCCGGACACCACTCACACACACAAGCAAAGAAAACATACGCGGGTCTAGCTCTGCCCTATCAGAACAATGGACCCCAATACACGCATACACGGGTTCACCCAGCCCACCCCCAGAGCTGCTAGCGGTTCTGCTCTATCAGAATCGATGAACCCCGTCTCTAATACAGTTTTCAGCTGCTCTATCAGCTGAACTCAGCTGCTCTATCAGCTGATCCCAGACGTCTCTGGGTCTCTGGGTGATTTACTCTCTTGCTCTTCTTCCTCCCCCCTGGGGGCCCCTCAGTACATACCGTATCTTCCTCCGCAGGCCAGCAGGTCTTGGTCTGTCTCAGCAGGAGGCAAGCCGAGACGAGCGGAGCCCCACTAGGAAAAATCCTGGGGCGCGCCTAGGAGTCTGTCGGTCCCCTCCCTGCCCCTGCGGGGACAGAGATGGAGACGAAAAGTATCTCTTTCTCCTACCTGGCTCGCCAAGAATGTTTTGCGGAGAAAAGAAGAAACTTCACAACTTCGTAAAAGTTGTAAAGTTCGGTATGCTTTATTACGACACGTGCTGGACGCCAGCTTCTCTAATAGGCAAACGTACTTCTGAAGACTTCGGGTCTTCTTTTATCTTCCTCCCAAATGCATATGCATACATTTTCACAATAAGTTCATACATATTCATTCTGCGTGACATTTAGCACTAGTTCTTCTTTATCAGAGGAATTCTTAGGTCTGGGGCAGATCGACTTTGCGGTAATTTCTGTTTTCTTTTCTCTGTCTCTTTGCTGTCTCTGGAATGCGGCCTTTCTTTCAGCTTTTGGCCCTACAGACCTCTCACTTCTTCTCGGCACTTCACCTAATTAAGAATGGATCTCCACTTCGTCTCAGCAGGATGGTTGCTATGCCCAAGGTGACACCACTGCCAAGTCGGGCTGGTTTGATTGTACCGAGTGGCTCCTGCAATCTGCCATCCAGAAGCGGGGCAGGCGAGTTTTGTTTGCCAGGGAAAAGGGCCCTTGTTTTTGTTTAGGGGCCTATGGCAGGGAGTGGCAGTCTGGCGCCTTAAAATACACGATTCGCAGGATGTTTTCCAGACCCAAAGAGGCACCAGTGCCAAGTAGAGCTTGTTTGACAGTACCATGTTCCTCCTGCAATGTGCCATCCAGAAGCATGCCAGGTGATTTTTTTTTTGCAAGGGAAAAGGGTCGAGGTTTGGATTTGGGGGCCTGTGGCCGAGAGTGGCCGGCTGGCTCCTGGAATTCATGGATAGGCAGGATGATTCCCAGACCCAAGGTGGCACCAGTGCCAAGTCGGGCTGGTTTGATGGTACAAAGTGGCTCCTGCAATCTGCCATCCAGAAGCTAGGCAGCTGATTTTTGTTTGCCAGAGAAAAGGTCCGTGGTTTGTTTTTGGGGGCATATGGCTTGGAGTGGCCGGCTGGCTCTATAAAATGCTCGATACGCAGGATGGTTCCCAGACCCAAGGTGGCACAACTGCCAAGTTGCGCTGTTTTTGTAGTTCCAAGTGCGTCCTGCAATCTGCAATCCAGAAGCAGGGCAGCTGATATTTGTTTGCCAGAGAAAAGGTCCGTGGTTTGTTTTTGGGGGCATATGGCTGGGAGTGGCCGGCTGGCTCCTTAAAATCCACGATATGCAGGATGGCTCCCAGACCCAAGGTGGCACCAGTGCCAAGTCGGGCTGGTTTGATAGCAGCAAGTGGCTCCTGCAATCTCCCATGATCACGTGAAGAAATACTTTCTGGTGTCCGTACTGGGCCATATGCTCTTTCTTCTCTCCCTCAACTTCTCCATCACCTCTCATCTGTTTCACATGCGCTATCTTCAAGGTCCACCGGCTACTTTTCACAGAATCTTCAGGCCTGATGCAGTAAGAATGATGAATAGAACAGAGCTGGGATCTATTTTCCAGTTTGGATAAAATGCATTCTGCACACAAATCCAAGGAGAAGGTGCTGCCCTGATGCCCAGAAAAGCTTTCACTACAGCTAGTGTTCTACGTCAACCGCAACTTAGTCTGAAAGAAAAGCTTTTTCTCTGAGAGCATCTGAGAGGTTTGCATGAAGCACTGATATCTGACATATGCAATTTTGAATAGGAGAGGAAAAAGGAAATGGCAAGAAGTTTTTAATTTTAGTGGTTTCAATTTTAATTTCCGTGCACTTTTTCAAAACTTGTCAGCTCAAATGCCCATCAACATCTTTTAGTCATCTGTAAGTCAGTATTCATACAAAATGTGCTTCAAATCCAAAGAATTTCAAATTTGCACTCCAAGTTTCTATGCCTAGATTTATGATTTCCTACACATATTAGATGAAAGGAAGGCCTTTTTTACTGTGGGAGTACTGGAACACTGGAACAGGTTGCCCAGAGAAGTTGTGGGTGTCCCATCCCTGAAAGTATTCAAGGTCACCTTGGACGGGGCTTGGAGCAGCAACAAAGGAGAAGCTTGATGGTAGACAAACAAAGTTGGACTATAGAAGAGACTCGGATTGAAGTATAGGAGCAAGTTTTCTCTCAGCTCTTGGGGTGAATTCAAAGTGGTACAAAATGACATTTATCTGTGCTATTCACTACTGTAACAGAAAGTTTCATGAAAACTGTACAGAAGATAGCAAATTTTAAAAGAGATAAGAATTACAGCATAAAATCCATGGGATGGGTTACAACATGAGACACTCTCTAAGAGAAAATCTCTGTGTTTCAGCACTTCATCAGGGTAAGATTTCATGAAGTGCCAAAGAAGGCGGCAAAATATCATTCGGGACATTATTTACTGGAATTCAGCCTGGCCATTAGTAGGAACTGGCTTTGAACACATCATGTAGATATACCACACACACTTTCCCTTCACTGAAAAATTACTGTTTACAATGAATAAGCAATTGACGATCAAATTTGATTGAAAGCATCTTAAACATATCAAGTATTTCATTGTAGATGATCTGTGATCCAAATGCTTCTTCCACCTTAGAGAGGGACAGAACAATTCTTCCATATCATGATGGTTTAAAATTGTATCAACCAATGTTTTCTTCTGAAAAGATATCATCTATTTTTTTCCATTTTTGGAAGAAAATATTCCTAGACATACAACAGGTGAGAACTAAGTAATTTTAAAGAAACAAATGAAATGAAAATATTCTGTAAATAGAATGAAATGAAAAGCTGTGTTTTAAATAGGAGCTAAATATTAAACAGAATTTTTGTACCAGGCATTTGAATTACTGCACCAGCTCTTTTGCCCATCAAGAGAGGCATTTAGCATTTCAGTCTTTTCCAAGGTGTTCATGATCTGCTATGCTGATCTCTGTGTGTGCCTAGGTGTGTGTGGAAGGGGGGGCATGTGAAGGGGAGTGTGTATGTTGGCTTTACAATTGTTGTGGCAGATTCATGCCTCAGCTCCACATTTTGTTTTAAAAAGGTCACACAGAGTGGATATGAAGTTTCCTATCAACAAGAGATCAATTCCCAAATCATCCATTTGACTCTACCTTATAAATCATGTGCTTTGTTGCATATTTTATCAAATATACTTTCAAGCCAGATGGAGGAAGGAGGATGTGGGAATCCCTCCACCATCTTGCAACTTTTATGCAAGTAGGTTTTCAAGAAAATCATCATTTCTCTTTTAAATATGTCTGGAACAGGCATGATGGTAGTGTCAACCTGCTGGAGCTTTTGTTGCTGGAAGAAGTTGTACAAAAGGATTGGTTTTTACATTGACCAGTTACTGAATCAAGCGCAGGAATACATTGGAAATTCAGCTGGGGGTTCCTTTCCCCAGCAGACTACTTCTAGAACGGGCTTGTACACTGAAGCTGACTCTTTTGCTCTCTTTTTGTTTCTTTCCTATTTTCTTGGCTTCTTTGCTGCTATCTAGACAATTTTGGAACTTTTTCCCGACTGAAATGGTTTCAATAGTCTGATTGTGATCATACATTTTTACAAGGAATTTTTAAAATCTTTCCTCGAGTTAAGAAAGTCAAGGACATGGGTCTTTTTCTTCCCTTATCAATATTGCAATGAAATTGATAAGTAAAGACCAACTCTTTATTTTTGTTTTTAACCCAAGTAGATAATTCCCATCCATTCATCCATTTTGTGGACCAATAGTTGCCATTCTGATGGAAGTTGTCACTTCTTAACAATAGGCATTCTGTGACTATGTTGACAGCACTTTGGGTGAAGATCCTAACTGGTCTTAGATACACATAGGGAGAAATTTGCTCAGCCAGTGTCAGTCTTAAGCATGCGTATCAGAAGATCTTTCTAGAGCTGGGAATTTTCCCATGAAAGGGATTCAGTTAGGGAAGAGACACTTGTGCCAGAGTTTTACATTCTTCTTGAACGCTGCTTAAGGAACTTAGATGCCATGTCCATTTGGATCTCTGTCTGCACAGAACTTTGTCATGCCAGTGCTTGAAATGCATCTTGAAGAGAATTCACTAGCACAGAATGAATGAGAGTGGAAGGGGTTGGTGGGGCTAACCAGGCCCAACCCCCCTGCCTAAACCAGGATACCTAGAGCCTCTTGCCCAGGATTCTATCTGGGTGTACTTTTAATGTCTTCAAAGATCCAGGCTCCACAATCTTTCTGGGCAGTCTGTGCCGTGGTTCAGTCACCCTCACAGTAAAGAAACATTTACTGATGTTCAAAGGCAATCTCCTGTATTTCAGTGTGTGCCCACTGCCTCTTGTCTTTTCACTCAGCATCACTGAAAAGACACTGATTCCCTCCCCTTTGCACTATTGCTTCCATATGTATGTGTGCTGCCATGTAGAGATATGGCAAAAACAGGTACTTCAGCTGCTTGGCTGTGTTGCCCCCTTGGGTCTCGGAGCCATCGTGTATATCAAAGATTTTAAGGAGCCAGACTGCCTCTTTCAGCCGCAGGCCCCGAAATAAAAACCATGGCCCTTTTCCCGTGCAAAAAAACTCCCCTGCGCCGGATCTGGATGGCAGATTGCAGGAGCCACTTGGTACTATCAAACCAGCCCGACTTTGCACTGGTGCCACCTTGGGTCTGGGAACCATCCTGCGTATCGTGGATTTTCAGGAGCCAGCCGGCCACTCCCAGCCACAGGCCCCCAAAAACAAACCACGGCCCTTTTATCTGGCAAAAAAACTCACCTGCCCCGCTTCTGGATGGCATATTGCAGGAGCCACTTTGTACTACAAAACCAGCCCGACTTACAAGTTGTGCCAATTTTGGTCTGGGAACCATCCTGCGTATCGTGGATTTTCAGGAGCCAGCCGGCCACTCCCAGCCACAGGCCCCCAAGAATAAACCACGGAAGTTTTCCCTGGAAAACAAGACTCACGTGCCCCAGTTGTGGATGGCAGATTGCAGGAGCCACTTGGTACTATCAAACCAGCCCGACGTTGCACTGGTGCCACCTTGGGTCTGGGAACCATCCTGCGTATCGTGGATTTTCAGGAGCTAGCAGATGACTCCCTGCCACAGGCCACCAAAAAAAAACCTCGGCCCGTTTCCCTGGCAAACATAACTCACCTGCCCCACTTGTGGATCTCCGATTGCACGAGTCACTTGGTACTACAAACCAGCTCGACTTGGCAGTGTTGCCACCATGGGTCTCGGAAATATGCTCCGTATCGTGGATTTTCAGGAGCTAGACGGGCACTCCAAGCCACAGGCTGCCAAAAAAAAACCTCAGCCCTTTTCCCTGGGAAAGAAAAGTCACCTGCCCTGCTTCTGGATGGCAAATTGCACGAGCCACTTGGTACTATCAAATCAGCCCAACTTGGCAGTGTTGCCCCCTTGGGTCTCAGAGCCATCCTGCGTATCACGGATTTGCAGGAGCCAGCCGGCGACACCCAGGCATAGGCGCCCAAACACAAACCACGGCCCTTTTCTCTGGCAAAAAAAATCAGCTGCCCTGCTTCTTGATGGCAGATTGCAGGAAACACTTGGCACTGTCAAACCAGCCTGAATTGACACTGGTTCCATCTTGGGTCTGGGAAAACTCCCACGTGCCATGGATTTTTAGGAGCCAGCTGGCAACTCCAATCCATAGCCACCCAAACACAAACCATGGCCCTTTTCCCTGGCAAACAAAACTCAGCTGCCCCGCTTCTGGATGGCAGATTGCAGGAGCCAATTGCTACTTTAAAACCAGCCAGACATGGCACTGGTGCCACACTGGGTCTGGCAAACATCCTGCGAATCGTGGATTTTAATGAGCCAGCCAGCCACTCACTGCCACAGGCGCCCAAACATAAACAAGGCCCTTTTTCCTGGCAAACAAAACTCACCTGCCCGGCTTCTGCATAGCAGATTGCAGGAGGCACTTGTTAATAAAAACCAGCCCGATATGGCTGTGGTGCCACCTTGGGTCTGGGAACCATCCTGTCTATCGTAGATTTCCAGGAACCATTCGGACACTTCAGGAAATAGGCCCCCAGTCACAAACCTGGCCCCGTTTCCCTGGCAAGCAAAACTCAACTGCCCCGCTTCTGGTTAGAAGATTTCAGGAGACACTTGGCACTATCAAACCAGCCAGACTTGGCAGTGTTTCCACCTTGGGTCTGCAAAACATCCTGCATATTGGGGATTTTCAGGATCCAGCCGTCCACTCCGAGCCACAGGCCCCCAAACTAAAACCACGGCCCTTTTCTCTGAAAACAAAACTCACCAGCCCCTTTTCTGGATGGCAGATTGCAGGAGCCACTTGGAACTGCCAAACCAGCCCGTCTTGGTACTGGCGCCACATTGGCTCTGGAAACCTTCCTGCGTATCATGGATTTGCAGGAGCCTGCCGGCCACTCCCGGCCATAGGCCCCCAGACATAAACATCGGCCCGTTTCCCTGGAAAACAAAAGTAACCTGCCCCACTTCTGGATGGCAGATTGCAGGAGCCACTTTGTACTACAAAACCAGCCCGACTTGGCACTGGGTCCACCTTGAATCTGGGAACCATCTTGTGTATCGTGGATTTTCCGGAACTGGCCGGCCACTCCCAGCCACAGGCCCTCAAACACAGACCACGGCCCCTTTCTCTGGCAAACAAAACTCACCTGCCCTGCTTCTGAATGGCAGATTGCAGGAGCTACTTGATACTATGAAACCAGCCTGACTTGGCACTGGTGCTACCATGGGTCTGGAAACAATCCTGCCTATCGTAGATTTTCAGGAACCATCTAGACACTGCAGGTTATAGGCCCGCAGACACAAACCTGGGCCCGTTTCCCTGGCAAGCAAAACTCAGCTACTCGCTTCTGGATGGTAGATTGTAGGAGAAACTTGGTACTATCAAACCAGCCTGACTCGGCATTGGTGCCACCTTGGGTCTTCAAATCATCCTGCTTATCGTAGATTTTCAGGGTCCAGCCGGCCACTCCCAACCATTGGCCCTAAGACTCAAACCTCAACCCGTTTCACTGGCAAAAAAAAATCACCTGCCCCGCTTCTGGATGGCAGATTGCAGGAGCCACTTGGTACTATCAAACCAGCCCATCTTAGTACTGGTGCCACCTTGTGTCTGGGAACCATCCTGCGTAACGTGGATTTTCAAGAACCATCCGGACACTGCAGGCAATAGGCCCCCAGAAAAAAACCTGGGCCCATTTCCCTTGCAAGCAAAACTCAATTGACCCACTTCTGGATGTCAGATTGCAGGAGCCACTTGGTACGATAAACCAGCCCGATTTGGCACTAGTGCCACCTTGGGTCTTGCAAACCAGCCTGTGAATCGTGGATTTAAAGGCGCCAGCCAGCCACTCCCTGCCACTGGCCCCCAAACAAAAACAAAGGCTCTTTTCCCTGAAAAACAAAACTTACCTGCCCCGTTTCTGGATGGCAGATTGCAGAAGCCACTTTGTACTATCAAACCAGCCTGACTTGGCACTGGTGGCACCTTGGGTCTGGGAACCATCCTGCCTATCGTAGATTCTCCAGGACCAGCCAGCCACTACCGGCCATAGGCCCCCAGACTCAAACGTGGTCCCGTTTCCCTGGCAAACAAAACTCAGCTGCCCCTCTTCTGGATGGCAGATTGCAGGAGGCACTTGCTAATAAAAACCAGCCCGATATGGCTGTGGTGCCACCTTGGGTCTGGGAACCATCCTGTCTATCGTAGATTTCCAGGAACCATTCGGGCAGTGCAGGAAATAGGCCCCCAGACACAAACCTGGGCCGTTTCCCTTGCAAGCAAAATTCCACTGCCCCGCTTCTGGATGGCAGATTGCAGGAGACACTTGGTACTATCAAACCAGCTCGACTTGACACTGGTGCCACCTTGGGTCTGGGAACCATCCTGCGTATCGTGGATTTTCAGGAACCAGCCGGCCACTCCCAGCCACAGGCTCGCAAACACAGACAACGGCCCCTTTCTCAGGCAAACAAAACTCACCTGCCCCGTTTCTGGATGGCAGATTGCAGGAGCCACTTGGTACTATCAAACCAGCCCATCTTAGTACTGGTGCCACCTTGGGTCTGGGAACCATCCTGCGTATCATGGATTTTCAGGAGCCAGCCTGCAACTCCCAGCCACAGGCCCTCAAAAAAAAACAACATCCCTTTTCCTTGGAAAAAAAAACTCACCACCCAGCTTTTGGATGGCCGATTGCAGGAGCCACTTGGTACTACAAAACCAGCCCGACTTGCAAGTGGTGCCAACATGCGTCTCGGAACCAACTCCCGGCCATAGGCCCCCAGACACAAACCTCTGCCCGTTTCACTGGCAAACAAAACTCACCTGCCCCGCTTCTGGATGGCAGATTGCAGGAGCCACTTTGTACTACAAAACCAGCCCGACTTGCAAGTGGTGCCAACATGCGTCTCGGAACCATTCTGCGTATCGTGGATTTTCAGGAGCCAGCCGGCCAATCCCAGCCACAGGCTCCCAAGAACATACCACGGCACTTTTCCCTGGAAAACAAGACTCACCTGCCCCAGTTGTGGATGGCAGATTGCACGAGCCACTTGGTACTATCAAACCAGCCCGACTTTGCAATTTTGCCCACTTGGGTCTCGGAGCCATTCTGCATATCATGGATTTTGAAGAACCAGAGGGCCACTCTCAGCCGCAGGCCCCGAAAGAAAGAACATGGCCCTTCTACCTGGTAAAAAAAAGTCACCTGCCCCGCTTCTGCAGGGAAGACTGCAGGAAACACTTGGTACTATCCAACAAGCCTGACTCGGCACTGGTGCCACCTTGGGTCTGGGAACCATCCTGCTTATCGTGGATTTTCAGGAGCCAGCCTGCAACTCCCAGCCACAGGCCCTCAAAAAAAAACAACATCCCTTTTCCTTGGAAAAAAAAAACTCACCACCCAGCTTTTGGATGGCCGATTGCAGGAGCCACTTGGTACTATAAACCAGCCCGTCTTGGCTTTGGTGCCACCTGGTGTCTGAGAACCATCCTGCGTATCGTGGATTTTCAGGAGCCAGCCGGACACTCCAGGCCATAGGCCCCCAAAAAGAAACCTCGGCCCGCTTCCCGGGAAAAGAAAACTCACCTGCTCAGCTTCTGGATGGCAGATTGCAGGACCCACTTGGTACTATCAAAAAAGCCTGACTTTGCACTGGTGCCACCTTGGGTCTGTTAACCATCCTGCCTATCGTGGATTTTCAGGGGCCAGGTGGCCACTCCCAGCCACAGGCCCTCCAAGGAAAACAACGTCCCTTTTCCCTGGCAATCAAAACTCACCTGCCTCGCTTCTGGATGGCAGATTGCAGGAGCTAATTTGTGCTATCAAACCAGCTCGACTTGGCACTGGTACTACCTTGAGTCTGGGAACCATCCCGTGTATCGTGGATTTGAATGACCCAGCCGGCCACTCCAAGCCTTATCGCCCAAAGACAAACCAGGCACTTTTCCCTGGCAAACAAAACTCAGCTGTCCCGCTTCTGCATTGCAGATGGCCAGAGCCACTTGGAACTGCAATATCAGCCTGACTTGGTAGTGTTGCCAGCTTGGGTCTGGGAGCCATCCTGCATATCAAAGATTTCAAGGTGCCAGGCGGCCACTGCCAGCCACAGGCCCCCAAACACAAACCACGGCCCTTTTCTCTTGCAAACAAAACTCACCTGCCCCGCTTCTGGATGGCAGATTGCAGGAGCCACATGGTACTATCAAACCAGCCCGACTTGGCACTGTTACCACTTTGAGTCTGGGAACCATCCTGCCTATCGTGGATTTGCAGGAGCCAGCCGGCAACTCCCACCCACAGGCCCCCAAAAACAAACCAGGGCCCTTTTCCCTGGTAAACAAAACTCAGCTGCCCTGCTTCTGCATGGCACATTGCAGGACCCACTTGGCACCTTTAAACCAGCCTGACTTGGCAGTGGTGCCACCTTGGGTCTTGGAACGATCCTGCCTATCGTAGATTTTTAGGAGCCAGCCGGCCACTCCATGTTATAGGCCCCCGGAAAAAAACCTGGGCCCGTTTCCCTGAAAAGAAAACTCACCTGCCCCGCTTCTGTATGGCAGATTGCAGAAGCCACTTGGTATTATCAAACCAGCCCGACTAGGCACTGGTGCCACCTTGGATCTGGGAAGCATACTGCCAATGGTGGATTTTCAGGGTCCAGCCGGCCACTCCGAACCACCCACCCTGAAACACAAACCTCGGCCCTTTTATCTGGCAAACAAAATTCAGCTACCCGGCTTCTCCATGGCATATTGCAGGAGGCATTTGGTAATATCAAACCAGCGGGATTTGGCACTGGTGCCACCTTGGGTCTGGCAAAAATCCTGGGAACCGTGGATTTTAAGGCACCTGCCAGCCACTCCCTTCCACAGGCCCCTAAACAAAACCACGGCCCTTTTCCCTGGAAAACAAAACTCACCTGCCCCGCTTCTGGATGGCAGATTGGAGGAGCCACATGGTACTATCAAACCAGCCCGTCTTGGTACTATTTCCACCTTGGGTCTGGCAACCATCATGCGCATCGTGTATTTTCAAGCGCCAGCAGGCCACTCCCGGCAATAGGCCCCTAGACACAAACCTCGGCCCTTTTCCCAGACAAACAAAACTCACCTGCCTTGCTTCTCAATGGCAGATTGCAGGAGCCTCTTGGTACAACAAAACCTGCCCCATTTGGCACTGGTACCACCTTAGGTCTGGGAAAACTCCCGCGTATCGTGGATTTTCAGGAGCCAGCTGGCCACTCCCAGCCACAGGCCCTCAAACACAAACTACGGCCCTTTTGCCTTGCAAACAAAACTCAGCTGACCCGCTTCTGGATGGCAGATTGCAGGAGCCACTTCATACTATCAAACCAGCCCGACTTGGCACTGGTGCCACCATGGGTCTGGGAACCATCCTGCATATTGTGGATTGTCAGGAGTCAGCCGGTCACTCTCACCCATAGGCCCGCAAACACAAACCACGGCCCTATTCTCTGGCAAACAAAACTCAACTGCCCTGCTTCTGGATGGCAGATTGCAGGAAACACTTGGCAGTGTCAAACCAGCCTGACTTGGCACTGGAGCCACCTAGGGTCTGGGAAAATTCCCGCGTATCATGGATTTTAAGGAGCCAGCCGGCCACTCCCAGCCATAGCCCCCCAAACACAAACCACGGCCCTTTCCTCTGGCAAACAAAACGCAGCTGCCCCGCTTCTGGATGGCAGATTGCAGGAGCCAGTTGGTACTATCAAACCAGCCCGACTTGGCACTGTTGCCACCTTGGGTCTGGGAACCTTCCTGCATATCGTAAATTTTCAGGAGCCAGCCGGCACCTCCCATCCATAGCCAGCCAAACACAAACGTTGGCCTGTTTCCCTTGCAAACAAAAATCACCTGCCCCGCTTCTGGATGGAAGATTGCAGGAGCCACTTGGTACTATCAAACAAGCTCGACTTGGCGCTGGTGCCACATTGGGTCTGGGAACCATCCTGCGTATAATAAATTTTCAGGATCAAGCCGGCCACTCCCACCCATAGGCCCCCAGACACAAACCTCGGCCCTTTTCTCTGGCAAACAAAATTCAGCGACCCTGCTTCTGGATGGCAGATTGCAGGAGCCACTTGGTACTTTAAAACTAGCCCCACTTGTCAGTGTTGCTACCTTGGGTCTGGGAACCATCCTGCGTGTCAGGGATTTCTAGGGGCCAGCTGGCCACTCCCAGCCACAGGCCCTCCAACAACAACCACGTCACTTTTCCCTGGCAAACAAAACTCACCTGCCCCGCTCTTGGATGGCAGATTGCAGGAGCCACTTGGTACTATCAAACCAGCCCGACTTGGCACTGGTGCCACCTTGGCTCTGGGAACCATCCTGCGTATCGCGGATTTTCAGGGGCCACCCGGCCACCCCCAGCAATAGGCCCTCATACACAAAATACGGGAGATTTCCCGGGCAAACAAAACTCACCTGCCCCACTTCTGGATGGCAGATTGCCGGAGCAACTTGGTACTACCACAAAAGCCTGACTTGGCAGTGGTGCCACCTTTGGTCTGGGAGCCATCCTATGTTTCGTGGATTGCCAGGAGCCAGCCGGCCTCTCCCCGCCATAGGTCCCCACACACAAACCTCAACCCTTTTCTCTGCCAAACAAAACTCAGCTTCCCCGCTTCTGGATGGCAGATTGCAGGAGCCACTTGGTACTATAAAAGAAGCCCGACTTGGCAGTGTTGCCACCTTGGGTCTGGGAACCATCCTGCGTATCGTGGATTTTCAGGGGCCGGCGGAAACGCCCAGCCACAGAACACCGAACAAAACCTCGGTCATTTTCTCTGGCAAAAAAAACTCAGCTGCCCGGCTTCTGGCTTGCAAATTGCAGGAGCCACTTGGTAGTATAACACCAGCCCGACATGGCACGGGTGCCACCTTGTGTCTGGGAACCATCCTGCGTATTGTGGGTTTTCAGGAGTCAGCCGGGCACTCCTGGCCATCGGCCCCCAAACTCAAACCTCAGCCCTTTTCCCTGCAAACAAATCTCAGCTGCCCAGCTTATGGATGGAAGATTGCAGGAGACACTTGGTACCATCAAACAAGCCCGACTTGGCACTGGTGCCACGTTAGGTCTGGGAAGCATCTTGCATATTTTGGATTTTCAGGAACCAGCTGGGCATTCCCAGCCACAGGCTTCCAACACAAACAACGGTCTTTTTCCCCGGTAAAAAAAACTCAGCTTCCCAGCTTCTGGATGGCAGATTGCAGGAGCCACTTGGTACAATCACAAAAGCCTTACTGGACACTGGTGCCAGTTTGGGTCTCGGAACCATCCTGCGTAAAATGGATTTTCAGGGGCCAACCAGCAGCCCCCAGCAATAGGCCCTCCAACACAAAATAAGGGTGTTTTCCCGGGCAAATAAAAGTAACCTGCCCCGCTTCTGGATGGCAGATTGCAGGAGGCACTTGGTACTATCAAACCAGCCCGACTGGGCACTGGTGCCACCTTGGGTCTGGGAACCATCCTGCGTATCGTGGATGTTCAGGAGGCAGCCAGCCACTCCCAGCCATAGGCCCCCAAACAAAAACCCTGGATATTTACTCTGGCAAACAAAACTCAGCTCCCCTGCTTCTGGATGGCAGATTGCAGGATCCACTTGGCACTGTCAAACCAGCCAGACTTGGCACTGGTGCAACCTTGGTTCTGTGAAAACTCCCACGTATCATGGATTTTCAGGAGCCAGTTGGCCACTCACTTCAAAATCCCCCCAAACACAAAACCACGGCCCTTTTCTCTGGCAAACAAAACTCAGCTGCCTCACTTCTGGATGGCAGATTGCAGGAGCCACTTGGTACTATTAAACCAGCCCGACTTGGCACTGGTGCCACCTTGGGTCTGGGAACCATCCTGCATATCGTGGATTTTCAGGAGCCAGCCAGTCACTCGCAGCCACAGGCCCCCAAACACAAAACCACGGCCATTTGCCCTTGCAAAAAAAACCTCACCTGCCCCACTTCTGGATGGCAGATTGCAGGAGCCACTTTGTACTACTCTCAAACCTGCCTGAATTGGCACTGGTTCGACCTTGGGCCTGTGAAGCATCCTGTGTATCGTGGATTTTCAGGAGCCAGCCGGCTACTCCCAGCCACAGACCCCGAAACACAAACCACGGCTCTTTTCCCTGGCAAACAAAACTCACCTCTTCCGCTTCTGGATGGCAGATTGCAGGGGCCACTTGGTAGTATCAAACCAGGCCGTCTTGGAGCTGGTGCCACCTTGGATCTGGGAACCATCCTACGTATCGTGGATTGTCAGGAGCCCGCCGGCCACTCCCAGCCACAGGCCCCTGAACAGAAACCACGGCCCTTTTCCCTGGTTAAAAACTCACCTGCCCCAGTTGTGGATGGCACATTGCAGGAGCCACTTGGTACTATCAAACCCTCCCGACTTGGCCGTGTGCCAGCATGGGTCTTGGAAACATCAAGCATATCGTGGATTTTCAGGAGCTAGCCGGTCTCTCCCTGCCACAGGACACCAAAAACAAATCTCGGCCCTTTTCCCTGGCAAACAGAAGTCACATGCCCCACTTCTGGATGACAGATTGCTGGAGCCACTTGGAACCGCCAAATCAGGCTGACGTGGCAGTGTTGCCACCCTGGGTCTGGGAGCCATCGTGCATATCACAGATTTAAAGGACCCAGCCGGCCACTCCCAGCCACAGGCCTTGAAACACAAGCCTCGGCCCTTTTCCCTTGCTAACAAAACTCACCTCTTCCGCTTCTGGATGGCAGATTGCAGGAGCCACTTGGCACTTTAAAAAGAGCCTGACTTTGCACTGGTGCGACCTTGGGTATGGGAACCATCCTAAATATCGTGGACTGTCAGGAGCCAGACGGCCACTCCCAGTCACAGGCCCCCAAAAACAAACCACGGCCCTATTCCCTGGAAAACAAAACTCACCTGCACCGCTTCTGGATGGAAGATTGCAGGAGCCACTTGGTACTATCAAACCAGCCCCACTTGGCACTGGTGCAACCTTGGGTCTGGCAACCATCCTGCGTATAGTGGATTTTCAGGAGCCAGCCGCCACTCTTAGCCATAGGCCCCCAAACACAAACCTCGGCATTTTCCCTTGCAAACAAAACTCACCTGCCTCGTTCCTGGATGGAAGATTTCAGGAGCCAGTTGGTACTACCAAACCAGCCCTACTTGGCACTGGTGCCACCTTGGGTCTGGAAACCATCCTGCATATCGTGGATTTTCAGGGGCCAGCCGGCCACTCTGAGCAAAAGGCCCTCAATCAAAAACAACGACCCTTTTCCCCGGCAAACAAAACTCACCTGCCCCGCTTCTGGATGGCACATTGGAGGAGCCACTTTGTATCATAAAGCAGACCGATTTGGCACAGGTGCCACATGGGGTCTGGGAACCATCCTGTGTATCAAAGCATTTCAGGAGCCAGCCGGCCTCTCCCAGCGACAGGCCACCAAAAACAAATCGTGGCCCTTTTCCCTTGCAAAAAAAACTCAGCTCCCAAGCATCTGGATGGCAGATTGCTGGAGCCACTTGGTACCATCAAACCAGCCTGACTTGGCACTGGTGCCCCCTTGGGTCTGGGAAGCATCCTGCGTATCAAAGAATTTCAGTAGCCAGCCGGCCACTCTCGGCCATAGGCCCCCGAATGCAAACCTCGACCCTTTTCCCTTGCAAAAAATAATTACCTGCCCCGCTCCTGGATGGCTCATTGCATGAGCAACATTGTACTGTTGAACCAGCCCAACTTGGCACTGGTCCTACATTGGTTCTGGGAACCATCCTGTGTATCGTGGATTTTCAGGAGCCAGCCGGCCACTCCCAGTCACAGGCCCCCAAAAACAAACCACGGCCCTATTCCCTGGAAAACAAAACTCACCTGCACCGCTTCTGGATGGAAGATTGCAGGAGCCACTTGGTACTATCAAACCAGCCTTACGTGGCACTGGTGCAACCTTGGGTCTGGCAACCATCCTGCGTATAGTGGATTTTCAGGAGCCAGCCGCCACTCTTAGCCATAGGCCCCCAAACACAAACCTCGGCATTTTCCCTTGCAAACAAAACTCACCTGCCTCGTTCCTGGATGGAAGATTTCAGGAGCCAGTTGGTACTACCAAACCAGCCCTACTTGGCACTGGTGCCACCTTGGGTCTGGAAACCATCCTGCATATCGTGGATTTTCAGGAGCCAGCCGGCCACTCCGAGCAAAAGGCCCTCAATCAAAAACAACGACCCTTTTCCCCGGCAAACAAAACTCACCTGCCCTGCTTCTGGATGGCACATTGGAGGAGCCACTTTGTAGCATAAAGCAGACCGATTTGGCACAGGTGCCACATGGGGTCTGGGAACCATCCTGTGTATCAAAGCATTTCAGGAGCCAGCCGGCCTCTCCCAGCGACAGGCCACCAAAAACAAATCGTGGCCCTTTTGCCTTGCAAAAAAAACTCAGCTCCCACGCATCTGGATGGCAGATTGCTGGAGCCACTTGGTACCATCAAACCAGCCTGACTTGGCACTGGTGCCCCCTTGGGTCTGGGAAGCATCCTGCGTATCAAAGAATTTCAGTAGCCAGCCGGCCACTCTCGGCCATAGGCCCCCGAATGCAAACCTCGACCCTTTTCCCTTGCAAAAAATAATTACCTGCCCCGCTCCTGGATGGCTCATTGCATGAGCAACATTGTACTGTTGAACCAGCCCAACTTGGCACTGGTCCTACATTGGTTCTGGGAACCATCCTGTGTATCGTGGATTTTCAGGAGTCAGCTGGCCACTCCCGGCCACATGACCCTAGACACAAACCACGGCCCTTTTCCCTGGCAAACAAAACTCACCTGCCCCTCTTCTGGATGGCAGATTGCAGGAGCCACTTGTTGCTATCAAACCAGCCCAACATGGCACTGGTGCTGTTACCCAATCGATAAGTGACACAAAACTCAGATAAGTTTTGTGGGTGCTTTATTAAGGGCCGGGGGAGCTTGGGGGACTCACGTCCCTAAAACCCGAGCCTCCAAATTCACGTATGGGTGCTTCCCTCTTATACATGCGATTCACAACAAAGTCTCCAAGAAACAGTTCCCCGTTCCCCTTGCCTAGTCACAGACCCCTTGTCATACATTCCTTGGTTCACAAACAAGATCGTTAGTCTTCTGCTTATCTTATTCTAAGAGCATTGTATGCTGCCTCCAGACAGGTTGGCATTCTTACTTTCCTGCACTAGTTTAATTATTTATTAAATCCCTAAGACTACCTGCTAGGTTACACACAAAACCCAACACACTTTCAACGGCTACAAAACTACTTTTTAACAAACCAGTTCACACACAACTCACTATAATTAAACATTTTGCTAAATTTCATTTCTTTTCCAACATTTCCCCCCTTTTGAGCATCCTTCAGTCCTGCTGCGAGGATGCTCAATCAACCGTGTTTACAGTAACATCTTCATAACACGGTGGGGAGTGTTCTTCATTCTGCCGCCCGCGGGTCATCGTCTTCAGCAACCGGACAGATAGCCTCTTTTCCTTTTCAATCACACCTAAGAGGCATCTATATACAATCCATATAGTCACCAAAAAGTACTAAAAGCATTAGTACATACTGTATAGCAGACGCAATCCAGCCAGACAGGTGAAGCCCCAAAGAATCAAATACTGCTCCTATCCTGTTATGCTGTGCTTCCTTTTCAATTTCCTTGGTTTTTGTTTCCACTTCTGCCAGTTGAGAAATATCTTTCTCAACTTCAAGTGTAACATTTGGAATGTGTACACAGCAATGATCTATTCTCCTACTCAGGTAACCACAAACTCCATGCTCTTTTAACAGTAGCAAATCCTATGTCATTCTATTTTGTAGGGTCATTCTTGATGTAGCTTGCAATTGCAAATTTAGATCTTTAAATCCCTTCTTAGTAGCTGCCAACCTTTCTGTCTGTCCTAACAAATTGTTGATCATTTCCCTGTTTCTATATGTCGCTACCGGAGGGAATAATGACTCCAATATCCATCCAAATTGTACTCCTGAGCCAGGTTCATGCCACTGCTCCTCTAGGGATTCTTCCCTCTTTCTGAGTCCTTTCCTTTGGATCAATCTATTCTGTTTCCAGTATGGACACAATGTGGGAACCCCTAGGGTGATTTGTGTTACTGATCCATCTAGAGGTAAATGTGTGGTCCACTGTCCGTGTCCCAACACCCAGACTAAATTTCCAGGGCTATGCACAGTAGTATATCTGCAATCTATAGGTCCATCCATGGTCTCTCTGCTAACCGTGTGATCATACCCCCTACACTCGCATCCCCACTTTAATGCCATTTTCACCGGTACCAATCTGATTCGGTCTTCCGGTGTATCACATGTAAAAACCTCAGTACAATTCCAATCCTCTTTTTGCGGTCTGAACTCTCGGGAAGATGTAGACGTGATAAGGGCCCTATAACGTGACTGATTCTTTACTCCTGACCATTGGATGCACCATTGTACTTCCTCAAGGTAATTATAGTGTTCCAAAACACTAGGTCCCCATAATGTCTTCCAACTATTCCATGCGTCAAAATTCTGTGTGACATTCTGACAACTCATCTCATTTCGTTGGGATTTCGTTCTTATTCGTACTGTATTGCATGGCTCATCTATTGGGGTTGCAATTAAACACCTCCTGGTATTTTGAATCCAACCATAATGATTGGATTTCTTTTCACATTCCTCTCTAGTCATAGCCCGAATGGTCATACACAAATCCCTCCATACATCTACTGGTTTGGGAACTGACTGGCAGGACCATGAAACATTCTTGAATGTTTCAGGCATTTTGGTTACCGGTATTATTCCCCAGGGAATTGGTTCACCTGCAGCCTGTGGTAATGGCAGGCAAGCTGTTATTTTAGTCACATTCTGCATGATCCCAAAATCTCTGATTAATCCTACCACTAAGTTTTCCTGCTCAGTATTTCATTTTATTGTATCATTAACCTCCCGTCTACTCCTTCTACCGTGTCTCTGTAAGGATAACATCATTCTGTCATGCCTCCACCATGCATTTCTTATTCTAGGATTAGTGACACTCGACCACCCACAACCTTTGCCTTCCTTCCCCCACCAACTGGTCCTGTCCTCTATTCTGTCCCAGGTCAGTTCCCTATTTTGCTTCCACCATTTGACCCAAAGGTTCCTTTGATATCTTGATCTTACTAGGAAGGAAGAATTTATTCTGAGAGGTGGCCCATCCCACATGTCCACTGCCATTGATACTGGATTAACCTTTATGTTTTCAGCACGATCCCCTGTCTATGGCAAAACCCTCATACTCACTCTTTTGAAATCAAAACTATCCTGTATTTTGACCAAACATGTATATTCTCCCGTATCGTTTGTGGTTACCTTGGTAAGATTCAGTACCGTGTTTCCTTGTTGTTTATCCTGATCCCAACCGACTCCTATCTTGCCTCGGCTTCTTTCAGCCCCCCGTTGCCATATTGCAATAACTTCACCGGCCTCAACTTTCTGGCTGTCAAATATAACACAAGTTAGTTGAACATCCATCCCTTCCATGACTGTAACCTTTGTTTCTTCAACTGTACTAGAGTAGACCCTTGAACGGGTACTAGTCTCATGATCACTAGCAGTAGTATAATTAAGAAGGCGGCTTTGCGCGGGAGATCATCCGGGTTGGAGACACTATCTGGGTTTCCCATTGGAACGGTGCCTTCTTTACCCTGGTGTAATGGATCCAAGCATCCATCCCCTGGACCTTCACCGCCGTGTAGGTCGTCATCATCACCTGGTGGGGTCCGCTCCATGATTCCCGTAGTGGATCCGTGATCCACTTCTTGACGTACACCTGGTTCCCAGGCTGGATGTCGTGGACAGAATTCTCCAGTGTGAGCGGTCTATTCCACTGTAACGTATTTCTTAAAGAATTCAAGATCTTATTAAGTGACATAACATACTCTGCAATCGCCTGGTCCCCACTCACATGTACCTCCCCTTTTAATACAGTTGCATGATATGGTTTGCCATATAATATCTCATATGGACTTACGCCTACCTTTTCCCTTGGTTTAATTTGAATCCTGCATAGGGCCAAAGGCAAAGTTTGAGGCCAGTGCAGTTTAGCTTCCTGGCAAATCTTTTTGATTTGTCCTTTCAGGGTTTGATTCATCCTTTCCACCTGCCCACTAGACTGAGGTCTCCAGGGGGTATGCAAATTCCAGGTTATATCTAACAATCGTGCTAATTCCTGCACTACCCCGGCTATAAAATGCGGACCCCTATCTGATGACAATCCTAAAGGTACTCCAAATCTTGGTATTATTTCTTTTAACAAGGTTTTTACCACCTCCTTAGCCTGATTAGTTCTACATGGAAAAGCTTCCGGCCACCCTGAGAATGTACATACGTACACTAACAAGTATCTGTATCCCTGTGCCCTAGGCAATTCAGAAAAATCAACTTGCCAGTAATCTCCTGGTTGTGGTCCGACTTGCAACTTTCCCATTTGTATTTGTCTCCTAACTACTGGATTATTTTTCAAACATACCGGGCACATTGCATTAACTCTTTTTGCCATTGTTAACATCTGATTAGAGATTATCTCATTCTTCAAAAATTTTACCAATACTTCTGCCCCCCAATGACATTTATTATGTTCTGATTCCAAAATAAATTTCATTATGCGGGTAGGTAACACTATTTGTCCCATTGGTGTAACGTACCATCCAAGTTGATTCCTCTGTGCCACTAGGAAGTTTATTAGTTTTCCATCTTCTATTGAATATTTGGGCTCCTGATTCAGGTATGGGGTAGCCGGATTTGTTCTTACCGGTACCAATGCCATTTGAGTCCATACTTCCTGTGCCACTTGCCGTGCTGTAACATCAGCAAATCGATTTCCTCTGTAAACGTCTCCTTCCGCAGTCTGATGTCCTCTAACATGCATTACTGCAACTGCTTTGGGACTGTGTACCACATCCAGTAGCTGTAGCACTTCTTCCCGGTGCTTGATGTTGGTTCCCTGTGAATTCAAAAGCCCCCTTTCCTTCCATAACGCCCCATGTACATGAACCACACCAAAGGCATATTTAGAATCTGTCCAGATATTAACCCTTTTGTCCTTGCTCAAATACAGGGCTCTGGTGAGTCCAATCACCTCTGCCTTCTGGGCCGAAGTTCCAGGTAACAAAGCCTTTGCCTCTATTACCTGATCCAATGTTACCACTGCATACCCGGCATAGCGAGTCCCATTCGCGACAAAACTGGATCCATCAGTGTATAGTTCCCATTCAGGTTCTTCCAATGGTTCATCCTTTAGGTCGGGTCTACTGGCATATACTTGTTCAATTACCTCTACGCAATCTTGCACCAGTCCCCCAGCCTCCTGGTCACTGCGTAAAAACTCTGCTGGATTAACATGATTAGTAGTCCTTATTTCAATATCATCCTGTTCTCTCAGGATGGCCTGGTATTGCAACATTCGACTGGATGATAGCCAGTGACCCCCCCTTTTGCTCCAAAACGGCCATGACCATATGGGGAACAAACACTTTCATTTTTGCCCCCAAAGTCAATTTCCGGGCCTCTTGAATAAGAATTATTGTTGCCGCCACGGCTCGTAAACACGAGGGCCACCCGGAACTTACCGAATCCAGTTGTTTAGAGAAGTATCCCACTGGCCTCTTCCAGGATCCCACCTTCTGGGTGAGGACCCCCAATGCCAGTTTTTGCCTCTCATTCACGTACAACTGGAATTCCTTGGTCACGTCAGGGAGTCCTAGGGCTGGAGCCTCCTTTAGTGCCTGCTTCAATTCCTGGAAGGCCTTCTTTTGCTGTGTCGTCCACTCCAACCGATGCTGCTTCAAGGCCTCATATAGTGGCTTGGCTAGGAGACCGAAATTCATGATCCACAGTCGACACCATCCCACCATTCCTAGAAAAGATCTCTATTCCTGATGGTTACGAGGCAAAGGAATAGCACATATTGCCTCTATTCGGTTTACTCCCAAACGTCTCTGCCCTTGTGTGATCTCACAACTGAGGTAAATAACGCTATTTTTGACCAATTGAGCTTTTTCCTTAGAAACCCTATACCCTGCTTGGCCAAGCATGTTGAGTAATTTAATTGTTAATTCCACGCACATTTCCCTTTCCTTAGTAGCCAGAAAGATGTCGTCCACGTACTGCAGGACTACATACAAGGATGGGGATATTGTTACCTGGGTTATCTTCCATTCCTCCAGCTCCTTGGCCAGTTGGTTTCCAAAAATAGTAGGGGAGTTTTTAAATCCCTGTGGGATTCTGGTCCACGTAAGCTGCTTCTTTCTCCCAAAATCAGGACTCTCCCACTCAAAGGCAAAATATTTCCTACTCTCTACTGCCAGTGGGATGCAGAAGAAGGCATCTTTAAGGTCAATCACTGAGAACCATTTAAACTCCTCCGATACAGATGTTAACAAGATATAAGGATTAGCAACAACTGGATGTATGTCTTTCACTATTTCATTAATAGCCCTTAAGTCCTGTACCAAACGGTACTTACCATTAGGTTTCTTTACTGGAAAAATTAGAGTATTATACTCCAATTCACATTCCTGTAATATTCCTTGAACCAAAAATTGTTTAATTAACGGGGCTACTCCCCTCCTTGCCTCAAGCTTCAAGGGGTATTGTTTTATCCTCACTGGTCGGGCCCCTTCCTTTAGTTCCACCTTTACTGGCTGCGCAGCTTTAGATTTTCCGGGGACCCCTGACTCCCATACCCAGGGTACTACAGCCTGCTCAATTTCTTCTGGAATAGGAGAGGCATCCACTTCCTTGATCACAAAAATGCCTGCTATTTGTTCCTCAGGTATTTCCAATTTCACCCTTCCCCCTTCAAATATTATTTTCACATTAAGTCGGGACAACAGGTCTCAGCCAAGAAGGGGTGTGGGGCAGTTTGGCATATACAAAAATTGGTGATCTAATTCCTTCCCCCCAAACCTAAGATTTAAAGGTTGTAAAAATGGTTGTTCCTCTAGCTTCCCTGTTGCCCCCACCACCTGTACCGTTGTGTCACTCAAAGGTCCCAATTGTCTATTGAGTACAGAATACGTAGCTCCAGTGTCTACCATAAATTCTTGATCCTTTCCATCTATTTCTAAAACTACCCTTAAATCCTTTTCTAGTCAGCTTTGATTCTGATAGTTTCCCAAAACTAGTGCTTGAGCGGCCTCTGCTGATCCTCCCGTAAATCCTCCCACAGGAGCGTTCCCCATTGGACCCGTCCTTAATCCTATGTTTCCCATGCCCATACCTCCTCTAACCGGGCATTCATTTTTCCAGTGTCCCAATTGTCGGCAAAATGCACACTGGTTGGATCCAACCTCCCCATGTTAGGTGCAAACCCAAATCCTCCCCGACCTCTTGCCAACCCCCTTTGTTCGCGATTAGCTCCTCCCCGACCTCGACCCCTAATGGGTCTTCCTCCTGCCCCTGTCTGTTGCATTACAGCCAGAATACTAGCTTGTTGTCTTTTTGCAGTTTCTTTTTCCCTGTTGTTGTATACCTTCCACGCTACCTCCAGCATTTTATCCAAACTCCTAGTATCCTCTCCTTCCAGCTTTTGTAACTTTTTCCTAATATCCTCTTGTGATTGCCCCATAAACAACAATGCCAATTGAAGTTTTCCTGATTGATTCTCTACATCTAAATTAGTAAACTTCTGAGCCATGTCTTTTAATCGTTCTAAAAAGGCAGACGGAGACTCATTCTTGTCCTGCTTGACCGAATACAACTTAGACCAGTTCATAGTCTTAGGTATTCCTGTCCTAATTCCTTCCACCCACAATTCCTGATATCGTTTTACAGCCCTTATTCCTCCCGTAGAGTTTGGGTCCCACTTAGGTTCCTCACTTGGTACCAATTCATCAACTGTCTCATTTAGTTGTCTCAACCGAATTTCCTCACGAGCCTTTTCTCTAGTGGCTCTATTAACCATTTCCTTTTCCGTGGAATCCATTATAGTATCTAATAATACCTGTAAATCATTCCAGTCCGGATTCTGAGTCTTTATTACCATTTTAACCACCCTTGCCACCCTTTCAGGATCCTCCCGATAACTCCCCGCTGATTGCTTCCATATTACCAAATCCCCAGGGGAGAAAGGCACCTTTATAAGTATCCTTTCTCCCTGTGGTCCCACAGCTTCCCTTAACGGTGCAATTAACTGTGGCCCCTTCTGCCCCTTCCTTCCCTTGCGAGTCCGCCCTGCTAACGGAGTTCTTTTAACACTCTCATTCTTCTCACCATCACCACCATCACTATCACTCTCACTAGATCCCGTTTTTATAGCTATATCCGCAGGGGGAGCAGGGGGCACATTAGGAGCAACCGGAACCCTCGGAGGTGCTATACAATAAGAAAAATCTTCCTCGACTGAAGGATACAAATTACGCTCCTTTCTTTCTTTACATCCCACACACTCCCTCTCATCATTCACTTCTAAAACCAAAATACCGCACTCCTTTTGCCATTCCTCTTTCCGGTACAAAACGAAAAACAAATCCAAATATGGTATTTCATCCCATTTCTCATTTCTCCTTAAAAATTGCATCAAAGATTCCATTATCCCCAATTCCAGTGTACCATTCACCGGCCATCCCGCTTCCCCAATCTCATATTCGGGCCACCAATGATTACAATAATCTATCATTTTACTTTTATCCAATTCTTGATAATACCCCTCACTTTTCCACTGTTTCAATATATAACCTAATGGTGTATTTCCAGGTATTTTACCTTGGCTTGCACTAAGGTTTTAAAAATTTTAGAAGACATCATATTAAAACCTTTAATTCCACCTTTAATCCCAATAAACCAATATACCTTAAACCAATATACCTTCTCGCCGTCCTTCCCTAAAACAAACAGGAGGCGAGTTCCAGTCCTGCGTCCTTAGACGTCTTATGGCAGGAGCCTAGGCTTTTTTTTTTTACCAACCACCAAATCCAAATCCAATTATCACCTTTTTCCAATATAAAGCACCTTCGGGCTTACCTTGGCAGTTGTCCGACAGGCGCGGCGTCCACCACGACCGATGTCTCCCCGAGAAGTGCTCGGTGCTGGCTTGGAGTGGATCCAGACGCGAACCGCCCCAGAAACCGTCGGAGTCCTGCCGCGGTCGCCAGAAAACTGTTGCCCGATTGATAAATGACACAAAACTCGGATAAGTTTTGTGGGTGCTTTATTAAGGGCCCGGGGAGCTTGGGGGACCCCTGTCCCTAAAACCCGAGCCCCCAAATTCACGTATGGGTGCTTCCCTCTTATACATGTGATTCACAACAAACTCTCCAAGAACCAGTTCCCCGTACCCTGTACCTAGTCTCCAAGAAACAGTTCCCCATTCCCCTTGCCTAGTCACAGACGCCTTGTGATACATTCCTTGGTTCACAAACAAGATCATTAATCTTCTGCTTATCCTATTCTAAGAGCATTGTATGCTGCCTCCAGACAGGTTAACATTCTTACTTTCCTGCACTAGTTTAATTATTTATTAAATCCCTAAGACTACCTGCTAGGTTACACACAAAACCCAACACACTTTCAACGGCTATAAAACTACTTTTTAACAAACCAGTTAAAAAAACTCACTGTAATTAAACATTTTGCTAAATTTCATTTCTTTTCCAACAGTGCCACCTTGGGTCTGGGAACTCTCGGCGTATCGTGGATTGTCAGGAGCCAGCCGGCCACTCCCAGCCACAGGCCCCCGAACACACAACATGGCCCTTTTCTCTAGGAAACAAAAGTCAGGTGCCCCACTTCTGGATGGCAGATTGCAGGAGCCACTTGGTACTATAAAACCAGCCCGACTTGGCACTGGCGCCACCTTTGGTCTGGGAATCATCCTGCGTATTGTAGATTTTCAGGAGCCAGCCTGCCACTCCAGGCCATAGGCCCCCAGACATAAACCTCGGCCTGTTTCCCTGGCAAACAGAACTAACCTGCCCCGCTTCTGGATGGCAGATTGCAGGAGCCACTTGGTACTATCAAACCAGCCTGACTTGGCAGTGGTGGCACCTTGGGTCTGGGAACCATCCTGCGTATCGTGATTTTTCAGGATCGAGCCGGCCACTCCCAGCCACAGGCCCCTGAACACAAACCTCGGCCCTTTTCCCTTTCTAACCAAACTCACCTGCCCCGCTTCTGGATTGCAGAATGCAGGAGCCACTTGGCAATGTCAAACCAGCTTGACTTGGCACTGGTGCCACCTTGGGTCTGGGAACCATCCTGCGTATCATGGATTTTCAGGAGCCAGCGGGTCACTCCCAGCCACAGGCCCACAAAAACAGACCTCGGCCCTTTTCCCTGGAAAACAAAACTCACCTGCCCAGCTTCTGGATGGCAGATTGCTAGAGCAACTTTGTACTATATAACCAGCCCAACTTGAACTGGTGCCACAGTGGGTCTGGGAACCATCCTGCGTATCCTGATTTTCAGGAGCCCGTCGGCACGTCTACGGCCACAGGCCCCAAAACACAAACCTCGGCCCTTTTCTCTGGCAAAAAAAACTTAGCTGCCTCGCTTCTGGATGGCAGATTGCAGAAGCCACTTGGTACTATCAAATCAGCCCGACTTGTCACTGGTGCCACCTTTTGTCTGATAAACATCCTGCATATCAAAGAATTTCAGGACCCAGCCTTAACAATTGTTTAGCAGCCTTTAAAGGTGGTTTCTGACAAACAGGGCTGAAGCAGATCTTCAAAATATCCAGCAGATCAATATCCATTGAAGCAAATTCTCCTGGCCAGTCACCTTGCTGCTGCTGCTATTTCACCCTCCATACCTGCTGATCCGGCCTAACAATGCTGCAGCAAAAATATTTTGATTAAGGTAGGCACATTTTCAGAGATGCAGGGAAAATCCCCTTGGATGATGATTCCAAGGCATAACTTGATGGAGCAATTTATGTAACCTTGATTACTGGCAATATCTAAGTTGGTGAGTTCACCATCTTCCAGCATCACTTCAGAAAATAAATGTTTGATCCACAAAAAACATATTTCATATGTCCTGTCTACCTGCTTCATTGCAGCCAATGAATAGGCTACATTCCATAAGCAAAGGGTTTATGATCCTATCTTACTTTCAACTGTGATAATTATTTATTTTTTTCTAAATCAGACACTGTCTATTCATAAGATTCAGATGCCCATGGTAGGGGTGTAATTCAATTCACATGTTAAAAATATCCTTCTTGTTATCTTTTCTTTTAATTATCCACACGTAACATCAGTCTGAGAGCTGAAGAAAACCCCTTCATTTGCTGTTTGCCAAGTATCATCTACGTGATACAAATTCTACTTGAGAAATCACACCCATTCATTGCAATGTAAACAACCTTTTCTTCATCATTAGGTATTTTGGTGAAGTGAATGATTAGAACATAAGCAAGGGCATTTGTTCAAGATGCTCCAGAAAGAGCTGTGGTCTGTTCTCTTCTTTGCTGCCTATGTTAGCACTGAGCTGCAAAAAATGAAAGACTACTAGGAAAAGTGTTACTTTTAGTCTAAATTCGAAAATGATGTTTGAAATGCCCGGTTAAATGAAAAGGTGCTCTTTTAAATGATGGCATCTTAAGGGAAAAATCAGCTTTTAGGAGGTTTAGAGACAGTTGCTTCTGGAAAAAAAAAATAATTGGAGGCATCTCAGGTCTTTAGCCATCCCATCTTGAAGATTGATTCAAAACACAGTTCCTTCATACAGGAAGAAGAGAGGACCATAGGTGGCAACCCACTTGAAAATGGAGTTCTATTTCTTTCTGGTTGGGATTACCGGACACCATTTTTTGTGAAGTCGAGGGACTGCAGTTAGCTCTCCACTAATTTCCTTCCCTGAAATTCATCTGCATTTGCTCCTTTTTCTGGAGTCCCCATTTATTAGTATGCATAGATGGTATACTCCATCAATGCATGAATAACAGAAGGGATAATGTGCCTTTTGCTGCTATCTTCTTTTGCTGCTCCATTTTGCTTGCTTTGTTCTTGCTTTCTGTCAAAGAAATGCTAGCAAAAGCCCTCCTCAAGTCTTGCTGTGAAGACAGACTGCCAGAAAGGTAGAGAAACTTCAGACATTTCCAAGACCCGTGTAGCACGTGTCTTGGTCAATTTCTATGCAGATCCTTTCTTCCAGCAGGACTTGTTTGCACTGTTAGCGAACACTGAACTGAATCCAATACAAAAGCAGTGGCTAGAGGAACCATTCTCTTTTCATTTGAATGGTGATAAAAATGCGTATCAAATCAAAGCATTTTAGAGCAGCAGGAAGATTTTCTATGCAGCTAGCAAATCATAACAAGATGCCTATTCACCAGCTGGGTTCCTTTCGGAATTTACAAGAATTCCCGACAGAAAACACAGCTTAGTAAACTACCAATCAAAGTCACAATATCTAGAAAGGTGACAGGAAAAAGAGCAAGAGGAAGAAAACCAAAAAGAAAACCAAAGGAAGCCAGAAATAAGGCACAACCTCTCCTCCTTTTCTGCTTACTACAGTACCTTAGAAGTGCCTTCAAGTTTCCTAACAGTCACATCAGTAGAAAAGTGTGCCAAGAACAATTGTGGAAAACTGTGGAAAACCCTTCTATCCCAAGAGAAACATAGGGTTTGCTTTCACGACCATTAAATCTGCATGCAATGCCTACGGTAAGGGTATGTTTTGTATATTCAAGAACAATTGAAAACTCTTTCTGAATTGAAGGGACTGCTTTTTGTTTGTTATGAATGACTTGGCTAAATATGGCGCATGTTAAAATACTGCAGACATGTGGTTCATTTTAGAGATGCCAACTGCAAAGGAGGGAAGCATTTTGTGTGCTTAAGAAGTAATGAATTGGAGAGTGCTTTTGTTACTTCTTTAGAAGGTTAGAATATGCCAAAAAGATGCTAGCTGGGGACTTGCAATTAATGAATTATTTGCTGTAAGTAGGTCAAATGACATTAGCTTTCAAAAAGGAAAAGTAGTCTTATTCCAAGTGCCAATTCTAAAGTAGATTAATAAGCCTTAAGCAGAAGATGGATGTGAAGAGGGATATGACATGAAAGGTTAAGCAACACTGCTGACAGCAAAAGGCTTACCTGCTGCAGATACAGGAGACAAAATACTATTTTGACACAAACATTGCTATTCAGACGACAGTAAAATTCTGAGTGACAGCAAAATTTACTCAGTCATGACAGTAAAATTTGCTCACATCAAAATGTGCTAATCAATTCTTAGTGTAAGCTAAGCACCTTAAGCAAAGGGTAGTTCAAGCGTAACTGGTATTTGATGGCAAAAAAGGCAACTTGGCCTGCGTTTCTCACTTCTACTCCATTCAAAAGCTTACTCTGTCTCAGATTCCTTCGGAGGGATACCAACGCAAGCCGCGAAACTGCACGAAAATGATGATTGAAAGAAAGATAGATTAGAAAAATGGAATAATGGTTCATGTTCTTTTCCTTCCAACTGCTTTGTTTGCCCTTTTAAATTTTTGAAGTCCTTTCTGGTGTCACCATGGTTGCACTGCAGCAAGTGTTCGGCTGTAAGCTGTCCATATTGCCAGCTTCTGGACTGCCTTCAGAAATTTCCCACTGGTTTTTTATAGAAATCGCAAGCAGTAGAGATGACAAAGACTGCAGAAACCTTCTCATCTCCTTCTAGAGAAAGACCATGTCTTTGACCCACTCTTAACTAGACAACTTTCATCAGTCATGAGGGAGTCTCATGTTCAAGAGCTAAGCAGTGACAGCTGTAAATGACAAAAAGCAGACTGAAATTCTCTTGGGACTCCAGCAGAGAGCAATGAAGGAGGTTGAATTCACCTTCTTGGGAAGTTCTAAAATGCACGTTAACTTGAGCACAGGAGCTAAGCCATCGTAACCTTTGTTGAGTATGTCTGCGTAGACAGAGTTTCCATCACTGCAGAAGCAATGTTATTTAACCCACGTTATCATCTCTAGCTGCTAAGCTGCACTTATTGCAAAGTATCTGCAACGTATTTTACAGGGTGGGCTTTTATGTGTAATCCCTGAGTAATATTGCAAAGAGAAGTACTTGGGGTGTGGGGTGGGGGGGGAACCGCAACTCTTAGGTTTTTCAAATAATGGTTCCATTTGAAAGTCAAAAAAGATGTCAAACCTTTCTTTCCTAGACGTATTACCAGCACAAACTGTACCAGAATTTATGACCCGTAACTGTACCGTGGACGCTCTTTCTCTGGACTATTCCTTAAGAAACAAAGTCCTCACTAGAAATAAAACAAAATTAGCCAAAGTATTGGCCTGGATTAGTTCCAAGGCTCTGTACTAAAGGCCAAACGCGTGTAATAATAGTAACGAGTGAACTAAAAGTTAAATCAATAGAGCATTACTCAGTTCAAAGACATCTTGTGTCCTAATGTTCTCACACAAGACTGTAAAAACCTGTCTGTTTTTGTGGGTTTGTTTTATCCATTTAGCTGTACCTTCTACTTCTCTCCACTGTCTGAGAACATTGATGATAAGGCTGGATGACCTCATGTAAACTTCTAGAAGTAAAGAAAGAGAAGCCAGTAAAGAAAGGCAAATTTGTTAATTGCAGGTGGAAAGAGGGAGGCCAACAAAAGAAAGCAAGAGAACAGTAATAATGAAATGCTCCCCTGTCTTCTGTGAAAAGTAAAGGCACAGACAAGAAAGAACAAGTGCAAAATTCTCACTAGAGAAACGCACTTGATCTGACTAAAGTATTTTGCGGTACATTTCTTGCTGTTTTCTCATGCTAAACATATTAACCATTGAAGGTGTCCCTTTCCTCTTTCTGGAATACAGCTAGGAAGATGGCTGTGTCATTGCTGACAAGCTGCTATTCTCAGAGGTGTCCAGCTGAAAGTCCTAGATCAATTGATTTGCTCTGTCACTTTGCTATGGCATGACTTATAGTTTCAGAACCTGAACTTGCCAGCCCTTCAATTCTTTGCCCCTTGATTGGTTAGATAGGCTCCTTGGCAACTGGCATTTGTAAGGACATGAAACTATGCAGAATTTGCACCATGAGATGATGCCAAATGAGTCACGCCAGTAGATTAATTAGGACATGCAAGGCAGAGAGAGGGAAATGAGAGCACAAGAAGAGAGTACACAAGAAGAGAGTACAATCTCCCTTTTTCTGAATCACTGTAGAGATCAAACTGAACACAAATCCTCCTAGGGGTAGTTCTTGCAAAAGACTAAGAGTTCTTTTTGTGTTCACAGGCCTGGAATATTTAGCTTTGGATCACGGCAAAATGCAGATGACAAAACAGGGCCTTGAAGTCACATCCAGTTTAAAGCATTATGAAACAGGAAAGCAGCTGAGAGCGTCAACCCTGCTAAGTAGTCTCAGTATTCTTCTTGACATTAGCAGAAATTTGAAATGAGTCTCTGAAAATGACAAAGGAGGCAGAAGAAAAGGGAGCGGCGACTCCTCTGGCATAGTGTTTCCTAACAGGCATCTTCAAAATGTAAAGGTTGTATCATCCTTTCAACTGAAGGAAGGTATGAAAACAACAGGAAGGAAATGACATCAAATACTCTGGGCGGTGTACTTCTAGACAGAAAGGTCACTGATGGAAAACCAACTAAACTGGCACCAATGCAGCAGCATTGTACTAAAGCCAGAAATGTCCAGCGCTTCGCTCTCTGCCATTCCATTCAGATGCACACAGCAGCTCTGCAACATTCCTACTGATCATCTCCTTGGCAAACTGGGAGTGAGGGTTCGTGGTGATCCAGAGTCCCCAGGCAGATGCAAAGGAGAGCTGCTTTCTTGCAAAAACCAGGCTTTTGAAACACTCAGGCCTGTATCAGTTCCATAGCTTTAAGCCATAACAAATACAATTCAACCAACCACCATGCACCACGCTGTGAACACACGACAGTTCAGGAACTTGTTGATCTACCTCTAATTCCGCTGCCTCACCTTCCCACAGTCCTTTTCTACTTAGCCAAAGTAATGGGCCTCAGCCCAAGGCCTTCCTTTTGTAAGCTTCTAGCTCTATGCAGCAGGAAACCACTACTTTCTTCTGTGCCAAGACTTTACGTAGACCATTTGCGTCTGCCCTTCCAGTGAAACCTAATGGGGAGAGAAAAGCCTCTCAGAGATGTTCAGTCATTCCATTTTCTAGACAGGCCAAATCAAAAGAAAAGTAAGCTATGGGATTGTGTACTTGCTCTTACAAAACACCTGCTGCCCTCTGACAATCAACTAGCAGAAAACCAGCCAAACTGAGACTTGAGGCAAACAACCCTTGGAAGGGAATAATGATGTGATCAATCAAGACAACACTTTTCCAGGCTATCGAGATATTGGAAATGTCAGCAAAGACTTGAGAGCAAAGGCTGAACTAATGGGGAAAGGGTAAAAGAATCCCAAGGAAAACATGACCAAAGGTTAAAACAATTCCAAGAAAAACATAGACAATTAACCTGTTGAAGCCTTCAGGAAATCAGTGGCTGCTGATTTACATAGGCCATTCAAGTTAATTGACCCGTGCACCTTCCACCCCTTTTTCGGCACCTTTCGGCACCATAGGGTGAATTGAGACCATGGAATCACAATTCCTTGGATTCTGTTCTTAACTTTAGGAGAGAAGTACAGCAGATTAAGTACTTGTTGCTGATGTGATACCCAGGAACACCGAGTTGACACATTTCATTCTGGGCAAATATCAACAAGCAAGACTAAGAGGATAAGGCTGGCTTATATTCATGACACTTTTCTTTTTTTACAGCCTGCCCTGATTCCGGTGAAACTTTTTCATTAGCTTCTCTCTAAAAGGAGAAAGTCCAGTTCAATGTCCCGCCCTACTGCTGCAAGTATACCATTTGGTTTGTCGAGCCTAAAAATTGAATTGGAAGCTACGGAGCCCCCCGGAGCTAAGAGCCGCTCCAGGGCATCTTTCGGCAGAAGCCCCGCTCGGGAGAGCACTGTGAGCGGCGCAATCGTCTTTGCGCGAAGAAGCCGCTTCTTCGGCTCCGGGAGCCGGAGAGAGCGGCAGCTTCGGAAAGGTGAAGAAGGAAGCTGTACAACACTGGGATTGTGTGCGCAGCTTGCCAACTGATAGAAAACAGTACCTTTGCACTCTCCTGACTTTTCCAAACACATGAATATTCGATTGGAAGCTGTTTTGGACAACTTTCTTTCTCTTCTTCAAAAACACGCGGTAGACCTTCCTGCAACTTCTAGAACACGATGGGAGATGTTTTCTGTGCTGGCACAGTTTTTTCCTGCCAGACGTAGTGGAAAAGCTTTTTGCTAAGATGTAGACGACAAGAGAGGCTAAAGACTGGATGAAAGCAAATGACACCAATCTTCAAAAAAGGCAATTAGGAGGACTCAGAAAGAAACAAACTAGCCAGCCTCTTTTTTATCCCCAGGAAGTTGATGAAGCAGCTCTTCCTGGAAATCCTTGCCAGGCACATGAAAGACGACAAAATAATGTAGTTAGCATGATTTTCCAGGGGAATTTCATGCTGAACATCTCTTTAAACTCCTCTGATGAATAAACTTGACTGGTAGATGAAGGGAATATGGTCTGCCTGGGCTTCAGGGAGGTTTTTCACATATCTCTACATGGCAGCACACATACATTGCAGAAGCAATAGTGCAAAGGGGAGGGAACCAGTGTCTTTTCAGTGATGCTGAGTGAAAAGACAAGAGGCACTGGGCACACACTGAAATACAGGAGATTGCCTTTGAACATCAGCAAATGATTCTTTACTGTGAGGGCGACTGAACAACGGCACAGACTGCCCAGAAAGATTGTGGAGCCTGGATCTTTGAAGACGTTAAAAGTACACCCAGATAGAATCCTGGGCAAGAGGCTCTAGGTATCCTGGTTTAGGCAGGGGGGTTGGGCCTGGTTAGCCCCACCAACCCCTTCCACTCTCATTCATTCTGTGCTAGTGAATTCTCTTCAAGATGTGTTTCAAGCACTGGCATGACAAAGTTCTTTGCAGACAGAGATCCAAATGGACATGGCATCTAAGTTCCTTAAGCAGTGTTCAAGAAGAATGTAAAACTCTGGGACAAGTGTCTCTTCCCTAACTGAATCCCTTTCATGGGAAAATGCCCAGCTATAAAAAGATCTTCTGATACGCATGCTTAAGACTGACACTGGCTGAGCAAATTTCTCCCTATGTGTATCTAAGACCAGTTAGGATCTTCACCCAAAGTGCTGTCAACATAGTCACAGAATGCCTATTGTTAAGAAGTGACAACTTCCATCAGAATGGCAACTATTGGTCCACAAAATGGATTAATGGATGGGAATTATCTACTTGGGTTAAAAACAAAAATAAAGAGTTGTTCTTTATTTATCAATTTCATTGCAATATTGATAAGGGAAGAAAAAGACCTAAGTCCTTGACTTTCTTAACTCGAGGAAAGATTTTAAAAATTCCTTGTAAAAATGTATTATCACGATCAGACTATTGAAACCATTTTAGTTGGGAACAAAGTTCCAAAATTGTCTAGATAGTGGCAAAGAAGCCAAGAAAATAGGAAAGAAACTAAAAGAGAGCAAAAGAGTCAGCTTCAGTGTACAAGCTCGTTCTAGAAGTAGTCTGCTGGGAAAAGGAACCCCCAGTTGAATTTCCAATGTATTCCTGCGCTTGATTCAGTAACTGGTATATGTAAAAACCAATCCTTTTGTACAATTTCTCCCAGCAACAAAAACTCCAACAGGTTGACAGTACCATCATGCCTGTTCCAGACATATTTAAAAGAGAAATGATGTTTTTCTTGAAAACCTACTTGCATAAAAGTTGCAAGATGGTGGAGGGATTCCCACATCCTCCTTCCTCCATCTGGCTTGAAAGTATATTTGATAAAATATGCAACAAAGCACATGATTTATAAGGTAGAGTCAAATGGATGATTTGGGAATTGATCTCTTGTTGATAGTAAACTTCATATCCCCTCTGTGTGACCTTTCTAAAACAAAATGTGGAGCTGAGGCATGAATCTGCCACAACAATTGTTAAGCAAACATACACACTCCCCTTCACATGCCCCCCCTTCCACACACACCTAGGCACACACAGAGATCAGCATAGCAGATCATGAACACCTTGGAAAAGACTGAAATGCTAAATGCCTCTCTTTATGGGTAAAATAGCTGGTGCAGTAATTCAAATGCCTGGTACAAAAATTCTGTTTAATATTTAGCTCCTATTTAAAACACAGCTTTTCATTTCATTCTATTTACAGAATATTTTCATTTCATTTGTTTCTTTAAAATTACTTCGTTCTCACCTGTTGTATGTCTAAGAATATTTTCTTCGAAAAATAGAAAAAAATAGATGATATCTTTTCAGCAGAAAACATTGGTTGATACAATTTTAAACCATCATGATATGGAAGAATTGTTCTGTCCCTCTCTAAGGTGGAAGAAGCATTTGGATCACAGATCATCTACAATGAAATACTTGACATGTTTGAGATGCTTTCAATCAATTTTGATCGTCAATTGCTTATTCGTTGTAAACAGTAATTTTTCAGTGAAGGGAAAGTGTGTGTGGTATATCTACATGATGTTCAAATGCAGTTCCTACTAATGGCCAGGCTGAACTCCAGTAAATAATGTCCCAAATGATATTTTGCTGCCTTCTTTGGCACTTCATGAAATCTTACCATGATGAAGTGCTGAAACACAGAGATTTTCTCTTAGACACTGTCTGATGTTGTAACCCATCCCATGGATTTTATGCTGTAATTCTTATCTCTTTTAAAATTTGCTATCTTCTGTACAGTTTTCATGAACCTTTCTGTTACAGTAGTGAATATCACAGATAAATGTCATTTTGTACAACTTTGAATTTACCCCAAGAGCTGAGAGAAAACGTGCTCCTATACTTAAATCCCAGTTTCACCTAGACTCCAACTCTGTTTCTCTACCATCAAGCTTCTCCTTTGTTGCTGCTCCAAGCCCCGTCCAAGCTGACCTGGAATACTTTCAGGGATGGGACACCCACAACTTCTCTGGGCAACCTGTTCCAGTGTTCCAGCACTCCCACAGTATAAAAGGCCTTCCTTTCATCTAATATGTGTAGGAAATCATAAATCTAGGCATAGAAACTTGGAGTGCAAATTTGAAATTCTTTGGATTTGAAGCACATTTTATATGAATATTGACTTACAGATGACTAAAAGATGTTGATGGGCATTTGAGCTGACAAGTTTTGAAAAAGTGCACGGAAATAGAAATGGAAGCCAGTAAAATTAAAAACATCTTGCCATTTTCTTTTTCCTCTCCTATTCAAAATTGCATATGTCAGATATCAGTGCTTCATGCAAACCTCTCAGATGCTCTCAAAGAAAAAGCTTTTCTTTCAGACTAAGTTGCAGTTGACGTAGAACACTAGCAGTAGTGAAAGTTTTTCTGGTCATGGGGGCAGCACCTTCTCCTTGGATTTGTGTGCAGAATGCTTTTTATCCAAACTGGAAAGTTGATCCCAGATCTGTTCTATTCATCATTCTTACTACATCAGGCCTGAAGATTCTGGGAAATGTAACCTGTGGACCTTGAATATAGCGCATGTGAAACAGATGAGAGGTGATGGAGAAGTTGAGGGAGAGAAGAAAGACCATATGGCCCAGAACAGACACCAGAAAGTATTTCTTCACGTGATCATGGCAGATTGCAGGAGCCACTTGGTACTATCAAACCACCCTTACTTGGCACTTGTGCCACCTTGGTTCTGGGAACCATCCTGCGTATTGTGGATTTTCAGGAGCCAGCCGTCCACTCCCGACCACAGGCCCCCAAAAACAAACCTCGGCCCTTTTCCCTGGCAAACAAAACTAAACTTCCCCGCTTCAGGATGGCAGATTGCAGGAGCCACTTGGTACTATAAAACAACCCTGACTTGGTACTATTGCCACCATGGGTCTGGGAAGCATCCTGTGTATCGTGGATTTTCAGGAGCCAGCCGGCCACTCCCAGCAACAGGCCCCCAAACACAAACCACGGCCCATTACCCGGGAAAACAAAACTCACCTGCCCCGCTTCTGGATGGAAGATTTCAGGAGCCACTTGGTACTATCAAACCAGCCCAACTTGACACTGGTGCCACCTTGGGTCTGGGAACCATCCTGCGTATCGTGGATTTTCAGGAGGCAGCCAGCCACTCCCGACCACAGCCCCCCAAACACAAACCACGGCCCTTTTCCCTGGCAAAAATCTCAGCAGCCCCGCTTCTGGATGTAAGACTGCAGGAGCCACTTGGTACTATCAAACCAGCCTGACTTGGCACTGGTGCCACGTTCGGTCTGGGAATCATCCTGCGTATCGTGGATCGTAAGGAGCCAGCTGGTCACTCCCTTCAACAGGCCGACCAAAAAAAACCTTGGCCCTTTTCCCTGGCAAAAAAAACTCACTTGCCCCGCTTGTGGAAGGCAGATTGCTCAAGCCACATGGTACTATCAAACCAGCCCGACTTGGCACTGGTGCCACCTTGGATCTGGGAACCATCATGCATATCGTGGATTTTAGGGGGCCAGCAGGCCACTCCCATCCACAGGCTCCGAAACTAAAACCACGGCCCTTTTCCCTTGCAAACAAAACTCACCTTCCCCGCTTCGGGATGGCAGATTGCAGGAGCCAGTTGGTACTATCAAAACAGCCTGACTGGGTACTATTGCCACCTTGGGTCTGGGAACCATCCTGCCTATCGAAGCTTTTCAGGAGCCAGCCATCCACTCCAGCAATACCCCCAAACACACACCTCCCCCCGTTTCCCTGGCAAACAAAACTCACCTGCACCATTTGTGAATGGCAGATTGCAGGAGCCACTCGGCACTATCAAACCAGCCCGACTTGGCAGTATTGCCACCATGTGAATGGGAAACATGCTGCGTATCGTGGATTTTCAGAAGGTAGCCAGTCCACTCCCCTCCACAGGCAGCCAAAAACAAACCTCGGCCCTTTTCCCTGGCAAACAAAACTCACCTGCCCCACTTTTTGATGGCAGATTGCAGGAGCCACTTGGTACTATCAAACCCACCTGACTTGGCACTGGTGTCGCCTTGGGTGTGGGAACCATCCTGCGTATCATGGATTGTCAGGAGCTAGACTGTCACTCCCTGCCTCAGGCCGCCAATAAACAAACCTCGGCCCTTTTCCCAGGCAAACAGAAGTCACCTGCCCCACTTGTGGATTTCAGATTGCAGGAGCCACTTGGTACTCACAAACCAGCCCGACTTGGCACTGGTGCCACCTTGGGTCTGGGAACAATCCTGCGTTTCGTAGATTTTCAGGAACCATCTGGCCACTCCCGGCCATAGGCACCCAGACACATACCTCGGCCCGTTTCCCTGGCAAACAAAACTCACCTGCCCCATTTGTGGATGGAAGATTGCACAAGCAACTTGGTAATATCAAACCCACCCGACTTGGCACTGGTTCCACCTTTGGTGTGAGAACCATCCTGCATATCATGGATTGTCAGGAGCTAGACTGTCACTCCCTGCCTCAGGCCGCCAAAAAACAAACCTCGGCCCTTTTCCCGGGCAAACAAAACTCACCTGCCCCACTTGTGGATTTCAGATTGCAGGAGACATTTGGTACTATCAAACCAGAACGCCTTGGCACTGGTGCCACCTTGGGTCTGGGAACCATCATGCGAATCGTGGATTTTCAGGAGTTAGCCGTTTACTCCCTGCCAAAGGCTGCCAAAAACCAACCTCGACACTTTTGCCTGGAAAACAAAACTCAGCTGCCCTGCTTCTGGATAGCAGATGGCAGGACCCACTTGACACTGTAAAACCAGCCCGAATTGGCACTGGTTCCACCTTGGGTCTGGGAACCATCATGCGAATCGTGGATTTTCAGGAGTTAGCCGTTTACTCCCTGCCAAAGGCTGCCAAAAACAAACCTCGACACTTTTGCCTGGAAAACAAAACTCAGCTGCCCTGCTTCTGGATAGCAGATGGCAGGACCCACTTGGCACTGTAAAACCAGCCCGAATTGGCACTGGTTCCACCTTGGGTCTGGGAAAACTCTCGCGGATCATGGATTTTCAGGAGCCAGCCGACCACTCCCAGCCACAGCCTCTCAAACACAAACCACGGCACATTTTCCCAGGCAAACAAAACTCACCTGCCCCGCTTCTGGATGGAAGATTGCAGGAGCCACTTGGTACTATCAAACCAGCCCGACTTGGCACTGGTGCCACCTTGGGTCTGGGAAAACACCCGCGTATCATGGATTTTAAATAGCCAGCCCGCCACTGCCGGCCAGAGGCCCCAAAACAAAAACCACGGCCCGTTTCCCTGGCAAACAAAACTCAGCTGGCCCGCTTCTGGATGGCAGATTGCAGGAGACACTTGGTACTATAAACCAGCCCGACGTGGCACTGGTGCCACCTTGGGTCTGGGAACCATCCTGCCTATCGTAGATTTTCAGGAACCAGCCAGCCACTGCAGGCCAGAGGCCCCCTAACACAAACCTCGGCCCGTTTCCCTGGAAAACAAAACTCACCTGCCTCGCTTCTGGATGGCAGATTTCAGGAGCCACTTGGTACTATCACACCAGCCCCACTTGGCACTGGTGCCACCTTGGGTCTGGGAACCATACTGAGAATCGTGGATTTTCAGGAGTTAGCCGGTCACTCCCTGCCAAAGGACGCCAAAAACAAACCTCGACACTTTTCCCTGGCAAACAAAACTCACCTGCCGCGCTTCTGGATGGCAGATTGCTGGAGCCACTTGGTTCTATCAAACCATCCCGACTTGGCACTGGTGCCACCTTGGGTCTGGGAACCATACTGCCTATCCTAGATTTTCAGGAGCCAGCCGTCCACTGCTGGCCATAGGCCCCCAGAGACAAACCTCAGCACATTTCCCTGGCAAACAAAACTCACACGCCCTGCTTCTGGATGGGAGATTGCAGGAGCCACTTGGTAATATCAAACCAGCCCGACTTGGCACTGGTGCCATCTTAGCTGTGGGAACATTCCTGCGTATCGTAGATTTTCAGGAGCCATCTGGCCACTCCCGGCCATAGGCACCCAGACACATACCTCGGCCCGTTTCCCTGGCAAACAAAACTCACCTGCCCCATTTGTGGATGGCAGATTGCACAAGCAACTTGGTAATATCAAACCCACCCGACTTGGCACTGGTGCCACCTTGGGTGTTGGAACCATCCTGCGTATCATGGATTGTCAGCAGCTAGCCTGTCACTCCTTGCCTCAGGCCGCCAAAAACAAACCTCGGCTCTTTTCCCGGGAAACAAAACTCACCTGCCCCACTTGTGGATTTCAGATTGCAGGAGCCACTTGGTACTACCAAACCAGAATGACTTGGCACTGGTGCGACCTTGGGTCTGGGAACCATCCGGCGAATCGTAGATTTTCAGGAGTTAGCCGGTCACTCCCTGCCAAAGGCTGCCAAAAACCAACCTCGACCCTTTTCCCTGGCAAACAAGACTCAGCTGCCCTACTTCTGGATAGCAGACTGCAGGAACTACTTGGCACTGTCAAACCAGCCCGAACTGGCACTGGTTCCATCTTGGATCTGGGAAAACTCTCGCGTATCATGGATTTTCAGGAGCCAGCCTGCCACTCCCAGCCACAGCCTCTCAAACACAAACCACGGCACTTTTTCCCAGGCAAACAGAACTCACCTGCCCCTCTTCGGGATGGAAGATTGCAGGAGCCACTTGGTACTATCAAACCAGCCCGACTTCACACTGGTGCCACCTGGGTCTGGGAACCATCCTGCGTACTGTGGATTTTCACAAGCCAGCCAGGCACTCCAAGCCACAGCCCCCCAAACACAAACCACGGCCTTTTTCCCTTCCAAACAAAACTCAGCTGCTGCGCTTCTGGATGGCAGATTGCGCGAGCCACTTGGTACTATCAAACCAGTTCGACTTGGCAGTGTTGCCACCATGGGTCTGGGAAACATCCTGCATATCGTGGATATTCAGGAGCAAGCCTGTCACTCCCTGCCACAGGCTGCCAAAAACAAACCTCGGCCTTTTTCCTTGGAAACAAAAGTCACCTGCCCCGCCTCTGGATGGTAGATTGCTGGAGCCACTTGGAACTGCCAAACCAGTCAGACTTGGCACTGTTGCCACCTCGGTTCTGGGGGCCATCCTGCATATCAAAGATTGTAAGGAGCCAGCCGGCCACTCTCAGCCACAGTCCCCCAAACAAAATCCACAGCCCTTTACCCTTGCAAACAAGCTCACCTGCCCCGATTCTGGATGGCACATTGCAGGAGCCAGTTGGTACTATCAAACCAGCCCGACATGGCACTGGTGCCACCTTGGGTTTTGGAAGCATCCTACTAAAAGTGGATTGTCAGGAGCCAGGCGGCCACTCCCTGCCACAGGCCCCCGAATACAAACCTTGGCCCTTTTCCCTGGCAAACTAAACTCAGCTGCACCGCTTCTGGATGGCAAACTGCACTAGCCACTTGGTACTATCAAAAAAACCGACTTGGCGCTGGCGCCACCTTGGGTCTGGGAACCATCCTGCCCAGCATAGATTTTCAGGAGCCAGCCGGCCACTGCCGGCCACAACCCCCAAACACAAACCACGGCCCGTTCCCCTGGAAAACACAAGTCACCTGCCCTGCTTCTGGATAGCGGATTACAGGAGCCACTTGGTATTATCAAACCAGCCCGACTTGGCACTCGTGCCACCTTGGGTCTGGGAACCATCCTGCCTATCGTAGATTTTCAGGAGCCAGCCGGCCACTCTCGGCCAGAGGCCCCCAAAAAATAATTTCGGCCTGTTTCCCTGGCAAACAAAACTCACCTGCCCTGCTTGTGGATGGCAGATTGCTGGAGCCACTTGCTACAATCAAACCAGCCCGACTTGGCACTGGTGCCAATTTGGGTCTGGGAACCATCATGCGTATCGTGGATTTTAAGGAGCCAGCCAGCCACTACCGGCCATAGGCCCACAAACACAAACCTCGGCCCGTTTCCCGCGAAAACAAAACTCACCTGCCCAGCTTCTGAATGGCAGATTGCAAGAGCCACTTGATACTGTCAAAAAAGCCTTACTTGGCACTGGTGCCACCTTGGGTCTGGGAACCATCCTGCGTATCGTGGATTTTCCGGGGTCAGCCGGCCACTCCCAGCCAGAGGCCTTCCAACACAAACAACGGCCCTTTTCCCAGGCAAACAAGACTCACCTGCCCCCCTTCTGGATGGCAGATGGCAGGATGCAGTTGGTACTATCAAACCAGCCCAACATGGCACTGGTGCCACCTTGGGTCTGGGAACCATCCTGCCTATCGAAGCTTTTCAGGATCCAGCCCTCCACTCCCACAATAGCCCCCAGACACACACCTCGGCCCGTTTCCCGGGAGAACAAAACTCACCTGCCCAGCTTCTGATTGGCAGATTGCAAGAGCCACTTGGTACTATCAAAATAGCCTGACTTGGCACTGGTGCCACCTTGGGTCTGGGAACCATCCTGCGTATCGTGGATTTTCCTGTGCCAGCCGGCCACTCCCATCCACAGGCCCCCGAACACGAACCTTGGCCCTTTTCTCTGGGAAACAAAACTTAGCATCCCCGTTGCTGGAAGGCAGATTGCAGGAGCCACTTGGTATTATCAAACTGGCCAGACTCGGCACTGGTGCCACCTTTGGTCTGGGAACCATAATGCCTATCATAGATTTTCAGGAGCCCGCCAGCCCCTGCTGGCCATAGGCCCCCAGAGAAAAACCTCGGCCCGTTTCCCTGGAAAACAAAACTCACCTGCCCCGCTTCTGGATGGAAGATTGCAGGAGCCACTTGGTACTATCAAACCAGCCCAACTTGGCACTGATGCCACCTTGGGTCTGGGAACAATCCAGCGTATCGTCGATTTTCAGGAGCCATCTGGCCACTCCCGGCCATAGGCACCCAGACACATACCTCGGCCCGTTTCCCTGGCAAAAGAAACTGACCTGCCCCATTTGTGGATGGAAGATTGCACAAGCAACTTGGTAATATCAAACCCACCCTACTTGGCAGGGATGCAACCTTGGTTCTGGGAACCATCCAGCTTATCATGGATTGTCAGGAGCTAGCCTGTCACTCCCTGGCTCAGGCCGCCAAAAACAAACCTCGGCCCTTTTCCCGGGCAAACAAAACTCACCTGCCTCACTTGTGGATTTCAGATTGCAGGAGCCACTTGGTACTATCAAACCAGAACGACTTGGCACTGGTGCCACCTTGGGTCTGGGAACCATCCTGCAAATCGTGGATTTTCAGGAGTTAGCCGGTCACTCCCTGCCAAAGGCTGCCAAAAAAAACCTCGACCCTTTTACCTGGCAGACAAAAGTCACCTGCCCCGCTTCTGGATGGCAGATTGCTGCAGCCAGTTGGTATTATCAAACCAGCCGGACTTGGCACTGGTGCCCTCTTGGGTCTGGGAAAACTCCGGCATATCATGGATTTTAAGGAGTCAGCCGGCCACTACCAGACACAGGCCCCAAAGCACACACCACGGCCCTTTTCCCTGGCAAACAAAACTCAGCTGCCCTGCTTCTGGATAGCAGATTGCAGGAACTACTTGGCACTGACAAACCAGCCCGAACTGGCACTGGTTCCACCTTGGGTCTGGGAAAACTCTCGCGTATCATGGATTTTAAGGAGCCAGCCTGCCACTCCAAGCCACAGCCACTCAAACACAAACCACGGCGCTTTTTCCAAGGCAAACAAAACTCACCTGCCCCACTACTGGATGGAAGATTGCAGGAGCCACTTGGAACTGCCAAATCTGCCTGACTTGGCAGTGTTGTCACCTTGGGCGTGGGAACCATCCTGCATATCAAAGATTTTAAGGAGCCAGCCGGCCACTCTCAGCCACAGGCCCCGAAATTCAAACCACGGCCCTTTTCCCTTGCACGCAAAACTCACCTTCCCCGCTTCTGGATGACAGATTGCAGGAGCCTGTTGGTACTATCAAACCACCCCGACTTGGCACTGGTGCCACCTTGGGTCTGGGAACCATCCTGCGCATCGTGGATTTTCAGGAGCCAGCCGGCCACTACCGGCCATAGGCCCCCAGACAAAAACATCGGCCCATATCCCAGGAAAAAAAAACTCACCTGCCCAGCCTCTGAATGGCAGACTGCAAGAGCAACTTGGTACTATCTAAAAAGCCTTACTTGGCACTGGTGCCACCTTAGGTCTGGGAACCATCCTGCCTATCGAAGTTTTTCAGGGGCCAGCCGTCCACTCCAGCAATAGCCCCCAAACAAACACCTCGGCCCGTTTCCCTGGCAAACAAAACTCACCTTCCCCACTTGTGAATGGCAGATTGCAGGAGCCACTTGGTACAATCAAACCAGCCCGACTTGGCAGTATTGCCACCATGGGTCTGGGAACCATCCTGCATATCGTGGATTTTCAGGGGCCAGACGGCCACTCCCTTCCACAGGCCCCCGAACACAAACCTCGGCCCTTTTCTCTGAGAAAAAAACCTTACCTGCCCCATTTCTAGATGGCAAATTGCAGGAGCCACTTGGTACTATCAAACCGGCCAGACTTGGCACTGGTGCCACCTTGGGTCTGGGAACCATTCTGCCTATCATAGATTTTCAGGAGCCAGCCGGCCACTGCTGGCCATAGGCCCCCTGAGACGAACCTCAGCCCGTTTTCCTGGCAAACAAAACTCACCTGCCCCATTTGTGGATGGCAGATTGCACAAGCAACTTGGTAATATCAAACCCACCCAACTTGGCACTGGTGCCACCTTGGGTGTGGGAATCATCCTGTGTAACATGGACTGTCAGGAGCTAGCCTGTCACTCCCTGCCTCAGACCGCCAAAAACAAACTTCGGCCCTTTTCCCGGGCAAACAAAACTCACCTGCCCCACTTGTGGATTTCAGATTGCTGGAGCCACTTGGTACTATCAAACCAGAACGACTTGGCACTGGTGCCACCTTGGGTCTGGGAACCATCCTGCGAATCGTGGATTTTCAGGAGTTAGCCGGTCACTCCCTGCCAAGGGCTTCCGAAAACCAACCTCGACCCTTTTCCCTGGCAAACAAAAGTAACCTGCCCCGCTTCTGGATGGCAGATTGCTGGAGCCAGTTGGTATTATCAAACCAGCCCGACTTGGCACTGGTGCCATCTTGGGTCTGGGAAAACTCTCGCGTATCATGGATTTTAAGGAGCTAGCCGGCCAGTCCCAGACCCAGGCCCCAAAACACACACCACAGCCCTTTTCCCTGGCAAACAAAACTCAGCTGCCCTGCTTCTGGATAGCAGATTGCAGGAGGCACTTGGTACAATCAAACCAGCCCGACTTTGCAGTGTTGCCACCATTGGTCTGGGAACCATCCTTCGTCTCGTGGATTTTCAGTGGCAACCCTGCCACTCTCAGCCACAAGCCCCCAAACACAAATTTCAGCCCTTTTCTCTGGCCAAAAAAACTTAGCTGCCCCGCATCTGGAGGGCAGATTGCAGGAGCCACTTGGTACTATCAAACCAGCCCGACTTTGCACTGGTGCCACTTTGGGTCTGGGAACCATCCTGCGTATCGTGGATTTTCAGGAGCCAGCCAGCCACTCCAAGCAACAGGCCCCCAACCAAAACCACGGCCCTTTTCCCTGGCAAAAATACTCAGCTTCCCTGCTTCTGGATGGCAGATTTCAGGAACCACTTTGCACTGTCAAACCAGCTCCACTTGGATATGGTGCAACCTTGAGTCTGGGAAAACTCCTGCCTATCATGGATTTTAAGGAGCAACCCGGCCACTCGCAGACACAGCCCCCAAACACAAACCACGGCCCTTTTCCCTGCCAAACAAAACTCACCTGCCCCGCTTCTGGATGGAAGATTGCAGGAGCCATTTGGTACTATCAAACAAGCCCGACTTTGCACTGGTGCCACCTTGGGTCTGGAAACATCATGCATATCGTGGATTTTAGGGGCCAGCCGGCCACTCCCAGCCACAGGCCCCCAAACACAAACCACGGCCCTTTTCCCTGGCAAACAAAACTGAGCTGCCCCGCTTCTGAATGGCAGATTGCGCGAGCCACTTGGTACTATCAAACCAGCCCGACGTGGCACTGGTGCCACCTTTGGTCAGGGAACCATCCTGCGTATCGTGGATTTTCAGGAGCTAGCCGGCCACTCCCTGCCACAGGCTGCCAAAAACAAACCTCGGCCCTTTTCCCTGGCAAACTTAACTCACCTGCCCCACTTGTGGATTGCAGATTGCTGGGGCCACTTGGAACTGCCAAATCCGCCTGACTTGGCAGTGTTGTCACCTTGGGCCTGGGAACCATCCTGCATATCAAAGACTTTAAGGAGCCAGCCAGCCACTCTCAGCCACAGGCCCCGAAACACAAACCACGGCCCTTTTCCCTGGCAAACAAAACTCAGCTGCCCTGCTTCTGGATGGCAGATTGCAGGAACCACTTGGCACTGTCAAAACAGCCCGAACTGGCACTGGTTCCACCTTGGGTCTGGGAAAACTCCCGCGTATCATGGATTTTAGGGAGCCAGCCGGCCACTCTCAACCATATGCCCCTAAGCACAAACCACGGCCCTTTTTCCCTGGCAAACAAAACTCACCTGCCCCACTTGTGGATTGCAGATTGCTGGGGCCACTTGGAACTGCCAAATCCGCCTGACTTGGCAGTGTTGTCACCTTGGGCCTGGGAACCATCCTGCATATCAAAGACTTTAAGGAGCCAGCCAGCCACTCTCAGCCACAGGCCCCGAAACACAAACCACGGCCCTTTTCCCTGCCAAACAAAACTCACCTGCCCCGCTTCTGGATGGAAGATTGCAGGAGCCATTTGGTACTATCAAACCAGCCCGACTTTGCACTGGTGCCACCTTGGGTCTGGAAACATCATGCATATCGTGGATTTTAGGGGCCAGCCGGCCACTCCCAGCCACAGGCCCCCAAACACAAACCACGGCCCTTTTCCCTGGCAAACAAAACTGAGCTGCCCCGCTTCTGAATGGCAGATTGCGCGAGCCACTTGGTACTATCAAACCAGCCCGACGTGGCACTGGTGCCACCTTTGGTCAGGGAACCATCCTGCGTATCGTGGATTTTCAGGAGCTAGCCGGCCACTCCCTGCCACAGGCTGCCAAAAACAAACCTCGGCCCTTTTCCCTGGCAAACTTAACTCACCTGCCCCACTTGTGGATTGCAGATTGCTGGGGCCACTTGGAACTGCCAAATCCGCCTGACTTGGCAGTGTTGTCACCTTGGGCCTGGGAACCATCCTGCATATCAAAGACTTTAAGGAGCCAGCCAGCCACTCTCAGCCACAGGCCCCGAAACACAAACCACGGCTATTTTCCCTGGCAAACAAAACTCAGCTGCCCTGCTTCTGGATGGCAGATTGCAGGAACCACTTGGCACTGTCAAAACAGCCCGAACTGGCACTGGTTCCACCTTGGGTCTGGGAAAACTCCCGCGTATCATGGATTTTAGGGAGCCAGCCGGCCACTCTCAACCATATGCCCCTAAGCACAAACCACGGCCCTTTTTCCCTGGCAAACAAAACTCACCTGCCCCACTTGTGGATTGCAGATTGCTGGGGCCACTTGGAACTGCCAAATCCGCCTGACTTGGCAGTGTTGTCACCTTGGGCCTGGGAACCATCCTGCATATCAAAGACTTTAAGGAGCCAGCCAGCCACTCTCAGCCACAGGCCCCGAAACACAAACCACGGCCCTTTTCCCTGGCAAACAAAACTCAGCTGCCCTGCTTCTGGATGGCAGATTGCAGGAACCACTTGGCACTGTCAAAACAGCCCGAACTGGCACTGGTTCCACCTTGGGTCTGGGAAAACTCCCGCGTATCATGGATTTTAGGGAGCCAGCCGGCCACTCTCAACCATATGCCCCTAAGCACAAACCACGGCCCTTTTTCCCTGGCAAACAAAACTCACCTGCCCCGCTTCTGGATGGAAATTGCAGGAGCCACTTGGTACTATCAAATCAGCCCGACTTGACACTGGTGCCAACTTGGTTCTGGGAAACATCCAGCGTACTGTGGATTTTCAGGAGGCAGCCAGCCACTCCCAGTCACAACCCCCCAAACACAAACCACGGCCCTTTCCCTGCCAAACAAAACTGAGCTGCCCCGCTTCTGGATGGCAGATTGCGCGAGCCACTTGGTACTATCAAACCAGTTTGACCTGGCAGTGTTGCCACCATGGGTCTGGGAAACATCCTGCGTATCGTGGATATTCAGGAGCTAGCCGGTCACTCCCTGCAACAGGCTGCCAAAAACAAACCTCGGCAATTTTCCCTGGGAAACAAAAGGCACCTGCCCCACTTCTGGATGGCAGATTGCTGGAGCCACTTGGAACTGCAAAACCAGCAAGACTTTGCACTGTTGCCACCTTGGGTCTGGGGGCCATCCTGCATATCAAAGATTTTAAGGAGGAAGCAGGCCACTCTCAGCCATAGGCCCCAAAACAAAAACCACGGCCCTTTAGCCGAGCAAACAAACTCACCTGCCCCGCTTCTGGATGGAAGATTGCAGGAGCCACTTGGTACTATCAAACCAGCCCAACTTGGCACTGGTGCCACCTTGGGTCTGGGAACCATCCTGCCTATCATAGATTTTCAGGAGCCAGCCGGCCACTGCCGGCCAGAACCCCCAAACACAAACCACAGCCTGTTCCCCTGGCAAACAAAACTCACCTGCCCCGCTTCTGGATGGCAGATTGCAGGAGACACTTGATATTATCAAACCAGCCCGACTTGGCACTGGTGCCATCTTAGCTGTGGGAACAATCCTGCGTATCGTAGATTTTCAGGAGCCATCCGGCCACTCCCGGCCATAGGCACCCAGACACATACCTCGGCCCGTTTCCCTGGCAAACAAAACTCACCTGCCCCATTTGTGGATGGCAGATGGCACAAGCAACTTGGTAATATCAAACCCACCCGACTTGGCACTGGTGCCACCTTGGGTGTTGGAACCATCCCGCGTATCATGGACTTTCAGCAGCTAGCCTGTCACTCTCGGCCAGAGGCCCCCGAACACAAACCTCGGCCCTTTTCCCATGGAAAAAAAACTTAGCAGCCCCGCTTCTGGATGGCAGATTGCAGGAGCCACTTGTTACTATCAAACCAGCCCGACTTTGCACTGTTGCCCCCTTGGGTCTGGGAAACATCCTGAGTATTGTGGATTTTCAGGAGCTAGCCGGTCACTCCCTTCCACAGTCTGCCAAAAACAAGCCTCGACACGTTTCCCTGTCAAACAAAATTCACCTGCTCGGCTTCTGGATGGCAGATTGCTGGAGCTACTTGGAACTGCCAAATCTGCCTGACTTGGCAGTGTTGTCATCTTGGGCCTGGGAACCATCCTGCATATCAACGATTTTAAGGAGCCAGCCGGCCAATCTCAGCCACAGGCCCTGAAACTCAAATCACGGCCCTTTTCCCTGGCAAACAACACTCACCTGCCCCGCTTCGGCATGGAAGATTTGCGGAGCCACTTGGTACTATCAAACCAGCCCAACTTGGCACTGGTACCACCTTGGGTCTGGGAACCATCTTGCGTATCGTGGATTTTAAGGAGCCAGCCGGTGACTCCCTGCCACAGGCTGCCAAAAACAAACCTAGGCCCTTTTCACTTGGAAACAGAAGTCACCTGCCCCGCTTCTGGATGGCAGATTGCTGGAGCCACTTGGAACTTCCAAATCAGCCTGACTTGGCTGTGTTGCCACCTTGGGTCTGGGAGCCATCCTGCATATCATAGATTTTAAGGAGCCAGTCAGCCACTCTCAGCCACAGGCCCCGAAACACAAACCACGGCCCTTTTCCTTGGCAAACAAAACTCAGCTGCCCTGTTTCTGGATGGCAGATTGAACTCAGCTGCCCTGTTTCTGGATGGCAGATTGCAGGAGCCACTTGGTACTATCAAGCCAGACTGACTTGGCACTGGTGCCTATTACTGCTCCGCACGTCGGGTCACCCGATATTACTGCTCCGACACGTCGGGTCACCAGGTGTTACTGCACCTGGGTGGGCACTGCTGGTGAGATAGAGACGGTGAATCTTGTTTCTTGAATCAGAAGGCTTGATTTATTAATATATTATATAATACATTATTACTATACTAAATAGAATATAGGGAGAGGTTTGCTGAGCAGCTAGGCTAGACTAAGAATAGATAGAAAAGAATCCATAAGAAAGTTGTGGCCAAGGACTCAGTCCCCTAGCTTGCACTGGTGATTGGCCCTTATTTATAAACATAGGAAATGAGCCAATCAAGGTGTCCCTGTTGCATTCCCCCGCTGCTGATAATAATTGTTTACCTTCTCTTCGGAGGCCTCTGGCCTCCCGAAGATGCAGAAATCCGAAAGAAAGGATTTCTGTGGAGAAATGTCTGTGACATCTCACCTTTCTAAATTGTATAATATAAAAGAAAATTGCTGATGTGGAATAAACAGGAAATTCCTTCACCTATAAAATATAGAATACTTACAAATCACTAAAACTATCCTACAATATAAGAAATTTGCAGGAAACAATGCAAAGAGAATTCAAGTCCATGCAGCTGAGTTTCAGTAACCGTCCATCAGCTGAAGTTGTTTCTTTTTGACATCTGAGAGTCCTTTTTGTCCTGAAACAGCATAACAAAATTTTAAACAATTTTAAGCAATTTAAAACAATTTGTACAATTTTGAAATGTCCTTTTCTGGCCCTTCAGTGCTTCAGCGCTTCAGAGCTGCTGCCAGCTATTTTCAATCCTTTTTATTTAATTTAAAATTTTTGGGTTTTTTTGTTTTTTTTTTTTTTGTTTGAAAAGCAAAAGAGTAGCAGCCAGCCGAGCAGAGCAGTCCCAGAGAAGGAAAAGCCCTGGGGGCCCTGGCCCATGCTGGACCAGGAACCCCAAAACTGGCTCACAAAGGGGGACCAGGACCTGTAGGAGAAACCAGAGTCCCCAAAAACATAAGGAGGCCATGCAGTGGGCCCACCCCAGGAGTTTCCTGAGCCCAACGACCCACGCCAAACCCATAAGGAAGGCGCTGCATATCCACAGGACTGAACCCTGCTGCCAGCACAATGGCAGCATGGGTAGTGAGACGCTTCCTTTCCCCTAAACCACTGAGGCATGCCAGCAATGAGGAAATAGAAGCTGCCCCGAGAATCTTCATCTCGGGTCTGGGAATGTTTGTTTCCCCCAGCAAACCAGCTGTCTCCTCCAGCTTTGCCATCTCCCTCTGCAATGCATCGGGTTTATTTTTTATCCGTCCCATGGCTTCATCATCCACACCGCCTTCGGGCTGGGGATCAGAGGCAGGGCTCTCGGCAGAACCCACCTGCCCCTCGCTACTAGGGTACAACAGAGGCGGCAGAGATGGCAGCCTCCATGGGACAGCAACCGAAACACCACCCCTAAACCGCCGAGCTTGAAAGCCGGCAGCCGGGCTGCGCCCGCACCCAGCTGTTGAGCCACGCCTCCTCCACGGAAGGAGAGGCCGGCTGCTGGAGCCGCTGTCGCAAGGGCAAAGGGCCCGGGACGGTCCGAGCTTGGACAAGCCGCCGGTGCCATGGCAGTCTCTGACAACGGCAAAGCCACTGGGACGTCCGGTGGAAGCAGCGGGGGAGAAGCCGGAATTGGGGAGGGAATCACGCTGATCGTGAGATCAGCCGCGGGCTGCTCCGAGAGTCCCGCAGGTTCAGCGCTGTTTTCTGCCGCTGACTCTGGGGCTGTCTCGGCTTGAGGTGGCAGGGACGCGCGGGAACATGCCGTCGCCGCGTCCCCCGGCCCTGAAAGCGGCGGCAAGCATGGCACGGGGCCGGCGCCGTTCCCCACCGCTGACTCCGGGGTCCTCTGCAGAGGTGCAGTCGCAGTCTCCGTCGCAGCGCAAACAGGCAGCAGCGGAGCCAGGAGAAGTGGCGGAGCATCGCTGTTGCTTAGCAACAGGTCAGTCGCCGAAAGTGCTGTCTCTTCTGCCTTCTCTGACACAGGCTCTGGCAGGGGGCAGGGAGGCCGGTGAAACCGCCGGCGGGACCGCCTGGAGTGACAGCTCTGGCAGGGGGGTGGAGGAAACCTCAGAGACGGGTGCCGCCTCCATGTGTGAAGGAGGCAAAGTCTGAGAGGCCGGCGCTGGCTTGAGCAGCAACTCCCATCCCCCCGGAGAGAGAGAAGGGGGGAAAGGAGAAAACTCCATCCCATCTGAGCATGCTCCGGAGCAAGAGTAAAAAAAACTTCTTCGCCCGGCGAAATTTCAACCCCCCCCCGCTGCGAAGCAGTGGGGGCTGGGAAGAAAAATGTCCTCCCCCACCGCGTCTTCTGCCAGTGGCGGTGGAAATGGAGCTTGTCCATAACAGTTAGAGATCCATTGAAAACAAGCTGCTCTGCGTTTCAGGACTGGGAAAAGTTTTATAAATACTGGGTAGATGGAAGGCAACACGCATCCCTGACTGTAGACGCACTGGATAATCGAGTCCATGCACTCCCAGACAAAAACATCTAAAGCGTACAGGACATCAGTAAAGAACCCAAAAAGCTTTGCCCATCTAAAGAATCCATAGATATCTGTTTCTGACAAAAGGAAACCGTCCTCCCTGCACCAATGTTTCCAGAGGGCGATGAGTGTCTTCTCTGAAGGAGTAAAACGAACCACGTACTTCAAAGGGTATCTCCCCCATATAAACAGCCATAATTTTCTCGCGGCTGAACCCTCAGGGACAGAAAAGTGAACAGTACCTTTTTCAAAAGTCCAGCTTGCTCTGGCCAGCTCTGCAGGTATGCTGCTCTTGTCTACCATGCTTCCTGAAGGTCTTTCAGAAGAAGGTTCTGTTGCGGTCTGCCTTGGCTGTGAACTCTGTCCAGATCTTCAGTTCTTCAGCCCCTGGCTTGAATCCACTTTTGTGGTCACTTCAAAGCAACCATCAAATGCTACACATACAGGATTTTAACCCAGTGCAGCAATTTTTCTCCTCTGGTTTTATCACATTAATCTTTCCTCTTACACGAGCGGTCACCAGATATTACCGCACCGGAGTGGGTGCTGCTGGTGAGAGAGAGACGGTGAATCTTGATTCTTGAATCAGAAGGCTTGATTTATTAATATATTATATAATACATTATTACTATACCAAATAGAATACAAGGAGAGGTTTGCAGAGCAGCTAGGCTAGGCTAGGAAGAGATAGAAAAGAATCCATAAGAAAGTTGTGGCCAAGGACTCAGTCCCCTAGCTTGCACTGATGATTGGCCCTTAATTATAAACATAGAAAATGAGCGAATCAAGGTGTCCCTGTTGCATTCCCCCGCAGCTGATAATAATTGTTTACCTTCTCTTTGGTGGCCTCCGGGCTCCCGAAGACGCAGAAATCAAAAAGAAAGGATTTCTGTGGAGAAATGTCTGCGACAGGTGCCACCGTGGGTCTGGAAACCATCCTGCGTATCGTAGCTTTTCAGGAGCCAGCCGTCCACTCCCAGCCATAGGCCCCCAGACACACACCTCGGCCCATTTCCCTGGAAAAAAAAACTCACCTGTCCCGCTTCTAGATCGCAGATTGCAGGAGCCACATGATACTATCAAACCAGCTCGACTTGGCACTGGTGCCACCTTGGGTCTGGGAACCATCATGCGTATCGTGGATTTTCAGGAGCCAGGCGGCCGCTCCCAGCCAAAGGCTCGCAAACAAAAACCCCGGCCCGTTTCCCTGACAAACAAAACTCACCTGCCCCGCTTCTGGATGGCAGATTGCACGAGCCACTTGGTACTATCAAACAAGCCCGACTTGGCAGCGTTGCCAACATTGGTCTAGGAAACATCCTGCGTATCGTGGATTTTCAGGAGCCAGCCGACGAGTCTCAGCCTTAAGCCCCCAAACAAAAACCACGGCCCTTTTGCCTTGCAAACAAAACTCAGCTGCCCTGCTTCTGTATGGCAGATTGCAGGAACCACTTGGCACTGTCAAACCAGCTCGACTGGGCACTGGTGCCACTTTGGGTGTCACAAAAACCCTGAGAATCGCACATTTTAAGGCGCCAGCAAGCCACTCCCTGCCACAGGCCCCCAAACACAAACCACAGCCCTTTTCCCTTGCAAACAAAATTCAGCTGCCCCGCTTCTGGATGGCAGATTGCAGGAGCCACTTGGTACCATCTAACCAGCCCGACTTGGCACTGGTGGCATCTCTGGTCAGGGAAGCATCCTGCATATAAAAGAATTTCAGGAGCCAGCCAGCCACTCTCGGCCACAGGCCCCCGAATCCAACCCTTGACCCTTTTCCCTTGCAAAAAAAAATCATCTGCCCCGCTCCTGGATGGCACATTGCAGGAGAAATATGGTACTGTCAAAAAAACCCGACTCTGCACTGATGCCACCGTGGGTCTGGGAACCATCCTGCATACCGTGGATTTTCAGGCGCCAGCCGGCCACTCCCAGCCAGAGGCCCCAAAACACAAACCACAGCACTTTTCGCTGGCAAACAAATCTCAGATGCCCCTCTTCTTGATGGTAGATTGGAGGAACCACTTCGCACGGTCAAACCAGCCCGACTTGGCACTGGTGCCACCTTGGGTCTGACAACCATCTTGCATATCAAAGATTTCAAGGAACCAGCCAGCCACTCCCAGCCACAGGCCCCTAAACACAAACCATGGCCCTTTTCCCTGGCAAACAAGACTCACCTGCCTCACTTCTGGATGGCAGATTTCAAGAGCAACTTGGCACTGGCAAACCAGCCCGACTTGGCACTGGTGCCACCTTGGGTCTGGGAACCATCCTGCGTACCGTGGATTTTCAGGAGCCAGCCGGCCCCTCCCAGCCACAGACCCCCAAACACAAACCACGTCCCTTTTGACTTGCAAACAAAACTCAGCTGCCCTGCTACTGCATGGCAGATTGCAGGAGCCACTTGGTACTATCAAACCAGCCCGACTTAGCACTGGTGCAACTATGGTCTGGGAACCATCCTGCTCATCAAAGTATTTTAGGAGCCAGCCGGCCACTCCCAGGCATAGGCCCCAAGACACAAACCTCGGTCCATTTCCCTGGCAAACAAAGGTCACCTGCCCTGCTTCTGGATGGCAGATAGCAGGAGCCGCTTGGTAATATCAAACCAGCCTGACTTGGCAGTGAAACAGTCCGTGGTTTGTGTTTGGGGACCTGTGGCCTGCAGTGGATGGCTGGCACCTGAAAATCCATGATACGCAGGATGTTTTCCAGACCCAATGTGGCACGAGATCCAAGAAGGGCTGGTTTGATATTACCAAGGGGCTCCTGAAATCTACAATGCAGAAGCCGGGCAGGTTATTTTTTTTGCCAAGGGAACGCGCCAATTTTTGTGTATGGGGGCCTCTGTCCGAGAGTGGCTTCCTGGCTCCTGAAATTCTTTGATAGGCAGGATGGTTCTAAGACTCAAGTAGGAAACATTGCCTAGTCAGGCTGGTTTGATAGTAACAAGTGGCTTCTGCAATCTGACATCTAGAAGCGAGGCCGGCGACTTTTGTTTGCCAGTAAAAAGGGCCATAGTTTGTGTTTGGAGGCCTGTGGCTGCGAGTGGCCGGCAGGCTCCTGAAAATACACGATACGCAGGATGGTTCCCAGACCCATGATGGCACCACTGCCAAGTTGGGCTGGTTTGATAGAACCAAGTGGCTCCTTCAATCTGCCATCCAGAAGCGGGGCAGGTGAGTTTTGTTTGCCAGGGAAAAGGGCCGTGGTTTGTGTTTGGGGAACTGGGGCTGGGAGTGGCCGGCTGGCTCCTGAAAATCCACGACACGCAAGATGTTTCCCAGACCCAAGGCGGCAGCAGTGCCAAGTTGGGCGGTTTTGATAGTACAAACGGTCTCCTGCAATCAGCCATGCAGAAGCGGGGCAGGTGAGTGTTATTTGCCAGGGAAAAGGGCCGTGGTTTGTGTTTGGGGGCCTGTGGCCGGGAGTGGACGGCTGGATCCAGAAAATCCACGATACGCAGGTTGTTCCCCACACCCAATATCGATGCAGTACTAAGTCGGGCTGGGTTGATCGTGCAAAGTGGCTCCTGCAACCTGATATACAGAAGCAGGGCAGGAGCTTTTTCTTTGCCAGGGAAAAGGGCCGAGGTTTTTGTTTAGGGGCCTGTGGCTGGGAGTGGTTGCCTGGCTCCTGAAAATCCACGATACGGAGGATGGTTCCCAAACCCAAGGTGGCAACAGTGCCAAGGTAGGGGTGGAATGACATTGCATAGTGGCTCCGGCAATCTGCCATTCAGAAGCGGGGCAGGTGAGTTTTTTTTGCCAGGAAAAAGTGCCATGGTTTCTGTTTTGTGGTCTGTGGCTGGGAGTGGCCAGTTGGCACCTGAAATTCTTTGATATGCAGGATGGTTCCCAGAACCAATGTGGCATCACTGCCAAGTCAAGCTGATTTGCTTGTACTAGCTTGCTCCTGAAATCTGCACTCCAGAAGTGGGGCAGGTGAGTTTTGTTTGCCAGGGAAAAGGGCTGTGGTTTGCCTCTGGGGGCCTGTGTCTGAGAGTGGACGACTGGCTCCTGAAAATCCATGATACGCAGGATGGTTCCCAGACCCAAGGTTGCACCAATGCCAAGTCAGGCTGGTTTGATAGTCGAAAATGGCTCCTGCAATCTTCTGTCCAGAAGCGGGGCAGGTGAGTTTTTTTTGCCAGGGAAAAGGGCCAGGGTTTGTGTTTGAGGGTCTGTGGCTGGGAGTGGCCGGCTGGTTCCTGAAATTCCACGATACGCAGGATGTTTCCCAGACCCAAGGTAGCAACACTGCCAAGTCCGGCCGGTTTAATAGTACAAAGTGGCTCCTGCAGTCTGCTATCCAAAAGTCAGGCAGGATAGTTTTGTTTGCAAGGGTAAAGGACTGAGGTTTGTGTTTTGGGGCATGGGGCCGAGAGTGCCGGTTGGCTCCTGAAACTCTTTGATATGCAAGATGGCTCCCAGACCCAAGGTGGCACCACTGCCAAGCCGGGCTGGTTCGTTTCTAGCTTGTGTCTCCTGCAATCTGCCATCCAGAAGTGGGGAAGGTGAGTTTTTTTTGCAAGGGAAAAGGGCTCTGCTTTGTGTTTGGGGCCTGTGGCTAGGAGTGCCATGCTGGCTCCTAAAAATCCACGATACGCAGTATGTTTCGTAGACCCAATGTGGCACCACGGCCAAGTTTGACTGATGGTTATTGCCAAGTGGTTCCTGCAATCTGCCATCAAGAAGCGGGGCAGGGGAGTTTTTTTTGCCCGGGTAAAGGGCCATGCTTTGTAATTGTGGTCCTGTGGCTGGGAGTTGCCGGCTGCCTCCTGAAAATCAATGATACGCAGGATGGTTCCCAGGCCCAAGGTTGCACCAGTGCCAAGTCGGGCTGATTTGATATTACCAAGTGGCTCCTGCAATCAGCCATCTAGAAGAACGGCAGGTGAGTGTTCTTTGTAAGGGAAAAGGGCCGTGGTTTGTTTTCGGGGCCTGTGGCTGGGAGTGGCCGGCTGGCTCCTGAAAATCCACAATACGCAGGATGGTTCCCAGGCCAGAGGCTGCAACACTATCAAGTCGGGCTGGTTTTATAGTACCAAGTGGCTCCTGCAATCTGCCATCCAGAAGTGAGGCAGGTGAGTTTTGTTTGCAAGGGTAAAGGACGGAGGTTTTTTTTAGGGGCATGGGGCCGAGAGTGCCGGTTGGCTCCTGAAATTCTTTCATATGCAGGATGGCTCCCAGACCCAAGGTGGCACCACAGCCAAGCCGGGCTGGTTCATTACTAGCATGTGGCTCCTGCTATCTGCCATCCAGAAGTGGGGAAAGTGAGTTTTGTTTTCAAGGGAAAAGGGCTCTGGTTTGTGTTTGGGACCTGTGGTAAGAAGTGGCATGCTGGCTCTGGAAAATCCACGTTACGCAGGATGGTCCCCAGACCCAAGGTGGCTCCAGTGTCAAGTCGTGCCGGTTTGATAGTACAAATTAGCTCCTGCAATCTGCCATCCAGAAGCGGGGCAGGTGAGTTTTGTCTGCAAGGGAAAAGGGCCGAGGTTTCTCTTTGGAGGCCTGTGGACGGGAGTGGCTGGCTTGCTCCTTAAAATCCACGAGACGCAGGATGTTTCCCAGACCCAAGGTTGCACCAGTGCCAAGTCATGCTTATTCGATAGTACCATGTGGCTCATTCAATGTGCCATCCAGAGCGGGGCAAGTGAGTTTTACTTGCCAGGGAAAAGGGCCGAGGTTTGTGTTTAAAGGCCTGTGGCAAAGAGTGGCCGGCTGGCTCCTGAAAATCCACGATATGCAGGATTGTTCCCAGACCCAAGGTGTCACCAGTGCGATGTCGTGCTATTTTGATAGTACAAAGTGTCTCCTGCAATCTGCCAGCCAGTTGCGGGGCAGGTGAGTTTTGTTTCCCAGGGAAAAAGGCCATGGTTAGGGTTTGGGGGCCTGTGGCTGGGAGTGGCCAGTTGGCACCTGAAATTCATTGATATCCAGGATGGTTCCAAGACCCAATGTGGCAACACTGCAAAGTCGGGATTGTTTGACATTGCGGAGTGGCTCATGCAATCTGCCAGCCAGAAGTAGGGCAGGTGAGTTTTTTTTGCCAGGGAAAAGGGCCGTGGTGTGTGTTTGGGGGCCTATGGGTGGGAGTGGCCGGCTGGCTCCTGAAAATCTAAGATATGCTGGATGGTTTCCAGACCCAAGGTGGAACCAGTGCCAAGTCGGGCTGGTTTCATAGTACCAAGTGGCTCCTGCAATCTGCCGTCCAGAAGCGGGGCAGGTGAGTTTTGTTTGCCAGGGAAAAGGACCGAGGTTTGTGTTTGGGGGCCTATTGCTGGGAGTGGCTGGCTGGCTCCTGAAAATACACGAAACGCAGGATTGTTCCCAGACCCAAGGTGGCACCAGTGCCAAGTCTGGCTGGTTTGACTGTGTGAAGTGCCTCCTGCAATCTGCCATGCAGAAGCGGGACAGGTGAGTTTTGTTTGCTAGGGAAATGGGCCGTTGATTTTGTTTGGGGGCCTGTGGCAGGGAGTGGCTGGCTGGCTCCTGAAATTCTTTGATATGCAGGATGCTTCCCAGACCCCAGATGGCACCAGTGCCAAGTCGGGCTGGTTTGGTGGTACCAAGCTGCTCCTGCAATCTGCCATCAAGACTGGGGGCAGCTGAGTTTTAGTTGCAAGGGAAAGGGCCATGGTTTTTGTTTAGGGGCCTGTGGCTGGGAGTTGCCAGCTGGCTCCGGAAATGCTTTGATACACAGGATGCTTCCCAGACCCAAGGTGGCACCAGTGCCAAGTCGGGCTGGTTTGATAGTACCAAGTGGGTCCTGCAATCTGCCATCCAGAAACGGGGCAGGTAATTTTTGTTTTCCAGGGAAACGGGCCATTGTTTTTGTTTGGGGGCCTATGGCTGGGAGTGGCAGGCTGGCTCCTGAAAATACACGATACGCATGATGGTTCCCAGACCCAAGGTTGCACCAGTGCCATGTCGGGCTGGTTTGATAGTACCAAGTGCCTCCTGCAATCTGCCATCCAGAAGAGGAGCAGGTGAGTTTTGTTTTCTAGGGAAACGGGCTGAGGTTTGTGTTTGGGGGCCTATGGCTGGGAGTGGCCGGCTGGCTCCTTATTGCAATACTGTTCCCAATATTACAAGTTAGATTGTGCCTGGGCCAGTCTGATCCCCGCTGCTGGGCCAAAGGCAGCAACTGCGGTGTATCTCCCCAGAGATACCTTGGCTTGCTGGAGATTGCAGCTGGGCACTGAACAAGTCCAGGCTTGTTAGGAACCCCGTTTACCTCAGCAAGAATAGCTTCAGGCGATGGTGAAGAGAAAAGGAGATTATTCTGCTGGAGGGTTTAATGTCCAGAGGTTTATTCCATGGTTACAGAGGTCTGAACGTGAGCAACTGCTCCAACAGAACTCCGGCCGCATGGTCTCATTCCCCTTTTAAGCTCAGGGACAGGGGGAGGGGAGGTACAGGTGAGCCACCAACCAGGTGAGAGGGGCAGGGTCTCAGGGGAAGATGACACCCAGATAGGCCAATGACCTCTGGGCATAGGGGCATCCTTTGAACTTGACCAACCACACGACGCCTTGCTGGAATGTTAAGCCTGATTGACAGGACTCACTCAGCATGGGGGCAAGGGGGAAGGGAGAGAGGTATTGGCACACCTGGGGAAGTGACCTGGAAGGACAAAATGGGACATTACAGCACACCACAACATCTCCCTGTAGTTTTGTTTAAAAAGTAGAGGACTGTGTTTGTGGTGCAGAATGATTGCCAAACCATGGTTGGTAAATCCGTTCTTCCTCTACAGGAGGGTCAGTGTTTTCCACTGATGCTTCCAGGTCATCCATTGGAGCACTGAGGGCTTCTAAATGGTAGACTTCAGGAGGGGGATATGAGCTTGAAATTAACTTGAGCACCATGCGTTTGATTAGTCCAAAAACAATGCTAAAAACTACAATAACTATAACTAAAATAAACAGCACTAAAAACACAGTTTTCAGAATAGATCCCAACCAGCCCGAGAGTCCCCAGCCTTTGAACAGTCCATTCAGCCAGTTGTCAGTTTCTCTGTTGATGTCTGAGAGCCTTTGTCAAGAAAGTCCATATGTGGTTTGGGCGGAGGCACTATGCAGGAGATCGCAGGTGGGATGATCACAAGTAGGACGAGAAGCAGGCTCGGTCTCGTGGCATCTCGAGGCTACACACGAACTGTGCGATCTAAACTGGTACAAAAACTTGAAACAAACATATATTATAAACTATTCCAGATAGGAGGCTTAAATGGAATTTCCTCCAGAGAACGCGTGCGGCGTTTTCTTCTCCAGGCAGCATGAGCAACCTGGGGTGCTTCTGTGGATTTCTCTGAGACTTTGGGAACATAGGGCTTTACCCATTTGGAAGGAACCCACCTTAAACCAGAGGGGGTGGACACACAGGCGTATCCACATCCCCAAGTAACCAATTTGTAGGGTCCCACCATTTTCCAAGTCTCAGGGTCCTTTACTAAAACTGGAGGTTTTTCTTTCATTAACCTATGATTGCTCCCCCCAAAGTGGCGTAGAATGGATGGGTTCAGGCTGTCAAAAGAACAATTCAGAAAATTGTTTGTGAATAGCGCCTTGGTAACCGGATGTGGGGAGGTTCCACCTTCAGAACTTGTTGTTGCTGGTCCAGGACCCTTTTAATATCACGGTGAGTTCTTTCTACAATGGCTTGACCTGTAGGGGAGTAGGGGATGCCAGTTTTGTGCTCTACTCCCCATTGCTGCAGGAAGCTCCCAAATTCCTTGGATTTGTAAACAGGCCCATTATCAGTTTTCAGCTCCTTGGGGATGCCCATGAAAGAAAAAGCCTGTAAGAGGTGCTTAATAGCATCAATAGATGATTCTCCTGTGTGGGCAGAAGCATAGACCACTCCAGAAAAGGTATCTACACTAACATGAACATATTTCTGCCGTCCAAAAGACTGTATGTGTGTTACATCTGTTTGCCACAGTTCACAACTGTTCAGTCCCCTTGGGTTTGCTCCCGTACTCACTGTAGGGAGTGCATGTTGTTGGCAATTTGGGCATGTGGCCACAATTGCTTTGGCCTGTTCTCGAGTGATGTTAAACTGACAAACCAGGCCAGGTGCATTTTGGTGGAAAAGCTGGTGGCTGATTTTTGCCTGTTCAAAAACATTTGGGAGAGTGGCCATCACTGCAGGTGCAGCAAGAGCATCTGCCCTTCTGTTGCCTTCAGTGATAAACCCTGGCCAAGTCAGTGTGTGACCTGACATGCATCACATAAAATGGTTGCTCTTGGTGAGTGACTAACTTTACCAGTTTTGAGAGCAATTTGAAAAGTGCGATGGTAGACACATCTTGCAGTATTGCTTGATCTGCCCTAGATACTACTCCTGCCACATATGCAGAGTCTGTAATCAGAATAAATGGTTCTGACAACCTTTCAAAGGCCCTAACAACCGCAGCCAATTCAGCAACCTGAGGTGAACCTTCCACCTCAGCAATGTCTGTCTCCCACTGCTGGGTTTGAGGATTCTTCCAAGTCATAACGGACTTGTGGGACCTCCCAGATGCATCTGTGAAGACAGTTAGAGCCCTTTTTAAAGGTCTCCGACTTAGAGCACTTCTCAGTTTTAAGGTAAATTGAACATCTTGTTTGAACAATTTGTGAGTGGGCCGCGCTACTGAAATTTGTCCTGAGAAGGAATCCAGAGCAAACTGCAACACTTCATTTTCTTGAAACAATTGTTCCAGTATTTTCATAGTATTTTGACCTGATTTTAACTCAACTGGAATGTGAATGCACTTAAAATCACATCCTGCTAACTCCCTGATCCGGGTCCTTGCTTTTCGGATCAGTTCCGCTACCAGCTCCTGAGGCTTTGTCAGTCTCTTGGACATTTTGTGACTGAGGAAAACCCATTCTATGATCAAGAGAGGGTCCCTCTGGTCCCGGTCCTTTTTTGGTGTGTCCTTTGCCTTAGGTGTTTGTTTTTCCTCCCACTGGAAAATAATTCCATGGAGGTGTGGCAACTTACCTAGGATGATAAATTTGAATGGCAGGTCAGGCCGACATCGGTTGGCCTGTCTTGTGGACATTGCAATCTGAACCTTTTCTAGAGCTTTCCGTGCCTCTGGGGTAATGGACCTAGGAGCACCTGGGTCCTCTCCCCCTTTCAATAAATTGAAAAGAGGGGCAAGGTCTTCATTAGTCAGACCAAGCCATGGTCTTATCCAATTCAAAGACCCACACAACTTGTGGACATCCGCAAGGGTCTTGATCTTTGGATTGATTTCTAGTTTTTGAGGAACAATTGTCTTATTTCCAATTTCTAAGCCCAAATACTTCCAAGGTGGCATCTTTTGAATTTTCTTTTCCTGGAGCTCGAACCCTGCAACAATCAATGCATCGATCGTTAGGTCAAGCGCATGTGTGAGTAAATCATCATTGGGGGCACACACAAGGATATCATCCATATAATGATAGATAATGGCCTTCTCTGTGGCTGCACGTACTGGGGAAAGCAGGGAAGACACATACCACTGGCAGATAGCTGGAGATACCTTTAATCCCTGAGGAAGAACGGTCCAATGGTACCTTTTCATAGGGGATTCCATATTAATGGAAGGGACGGAGAATGCAAAACGCGGTGCATCGTCAGGGTGCAAGGGGATTTGGAAAAAACAATCTTTAATATCAATAACAGCTAATTTCCAATCTTGGGGAAGCATTGTTGGGGATGGCATACCAGGTTGGGGAGAACCCATATCTTCAATTACATTATTAATTTGTCGGAGGTCGCAGAGGACCTGCCATCTCTTTTTGTCAGCTTTTTGGATGACAAACACTGGAGAGTTCCATGGGGACATGGTCTCCAAAATGTGGCCCTTTTTTAGTTGCTCTTCCACTAGTTCCTCAAGCACCTTTATTTTTTGTTTACTGAGCGGCCACTGTTTTACATCAACTGGTTTGTCTGTTTTCCACTTCAGTTTTTGGGTGAGGCGCTGTTGTTCAATGACTGCTGTACAAATATGCTGTGGAGAGTCTGGAATATCAATTGTGACACCCCACTGGGCCATTACATCTCTCCCTAACAAAACTTCTGAATAATCTAACACAAATGGACGGATATTTGCCAATTGTCCGTTTGGTCCCTCGAATTGAATAGTGCTTTTGGATTGTCTTGCCAATTGCAGACCTCCTACACCTTGAAGGTGACCTGCAACATTTTGCAAAGGCCAATGTGCTGGCCAGTCTTGTACTGGAATCACTGTGCAGTCTGCACCTGTGTCTACAAGCATCTCAATGCGTTTTGACTCCCCCCCCCCCCACTGACATTACACCATAATTTGGGTTTGTCTTTCCCAATAACTTGTACTGGGGTGACTGTGGGCCCTTGTTTTTCGATATTTTCAGGTAAAGATGGCACAGGGATAGCTTGTGCAACAATTTGTCCCTTGGGAAGAAACAGGGGTGGGTGGAAACAGTGCAGGCCGAGAACGAATTGCTCAGGATCTGATGTTGTCATTCCTGGAGCAATTTCGATCTCTTGTTGTGTGTGTTTGGTGTCCCCAATGACGATGTACTTACAACGAATTCGATTCCAAGTACCCTTCTGTTTAGGATTGACAGAGACAAAATACCAGCCAGTGTCCTCCAGGTGGAGTGACTCTGTCAGCTGCAACCTGTAAGGCTCATTGACAGAAGACATGGTTAACACAGGATCACCTAAATCATATACAGTCTTTGAAGCACCTGCTTCACTTACACAAACATTAATATTATCGCGCGCTTGATTTGTTTTGCTACCCTTATTCCCTTGGCCTGCTCTTTTTGTGTCTGCACGCCTGGCAGGCCGGCGCTCCCTTTTCACTTTTTTTGTTGTTGTTGACCCCCAGGGAGGGCTTGTAGTTCTCCTCCCCTGCCATTTCTAAATTCATCAAATTCCCTTTTCAGGGGGCACTGGTTACTCCAGTGCCCTAGGTTATTACAAAGCAGGCATGGTTTTGTGGGCTCAGCCATTGCTGGTCTCCGCTGCTGCCCAGGGTGCTGATGTGCTGAGGGGAAAGGCGCAGGGCTGGCAACGGCGACACGCTGAGGTGGTCTTGGCAGCAGCCTTGGTCTGGTGTCTTCAGCTACACTCATCAGAGGCACTTTCCTGTTACACACTAGAAGCATATCTTTTAGGGTTGCAGGAGGTTCGATAGGAAGGCTCAGGATTGCCGCTTGACACTGTTTATTTGCATTTGTAAATGCCATTTCCTCTAAAATTGCTTCCCTAGCATTCTCTTTTTTAACTTGTATTTCAATAGCTCTCGTTAACCTTTCTACAAATTTCAAAAAAGGCTCTGATGATAGCTGTTTAATTTTACTATAGGGCTCAAAAGGCCCCTCAGGTTGTAGGGAAAAGAATGCTTTTTCAGCTGCTTCTTTTACTTTCTCGAGTGTTTCTGCAGGAATTGCAGTAGCTTGGATTGGGGTTGAAGACCATTGGCCCTCACCACAGAGGTGCTCAATGGTGATAGGGTTAACACTGTTGTCTTTGGCTGTCTTTGGATCAGCATGCAAGCCTGGGAGAGCATCTTTCAGCATTTGTTTCCATGCTATTTCCCATAATTTGAATTCCGTGGAGGTCATGAGACAAGAAAAAAGCTGTTTTAAATCATGTGGAATCACTACAGTCCTACTCAATTCAGAATTTAAAAGGCCACGGAAATATGGACTGTGTGGACCATATTCTTTATGAGACTTACAGATCTCTTTAATCAATTGTCGTCCAAAAGAACTCCAATTAGCAGTTGGGTTTGCTCCTCCCGAAGCTGCAGGCTGAAAGGTGACAGGAGCCAGTGACAACATGGGACTATGCATTGAATCTGCTGTTCCCTGCTCTGTATCCCTTGAATTGGAAGCATTGGGATCACAGATAAAGGTTTGGGGAATGGCAGTGGGTGTGTCCCCACCGTGGGAACCCGGGGAGTGGGCGGGGACAGGGGGCCAGCAAGGGGCGGGGAAACCGTGGGAACAGGGGGCGGGGGCAGGGGGCAGGCAGGGGGTGGGGACACCGTGGGAAGAAGGGGCGGGGTCAAGGGGCTGGCAGGGGATGGGGACACCTGGTGACATAACGTCAGCAGACGCCCCCTGGGAGGAGTAGAGGGGTGGAGCTGAGGGTACTGCAGGAAAGGGAGGGGGAGGGGGGAAGGTGTCACGAGGAACAGGAGGAGAGGGGGATGGGTCTGGAGTTTCAGGATGCTTAAGAGGATTTTGGGAAGAAGAAGACCAGGTTTGGGAAGATGCCACGTGGCATCCACCATCTTGTGGACCCCCTAGGGACTGGGAGCCATTTTGGGCATAACTGCTCTCTGGAAAGCTGACACGTGCTGTTGGTTTCAGAGGATGGGACACAGGGGATTGGGAAAGGTTCCACGCAGCCTGGCCAGGGCCTTGTGGACAGGGCAACTCAGGCATTTTAGTAGACTCTGGGAGTCGACTTCCCAATGAGTGTGCTCTCTTTAAAATACCAAGTTTTGGGGAAAGAGGTTTAAGGGTTTTAGAGTTAGGAGAGGGAGAAACAGGGAGAGCAGAGGTACATGGCTTTACATTTGGCTTATTCTCCATTTCCTTTTGTTTGAGCAATGCTGTTCGAATTTGTAAACTCCAAAACACAAATTTAGCTAAGGGTGCATTGCCAGATTGTCCTGAGGTTATCAATTCATTTCCAAATTTATCCCAGAATTGAATATTGTGGATTTCTTCAAGGGAAATTTTTGGGAAGTGGAGGAAAAGCCATCTTATAAACTGTTTCAATTTTCCCTTTGAGAACTTCAAATTACCACTGTCTAAAATGCAAACAATATTATAAAACACTCCTTTTTGTACAATGCTGAGTTTTAAACCCATGTTAGATGTAAAAAGCAAAGTATTAGATCCCGCCTGACCAAAAACAAAGCTAAAATCAGCTACCGATTTCAAAAAAAAACACACAGATAGGAAAGCGATAAAGAGCGGATAAAAGCTTCACAATGCAGCTGTATATACAGCTTTTAAAATTCCCGGGCAGATGCAGCAGGGCACGCCCTGCCGAGTTGAGGCAGAAACAAAGCCTCCCCACCATGGAATGCAGCCCCCCCGCGGAGCAGAAAGAGCAGCCAGGCAACATGGCAAGCCGAAACCGGGGCCCCCCCGCGCCCAGTGCGCGGAGAACCCCCCTCCCCCGCAGAGAGCTGAGAAAGAGAGTACCCCGCGGCAAGAGAGCCAAGAGCCGCCCCTCCCCCGCACTGAGAGAGAGAGAGAGAGAGAGAGAGAGAGAGGGATATCTCCCTACCACATGGAGAGGTCGGAGCACGATGCGCTGCAGAGCCGGGGGGAAGGGCAGAGAGCTCCTGCGCGAATTCCAAAAGAGGCCGCCTGGTTCCTGAATCTACGCAATGCGCAAGAACCCTCCCAGACCGAAGCTGACATCAGGGCCAACTTGAGCTGGTTTGACAGGGCCAAGTGGCTCCTGCCATCTGCCATCAGGAACTGGAATTGGTGAGTTTTGTTGCCCTGTGGAACAGGTCTTGAGTTTGTGTTCGGGGGACTGTGGCCCGGAGTGGCTGCCTGGCTCTTGAATTTCCACCTTGTGCACGATGCTTCCAAGACCCAAGCTGGCAGCACTTGCAACTCGGTCTGCATCGACAGTGCGAAGAGGCTCCTGCAATCCGCCATCAGGAATCGGAATGTGTGTTTTTTGTATTCCCCGGGGAAAGGGCCGCCCTTGCTATTTGGGGAACGGTATGCCGGAGTGGCTGTCTGGCTCTTGGAAAGCCCGCATTGTGCCGCAATCCTCTCAGACCCAAGCTGGCGCCACTTGCAACTCAGGCTGGTTTGACTGTGCCAAGTGGCTCCTGCGATCTGCCATCCGGGACCGGAGTAGGTGAGTTTTGTTTCCCTGGGAAAAGGGCCGGTGTTTCTGTTCGGGCGGTGGGACCCAGAGTGACCAGCTGGCTCCTGAAATTCAGCAATGCACAGGATGCTTCCCTGACTGTGGCTGGCGCCACTTGCAACTCAGGCTGGTTTGCAAGTTACAAGTGCTTCCTGAAAACTGCCATCAGGACCGGAGCTGGTGAGTTTTCTTTCCCGGGGAAAAGGGTCAGTGTTTCTGTATGGAGGCCCGTGGCCGGGAGCGGCCAGCTGGCTCTGAAAAACCTGCAATGCGGAGGACGTTTCCCAGACCAACGCAGTCGCCACTTCCAGTTCAGGCTGGTTTGACAGGGCCAAGTGTCTCCTGCAATCTGCCATCAAGAACCTGGCGATGGTGACATTTTGGTGCCCTGGGAACAGGTCTGGCATTGCTGCTCAGGGGCCTGTCGCTGGGAGTGGCCGACTGCCTCCTGAAATTCTGCAATGTGCAGGATGCCCCCCCAACCCACGCTGACACCACTTGTTATTCGGACTGGTTTGACCGTGCTGAGTGGCTCCCGTGATCTGCCATCAGGAACCAGGGTTGGTGACTCTTGTTTCCCTGGGAAAAATTCTTGAGTTTGTGTTCGGGGGCCTGTTTCCCAGAGTGGCCGCCTGGTTCCTGAATCTATGCAATGCGCAAGAACCCTCCCAGACCGAAGCTGGCATCAGGGCCAACTCGAGCTGGTTTGACAGGGCCAAGTGGCTCCTGCCATCTGCCATCAGGAACTGGAATTGGCGAGTTTTGTTGCCCTGTGGAACAGGTCTTGTGTTTGTGTTCAGGGGACTGTGGCCCGGAGTGGCTGCCTGGCTCTTGAAATTCCACCTTGTGCACGATGCTTCCAAGACCCAAGCTGGCAGCACTTGCAACTCGGTCTGGATCGACAGTGCGAAGAGGCTCCTGCAATCCGCCATCAGGAACCGGGACATTGGTTTTTTGTATTCTCCGGGGAAAGGGCCGGCCTTGCTATTTGGGGGACTGTATGCCGGAGTGGCTGTCTGGCTCTTGGAAAGCCCGCATTGTGCCGCAATCCTCTCGGACCCAAGCTGGCGCCACTTGCAACTCAGACTGGTTTGACTGTGCCAAGTGGTTCCTGCGATCTGCCATCAGGGACCGGAGTAGGTGAGTTTTGTTTCCCTGGGAAAAGGGCCGGTGTTTCTGTTCGGGCGGTGGGACCCAGAGTGACCAGCTGGCTCCTGAAATTCAGCAATGCACAGGATGCCTCCCTGACTGTGGCTGGCGCCACTTGCAACTCAGGCTGGTTTGCAAGTGACAAGTGCTTCCTGAAAACTGCCATCAGGACCCGAGCTGGTGAGTTTTCTTTCCCAGGGGAAAGGGTCAGTGTTTCTGTATGGAGGCCTGTGGCCGGGAGCGGCCAGCTGGCTCTGGTAATTCCTCAATGCGGAGGACGTTTCCCAGACCAAAACAGTCGCCACTTCCGATTCAGGCTGGTTTGACAGGGCCAAGTGTCTCCTGCAATCTGCCGTCAAGGACCCGGCGATGGTGACATTTTGGTGCCCTGGGAACAGGTCTGGCATTGCTGATCAGGGGCCTGTCACCGGGAGTGGCTGGCTGCCCCCTGAAATTCTGCAATGTGCAGGATGCCCCCCCAACCCACGCTGACACCACTTGCAATTTGGACTGGTTTGACAGTGCCGAGTGGCTCCCGCGATCTGCCATCAGGAACCGGGGTTGGTGAGTTTTGTTTCCCTAGGAAAAAAGCTTGAGTTTGTGTTCGGGGGCCTGTTGCCCGGAGTGGCCGCCTGGTTCCTGAATCTACGCAATGCGCAAGAACCCTCCCAGTCCGAAGCTGGCATCAGGGCCAACTCGAGCTGGTTTGACAGGGCCAAGTGGCTCCTGCCATCTGCCATCAGGAACTGGAATTGGTGAGTTTTGTTGCCCTGTGGAACAGTTCTTGAGTTTGTGTGCGGGGGACTGTGGCCCGGAGTGGCTGCCTGGCTCTTGAATTTCCACCTTGTGCATGATGCTTCCAAGACCCAAGCTGGCAGCACTTGCAACTCGGTCTGGATCGACAGTGCGAAGAGGCTCCTGCAATCCGCCATCAGGAACCGGGACATGTGTTTTTTGTTATGCCCGGGAAAAGGGCCGCCCTTGCTATTTGGGGGACTGTATGCCGGAGTGGCTGTCTGTCTCTTGGAAAGCCCGCATTGTGCCGCAATCCTCTCCGACCCAAGCTGGCGCCACTTGCAACTCGGGCTGGTTTGACTGTTCCAAGTGGCTCCTGCGATCTGCCATCAGGGACCGGAGTAGGTGAGTTTTGTTTCCTTGGGAAAAGGGCCGGTGTTTCTGTTCGGGCGGTGGGACCCAGAGTGACCAGCTGGCTCCTGAAATTCAGCAATGCACAGGATGCTTCCCTGACTGTGGCTGGCGCCACTTGCAACTCAGGCTGGTTTGCAAGTGACAAGTGCTTCCTGAAAACTGCCATCAGGACCGCAGCTGGTGAGTTTTCTTTCCCGGGGAAAAGGGTCAGTGTTTCTGTATGGAGGCCCATGGCCGGGAGCGGCCAGCTGGCTCTGAAAAACCTGCAATGCGGAGGACGTTTCCCAGACCAACGCAGTCGCCACTTCCAGTTCAGGCTGGTTTGACAGGGCCAAGTGTCTCCTGCAATCTGCCATCAAGAACCTGGCGATGGTGACATTTTGGTGCCCTGGGAACAGGTCTGGCATTGCTGCTCAGGGGCCTGTCGCCGGGAGTGGCCGACTGCCTCCTGAAATTCTGCAATGTGCAGGATGCCCCCCCAACCCACTCTGACACCACTTGTTATTCGGACTGGTTTGACCGTGCTGAGTGGCTCCCGCGATCTGCCATCAGGAACCGGGGTTGGTGAGTTTTGTTTCCCTAGGAAAAAAGCTTGAGTTTGTGTTCGGGGGCCTGTTGCCCAGAGTGGCCGCCTGGTTCCTGAATCTATGCAATGCGCAAGAACCCTCCCAGACAGAAGCTGGCATCAGGGCCAACTCGAGCTGGTTTGACAGGGCCAAGTGGCTCCTGCCATCTGCCATCAGGAACTGGAATTGGTGAGTTTTGTTACCCTGTGGAACAGTTCTTGAGTTTGTGTGCGGGGGACTGTGGCCCGGAGTGGCTGCCTGGCTCTTGAAATTCCACCTTGTGCACAATGCTTCCAAGACCCAAGCTGGCAGCACTTGCAACTCGGTCTGGATCGACAGTGCGAAGAGGCTCCTGCAATCCGCCATCAGGAACCGGGACATGTGTTTTTTGTATTCCCCGGGAAATGGGCCAGCCGTGCTATTTGGGGGACTGTATGCCGGAGTGGCTGTCTGGCTCTTGGAAAGCCCGCATTGTGCCGCAATCCTCTCAGACCCAAGCTGGCGCTACTTGCAACTCGGGCTGGTTTGACTGTTCCAAGTGGCTCCTGCGATCTGCCATCAGGGACCGGAGTAGGTGAGTTTTGTTTCCCTGGGAAAAGGGCCGGTGTTTCTGTTCGGGCGGTGGGACCCAGAGTGACCAGCTGGCTCCTGAAATTCAGCAAAGCACAGGATGCTTCCCTGACTGTGGCTGGCGCCACCTGCAACTCAGGCTGGTTTGCAAGTTACAAGTGCTTCCTGAAAACTGCCATCAGGACCGGAGCTGGTGAGTTTTCTTTCCCAGGGGAAAGGGTCAGTGTTTCTGTATGGAGGCCTGTGGCCGGGAGCGGCCAGCTGGCTCTGGTAATTCCTCAATGCGGAGGACGTTTCCCAGACCAAAACAGTCGCCACTTCCGATTCAGGCTGGTTTGACAGGGCCAAGTGTCTCCTGCAATCTGCCGTCAAGGACCCGGCGATGGTGACATTTTGGTGCCCTGGGAACAGGTCTGGCATTGCTGATCAGGGGCCTGTCGCCGGGAGTGGCCGGCTGCCCCCTGAAATTCTGCAATGTGCAGGATGCCCCCCCAACCCACGCTGACACCACTTGCAATTCGGACTGGTTTGACAGTGCCGAGTGGCTCCCGCGATCTGCCATCAGGAACCTGGGTTGGTGAGTTTTGTTTCCCTAGGAAAAAAGCTTGAGTTTGTGTTCGGGGGCCTGTTGCCCAGAGTGGCCGCCTGGTTCCTGAATCTAGGCAATGCGCAAGAACCCTCCCAGACCGAAGCTGGCATCAGGGCCAACTCGAGTTGGTTTGACAGGGCCAAGTGGCTCCTGCCATCTGCCATCAGGAACTGGAATTGGTGAGTTTTGTTGCCCTGTGGAACAGTTCTTGAGTTTGTGTGCGGGGGACTGTGGCCCGGAGTGGCTGCCTGGCTCTTGAATTTCCACCTTGTGCATGATGCTTCCAAGACCCAAGCTGGCAGCACTTGCAACTCGGTCTGGATCGACAGTGCGAAGAGGCTCCTGCAATCCGCCATCAGGAACCGGGCCATGTGTTTTTTGTAATCCCCGGGAAAAGGGCCGCCCTTGCTATTTGGGGGACTGTATGCCGGAGTGGCTGTCTGGCTCTTGGAAAGCCCGCATTGTGCCGCAATCCTCTCAGACCCAAGCTGGCGCCACTTGCAACTCGGGCTGGTTTGACTGTTCCAAGTGGCTCCTGCGATCTGCCATCAGGGACCGGAGTAGGTGAGTTTTGTTTCCCTGGGAAAAGGGCCGGTGTTTCTGTTCGGGCGGTGGGACCCAGAGTGACCAGCTGGCTCCTGAAATTCAGCAAAGCACAGGATGCTTCCCTGACTGTGGCTGGCACCACTTGCAACTCAGGCTGGTTTGCAAGTGACAAGTGCTTCCTGAAAACTGCCATCAGGACCGGAGCTGGTGAGTTTTCTTTCCCAGGGAAAAGGCTCAGTGTTTCTGTATGGAGGCCTGTGGCGGGGAGCGGCCAGCTGGCTCTGGTAATTCCTCAATACGGAGGACGTTTCCCAGACCAAAACAGTCGCCACTTCCGATTCAGGCTGGTTTGACAGGGCCAAGTGTCTCCTGCAATCTGCCGTCAAGGACCCGGCGATGGTGACATTTTGGTGCCCTGGGAATCGGTCTGGCATTGCTGCTCAGGGGATTGTCGCCGGTAGAGGCCGGCGGCCCCCTGAAATTCTGCAATGTGCAGGATGCCCCCCCAACCCACGCTGACACAACTTGCAATTCGCACTGGTTTGACAGTGCCGAGTGGCTCCCGCAATCTGCCATCAGGAACCGGGGTTGGTGAGTTTTGTTTCCCTAGGAAAAAAGCTTGAGTTTGTGTTCGGGGGCCTGTTGCCCAGAGTGGCCGCCTGGTTCCTGAATCTAGGCAATGCGCAAGAACCCTCCCAGACCGAAGCTGGCATCAGGGCCAACTCGAGTTGGTTTGACAGGGCCAAGTGGCTCCTGCCATCTGCCATCAGGAACTGGAATTGGTGAGTTTTGTTGCCCTGTGGAACAGTTCTTGAGTTTGTGTGCGGGGGACTGTGGCCCGGAGTGGCTGCCTGGCTCTTGAATTTCCACCTTGTGCATGATGCTTCCAAGACCCAAGCTGGCAGCACTTGCAACTCGGTCTGGATCGACAGTGCGAAGAGGCTCCTGCAATCCGCCATCAGGAACCGGGCCATGTGTTTTTTGTAATCCCCGGGAAAAGGGCCGCCCTTGCTATTTGGGGGACTGTATGCCGGAGTGGCTGTCTGGCTCTTGGAAAGCCCGCATTGTGCCGCAATCCTCTCAGACCCAAGCTGGCGCCACTTGCAACTCGGGCTGGTTTGACTGTTCCAAGTGGCTCCTGCGATCTGCCATCAGGGACCGGAGTAGGTGAGTTTTGTTTCCTTGGGAAAAGGGCCGGTGTTTCTGTTCGGGCGGTGGGACCCAGAGTGACCAGCTGGCTCCTGAAATTCAGCAATGCACAGGATGCTTCCCTGACTGTGGCTGGCGCCACTTGCAACTCAGGCTGGTTTGCAAGTGACAAGTGCTTCCTGAAAACTGCCATCAGGACCGCAGCTGGTGAGTTTTCTTTCCCGGGGAAAAGGGTCAGTGTTTCTGTATGGAGGCCCATGGCCGGGAGCGGCCAGCTGGCTCTGAAAAACCTGCAATGCGGAGGACGTTTCCCAGACCAACGCAGTCGCCACTTCCAGTTCAGGCTGGTTTGACAGGGCCAAGTGTCTCCTGCAATCTGCCATCAAGAACCTGGCGATGGTGACATTTTGGTGCCCTGGGAACAGGTCTGGCATTGCTGCTCAGGGGCCTGTCGCCGGGAGTGGCCGACTGCCTCCTGAAATTCTGCAATGTGCAGGATGCCCCCCCAACCCACTCTGACACCACTTGTTATTCGGACTGGTTTGACCGTGCTGAGTGGCTCCCGCGATCTGCCATCAGGAACCGGGGTTGGTGAGTTTTGTTTCCCTAGGAAAAAAGCTTGAGTTTGTGTTCGGGGGCCTGTTGCCCAGAGTGGCCGCCTGGTTCCTGAATCTATGCAATGCGCAAGAACCCTCCCAGACAGAAGCTGGCATCAGGGCCAACTCGAGCTGGTTTGACAGGGCCAAGTGGCTCCTGCCATCTGCCATCAGGAACTGGAATTGGTGAGTTTTGTTACCCTGTGGAACAGTTCTTGAGTTTGTGTGCGGGGGACTGTGGCCCGGAGTGGCTGCCTGGCTCTTGAAATTCCACCTTGTGCACAATGCTTCCAAGACCCAAGCTGGCAGCACTTGCAACTCGGTCTGGATCGACAGTGCGAAGAGGCTCCTGCAATCCGCCATCAGGAACCGGGACATGTGTTTTTTGTATTCCCCGGGAAATGGGCCAGCCGTGCTATTTGGGGGACTGTATGCCGGAGTGGCTGTCTGGCTCTTGGAAAGCCCGCATTGTGCCGCAATCCTCTCAGACCCAAGCTGGCGCTACTTGCAACTCGGGCTGGTTTGACTGTTCCAAGTGGCTCCTGCGATCTGCCATCAGGGACCGGAGTAGGTGAGTTTTGTTTCCCTGGGAAAAGGGCCGGTGTTTCTGTTCGGGCGGTGGGACCCAGAGTGACCAGCTGGCTCCTGAAATTCAGCAAAGCACAGGATGCTTCCCTGACTGTGGCTGGCGCCACCTGCAACTCAGGCTGGTTTGCAAGTTACAAGTGCTTCCTGAAAACTGCCATCAGGACCGGAGCTGGTGAGTTTTCTTTCCCAGGGGAAAGGGTCAGTGTTTCTGTATGGAGGCCTGTGGCCGGGAGCGGCCAGCTGGCTCTGGTAATTCCTCAATGCGGAGGACGTTTCCCAGACCAAAACAGTCGCCACTTCCGATTCAGGCTGGTTTGACAGGGCCAAGTGTCTCCTGCAATCTGCCGTCAAGGACCCGGCGATGGTGACATTTTGGTGCCCTGGGAACAGGTCTGGCATTGCTGATCAGGGGCCTGTCGCCGGGAGTGGCCGGCTGCCCCCTGAAATTCTGCAATGTGCAGGATGCCCCCCCAACCCACGCTGACACCACTTGCAATTCGGACTGGTTTGACAGTGCCGAGTGGCTCCCGCGATCTGCCATCAGGAACCTGGGTTGGTGAGTTTTGTTTCCCTAGGAAAAAAGCTTGAGTTTGTGTTCGGGGGCCTGTTGCCCAGAGTGGCCGCCTGGTTCCTGAATCTAGGCAATGCGCAAGAACCCTCCCAGACCGAAGCTGGCATCAGGGCCAACTCGAGTTGGTTTGACAGGGCCAAGTGGCTCCTGCCATCTGCCATCAGGAACTGGAATTGGTGAGTTTTGTTGCCCTGTGGAACAGTTCTTGAGTTTGTGTGCGGGGGACTGTGGCCCGGAGTGGCTGCCTGGCTCTTGAATTTCCACCTTGTGCATGATGCTTCCAAGACCCAAGCTGGCAGCACTTGCAACTCGGTCTGGATCGACAGTGCGAAGAGGCTCCTGCAATCCGCCATCAGGAACCGGGCCATGTGTTTTTTGTAATCCCCGGGAAAAGGGCCGCCCTTGCTATTTGGGGGACTGTATGCCGGAGTGGCTGTCTGGCTCTTGGAAAGCCCGCATTGTGCCGCAATCCTCTCAGACCCAAGCTGGCGCCACTTGCAACTCGGGCTGGTTTGACTGTTCCAAGTGGCTCCTGCGATCTGCCATCAGGGACCGGAGTAGGTGAGTTTTGTTTCCCTGGGAAAAGGGCCGGTGTTTCTGTTCGGGCGGTGGGACCCAGAGTGACCAGCTGGCTCCTGAAATTCAGCAAAGCACAGGATGCTTCCCTGACTGTGGCTGGCACCACTTGCAACTCAGGCTGGTTTGCAAGTGACAAGTGCTTCCTGAAAACTGCCATCAGGACCGGAGCTGGTGAGTTTTCTTTCCCAGGGAAAAGGCTCAGTGTTTCTGTATGGAGGCCTGTGGCGGGGAGCGGCCAGCTGGCTCTGGTAATTCCTCAATACGGAGGACGTTTCCCAGACCAAAACAGTCGCCACTTCCGATTCAGGCTGGTTTGACAGGGCCAAGTGTCTCCTGCAATCTGCCGTCAAGGACCCGGCGATGGTGACATTTTGGTGCCCTGGGAATCGGTCTGGCATTGCTGCTCAGGGGATTGTCGCCGGTAGAGGCCGGCGGCCCCCTGAAATTCTGCAATGTGCAGGATGCCCCCCCAACCCACGCTGACACAACTTGCAATTCGCACTGGTTTGACAGTGCCGAGTGGCTCCCGCAATCTGCCATCAGGAACCGGGGTTGGTGAGTTTTGTTTCCCTAGGAAAAAAGCTTGAGTTTGTGTTCGGGGGCCTGTTGCCCAGAGTGGCCGCCTGGTTCCTGAATCTAGGCAATGCGCAAGAACCCTCCCAGACCGAAGCTGGCATCAGGGCCAACTCGAGTTGGTTTGACAGGGCCAAGTGGCTCCTGCCATCTGCCATCAGGAACTGGAATTGGTGAGTTTTGTTGCCCTGTGGAACAGTTCTTGAGTTTGTGTGCGGGGGACTGTGGCCCGGAGTGGCTGCCTGGCTCTTGAATTTCCACCTTGTGCATGATGCTTCCAAGACCCAAGCTGGCAGCACTTGCAACTCGGTCTGGATCGACAGTGCGAAGAGGCTCCTGCAATCCGCCATCAGGAACCGGGCCATGTGTTTTTTGTAATCCCCGGGAAAAGGGCCGCCCTTGCTATTTGGGGGACTGTATGCCGGAGTGGCTGTCTGGCTCTTGGAAAGCCCGCATTGTGCCGCAATCCTCTCAGACCCAAGCTGGCGCCACTTGCAACTCGGGCTGGTTTGACTGTTCCAAGTGGCTCCTGCGATCTGCCATCAGGGACCGGAGTAGGTGAGTTTTGTTTCCTTGGGAAAAGGGCCGGTGTTTCTGTTCGGGCGGTGGGACCCAGAGTGACCAGCTGGCTCCTGAAATTCAGCAATGCACAGGATGCTTCCCTGACTGTGGCTGGCGCCACTTGCAACTCAGGCTGGTTTGCAAGTGACAAGTGCTTCCTGAAAACTGCCATCAGGACCGCAGCTGGTGAGTTTTCTTTCCCGGGGAAAAGGGTCAGTGTTTCTGTATGGAGGCCCATGGCCGGGAGCGGCCAGCTGGCTCTGAAAAACCTGCAATGCGGAGGACGTTTCCCAGACCAACGCAGTCGCCACTTCCAGTTCAGGCTGGTTTGACAGGGCCAAGTGTCTCCTGCAATCTGCCATCAAGAACCTGGCGATGGTGACATTTTGGTGCCCTGGGAACAGGTCTGGCATTGCTGCTCAGGGGCCTGTCGCCGGGAGTGGCCGACTGCCTCCTGAAATTCTGCAATGTGCAGGATGCCCCCCCAACCCACTCTGACACCACTTGTTATTCGGACTGGTTTGACCGTGCTGAGTGGCTCCCGCGATCTGCCATCAGGAACCGGGGTTGGTGAGTTTTGTTTCCCTAGGAAAAAAGCTTGAGTTTGTGTTCGGGGGCCTGTTGCCCAGAGTGGCCGCCTGGTTCCTGAATCTATGCAATGCGCAAGAACCCTCCCAGACAGAAGCTGGCATCAGGGCCAACTCGAGCTGGTTTGACAGGGCCAAGTGGCTCCTGCCATCTGCCATCAGGAACTGGAATTGGTGAGTTTTGTTACCCTGTGGAACAGTTCTTGAGTTTGTGTGCGGGGGACTGTGGCCCGGAGTGGCTGCCTGGCTCTTGAAATTCCACCTTGTGCACAATGCTTCCAAGACCCAAGCTGGCAGCACTTGCAACTCGGTCTGGATCGACAGTGCGAAGAGGCTCCTGCAATCCGCCATCAGGAACCGGGACATGTGTTTTTTGTATTCCCCGGGAAATGGGCCAGCCGTGCTATTTGGGGGACTGTATGCCGGAGTGGCTGTCTGGCTCTTGGAAAGCCCGCATTGTGCCGCAATCCTCTCAGACCCAAGCTGGCGCTACTTGCAACTCGGGCTGGTTTGACTGTTCCAAGTGGCTCCTGCGATCTGCCATCAGGGACCGGAGTAGGTGAGTTTTGTTTCCCTGGGAAAAGGGCCGGTGTTTCTGTTCGGGCGGTGGGACCCAGAGTGACCAGCTGGCTCCTGAAATTCAGCAAAGCACAGGATGCTTCCCTGACTGTGGCTGGCGCCATCTGCAACTCAGGCTGGTTTGCAAGTTACAAGTGCTTCCTGAAAACTGCCATCAGGACCGGAGCTGGTGAGTTTTCTTTCCCAGGGGAAAGGGTCAGTGTTTCTGTATGGAGGCCTGTGGCCGGGAGCGGCCAGCTGGCTCTGGTAATTCCTCAATGCGGAGGACGTTTCCCAGACCAAAACAGTCGCCACTTCCGATTCAGGCTGGTTTGACAGGGCCAAGTGTCTCCTGCAATCTGCCGTCAAGGACCCGGCGATGGTGACATTTTGGTGCCCTGGGAACAGGTCTGGCATTGCTGATCAGGGGCCTGTCGCCGGGAGTGGCCGGCTGCCCCCTGAAATTCTGCAATGTGCAGGATGCCCCCCCAACCCACGCTGACACCACTTGCAATTCGGACTGGTTTGACAGTGCCGAGTGGCTCCCGCGATCTGCCATCAGGAACCTGGGTTGGTGAGTTTTGTTTCCCTAGGAAAAAAGCTTGAGTTTGTGTTCGGGGGCCTGTTGCCCAGAGTGGCCGCCTGGTTCCTGAATCTAGGCAATGCGCAAGAACCCTCCCAGACCGAAGCTGGCATCAGGGCCAACTCGAGTTGGTTTGACAGGGCCAAGTGGCTCCTGCCATCTGCCATCAGGAACTGGAATTGGTGAGTTTTGTTGCCCTGTGGAACAGTTCTTGAGTTTGTGTGCGGGGGACTGTGGCCCGGAGTGGCTGCCTGGCTCTTGAATTTCCACCTTGTGCATGATGCTTCCAAGACCCAAGCTGGCAGCACTTGCAACTCGGTCTGGATCGACAGTGCGAAGAGGCTCCTGCAATCCGCCATCAGGAACCGGGCCATGTGTTTTTTGTTATGCCCGGGAAAAGGGCCGCCCTTGCTATTTGGGGGACTGTATGCCGGAGTGGCTGTCTGGCTCTTGGAAAGCCCGCATTGTGCCGCAATCCTCTCCGACCCAAGCTGGCGCCACTTGCAACTCGGGCTGGTTTGACTGTTCCAAGTGGCTCCTGCGATCTGCCATCAGGGACCGGAGTAGGTGAGTTTTGTTTCCTTGGGAAAAGGGCCGGTGTTTCTGTTCGGGCGGTGGGACCCAGAGTGACCAGCTGGCTCCTGAAATTCAGCAATGCACAGGATGCTTCCCTGACTGTGGCTGGCGCCACTTGCAACTCAGGCTGGTTTGCAAGTGACAAGTGCTTCCTGAAAACTGCCATCAGGACCGCAGCTGGTGAGTTTTCTTTCCCGGGGAAAAGGGTCAGTGTTTCTGTATGGAGGCCCATGGCCGGGAGCGGCCAGCTGGCTCTGAAAAACCTGCAATGCGGAGGACGTTTCCCAGACCAACGCAGTCGCCACTTCCAGTTCAGGCTGGTTTGACAGGGCCAAGTGTCTCCTGCAATCTGCCATCAAGAACCTGGCGATGGTGACATTTTGGTGCCCTGGGAACAGGTCTGGCATTGCTGCTCAGGGGCCTGTCGCCGGGAGTGGCCGACTGCCTCCTGAAATTCTGCAATGTGCAGGATGCCCCCCCAACCCACTCTGACACCACTTGTTATTCGGACTGGTTTGACCGTGCTGAGTGGCTCCCGCGATCTGCCATCAGGAACCGGGGTTGGTGAGTTTTGTTTCCCTAGGAAAAAAGCTTGAGTTTGTGTTCGGGGGCCTGTTGCCCAGAGTGGCCGCCTGGTTCCTGAATCTATGCAATGCGCAAGAACCCTCCCAGACAGAAGCTGGCATCAGGGCCAACTCGAGCTGGTTTGACAGGGCCAAGTGGCTCCTGCCATCTGCCATCAGGAACTGGAATTGGTGAGTTTTGTTACCCTGTGGAACAGTTCTTGAGTTTGTGTGCGGGGGACTGTGGCCCGGAGTGGCTGCCTGGCTCTTGAAATTCCACCTTGTGCACAATGCTTCCAAGACCCAAGCTGGCAGCACTTGCAACTCGGTCTGGATCGACAGTGCGAAGAGGCTCCTGCAATCCGCCATCAGGAACCGGGACATGTGTTTTTTGTATTCCCCGGGAAATGGGCCAGCCGTGCTATTTGGGGGACTGTATGCCGGAGTGGCTGTCTGGCTCTTGGAAAGCCCGCATTGTGCCGCAATCCTCTCAGACCCAAGCTGGCGCTACTTGCAACTCGGGCTGGTTTGACTGTTCCAAGTGGCTCCTGCGATCTGCCATCAGGGACCGGAGTAGGTGAGTTTTGTTTCCCTGGGAAAAGGGCCGGTGTTTCTGTTCGGGCGGTGGGACCCAGAGTGACCAGCTGGCTCCTGAAATTCAGCAAAGCACAGGATGCTTCCCTGACTGTGGCTGGCGCCACCTGCAACTCAGGCTGGTTTGCAAGTTACAAGTGCTTCCTGAAAACTGCCATCAGGACCGGAGCTGGTGAGTTTTCTTTCCCAGGGGAAAGGGTCAGTGTTTCTGTATGGAGGCCTGTGGCCGGGAGCGGCCAGCTGGCTCTGGTAATTCCTCAATGCGGAGGACGTTTCCCAGACCAAAACAGTCGCCACTTCCGATTCAGGCTGGTTTGACAGGGCCAAGTGTCTCCTGCAATCTGCCGTCAAGGACCCGGCGATGGTGACATTTTGGTGCCCTGGGAACAGGTCTGGCATTGCTGATCAGGGGCCTGTCGCCGGGAGTGGCCGGCTGCCCCCTGAAATTCTGCAATGTGCAGGATGCCCCCCCAACCCACGCTGACACCACTTGCAATTCGGACTGGTTTGACAGTGCCGAGTGGCTCCCGCGATCTGCCATCAGGAACCTGGGTTGGTGAGTTTTGTTTCCCTAGGAAAAAAGCTTGAGTTTGTGTTCGGGGGCCTGTTGCCCAGAGTGGCCGCCTGGTTCCTGAATCTAGGCAATGCGCAAGAACCCTCCCAGACCGAAGCTGGCATCAGGGCCAACTCGAGTTGGTTTGACAGGGCCAAGTGGCTCCTGCCATCTGCCATCAGGAACTGGAATTGGTGAGTTTTGTTGCCCTGTGGAACAGTTCTTGAGTTTGTGTGCGGGGGACTGTGGCCCGGAGTGGCTGCCTGGCTCTTGAATTTCCACCTTGTGCATGATGCTTCCAAGACCCAAGCTGGCAGCACTTGCAACTCGGTCTGGATCGACAGTGCGAAGAGGCTCCTGCAATCCGCCATCAGGAACCGGGCCATGTGTTTTTTGTAATCCCCGGGAAAAGGGCCGCCCTTGCTATTTGGGGGACTGTATGCCGGAGTGGCTGTCTGGCTCTTGGAAAGCCCGCATTGTGCCGCAATCCTCTCAGACCCAAGCTGGCGCCACTTGCAACTCGGGCTGGTTTGACTGTTCCAAGTGGCTCCTGCGATCTGCCATCAGGGACCGGAGTAGGTGAGTTTTGTTTCCCTGGGAAAAGGGCCGGTGTTTCTGTTCGGGCGGTGGGACCCAGAGTGACCAGCTGGCTCCTGAAATTCAGCAAAGCACAGGATGCTTCCCTGACTGTGGCTGGCACCACTTGCAACTCAGGCTGGTTTGCAAGTGACAAGTGCTTCCTGAAAACTGCCATCAGGACCGGAGCTGGTGAGTTTTCTTTCCCAGGGAAAAGGCTCAGTGTTTCTGTATGGAGGCCTGTGGCGGGGAGCGGCCAGCTGGCTCTGGTAATTCCTCAATACGGAGGACGTTTCCCAGACCAAAACAGTCGCCACTTCCGATTCAGGCTGGTTTGACAGGGCCAAGTGTCTCCTGCAATCTGCCGTCAAGGACCCGGCGATGGTGACATTTTGGTGCCCTGGGAATCGGTCTGGCATTGCTGCTCAGGGGATTGTCGCCGGTAGAGGCCGGCGGCCCCCTGAAATTCTGCAATGTGCAGGATGCCCCCCCAACCCACGCTGACACAACTTGCAATTCGCACTGGTTTGACAGTGCCGAGTGGCTCCCGCAATCTGCCATCAGGAACCGGGGTTGGTGAGTTTTGTTTCCCTAGGAAAAAAGCTTGAGTTTGTGTTCGGGGGCCTGTTGCCTGGAGTGGCCGCCTGGTTCCTGAATCTACGCCATGCGCAAGAACCCTTCCAGACCGAAGCTGGCATCAGGGCCAACTCGAGCTGGTTTGACAGGGCCAAGTGGCTCCTGCCATCTGCCATCAGGAAGTGGAATTGGTGAGTTTTGTTACCCCGTGGAACAGTTCTTGACTTTGTGTTTGGGGGACTGTGGCCCGGAGTGGCTGCCTGGCTCTTGAAATTCCACCTTGTGCACAATGCTTCCAAGACCCAAGCTGGCAGCACTTGCAACTCGGTCTGGATCGACAGTGCGAAGAGGCTCCTGCAATCCGCCATCAGGAACCGGGACATGTGTTTTTTGTATTCCCCGGGAAATGGGCCAGCCTTGCTATTTGGGGGACTGTATGCCGGAGTGGCTGTCTGGCTCTTGGAAAGCCCGCATTGTGCCGCAATCCTCTCAGACCCAAGCTGGCGCCACTTGCAACTCGGGCTGGTTTGACTGTGCAAGTGGCTCCTGCGATCTGCCATCAGGGACCGGAGTAGGTGAGTTTTGTTTCCCTGGGAAAAGGGACGGTGTTTCTGTTCGGGCGGTGGGACCCAGAGTGACCAGCTGGCTCCTGAAATTCAGCAATGCACAGGATGCTTCCCTGACTGTGGCTGGCGCCACTTGCAACTCAGGCTGGTTTGCAAGTGACAAGTGCTTCCTGAAAACTGCCATCAGGACCGCAGCTGGTGAGTTTTCTTTCCCGGGGAAAAGGGTCAGTGTTTCTGTATGGAGGCTTGTGGCCGGGAGCGGCCAGCTGGCTCTGGTAATTCCTCAATGCGGAGGACGTTTCCCAGACCAATGCAGTCGCCACTTCCGATTCAGGCTGGTTTGTCAGGGCCAAGTGTCTCCTGCAATCTGCCGTCAAGGACCCGGCGATGGTGACATTTTGGTGCCCTGGGAACAGGTCTGGCATTGCTGATCAGGGGCCTGTCACCGGGAGTGGCCGGCTGCCCCCTGAAATTCTGCAATGTGCAGGATGCCCCCCCAACCCACGCTGACACCACTTGCAATTCGGACTGGTTTGACAGTGCCGAGTGGCTCCCGCGATCTGCCATCAGGAACCGGGGTTGGTGAGTTTTGTTTCCCTAGGAAAAAAGCTTGAGTTTGTGTTCGGGGGCCTGTTGCCCGGAGTGGCCGCCTGGTTCCTGAATCTAGGCAATGCGCAAGAACCCTCCCAGACCGAAGCTGGCATCAGGGCCAACTCGAGCTGGTTTGACAGGGCCAAGTGGCTCCTGCCATCTGCCATCAGGAACTGGAATTGGTGAGTTTTGTTGCCCTGTGGAACAGTTCTTGAGTTTGTGTGCGGGGGACTGTGGCCCGGAGTGGCTGCCTGGCTCTTGAATTTCCACCTTGTGCATGATGCTTCCAAGACCCAAGCTGGCAGCACTTGCAACTCGGTCTGGATCGACAGTGCGAAGAGGCTCCTGCAATCCGCCATCAGGAACCGGGCCATGTGTTTTTTGTAATCCCCGGGAAAAGGGCCGCCCTTGCTATTTGGGGGACTGTATGCCGGAGTGGCTGTCTGGCTCTTGGAAAGCCCGCATTGTGCCGCAATCCTCTCAGACCCAAGCTGGCGCCACTTGCAACTCGGGCTGGTTTGACTGTTCCAAGTGGCTCCTGCGATCTGCCATCAGGGACCGGAGTAGGTGAGTTTTGTTTCCCTGGGAAAAGGGCCGGTGTTTCTGTTCGGGCGGTGGGACCCAGTGTGACCAGCTGGCTCCTGAAATTCAGCAAAGCACAGGATGCTTCCCTGACTGTGGCTGGCGCCACTTGCAACTCAGGCTGGTTTGCAAGTGACAAGTACTTCCTGAAAACTGCCATCAGGACCGGAGCTGGTGAGTTTTCTTTCCCAGGGAAAAGGCTCAGTGTTTCTGTATGGAGGCCTGTGGCCGGGAGCGGCCAGCTGGCTCTGGTAATTCCTCAATACGGAGGACGTTTCCCAGACCAAAACAGTCGCCACTTCCGATTCAGGCTGGTTTGACAGGGCCAAGTGGCTCCTGCAATCTGCCATCAAGAACCCGGCGATGGTGACATTTTGGTGCCCTGGGAACCGGTCTGGCATTGCTGCTCAGGGGCCTGTCGCCGGTAGTGACCGGCGGCCCCCTGAAATTCTGCAATGTGCAGGATGCCCCCCCAACCCACGCTGACACAACTTGAAATTCGCACTGGTTTGACAGTGCTGAGTGGCTCCCGCAATCTGCCATCAGGAACCGGGGTTGGTGAGTTTTGTTTCCCTAGGAAACAAGCTTGAGTTTGTGTTCGGGGGCCTGTTGCCCGGAGTGGCCGCCTGGTTCCTGAATCTACGCCATGCGCAAGAACCCTTCCAGACCGAAGCTGGCATCAGGGCCAACTCGAGCTGGTTTGACAGGGCCAAGTGGCTCCTGCCATCTGCCATCAGGAACTGGAATTGGTGAGTTTTGTTACCCCGTGGAACAGTTCTTGACTTTGTGTGCGGGGAACTGTGGCCCGGAGTGGCTGCCTGGCTCTTGAAATTCCACCTTGTGCACAATGCTTCCAAGACCCAAGCTGGCAGCACTTGCAACTCGGTCTGGATCGACAGTGCGAAGAGGCTCCTGCAATCCGCCATCAGGAACCGGGACGTGTGTTTTTTGTATTCCCCGGGAAATGGGCCAGCCTTGCTATTTGGGGGACTGTATGCCGGAGTGGCTGTCTGGCTCTTGGAAAGCCCGCATTGTGCCGCAATCCTCTCAGACCCAAGCTGGCGCCACTTGCAACTCGGGCTGGTTTGACTGTGCAAGTGGCTCCTGCGATCTGCCATCAGGGACCGGAGTAGGTGAGTTTTGTTTCCCTGGGAAAAGGGCCGGTGTTTCTGTTCGGGCGGTGGGACTCAGAGTGACCAGCTGGCTCCTGAAATTCAGCAATGCACAGGATGCTTCCCTGACTGTGGCTGGCGCCACTTGCAACTCAGGCTGGTTTGCAAGTGACAAGTGCTTCCTGAAAACTGCCATCAGGACCGGAGCTGGTGAGTTTTCTTTCCCAGGGAAAAGGGTCAGTGTTTCTGTATGGAGGCCTGTGGTATGGAGCGGCCAGCTGGCTCTGGTAATTCCTCAATGCGGAGGACGTTTCCCAGACCAATGCAGTCGCCACTTCCGATTCAGGCTGGTTTGACAGAGCCAAGTGGCTCCTGCAATCTGCCGTCAAGAACCCGGCGATGGTGACATTTTGGTGCCCTGGGAACAGGTCTGGCATTGCTGCTCAGGGTCTGTCGCCGGGAGTGGCCGGCTGCACCCTGAAATTCTGCAATGTGCAGGATGCGCCCCCAACCCACGCTGACACCACTTGTAATTCGCACTGGTTTGACAGTGCCGAGTGGCTCCCGCAATCTGCCATCAGGAACCGGGGTTGGTGAGTTTTGTTTCCCTAGGAAACAAGCTTGAGTTTGTGTTCGGGGGCCTGTTGCCCGGAGTGGCCGCCTGGTTCCTTAATCTACGCCATGCGCAAGAACCCTCCCAGACCGAAGCTGGCATCAGGGCCAACTCGAGCTGGTTTGACAGGGCCAAGTGGCTCCTGCCATCTGCCATCAGGAACTGGAATTGGTGAGTTTTGTTACCCCGTGGAACAGTTCTTGAGTTTGTGTGCGGGGGACTGTGGCCCGGAGTGGCTGCCTGGCTCTTGAAATTCCACCTTGTGCACAATGCTTCCAAGACCCAAGCAGGCAGCACTTGCAACTCGGTCTGGATCGACAGTGCGAAGAGGCTCCTGCAATCCGCCATCAGGAACCGGGCCATGTGTTTTTTGTATTCCCCGGGAAATGGGCCAGCCTTGCTATTTGCGGGACTGTATGCCGGAGTGGCTGACTGGCTCTTGGAAAGCCCGCATTGTGCCGCAATCCTCTCAGACCCAAGCTGGCGCCACTTGCAACTCGGGCTGGTTTGACTGTGCAAGTGTCTCCTGCGATCTGCCATCAGGGACCGGAGTAGGTGAGTTTTGTTTCCCTGGGAAAAGGGCCGGTGTTTCTGTTCGGGCGGTGGGACCCAGAGTGACCAGCTGGCTCCTGAAATTCAGCAATGCACAGGATGCTTCCCTGACTGTGGCTGGCGCCACTTGCAACTCAGGCTGGTTTGCAAGTGACAAGTGCTTCCTGAAAACTGCCATCAGGACCGGAGCTGGTGAGTTTTCTTTCCCGGGGAAAAGGGTCAGTGTTTCTGTATGGAGGCCTGTGGCCGAAAGCAACCAGCTGGCTCTGGAAATTCCGCAATGCGGAGGACGATTCCCAGACCAAAGCAGCCGCCACTTCCAATTCAGGCTGGTTTGACAGGGCCAAGTGGCTCCTGCAACCTGCCACCAAGAACCTGGCGATGGTGGCATTTTGGTGCCCTGGGAACAGGTCTGGCATTGCTGCTCAGGGGCCTGTCGCCGGGAGTGGCCGGCTGCCCCCTGAAATTCTGCAATGTGCAGGATGCCCCCCCAACCCACGCTGACACCACTTGCAATTCGCACTGGTTTGACAGTGCCGAGTGGCTCCCGCGATCTGCCATCAGGAACCGGGGTTGGTGAGTTTTGTTTCCCTAGGAAAAAAGCTTGAGTTTGTGTTCGGGGGCCTGTTGCCCGGAGTGGCCGCCAGGTTCCTTAATCTACGCCATGCGCAAGAACCCTCCCAGACCAAGGCTGGCATCAGGGCCAACTCGAGCTGGTTTGACAGGGCCAAGTGGCTCTTGCCATCTGCCATCAGGAACTGGAATTGGTGAGTTTTGTTACCCCGTGGAACAGTTCTTGACTTTGTGTGCGGGGAACTGTGGCCCGGAGTGGCTGCCTGGCTCTTGAAATTCCACCTTGTGCACAATGCTTCCAAGACCCAAGCTGGCAGCACTTGCAACTCGGTCTGGATCGACAGTGCGAAGAGGCTCCTGCAATCCGCCATCAGGAACCGGGACGTGTGTTTTTTGTATTCCCCGGGAAATGGGCCAGCCTTGCTATTTGGGGGACTGTATGCCGGAGTGGCTGTCTGGCTCTTGGAAAGCCCGCATTGTGCCGCAATCCTCTCAGACCCAAGCTGGCGCCACTTGCAACTCGGGCTGGTTTGACTGTGCCAAGTGGCTCCTGCGATCTGCCATCAGGGACCAGAGTAGGTGAGTTTTGTTTCCGTGGGAAAAGGGCCGGTGTTTCTGTTCGGGCGGTGGGACCCAGAGTGACCAGCTGGCTCCTGAAATTCAGCAATGCACAGGATGCTTCCCTGACTGTGGCTGGCGCCACTTGCAACTCAGGCTGGTTTGCAAGTGACAAGTGCTTCCTGAAAACTGCCATCAGGACCGGAGCTGGTGAGTTTTCTTTCCCCGGGAAAAGGGTCAGTGTTTCTGTATGGAGGCTTGACGCCGGGAGCGGCCAGCTGGCTCTGGTAATTCCTCAATGCGGAGGATGTTTCCCAGACCAATGCAGTTGCCACTTCCAATTCAGGCTGGTTTGTCAGGGTCAAGTGGCTCCTGCAATCTGCCATCAAGAACCTGGCGATGGTGACATTTTGGTGCCCTGGGAACAGGTCTGGCATTGCTGTTCAGGGGCCTGTTGCCGGGAGTGGCCGACTGCCTCCTGAAATTCTGCAATGTGCAGGATGCCCCCCCAACCCACACTGACACCACTTGCAATTCGGACTGGTTTGACAGTGCCGAGTGGTTCCCGCGATCTGCCATCAGGAACCGGGGTTGGTGAGTTTAGTTTCCGTGCGAGAAAGCTTGAGTTTGTGTTCAGGGGCCTGTTGCCTGGAGTGGTCGCCTGGTTCCTGAATCTAGGCAATGCGCAAGAACCCTCCCAAACCGAAGCTGGCATCAGGGCCAACTCGAGCTGGTTTGACAGGGCCAAGTGGCTCCTGCCATCTGCCATCAGGAACTGGAACTGGCGGGTTTTATTAACCTGTGGAATAGGTCCTGAGTTTGTGTTCGGGGGACTTTGCCCCCAAATTTCTGCCTGGCTCTTGAAATTCCACCTTGTGCACAATGCTTCCAAGACCCAAGCTGGCAGCACTTGCAACTCGGTCTGGATCGACAGTGCGAAGAGGCTCCTGCAATCCGCCATCAGGAACCGGGACGTGTGTTTTTTGTATTCCCCGGGAAAAGGGCCGCCCTTGCTATTTGGGGGACTGTATGCCGGAGTGGCTGTCTGGCTCTTGGAAAGCCTGCATTGTGCCACAATCGTCTCGGACCCAAGCTGGCGCCACTTGCAACTCAGACTGGTTTGACTGTGCCAAGTGGTTCCTGCGATCTGCCATCAGGGACCGGAGTAGGTGAGTTTTGTTTCCCTGGGAAAAGGGCCGGTGTTTCTGTTCGGGCGGTGGGACTCAGAGTGACCAGCTGGCTCCTGAAATTCAGCAATGCACAGGATGCTTCCCTGACTGTGGCTGGCGCCACTTGCAACTCAGGCTGGTTTGCAAGTGACAAGTGCTTCCTGAAAACTGCCATCAGGACCGGAGCTGGTGAGTTTTCTTTCCCAGGGAAAAGGGTCAGTGTTTCTGTATGGAGGCCTGTGGCCGGGAGCGGCCAGCTGGCTCTGGTAATTCCTCAATGCGGAGGACGTTTCCCAGACCAAAGCAGTCGCCACTTCCAATTCAGGCTGGTTTGACAGAGCCAAGTGGCTCCTGCAATCTGCCGTCAAGAACCCGGCGATGGTGACATTTTGGTGCCCTGGGAACAGGTCTGGCATTGCTGCTCAGGGTCTGTCGCCGGGAGTGGCCGGCTGCACCCTGAAATTCTGCAATGTGCAGGATGCGCCCCCAACCCACGCTGACACCACTTGTAATTCGCACTGGTTTGACAGTGCCGAGTGGCTCCCGCAATCTGCCATCAGGAACCGGGGTTGGTGAGTTTTGTTTCCCTAGGAAACAAGCTTGAGTTTGTGTTCGGGGGCCTGTTGCCCGGAGTGGCCGCCTGGTTCCTTAATCTACGCCATGCGCAAGAACCCTCCCAGACCGAAGCTGGCATCAGGGCCAACTCGAGCTGGTTTGACAGGGCCAAGTGGCTCCTGCCATCTGCCATCAGGAACTGGAATTGGTGAGTTTTGTTACCCCGTGGAACAGTTCTTGAGTTTGTGTGCGGGGGACTGTGGCCCGGAGTGGCTGCCTGGCTCTTGAAATTCCACCTTGTGCACAATGCTTCCAAGACCCAAGCAGGCAGCACTTGCAACTCGGTCTGGATCGACAGTGCGAAGAGGCTCCTGCAATCCGCCATCAGGAACCGGGCCATGTGTTTTTTGTATTCCCCGGGAAATGGGCCAGCCTTGCTATTTGCGGGACTGTATGCCGGAGTGGCTGTCTGGCTCTTGGAAAGCCCGCATTGTGCCGCAATCCTCTCAGACCCAAGCTGGCGCCACTTGCAACTCGGGCTGGTTTGACTGTGCAAGTGTCTCCTGCGATCTGCCATCAGGGACCGGAGTAGGTGAGTTTTGTTTCCCTGGGAAAAGGGCCGGTGTTTCTGTTCGGGCGGTGGGACCCAGAGTGACCAGCTGGCTCCTGAAATTCAGCAATGCACAGGATGCTTCCCTGACTGTGGCTGGCGCCACTTGCAACTCAGGCTGGTTTGCAAGTGACAAGTGCTTCCTGAAAACTGCCATCAGGACCGGAGCTGGTGAGTTTTCTTTCCCGGGGAAAAGGGTCAGTGTTTCTGTATGGAGGCCTGTGGCCGAAAGCAACCAGCTGGCTCTGGAAATTCCGCAATGCGGAGGACGATTCCCAGACCAAAGCAGCCGCCACTTCCAATTCAGGCTGGTTTGACAGGGCCAAGTGGCTCCTGCAACCTGCCACCAAGAACCTGGCGATGGTGGCATTTTGGTGCCCTGGGAACAGGTCTGGCATTGCTGCTCAGGGGCCTGTCGCCGGGAGTGGCCGGCTGCCCCCTGAAATTCTGCAATGTGCAGGATGCCCCCCCAACCCACGCTGACACCACTTGCAATTTGGACTGGTTTGACAGTGCCGAGTGGCTCCCGCGATCTGCCATCAGGAACCGGGGTTGGTGAGTTTTGTTTCCCTAGGAAAAAAGCTTGAGTTTGTGTTCGGGGGCCTGTTGCCCGGAGTGGCCGCCTGGTTCCTTAATCTACGCCATGCGCAAGAACCCTCCCAGACCAAGGCTGGCATCAGGGCCAACTCGAGCTGGTTTGACAGGGCCAAGTGGCTCTTGCCATCTGCCATCAGGAACTGGAATTGGTGAGTTTTGTTACCCCGTGGAACAGTTCTTGAGTTTGTGTGCGGGGAACTGTGGCCCGGAGTGGCTGCCTGGCTCTTGAAATTCCACCTTGTGCACAATGCTTCCAAGACCCAAGCTGGCAGCACTTGCAACTCGGTCTGGATCGACAGTGCGAAGAGGCTCCTGCAATCCGCCATCAGGAACCGGGACGTGTGTTTTTTGTATTCCCCGGGAAATGGGCCAGCCTTGCTATTTGGGGGACTGTATGCCGGAGTGGCTGTCTGGCTCTTGGAAAGCCCGCATTGTGCCGCAATCCTCTCAGACCCAAGCTGGCGCCACTTGCAACTCGGGCTGGTTTGACTGTGCCAAGTGGCTCCTGCGATCTGCCATCAGGGACCAGAGTAGGTGAGTTTTGTTTCCGTGGGAAAAGGGCCGGTGTTTCTGTTCGGGCGGTGGGACCCAGAGTGACCAGCTGGCTCCTGAAATTCAGCAATGCACAGGATGCTTCCCTGACTGTGGCTGGCGCCACTTGCAACTCAGGCTGGTTTGCAAGTGACAAGTGCTTCCTGAAAACTGCCATCAGGACCGGAGCTGGTGAGTTTTCTTTCCCCGGGAAAAGGGTCAGTGTTTCTGTATGGAGGCTTGTCGCCGGGAGCGGCCAGCTGGCTCTGGTAATTCCTCAATGCGGAGGATGTTTCCCAGACCAATGCAGTTGCCACTTCCAATTCAGGCTGGTTTGTCAGGGCCAAGTGGCTCCTGCAATCTGCCATCAAGAACCTGGCGATGGTGACATTTTGGTGCCCTGGGAACAGGTCTGGCATTGCTGTTCAGGGGCCTGTTGCCGGGAGTGGCCGACTGCCTCCTGAAATTCTGCAATGTGCAGGATGCCCTCCCAACCCACACTGACACCACTTGCAATTCGGACTGGTTTGACAGTGCCGAGTGGTTCCCGCGATCTGCCATCAGGAACCGGGGTTGGTGAGTTTAGTTTCCGTGCGAGAAAGCTTGAGTTTGTGTTCAGGGGCCTGTTGCCCGGAGTGGTCGCCTGGTTCCGGAATCTACGCAATGCGCAAGAACCCTCCCAAACCGAAGCTGGCATCAGGGCCAACTCGAGCTGGTTTGACAGGGCCAAGTGGCTCCTGCCATCTGCCATCAGGAACTGGAACTGGCGGGTTTTATTAACCTGTGGAATAGGTCCTGAGTTTGTGTTCGGGGGACTTTGCCCCCAAGTTGCTGCCTGGCTCTTGAAATTCCACCTTGTGCACAATGCTTCCAAGACCCAAGCTGGCAGCACTTGCAACTCGGTCTGGATCGACAGTGCGAAGAGGCTCCTGCAATCCGCCATCAGGAACCGGGACGTGTGTTTTTTGTATTCCCCGGGAAATGGGCCAGCCTTGCTATTTGGGGGACTGTATGCCGGAGTGGCTGTCTGGCTCTTGGAAAGCCCGCATTGTGCCTCAATCCTCTCAGACCCAAGCTGGCGCAACTTGCAACTCAGGCTGGTTTGACTGTGCAAGTGGCTCCTGCGATCTGCCATCAGGGACCGGAGTAGGTGAGTTTTGTTTCCGTGGGAAAAGGGACGGTGTTTCTGTTCGGGCGGTGGGACCCAGAGTGACCAGCTGGCTCCTGAAATTCAGCAAAGCACAGGATGCTTCCCTGACTGTGGCTGGCGCCACTTGCAACTCAGGCGGGTTTGCAAGTGACAAGTGCTTCCTGAAAACTACCATCAGGACCGCAGCTGGTGAGTTTTCTTTCCCGGGGAAAAGGGTCAGTGTTTCTGTATGGAGGCCTGTGGCCGAGAGCGGCCAGCTGGCTCTGGAAATTCCGCAATGCGGAGGACGATTCCCAGACCAAAGCAGTCGCCACTTCCAATTCAGGCTGGTTTGACAGGGCCAAGTGGCTCCTGCAACCTGCCGTCAAGGACCCGGCGATGGTGACATTTTGGTGCCCTGGGAACAGGTCTGGCATTGCTGCTCAGGGGCCTGTCGCCGGGAGTGGCCGGCTGCCCCCTGAAATTCTGCAATGTGCAGGATGCCCCCCCAACCCACGCTGACACCACATGCAATTCGCACTGGTTTGACAGTGCCGAGTGGCTCCCGCGATCTGCCATCAGGAACCGGGGTTGGTGAGTTTTGTTTCCCTAGGAAAAAAGCTTGAGTTTGTGTTCGGGGGCCTGTTTCCCGGAGTGGCCGCCTGGTTCCTTAATCTACGCCATGCGCAAGAACCCTCCCAGACCGAAGCTGGCATCAGGGCCAACTCGAGCTGGTTTGACAGGGCCAAGTGGCTCCTGCCATCTGCCATCAGGAACTGGAATTGGTGAGTTTTGTTACCCCGTGGAACAGTTCTTGACTTTGTGTTTGGGGGACTGTGGCCCGAAGTTGCTGCCTGGCTCTTGAAATTCCACCTTGTGCACAATGCTTCCAAGACCCAAGCTGGCAGCACTTGCAACTCGGTCGGGATCGACAGTGCCAAGAGGCTCCTGCAATCCGCCATCAGGAACCAGGACGTGTGTTTTATGTATTCCCCGGGAAAAGGGCCGGCCTTGCTATTTGGGGGACTGTATGCCGGAGTGGCTGTCTGGCTCTTGGAAATCCCGCATTGTGCCGCAATCGTCTCGGACCCAAGCTGGCGCCACTTGCAACTCGGGCTGGTTTGACTGTGCCAAGTGGTTCCTGCGATCTGGCACCTGGGACCGGAGTAGGTGAGTTTTGTTTCCCTGGGAAAAGGGCCAGTGTTTCTGTTCGGGCGGTGGAACCCGGAGTGACCAGCTGGCTCCTGAAATTCAGCAATGCACAGGATGCTTCCCTGACTGTGGCTGGCGCCACTTGCAACTCAGGCTGGTTTGCAAGTGACACGTGCTTTCTGAAAACTGCCATCAGGACCGGAGCTGGTGAGTTTTCTTCCCCGGGGAAAAGGGTCAGTGTTTCTATATGGAGGCACGTGGCCGGGAGCGGCCAGCTGGCTCTGGTAATTCCTCAATGCGGAGGACGTTTCCCAGACCAATGCAGTCGCCACTTCCAATTCAGGCTGGTTTGTCAGGGCCAAGTGGCCCCTGCAACCTGCCGTCAAGAACCTGGAAATGGTGACATTTTGGTGCCCTGGGAACAGGTCTGGCATTGCTGCTCAGGGGCCTGTCGCCGGGAGTGGCCGGCTGCCTCCTGAAATTCTGCAATGTGCAGGATGCCCTCCCAACCCCAACTGACACCAATTGCAATTCAGACTGGTTTGACAGTGCCGAGTGGCTCCCGCGATCTGCCATCAGGAACCGGGGTTGGTGAGTTTTGTTTCCATGGAAAACAGCTTGAGTTTGTGTTCAGGGGCCTGTTGCCCGGAGTGGTCGCCTGGTTCCGGAATCTATGCCATGCGCAAGAACCCTCCAGAACCGAAGCTGGCATCAGGGCCAACTCGAGCTGGTTTGACAGGGCCAAGTGGCTCCTGCCATCTGCCATCAGGAACTGGAATTGGTGAGTTTTATTGCCCTGTGGAATAGGTCCTGAGTTTGTGTTCGGGGGACTTTGCCCCCAAATTTCTGCCTGGCTCTTGAAATTCCACCTTGTGCACGATGCTTCCAAGACCCAAGCTGGCAGCACTTGCAACTCGGTCTGGATCGACAGTGCGAAGAGGCTCCTGCAATCCGCCATCAGGAACCGGGACGTGTGTTTTTTGTATTCCCCGGGAAAAGGGCCGCCCTTGCTATTTGGGAGACTGTATGCCGGAGTGGCTGTCTGGCTCTTGGAAAGCCCGCATTGTGCCGCAATCCTCTCAGACCCAAGCTGGCGCCACTTGCAACTCGGGCTGGTTTGACTGTGCCAAGTGGTTCCTGCGATCTGCCATCCAGGACCAGAGTAGGTGAGTTTTGTTTCCCTGGGAAAAGGGCCGGTGTTTCTGTTCGGGCGGTGGGACCCAGAGTGACCAGCTGGCTCCTGAAATTCAGCAATGCACAGGATGCTTCCCTGACTGTGGCTGGCGCCACTTGCAACTCAGGCTGGTTTGCAAGTGACAAGTGCTTCCTGAAAACTGTCATCAGGACCGGAGCTGGTGAGTTTTCTTTCCCGGGGAAAAGGGTCAGTGTTTCTGTATGGAGGCCTGTGGCCGAGAGCGGGCAGCTGGCTCTGGAAATTCCGCAATGCGGAGGACGATTCCCAGACCAAAGCAGTCGCCACTTCCAATTCAGGCTGGTTTGACAGAGCCAAGTGGCTCCTGCAATCTGCCGTCAAGAACCCGGCGATGGTGACATTTTGGTGCCCTGGGAACAGGTCTGGCATTGCTGCTCAGGGTCTGTCGCCGGGAGTGGCCGGCTGCACCCTGAAATTCTGCAATGTGCAGGATGCGCCCCCAACCCACGCTGACACCACTTGTAATTCGCACTGGTTTGACAGTGCCGAGTGGCTCCCGCAATCTGCCATCAGGAACCGGGGTTGGTGAGTTTTGTTTCCCTAGGAAACAAGCTTGAGTTTGTGTTCGGGGGCCTGTTGCCCGGAGTGGCCGCCTGGTTCCTTAATCTACGCCATGCGCAAGAACCCTCCCAGACCGAAGCTGGCATCAGGGCCAACTCGAGCTGGTTTGACAGGGCCAAGTGGCTCCTGCCATCTGCCATCAGGAACTGGAATTGGTGAGTTTTGTTACCCTGTGGAACAGTTCTTGAGTTTGTGTGCGGGGGACTGTGGCCCGGAGTGGCTGCCTGGCTCTTGAAATTCCACCTTGTGCACAATGCTTCCAAGACCCAAGCAGGCAGCACTTGCAACTCGGTCTGGATCGACAGTGCGAAGAGGCTCCTGCAATCCGCCATCAGGAACCGGGCCATGTGTTTTTTGTATTCCCCGGGAAATGGGCCAGCCTTGCTATTTGCGGGACTGTATGCCGGAGTGGCTGTCTGGCTCTTGGAAAGCCCGCATTGTGCCGCAATCCTCTCAGACCCAAGCTGGCGCCACTTGCAACTCGGGCTGGTTTGACTGTGCGGGTGTCTCCTGCGATCTGCCATCAGGGACCGGAGTAGGTGAGTTTTGTTTCCCTGGGAAAAGGGCCGGTGTTTCTGTTCGGGCGGTGGGACCCAGAGTGACCAGCTGGCTCCTGAAATTCAGCAATGCACAGGATGCTTCCCTGACTGTGGCTGGCGCCACTTGCAACTCAGGCTGGTTTGCAAGTGACAAGTGCTTCCTGAAAACTGCCATCAGGACCGGAGCTGGTGAGTTTTCTTTCCCGGGGAAAAGGGTCAGTGTTTCTGTATGGAGGCCTGTGGCCGAAAGCAACCAGCTGGCTCTGGAAATTCCGCAATGCGGAGGACGATTCCCAGACCAAAGCAGCCGCCACTTCCAATTCAGGCTGGTTTGACAGGGCCAAGTGGCTCCTGCAACCTGCCACCAAGAACCTGGCGATGGTGGCATTTTGGTGCCCTGGGAACAGGTCTTGCATTGCTGCTCAGGGGCCTGTCGCCGGGAGTGGCCGGCTGCCCCCTGAAATTCTGCAATGTGCAGGATGCCCCCCCAACCCACGCTGACACCACTTGCAATTCGCACTGGTTTGACAGTGCCGAGTGGCTCCCGCGATCTGCCATCAGGAACCGGGGTTGGTGAGTTTTGTTTCCCTAGGAAAAAAGCTTGAGTTTGTGTTCGGGGGCCTGTTGCCCGGAGTGGCCGCCTGGTTCCTTAATCTACGCCATGCGCAAGAACCCTCCCAGACCAAGGCTGGCATCAGGGCCAACTCGAGCTGGTTTGACAGGGCCAAGTGGCTCTTGCCATCTGCCATCAGGAACTGGAATTGGTGAGTTTTGTTACCCCGTGGAACAGTTCTTGAGTTTGTGTGCGGGGAACTGTGGCCCGGAGTGGCTGCCTGGCTCTTGAAATTCCACCTTGTGCACAATGCTTCCAAGACCCAAGCTGGCAGCACTTGCAACTCGGTCTGGATCGACAGTGCGAAGAGGCTCCTGCAATCCGCCATCAGGAACCGGGACGTGTGTTTTTTGTATTCCCCGGGAAATGGGCCAGCCTTGCTATTTGGGGGACTGTATGCCGGAGTGGCTGTCTGGCTCTTGGAAAGCCCGCATTGTGCCGCAATCCTCTCAGACCCAAGCTGGCGCCACTTGCAACTCGGGCTGGTTTGACTGTGCCAAGTGGCTCCTGCGATCTGCCATCAGGGACCAGAGTAGGTGAGTTTTGTTTCCGTGGGAAAAGGGCCGGTGTTTCTGTTCGGGCGGTGGGACCCAGAGTGACCAGCTGGCTCCTGAAATTCAGCAATGCACAGGATGCTTCCCTGACTGTGGCTGGCGCCACTTGCAACTCAGGCTGGTTTGCAAGTGACAAGTGCTTCCTGAAAACTGCCATCAGGACCGGAGCTGGTGAGTTTTCTTTCCCCGGGAAAAGGGTCAGTGTTTCTGTATGGAGGCTTGTCGCCGGGAGCGGCCAGCTGGCTCTGGTAATTCCTCAATGCGGAGGATGTTTCCCAGACCAATGCAGTTGCCACTTCCAATTCAGGCTGGTTTGTCAGGGCCAAGTGGCTCCTGCAATCTGCCATCAAGAACCTGGCGATGGTGACATTTTGGTGCCCTGGGAACAGGTCTGGCATTGCTGTTCAGGGGCCTGTTGCCGGGAGTGGCCGACTGCCTCCTGAAATTCTGCAATGTGCAGGATGCCCCCCCAACCCACACTGACACCACTTGCAATTCGGACTGGTTTGACAGTGCCGAGTGGTTCCCGCGATCTGCCATCAGGAACCGGGGTTGGTGAGTTTAGTTTCCGTGCGAGAAAGCTTGAGTTTGTGTTCAGGGGCCTGTTGCCTGGAGTGGTCGCCTGGTTCCGGAATCTACGCAATGCGCAAGAACCCTCCCAAACCGAAGCTGGCATCAGGGCCAACTCGAGCTGGTTTGACAGGGCCAAGTGGCTCCTGCCATCTGCCATCAGGAACTGGAACTGGCGGGTTTTATTAACCTGTGGAATAGGTCCTGAGTTTGTGTTCGGGGGACTTTGCCCCCAAATTTCTGCCTGGCTCTTGAAATTCCACCTTGTGCACAATGCTTCCAAGACCCAAGCTGGCAGCACTTGCAACTCGGTCTGGATCGACAGTGCGAAGAGGCTCCTGCAATCCGCCATCAGGAACCGGGACGTGTGTTTTTTGTATTCCCCGGGAAAAGGGCCGCCCTTGCTATTTGGGGGACTGTATGCCGGAGTGGCTGTCTGGCTCTTGGAAAGCCTGCATTGTGCCGCAATCGTCTCGGACCCAAGCTGGCGCCACTTGCAACTCAGACTGGTTTGACTGTGCCAAGTGGTTCCTGCGATCTGCCATCAGGGACCGGAGTAGGTGAGTTTTGTTTCCCTGGGAAAAGGGCCGGTGTTTCTGTTCGGGCGGTGGGACTCAGAGTGACCAGCTGGCTCCTGAAATTCAGCAATGCACAGGATGCTTCCCTGACTGTGGCTGGCGCCACTTGCAACTCAGGCTGGTTTGCAAGTGACAAGTGCTTCCTGAAAACTGCCATCAGGACCGGAGCTGGTGAGTTTTCTTTCCCAGGGAAAAGGGTCAGTGTTTCTGTATGGAGGCCTGTGGCCGGGAGCGGCCAGCTGGCTCTGGTAATTCCTCAATGCGGAGGACGTTTCCCAGACCAAAGCAGTCGCCACTTCCAATTCAGGCTGGTTTGACAGAGCCAAGTGGCTCCTGCAATCTGCCGTCAAGAACCCGGCGATGGTGACATTTTGGTGCCCTGGGAACAGGTCTGGCATTGCTGCTCAGGGTCTGTCGCCGGGAGTGGCCGGCTGCACCCTGAAATTCTGCAATGTGCAGGATGCGCCCCCAACCCACGCTGACACCACTTGTAATTCGCACTGGTTTGACAGTGCCGAGTGGCTCCCGCAATCTGCCATCAGGAACCGGGGTTGGTGAGTTTTGTTTCCCTAGGAAACAAGCTTGAGTTTGTGTTCGGGGGCCTGTTGCCCGGAGTGGCCGCCTGGTTCCTTAATCTACGCCATGCGCAAGAACCCTCCCAGACCGAAGCTGGCATCAGGGCCAACTCGAGCTGGTTTGACAGGGCCAAGTGGCTCCTGCCATCTGCCATCAGGAACTGGAATTGGTGAGTTTTGTTACCCCGTGGAACAGTTCTTGAGTTTGTGTGCGGGGGACTGTGGCCCGGAGTGGCTGCCTGGCTCTTGAAATTCCACCTTGTGCACAATGCTTCCAAGACCCAAGCAGGCAGCACTTGCAACTCGGTCTGGATCGACAGTGCGAAGAGGCTCCTGCAATCCGCCATCAGGAACCGGGCCATGTGTTTTTTGTATTCCCCGGGAAATGGGCCAGCCTTGCTATTTGCGGGACTGTATGCCGGAGTGGCTGTCTGGCTCTTGGAAAGCCCGCATTGTGCCGCAATCCTCTCAGACCCAAGCTGGCGCCACTTGCAACTCGGGCTGGTTTGACTGTGCAAGTGTCTCCTGCGATCTGCCATCAGGGACCGGAGTAGGTGAGTTTTGTTTCCCTGGGAAAAGGGCCGGTGTTTCTGTTCGGGCGGTGGGACCCAGAGTGACCAGCTGGCTCCTGAAATTCAGCAATGCACAGGATGCTTCCCTGACTGTGGCTGGCGCCACTTGCAACTCAGGCTGGTTTGCAAGTGACAAGTGCTTCCTGAAAACTGCCATCAGGACCGGAGCTGGTGAGTTTTCTTTCCCGGGGAAAAGGGTCAGTGTTTCTGTATGGAGGCCTGTGGCCGAAAGCAACCAGCTGGCTCTGGAAATTCCGCAATGCGGAGGACGATTCCCAGACCAAAGCAGCCGCCACTTCCAATTCAGGCTGGTTTGACAGGGCCAAGTGGCTCCTGCAACCTGCCACCAAGAACCTGGCGATGGCGGCATTTTGGTGCCCTGGGAACAGGTCTGGCATTGCTGCTCAGGGGCCTGTCGCCGGGAGTGGCCGGCTGCCCCCTGAAATTCTGCAATGTGCAGGATGCCCCCCCAACCCACGCTGACACCACTTGCAATTCGCACTGGTTTGACAGTGCCGAGTGGCTCCCGCGATCTGCCATCAGGAACCGGGGTTGGTGAGTTTTGTTTCCATGGAAAACAGCTTGAGTTTGTGTTCAGGGGCCTGTTGCCCGGAGTGGTCGCCTGGTTCCGGAATCTATGCCATGCGCAAGAACCCTCCAGAACCGAAGCTGGCATCAGGGCCAACTCGAGCTGGTTTGACAGGGCCAAGTGGCTCCTGCCATCTGCCATCAGGAACTGGAATTGGTGAGTTTTATTGCCCTGTGGAATAGGTCCTGAGTTTGTGTTCGGGGGACTTTGCCCCCAAATTTCTGCCTGGCTCTTGAAATTCCACCTTGTGCACGATGCTTCCAAGACCCAAGCTGGCAGCACTTGCAACTCGGTCTGGATCGACAGTGCGAAGAGGCTCCTGCAATCCGCCATCAGGAACCGGGACGTGTGTTTTTTGTATTCCCCGGGAAATGGGCCAGCCTTGCTATTTGGGGGACTGTATGCCGGAGTGGCTGTCTGGCTCTTGGAAAGCCCGCATTGTGCCGCAATCCTCTCAGACCCAAGCTGGCGCCACTTGCAACTCGGGCTGGTTTGACTGTGCCAAGTGGCTCCTGCGATCTGCCATCAGGGACCAGAGTAGGTGAGTTTTGTTTCCGTGGGAAAAGGGCCGGTGTTTCTGTTCTGGCGGTGGGACCCAGAGTGACCAGCTGGCTCCTGAAATTCAGCAATGCACAGGATGCTTCCCTGACTGTGGCTGGCGCCACTTGCAACTCAGGCTGGTTTGCAAGTGACAAGTGCTTCCTGAAAACTGCCATCAGGACCGGAGCTGGTGAGTTTTCTTTCCCCGGGAAAAGGGTCAGTGTTTCTGTATGGAGGCTTGTCGCCGGGAGCGGCCAGCTGGCTCTGGTAATACCTCAATGCGGAGGATGTTTCCCAGACCAATGCAGTTGCCACTTCCAATTCAGGCTGGTTTGTCAGGGCCAAGTGGCTCCTGCAATCTGCCATCAAGAACCTGGCGATGGTGACATTTTGGTGCCCTGGGAACAGGTCTGGCATTGCTGTTCAGGGGCCTGTTGCCGGGAGTGGCCGACTGCCTCCTGAAATTCTGCAATGTGCAGGATGCCCTCCCAACCCACACTGACACCACTTGCAATTCGGACTGGTTTGACAGTGCCGAGTGGTTCCCGCGATCTGCCATCAGGAACCGGGGTTGGTGAGTTTAGTTTCCGTGCGAGAAAGCTTGAGTTTGTGTTCAGGGGCCTGTTGCCCGGAGTGGTCGCCTGGTTCCGGAATCTACGCAATGCGCAAGAACCCTCCCAAACCGAAGCTGGCATCAGGGCCAACTCGAGCTGGTTTGACAGGGCCAAGTGGCTCCTGCCATCTGCCATCAGGAACTGGAACTGGCGGGTTTTATTAACCTGTGGAATAGGACCTGAGTTTGTGTTCGGGGGACTTTGCCCCCAAGTTGCTGCCTGGCTCTTGAAATTCCACCTTGTGCACAATGCTTCCAAGACCCAAGCTGGCAGCACTTGCAACTCGGTCTGGATCGACAGTGCGAAGAGGCTCCTGCAATCCGCCATCAGGAACCGGGACGTGTGTTTTTTGTATTCCCCGGGAAATGGGCCAGCCTTGCTATTTGGGGGACTGTATGCCGGAGTGGCTGTCTGGCTCTTGGAAAGCCCGCATTGTGCCTCAATCCTCTCAGACCCAAGCTGGCGCCACTTGCAACTCAGGCTGGTTTGACTGTGCAAGTGGCTCCTGCGATCTGCCATCAGGGACCGGAGTAGGTGAGTTTTGTTTCCCTGGGAAAAGGGACGGTGTTTCTGTTCGGGCGGTGGGACCCAGAGTGACCAGCTGGCTCCTGAAATTCAGCAAAGCACAGGATGCTTCCCTGACTGTGGCTGGCGCCACTTGCAACTCAGGCGGGTTTGCAAGTGACAAGTGCTTCCTGAAAACTACCATCAGGACCGCAGCTGGTGAGTTTTCTTTCCCGGGGAAAAGGGTCAGTGTTTCTGTATGGAGGCCTGTGGCCGAGAGCGGCCAGCTGGCTCTGGAAATTCCGCAATGCGGAGGACGATTCCCAGACCAAAGCAGTCGCCACTTCCAATTCAGGCTGGTTTGACAGGGCCAAGTGGCTCCTGCAACCTGCCGTCAAGGACCCGGCGATGGTGACATTTTGGTGCCCTGGGAACAGGTCTGGCATTGCTGCTCAGGGGCCTGTCGCCGGGAGTGGCCGGCTGCCCCCTGAAATTCTGCAATGTGCAGGATGCCCCCCCAACCCACGCTGACACCACATGCAATTCGCACTGGTTTGACAGTGCCGAGTGGCTCCCGCGATCTGCCATCAGGAACCGGGGTTGGTGAGTTTTGTTTCCCTAGGAAAAAAGCTTGAGTTTGTGTTCGGGGGCCTGTTTCCCGGAGTGGCCGCCTGGTTCCTTAATCTACGCCATGCGCAAGAACCCTCCCAGACCGAAGCTGGCATCAGGGCCAACTCGAGCTGGTTTGACAGGGCCAAGTGGCTCCTGCCATCTGCCATCAGGAACTGGAATTGGTGAGTTTTGTTACCCCGTGGAACAGTTCTTGACTTTGTGTTTGGGGGACTGTGGCCCGAAGTTGCTGCCTGGCTCTTGAAATTCCACCTTGTGCACAATGCTTCCAAGACCCAAGCTGGCAGCACTTGCAACTCGGTCGGGATCGACAGTGCCAAGAGGCTCCTGCAATCCGCCATCAGGAACCAGGACGTGTGTTTTATGTATTCCCCGGGAAAAGGGCCGGCCTTGCTATTTGGGGGACTGTATGCCGGAGTGGCTGTCTGGCTCTTGGAAATCCCGCATTGTGCCGCAATCGTCTCGGACCCAAGCTGGCGCCACTTGCAACTCGGGCTGGTTTGACTGTGCCAAGTGGTTCCTGCGATCTGCCACCTGGGACCGGAGTAGGTGAGTTTTGTTTCCCTGGGAAAAGGGCCAGTGTTTCTGTTCGGGCGGTGGGACCCAGAGTGACCAGCTGGCTCCTGAAATTCAGCAATGCACAGGATGCTTCCCTGACTGTGGCTGGCGCCACTTGCAACTCAGGCTGGTTTGCAAGTGACACGTGCTTTCTGAAAACTGCCATCAGGACCGGTGCTGGTGAGTTTTCTTCCCCGGGGAAAAGGGTCAGTGTTTCTATATGGAGGCACGTGGCCGGGAGCGGCCAGCTGGCTCTGGTAATTCCTCAATGCGGAGGACGTTTCCCAGACCAATGCAGTCGCCACTTCCAATTCAGGCTGGTTTGTCAGGGCCAAGTGGCCCCTGCAACCTGCCGTCAAGAACCTGGAAATGGTGACATTTTGGTGCCCTGGGAACAGGTCTGGCATTGCTGCTCAGGGGCCTGTCGCCGGGAGTGGCCGGCTGCCTCCTGAAATTCTGCAATGTGCAGGATGCCCTCCCAACCCCAACTGACACCAATTGCACTTCAGACTGGTTTGACAGTGCCGAGTGGCTCCCGCGATCTGCCATCAGGAACCGGGGTTGGTGAGTTTTGTTTCCATGGAAAACAGCTTGAGTTTGTGTTCAGGGGCCTGTTGCCCGGAGTGGTCGCCTGGTTCCGGAATCTATGCCATGCGCAAGAACCCTCCAGAACCGAAGCTGGCATCAGGGCCAACTCGAGCTGGTTTGACAGGGCCAAGTGGCTCCTGCCATCTGCCATCAGGAACTGGAATTGGTGAGTTTTATTGGCCTGTGGAATAGGTCCTGAGTTTGTGTTCGGGGGACTTTGCCCCCAAATTTCTGCCTGGCTCTTGAAATTCCACCTTGTGCACGATGCTTCCAAGACCCAAGCTGGCAGCACTTGCAACTCGGTCTGGATCGACAGTGCGAAGAGGCTCCTGCAATCCGCCATCAGGAACCGGGACATGTGTTTTTTGTATTCCCCGGGAAAAGGGCCGCCCTTGCTATTTGGGAGACTGTATGCCGGAGTGGCTGTCTGGCTCTTGGAAAGCCCGCATTGTGCCGCAATCCTCTCAGACCCAAGCTGGCGCCACTTGCAACTCGGGCTGGTTTGACTGTGCCAAGTGGTTCCTGCGATCTGCCATCCAGGACCAGAGTAGGTGAGTTTTGTTTCCCTGGGAAAAGGGCCGGTGTTTCTGTTCGGGCGGTGGGACCCAGAGTGACCAGCTGGCTCCTGAAATTCAGCAATGCACAGGATGCTTCCCTGACTGTGGCTGGCGCCACTTGCAACTCAGGCTGGTTTGCAAGTGACAAGTGCTTCCTGAAAACTGTCATCAGGACCGGAGCTGGTGAGTTTTCTTTCCCGGGGAAAAGGGTCAGTGTTTCTGTATGGAGGCCTGTGGCCGAGAGCGGCCAGCTGGCTCTGGAAATTCCGCAATGCGGAGGACGATTCCCAGACCAAAGCAGTCGCCACTTCCGATTCAGGCTGGTTTGACAGGGCCAAGTGGCTCCTGCAACCTGCCGTCAAGGACCCGGCGATGGTGACATTTTGGTGCCCTGGGAACAGGTCTGGCATTGCTGCTCAGGGGCCTGTAGCCGGGAGTGGCCGGCTGCCCCCTGAAATTCTGCAATGTGCAGGATGCCCCCCCAACCCACGCTGACACCACTTTCAAATCGCACTGGTTTGACAGTGCCGAGTGGCTCCCGCAATCTGCCATCAGGAACCGGGGTTGGTGAGTTTTGTTTCCCTAGGAAAAAAGATTGAGTTTGCGTTCGGGGGCCTGTTGCCCGGAGTGGCCACCTGGTTCCTGAATCTACGCAATGCGCAAGAACCCTCCCAGACTGAAGCTGGCATCAGGGCCAACTCGAGCTGGTTTGACAGGACCAAGTGGCTCCTGCCATCTGCCATCAGGAAGTGGAATTGGTGAGTTTTGTTACCCCGTGGAACAGTTCTTGACTTTGTGTGCGGAGGACTGTGGCCCGGAGTGGCTGCCTGGCTCTTGAAATTCCACCTTGTGCACAATGCTTCCAAGACCCAAGCTGGCAGCACTTGCAACTCGGTCTGGATCGACAGTGCGAAAAGGCTCCTGCAATCCGCCATCAGGAACCGGGCCATGTGTTTTTTGTATTCCCCGGGAAATGGGCCAGCCTTGCTATTTGGGGGACTGTATGCCGGAGTGGCTGTCTGGCTCTTGGAAAGCCCGCATTGTGCCGCAATCCTCTCAGACCCAAGCTGGCGCCACTTGCAACTCAGACTGGTTTGACTGTGCCAAGTGGCTCCTGCGATCTGCCATCAGGGACCGGAGTAGGTGAGTTTTGTCTCCCTGGGAAAAGGGCCGGTGTTTCTGTTCGGGCGGTGGGACCCAGAGTGACCAGCTGGCTCCTGAAATTCAGCAATGCACAGGATGCTTCCCTGACTGTGGCTGGCGCCACTTGCAACTCAGGCTGGTTTGCAAGTGACAAGTGCTTCCTGAAAACTGCCATCAGGACCTCTGCTGGTGAGTTTTCTTTCCCGGGGAAATGGGTCAGTGTTTCTGTATGGAGGCCTGTGGCCGAGAGCGGCCAGCTGGCTCTGGAAATTCCGCAATGCGGAGGACGATTCCCAGACCAAAGCAGTCGCCACTTCCGATTCAGGCTGGTTTGACAGGGCCAAGTGGCTCCTGCAACCTGCCACCAAGGACCTGGCGATGGTGACATTTTGGTGCCCTGTGAACAGGTCTGGCATTGCTGCTCAGGGGCCTGTAGCCGGGAGTGGCCGGCTGCCCCCTGAAATTCTGCAATGTGCAGGATGCCTCCCCAACCCACGCTGACACCACTTTCAAATCGCACTGGTTTGACAGTGCCGAGTGGCTCCCGCAATCTGCCATCAGGAACCGGGGTTGGTGAGTTTTGTTTCCCTAGGAAAAAAGACTGAGTTTGCGTTCGGGGGCCTGTTGCCCGGAGTGGCCACCTGGTTCCTGAATCTACGCAATGCGCAAGAACCCTCCCAGACTGAAGCTGGCATCAGGGCCAACTCGAGCTGGTTTGACAGGACCAAGTGGCTCCTGCCATCTGCCATCAGGAAGTGGAATTGGTGAGTTTTGTTACCCCGTGGAACAGTTCTTGAGTTTGTGTGCGGGGGACTGTGGCCCGGAGTGGCTGCCTGGCTCTTGAAATTCCACCTTGTGCACAATGCTTCCAAGACCCAAGCTGGCAGCACTTGCAACTCGGTCTGGATCGACAGTGCGAAGAGGCTCCTGCAATCCGCCATCAGGAACCGGGCCATGTGTTTTTTGTATTCCCCGGGAAATGGGCCAGCCTTGCTATTTGGGGGACTATATGCCGGAGTGGCTGTCTGGCTCTTGGAAAGCCCGCATTGTGCCGCAATCCTCTCAGACCCAAGCTGGCGCCACTTGCAACTCAGGCTGGTTTGACTGTGCCAAGTGGCTCCTGCGATCTGCCATCAGGGACTGGAGTAGGTGTGTTTTGTTTCCCTAAGAAAAGGGCCGGTGTTTCTGTTCGGGCGGTGGGACTCAGAGTGACCAGCTGGCTCCTGAAATTCAGCAATGCACAGGATGCTTCCCTGACTGTGGCTGGCGCCACTTGCAACTCAGGCTGGTTTGCAAGTGACAAGTGCTTCCTGAAAACTGCCATCAGGACCGCAGCTGGTGAGTTTTCTTTCCCAGGGAAAAGGGTCAGTGTTTCTGTATGGAGGCCTGTGGCCGGGAGCGGCCAGCTGGCTCTGGTAATTCCTCAATGGGGAGGACGTTTCCCAGACCAAAGCAGTCGCCACTTCCAATTCAGGCTGGTTTGACAGAGCCAAGTGGCTCCTGCAATCTGCCGTCAAGAACCCGGCGATGGTGACATTTTGGTGCCCTGGGAACAGGTCTGGCATTGCTGCTCAGGGGCCTGTCGCCGGGAGTGGCCGGCTGCCCCCTGAAATTCTGCAATGTGCAGGATGCCCCCCCAACCCACGCTGGCACAACTTGCAATTCGCACTGGTTTTACAGTGCCAAGTGGCTCCCGCAATCTGCCATCAGGAACCGGGGTTGGTGAGTTTTGTTTCCCTAGGAAACAAGCTTGAGTTTGTGTTCGGGGGCGTGTTGCCCGGAGTGGCCGCCTGGTTCCTGAATCTACGCAATGCGCAAGAACCCTCCCAGTCCGAAGCTGGCATCAGGGCCAACTCGAGCTGGTTTGACAGGGCCAAGTGGCTCCTGCCATCTGCCATCAGGAAGTGGAATTGGTGAGTTTTGTTACCCTGTGGAACAGTTCTTGAGTTTGTGTGCGGGGGACTGTGGCCCGGAGTGGCTGCCTGGCTCTTGAAATTCCACCTTGTGCACAATGCTTCCAAGACCCAAGCTGGCAGCACTTGCAACTCGGTCTGGATCGACAGTGCGAAGAGGCTCCTGCAATCCGCCATCAGGAACCGGGACGTGTGTTTTTTGTATTCCCCGGGAAATGGGCCAGCCTTGCTATTTGGGGGACTGTATGCCGGAGTGGCTGTCTGGCTCTTGGAAAGCCCGCATTGTGCCGCAATCCTCTCAGACCCAAGCTGGCGCCACTTGCAACTCAGGCTGGTTTGACTGTGCAAGTGGCTCCTGCGATCTGCCATCAGGGACCGGAGTAGGTGAGTTTTGTTTCCCTGGGAAAAGGGCCGGTGTTTCTGTTCGGGCGGTGGGACTCAGAGTGACCAGCTGGCTCCTGAAATTCAGCAATGCACAGGATGCTTCCCTGACTGTGGCTGGCGCCACTTGCAACTAAGGCTGGTTTGCAAGTGACAAGTGCTTCCTGAAAACTGCCATCAGGACCGCAGCTGATGAGTTTTCTTTCCCAGGGAAAAGGGTCAGTGTTTCTGTATGGAGGCCTGTGGCCGGGAGCGGCCAGCTGGCTCTGGTAATTCCTCAATGCGGAGGACGTTTCCCAGACCAAAGCAGTCGCCACTTCCAATTCAGGCTGGTTTGACAGGGCCAAGTGTCTCCTGCAATCTGCCGTCAAGAACCCGGCGATGGTGACATTTTGGTGCCCTGGGAACAGGTCTGGCATTGCTGCTCAGGGGCCTGTCGCCGGGAGGGGCCGGCTGCCTCCTGAAATTCTGCAATGTGCAGGATGCCCCCCCAACCCACGCTGACACAACTTGCAATTCGCACTGGTTTGACTGTGCCGAGTGGCTCCCGCAATCTGCCATCAGGAACCGGGGTTGGTGAGTTTTGTTTCCCTAGGAAACAAGCTTGAGTTTGTGTTCGGGGGCCTGTTGCCCGGAGTGGCCGCCTGGTTCCTGAATCTACGCAATGCGCAAGAACCCTCCCAGTCCGATGCTGGCATCAGGGCCAACTCGAGCTGGTTTGACAGGGCCAAGTGGCTCCCTCCATCTGCCATCAGGAACTGGAATTGGTGAGTTTTGTTACCCCGTGGAACAGTTCTTGAGTTTGTGTGCGGGGGACTGTGGCCCGGAGTGGCTGCCTGGCTCTTGAAATTCCACCTTGTGCACAATGCTTCCAAGACCCAAGCTGGCAGCACTTGCAACTCGGTCTGGATCGACAGTGCGAAGAGGCTCCTGCAATCCGCCATCAGGAACCGGGCCATGTGTTTTTTGTATTCCCCGGGAAATGGGCCAGCCTTGCTATTTGGGGGACTATATGCCGGAGTGGCTGTCTGGCTCTTGGAAAGCCCGCATTGTGCCGCAATCCTCTCAGACCCAAGCTGGCGCCACTTGCAACTCAGGCTGGTTTGACTGTGCCAAGTGGCTCCTGCGATCTGCCATCAGGGACTGGAGTAGGTGTGTTTTGTTTCCCTGGGAAAAGGGCCGGTGTTTCTGTTCGGGCGGTGGGACTCAGAGTGACCAGCTGGCTCCTGAAATTCAGCAATGCACAGGATGCTTCCCTGACTGTGGCTGGCGCCACTTGCAACTCAGGCTGGTTTGCAAGTGACAAGTGCTTCCTGAAAACTGCCATCAGGACCGCAGCTGGTGAGTTTTCTTTCCCAGGGAAAAGGGTCAGTGTTTCTGTATGGAGGCCTGTGGCCGGGAGCGGCCAGCTGGCTCTGGTAATTCCTCAATGCGGAGGACGTTTCCCAGACCAAAGCAGTCGCCACTTCCAATTCAGGCTGGTTTGACAGAGCCAAGTGGCTCCTGCAATCTGCCGTCAAGAACCCGGCGATGGTGACATTTTGGTGCCCTGGGAACAGGTCTGGCATTGCTGCTCAGGGGCCTGTCGCCGGGAGTGGCCGGCTGCCCCCTGAAATTCTGCAATGTGCAGGATGCCCCCCCAACCCACGCTGGCACAACTTGCAATTCGCACTGGTTTTACAGTGCCAAGTGGCTCCCGCAATCTGCCATCAGGAACCGGGGTTGGTGAGTTTTGTTTCCCTAGGAAACAAGCTTGAGTTTGTGTTCGGGGGCGTGTTGCCCGGAGTGGCCGCCTGGTTCCTGAATCTACGCAATGCGCAAGAACCCTCCCAGTCCGAAGCTGGCATCAGGGCCAACTCGAGCTGGTTTGACAGGGCCAAGTGGCTCCTGCCATCTGCCATCAGGAAGTGGAATTGGTGAGTTTTGTTACCCTGTGGAACAGTTCTTGAGTTTGTGTGCGGGGGACTGTGGCCCGGAGTGGCTGCCTGGCTCTTGAAATTCCACCTTGTGCACAATGCTTCCAAGACCCAAGCTGGCAGCACTTGCAACTCGGTCTGGATCGACAGTGCGAAGAGGCTCCTGCAATCCGCCATCAGGAACCGGGACGTGTGTTTTTTGTATTCCCCGGGAAATGGGCCAGCCTTGCTATTTGGGGGACTGTATGCCGGAGTGGCTGTCTGGCTCTTGGAAAGCCCGCATTGTGCCGCAATCCTCTCAGACCCAAGCTGGCGCCACTTGCAACTCAGGCTGGTTTGACTGTGCAAGTGGCTCCTGCGATCTGCCATCAGGGACCGGAGTAGGTGAGTTTTGTTTCCCTGGGAAAAGGGCCGGTGTTTCTGTTCGGGCGGTGGGACCCAGAGTGACCAGCTGGCTCCTGAAATTCAGCAATGCACAGGATGCTTCCCTGACTGTGGCTGGCGCCACTTGCAACTAAGGCTGGTTTGCAAGTGACAAGTGCTTCCTGAAAACTGCCATCAGGACCGCAGCTGATGAGTTTTCTTTCCCAGGGAAAAGGGTCAGTGTTTCTGTATGGAGGCCTGTGGCCGGGAGCGGCCAGCTGGCTCTGGTAATTCCTCAATGCGGAGGACGTTTCCCAGACCAAAGCAGTCGCCACTTCCAATTCAGGCTGGTTTGACAGGGCCAAGTGTCTCCTGCAATCTGCCGTCAAGAACCCGGCGATGGTGACATTTTGGTGCCCTGGGAACAGGTCTGGCATTGCTGCTCAGGGGCCTGTCGCCGGGAGTGGCCGGCTGCCTCCTGAAATTCTGCAATGTGCAGGATGCCCCCCCAACCCACGCTGACACAACTTGCAATTCGCACTGGTTTGACAGTGCCGAGTGGCTCCCGCGATCTGCCATCAGGAACCGGGGTTGGTGAGTCTTGTTTCCATGGAAAACAGCTTGAGTTTGTGTTCAGGGGCCTGTTGCCGGAGTGGTCGCCTGGTTCCGGAATCTACGCCATGCGCAAGAACCCTCCCAAACCGAAGCTGGCATCAGGGCCAACTCGAGCTGGTTTGACAGGGCCAAGTGGCTCCTGCCATCTGCCATCAGGAACTGGAATTTGTGAGTTTTATTGCCCTGTGGAACAGGTCCTGAGTTTGTGTTCGGGGGACTTTGCCCCCAAATTTCTGCCTGGCTCTTGAAATTCCACCTTGTGCACGATGCTTCCAAGACCCAAGCTGGCAGCACTTGCAACTCGGTCTGGATCGACAGTGCGAAGAGGCTCCTGCAATCCGCCATCAGGAACCAGAACGTGTGTTTTTTGTATTCCCCGGGGAAAGGGCCGGCCTTGCTATTTGGGGGACTGTATGCCGGAGTGGCTGTCTGGCTCTTGGAAAGCCCGCATTGTGCCGCAATCCTCTCAGACCCAAGCTGGCGCCACTTGCAACTCGGGCTGCTTTGACTGTGCCAAGTGGTTCCTGCGATCTGCCATCCAGGACCAGAGTAGGTGAGTTTTGTTTCCCTGGGAAAAGGGCCGGTGTTTCTGTTCGGGCGGTGGGACCCAGAGTGACCAGCTGGCTCCTGAAATTCAGCAATGCACAGGATGCTTCCCTGACTGTGGCTGGCGCCACTTGCAACTCAGGCTGGTTTGCAAGTGACAAGTGCTTCCTGAAAACTGCCATCAGGACCTGAGCTGGTGAGTTTTCTTTCCCGGGGAAAAGGGTCAGTGTTTCTGTATGGAGGCCTGTGGCCGAGAGCGGCCAGCTGGCTCTGGAAATTCCGCAATGCGGAGGACGTTTCCCAGACCAAAGCAGTCGCCACTTCCAATTCGGGCTGGTTTGACAGGGCCAAGTGGCTCCTGCAATCTGCCGTCAAGGACCCGGCGATGGTGACATTTTGGTGCCCTGGGAACAGGTCTGGCATTGCTGCTCAGGGGCCTGTAGCCGGGAGTGGCCGGCTGCCCCCTGAAATTCTGCAATGTGCAGGATGCCCCCCCAACCCACGCTGACACCACTTGCAATTCGCACTGGTTCGACCGTGCCGAGTGGCTCCCGCAATCTGCCATCAGGAACCGGGGTTGGTGAGTTTTGTTTCCCTAGGAAACAAGCTTGAGTTTGTGTTCGGGGGCCTGTTGCCCGGAGTGGCCGCCTGGTTCCTGAATCTACGCAATGCGCAAGAACCCTCCCAGTCCGATGCTGGCATCAGGGCCAACTCGAGCTGGTTTGACAGGGCCAAGTGGCTCCCTCCATCTGCCATCAGGAACTGGAATTGGTGAGTTTTGTTACCCTGTGGAACAGTTCTTGAGTTTGTGTGCGGGGGACTGTGGCCCGGAGTGGCTGCCTGGCTCTTGAAATTCCACCTTGTGCACAATGCTTCCAAGACCCAAGCTGGCAGCACTTGCAACTCGGTCTGGATCGACAGTGCGAAGAGGCTCCTGCAATCCGCCATCAGGAACCGGGACGTGTGTTTTTTGTATTCCCCGGGAAATGGGCCAGCCTTGCTATTTGGGGGACTGTATGCCGGAGTGGCTGTCTGGCTCTTGGAAAGCCCGCATTGTGCCGCAATCCTCTCAGACCCAAGCTGGCGCCACTTGCAACTCGGGCTGGTTTGACTGTGCAAGTGGCTCCTGCGATCTGCCATCAGGGACCGGAGTAGGTGAGTTTTGTTTCCCTGGGAAAAGGGCCGGTGTTTCTGTTCGGGCGGTGGGACCCAGAGTGACCAGCTGGCTCCTGAAATTCAGCAATGCACAGGATGCTTCCCTGACTGTGGCTGGCGCCACTTGCAACTCAGGCTGGTTTGCAAGTGACAAGTGCTTCCTGAAAACTGCCATCAGGACCGCAGCTGGTGAGTGTTCTTTCCCGGGGAAAAGGGTCAGTGTTTCTGTATGTAGGCCTGTGGCCGAGAGCGGCCAGCTGGCTCTGGAAATTCCGCAATGCGGAGGACGATTCCCAGACCAAAGCAGTCGCCACTTCCAATTCAGGCTGGTTTGACAGGGCCAAGTGGCTCCTGCAATCTGCCACCAAGGACCTGGCGATGGTGACATTTTGGTGCCCTGGGAACAGGTCTGGCATTGCTGCTCAGGGGCCTGTCGCCGGGAGTGGCCGGCTGCCTCCTGAAATTCTGCAATGTGCAGGATGCCCTCCCAACCCCAACTGACACCAATTGCAATTCGGACTGGTTTGACAGTGCCGAGTGGCTCCCGCGATCTGCCATCAGGAACCGGGGTTGGTGAGTCTTGTTTCCATGGAAAACAGCTTGAGTTTGTGTTCAGGGGCCTGTTGCCCGGAGTGGTCGCCTGGTTCCGGAATCTACGCCATGCGCAAGAACCCTCCCAAACCGAAGCTGGCATCAGGGCCAACTCGAGCTGGTTTGACAGGGCCAAGTGGCTCCTGCCATCTGCCATCAGAAACTGGAATTGGTGAGTTTTGTTACCCCGTGGAACAGTTCTTGAGTTTGTGTGCGGGGAACTGTGGCCCGGAGTGGCTGCCTGGCTCTTGAAATTCCACCTTGTGCACGATGCTTCCAAGACCCAAGCTGGCAGCACTTGCAACTCGGTCTGGATCGACAGTGCGAAGAGGCTCCTGCAATCCGCCATCAGGAACTGGGACATGTGTTTTTTGTATTCCCCGGGAAATGGGCCAGCCTTGCTATTTGGGGGACTGTATGCCGGAGTGGCTGTCTGGCTCTTGGAAAGCCTGCATTGTGCCGCAATCGTCTCGGACCCAAGCTTGCGCCACTTGCAACTCAGACTGGTTTGACTGTGCCAAGTGGTTCCTGCGATCTGCCATCCAGGACCGGAGTAGGTGAGTTTTGTTTCCCTGGGAAAAGGGCCGGTGTTTCTGTTCGGGCGGTGGGACCCAGAGTGACCAGCTGGCTCCTGAAATTCAGCAATGCACAGGATGCTTCCCTGACTGTGGCTGGCGCCACTTGCAACTCAGGCTGGTTTGCAAGTGACAAGTGCTTCCTGAAAACTGCCATCAGGACCGCAGCTGGTGAGTTTTCTTTCCCGGGGAAAAGGGTCAGTGTTTCTGTATGGAGGCCTGTGGCCGAGAGCGGCCAGCTGGCTCTGGAAATTCCGCAATGCGGAGGACGTTTCCCAGACCAAAGCAGTCGCCACTTCCAATTCAGGCTGGTTTGACAGGGCCAAGTGGCTCCTGCAATCTGCCACCAAGGACCCGGCGATGGTGACATTTTGGTGCCCTGGGAACAGGTCTGGCATTGATGCTCAGGGGCCTGTCGCCGGGAGTGGCCGGCTGCCTCCTGAAATTCTGCAATGTGCAGGATGCCCTCCCAACCCCAACTGACACCAATTGCAATTCGGACTGGTTTGACAGTGCCGAGTGGCTCCCGCGATCTGCCATCAGGAACCGGGGTTGGTGAGTCTTGTTTCCATGGAAAACAGCTTGAGTTTGTGTTCAGGGGCCTGTTGCCCGGAGTGGTCGCCTGGTTCCTGAATCTACGCCATGCGCAAGAACCCTCCCAAACCGAAGCTGGCATCAGGGCCAACTCGAGCTGGTTTGACAGGGCCAAGTGGCTCCTGCCATCTGCCATCAGGAAGTGGAATTGGTGAGTTTTATTGCCCTGTGGAACAGGTCCTGAGTTTGTGTTCGGGGGACTTTGCCCCGAAATTTCTGCCTGGCTCTTGAAATTCCACCTTGTGCACGATGCTTCCAAGACCCAAGCTGGCAGCACTTGCAACTCGGTCTGGATCGACAGTGCGAAGAGGCTCCTGCAATCCGCCATCAGCAACCGGGACGTGTGTTTTTTGTATTCCCCGGGAAAAGGGCCGCCCTTGCTATTTGGGAGACTGTATGCCGGAGTGGCTGTCTGGCTCTTGGAAAGCCTGCATTTTGCCACAATCGTCTCGGACCCAAGCTGGCGCCACTTGCAACTCAGACTGGTTTGACTGTGCCAAGTGGTTCCTACGATCTGCCATCAGGGACCGGAGTAGGTGAGTTTTGTTTCCCTGGGAAAAGGGCCGGTGTTTCTGTTCGGGCGGTGGGACCCAGAGTGACCAGCTGGCTCCTGAAATTCAGCAATGCACAGGATGCTTCCCTGACTGTGGCTGGCGCCACTTGCAACTCAGGCTGGTTTGCAAGTGACAAGTGCTTCCTGAAAACTGCCATCAGGACCGGAGCTGGTGAGTTTTCTTTCCCAGGGAAAAGGGTCAGTGTTTCTGTATGGAGGCCTGTGGCCGGGAGCGGCCAGCTGGCTCTGGAAATTCCTCAATGCGGAGGACGTTTCCCAGACCAAAGCAGTCGCCACTTCCAATTCAGGCTGGTTTGACAGGGCCAAGTGGCTCCTGCAATCTGCCGTCAAGAACCCAGCGATGGTGACATTTTGGTGCCCTGGGAACAGGTCTGGCATTGCTGCTCAGGGGCCTGTCGCCGGGAGTGGCCGGCTGCCCCCTGAAATTCTGCAATGTGCAGGATGCCCCCCCAACCCACGCTGACACCACTTGCAATTCGCACTGGTTTGACAGTGCCGAGTGGCTCCCGCGATCTGCCATCAGGAACCGGGGTTGGTGAGTTTTGTTTCCCTAGGAAACAAGCTTGAGTTTGTGTTCGGGGGCCTGTTGCCCGGAGTGGCCGCCTGGTTCCTGAATCTACGCAATGCGCAAGAACCCTCCCAGACCGAAGCTGGCATCAGGGCCAACTCGAGCTGGTTTGACAGGGCCAAGTGGCTCCTGCCATCTGCCATCAGGAAGTGGAATTGGTGAGTTTTGTTACCCTGTGGAACAGTTCTTGAGTTTGTGTGCGGGGGACTGTGGCCCGAGTGGCTGCCTGGCTCTTGAAATTCCACCTTGTGCACAATGCTTCCAAGACCCAAGCTGGCAGCACTTGCAACTCGGTCTGCATCGACAGTGCGAAGAGGCTCCTGCAATCCGCCATCAGGAACCAGGACGTGTGTTTTTTGTATTCCCCGGGAAATGGGCCAGCCTTGCTATTTGGGGGACTGTATGCCGGAGTGGCTGTCTGGCTCTTGGAAAGCCCGCATTGTGCCGCAATCCTCTCCGACCCAAGCTGGCGCCACTTGCAACTCGGGCTGGTTTGACTGTGCAAGTGGCTCCTGCGATCTGCCATCAGGGACCGGAGTAGGTGAGTTTTGCTTCCCTGGGAAAAGGGCCGGTGTTTCTGTTCGGGTGGTGGGACCCAGAGTGACCAGCTGGCTCCTGAAATTCAGCAATGCACAGGATGCTTCCCTGACTGTGGCTGGCGCCACTTGCAACTCAGGCTGGTTTGCAAGTGACAAGTGCTTCCTGAAAACTGCCATCAGGACCGCAGCTGGTGAGTTTTCTTTCCCGGGGAAAAGGGTCAGTGTTTCTGTATGGAGGCCTGTGGCCGAGAGCGGCCAGCTGGCTCTGGAAATTCCGCAATGCGGAGGACGTTTCCCAGACCAAAGCAGTCGCCACTTCCAATTCAGGCTGGTTTGACAGGGCCAAGTGGCTCCTGCAATCTGCCACCAAGGACCCGGCGATGGTGACATTTTGGTGCCCTGGGAACAGGTCTGGCATTGATGCTCAGGGGCCTGTCGCCGGGAGTGGCCGGCTGCCTCCTGAAATTCTGCAATGTGCAGGATGCCCTCCCAACCCCAACTGACACCAATCGCAATTCGGACTGGTTTGACAGTGCCGAGTGGCTCCCGCGATCTGCCATCAGGAACCGGGGTTGGTGAGTCTTGTTTCCATGGAAAACAGCTTGAGTTTGTGTTCAGGGGCCTGTTGCCCGGAGTGGTCGCCTGGTTCCTGAATCTACGCCATGCGCAAGAACCCTCCCAAACCGAAGCTGGCATCAGGGCCAACTCGAGCTGGTTTGACAGGGCCAAGTGGCTCCTGCCATCTGCCATCAGGAAGTGGAATTGGTGAGTTTTATTGCCCTGTGGAACAGGTCCTGAGTTTGTGTTTGGGGGACTTTGCCCCGAAATTTCTGCCTGGCTCTTGAAATTCCACCTTGTGCACGATGCTTCCAAGACCCAAGCTGGCAGCACTTGCAACTCGGTCTGGATTGACAGTGCGAAAAGGCTCCTGCAATCCGCCATCAGGAACCGGGACGTGTGTTTTTTGTATTCCCCGGGAAATGGGCCAGCCTTGCTATTTGGGGGACTGTATGCCGGAGTGGCTGTCTGGCTCTTGGAAAGCCCGCATTGTGCCGCAATCCTCTCAGACCCAAGCTGGCGCCACTTGCAACTCGGGCTGGTTTGACTGTGCCAAGTGGTTCCTGCGATCTGCCATCCAGGACCAGAGTAGGTGAGTTTTGTTTCCCTGGGAAAAGGGCCGGTGTTTCTGTTCGGGCGGTGGGACCCAGAGTGACCAGCTGGCTCCTGAAATTCAGCAATGCACAGGATGCTTCCCTGACTGTGGCTGGCGCCACTTGCAACTCAGGCTGGTTTGCAAGTGACAAGTGCTTCCTGAAAACTGCCATCAGGACCGCAGCTGGTGAGTTTTCTTTCCCGGGGAAAAGGGTCAGTGTTTCTGTATGGAGGCCTGTGGCCGAGAGCGGCCAGCTGGCTCTGGAAATTCCGCAATGCGGAGTACGATTCCCAGACCAAAGCAGTCGCCACTTCCAATTCAGGCTGGTTTGACAGGGCCAAGTGGCTCCTGCAATCTGCCGTCAAGGACCCGGCGATGGTGACATTTTGGTGCCCTGGGAACAGGTCTGGCATTGCTGCTCAGGGGCCTGTCGCCGGGAGTGGCCGGCTGCCCCCTGAAATTCTGCAATGTGCAGGATGCCCCCCCAACCCACGCTGACACCACTTGCAATTCGCACTGGTTTGACAGTGCCGAGTGGCTCCCGCAATCTGCCATCAGGAACCGGGGTTGGTGAGTTATGTTTCCCTAGGAAAAAAGCTTGAGTTTGTGTTCGGGGGCCTGTTGCCCGGAGTGGTCGCCTGGTTCCGGAATCTACGCCATGCGCAAGAACCCTCCCAAACCGAAGCTGGCATCAGGGCCAACTCGAGCTGGTTTGACAGGGCCAAGTGGCTCCTGCCATCTGCCATCAGGATCTGGAATTGGTGAGTTTTATTGCCCTGTGGAACAGGTCTTGAGTTTGTGTTCGGGGGACTTTGCCCCGAAGTTGCTGCCTGGCTCTTGGATTTCCGCCTTGTGCACGATGCTTCCAAGACCCAAGCTGGCAGCACTTGCAACTCGGTCTGGATCGACAGTGCGAAGAGGCTCCTGCAATCCGCCATCAGGAACCGGGACGTGTGTTTTTTGTATTCCCCGGGAAAAGGGCCGCCCTTGCTATTTGGGAGACTGTATGCCGGAGTGGCTGTCTGGCTCTTGGAAAGCCTGCATTTTGCCACAATCGTCTCAGACCCAAGCTGGCGCCACTTGCAACTCAGACTGGTTTGACTGTGCAAGTGGCTCCTGCGATCTGCCATCAGGGACCGGAGTAGGTGAGTTTTGTTTCCCTGGGAAAAGGGCCGGTGTTTCTGTTCGGGCGGTGGGACCCAGAGTGACCAGCTGGCTCCTGAAATTCAGCAATGCACAGGATGCTTCCCTGACTGTGGCTGGCGCCACTTGCAACTCAGGCTGGTTTGCAAGTGACAAGTGCTTCCTGAAAACTGCCATCAGGACCGCAGCTGGTGAGTGTTCTTTCCCGGGGAAAAGGGTCAGTGTTTCTGTATGTAGGCCTGTGGCCGAGAGCGGCCAGCTGGCTCTGGAAATTCCGCAATGCGGAGGACGATTCCCAGACCAAAGCAGTCGCCACTTCCAATTCAGGCTGGTTTGACAGGGCCAAGTGGCTCCTGCAATCTGCCACCAAGGACCTGGCGATGGTGACATTTTGGTGCCCTGGGAACAGGTCTGGCATTGCTGCTCAGGGGCCTGTCGCCGGGAGTGGCCGGCTGCCTCCTGAAATTCTGCAATGTGCAGGATGCCCTCCCAACCCCAACTGACACCAATTGCAATTCGGACTGGTTTGACAGTGCCGAGTGGCTCCCGCGATCTGCCATCAGGAACCGGGGTTGGTGAGTCTTGTTTCCATGGAAAACAGCTTGAGTTTGTGTTCAGGGGCCTGTTGCCCGGAGTGGTCGCCTGGTTCCGGAATCTACGCCATGCGCAAGAACCCTCCCAAACCGAAGCTGGCATCAGGGCCAACTCGAGCTGGTTTGACAGGGCCAAGTGGCTCCTGCCATCTGCCATCAGAAACTGGAATTGGTGAGTTTTGTTACCCCGTGGAACAGTTCTTGAGTTTGTGTGCGGGGAACTGTGGCCCGGAGTGGCTGCCTGGCTCTTGAAATTCCACCTTGTGCACGATGCTTCCAAGACCCAAGCTGGCAGCACTTGCAACTCGGTCTGGATCGACAGTGCGAAGAGGCTCCTGCAATCCGCCATCAGGAACTGGGACATGTGTTTTTTGTATTCCCCGGGAAATGGGCCAGCCTTGCTATTTGGGGGACTGTATGCCGGAGTGGCTGTCTGGCTCTTGGAAAGCCTGCATTGTGCCGCAATCGTCTCGGACCCAAGCTTGCGCCACTTGCAACTCAGACTGGTTTGACTGTGCCAAGTGGTTCCTGCGATCTGCCATCCAGGACCGGAGTAGGTGAGTTTTGTTTCCCTGGGAAAAGGGCCGGTGTTTCTGTTCGGGCGGTGGGACCCAGAGTGACCAGCTGGCTCCTGAAATTCAGCAATGCACAGGATGCTTCCCTGACTGTGGCTGGCGCCACTTGCAACTCAGGCTGGTTTGCAAGTGACAAGTGCTTCCTGAAAACTGCCATCAGGACCGCAGCTGGTGAGTTTTCTTTCCCGGGGAAAAGGGTCAGTGTTTCTGTATGGAGGCCTGTGGCCGAGAGCGGCCAGCTGGCTCTGGAAATTCCGCAATGCGGAGGACGTTTCCCAGACCAAAGCAGTCGCCACTTCCAATTCAGGCTGGTTTGACAGGGCCAAGTGGCTCCTGCAATCTGCCACCAAGGACCCGGCGATGGTGACATTTTGGTGCCCTGGGAACAGGTCTGGCATTGATGCTCAGGGGCCTGTCGCCGGGAGTGGCCGGCTGCCTCCTGAAATTCTGCAATGTGCAGGATGCCCTCCCAACCCCAACTGACACCAATTGCAATTCGGACTGGTTTGACAGTGCCGAGTGGCTCCCGCGATCTGCCATCAGGAACCGGGGTTGGTGAGTCTTGTTTCCATGGAAAACAGCTTGAGTTTGTGTTCAGGGGCCTGTTGCCCGGAGTGGTCGCCTGGTTCCTGAATCTACGCCATGCGCAAGAACCCTCCCAAACCGAAGCTGGCATCAGGGCCAACTCGAGCTGGTTTGACAGGGCCAAGTGGCTCCTGCCATCTGCCATCAGGAAGTGGAATTGGTGAGTTTTATTGCCCTGTGGAACAGGTCCTGAGTTTGTGTTCGGGGGACTTTGCCCCGAAATTTCTGCCTGGCTCTTGAAATTCCACCTTGTGCACGATGCTTCCAAGACCCAAGCTGGCAGCACTTGCAACTCGGTCTGGATCGACAGTGCGAAGAGGCTCCTGCAATCCGCCATCAGCAACCGGGACGTGTGTTTTTTGTATTCCCCGGGAAAAGGGCCGCCCTTGCTATTTGGGAGACTGTATGCCGGAGTGGCTGTCTGGCTCTTGGAAAGCCTGCATTTTGCCACAATCGTCTCGGACCCAAGCTGGCGCCACTTGCAACTCAGACTGGTTTGACTGTGCCAAGTGGTTCCTACGATCTGCCATCAGGGACCGGAGTAGGTGAGTTTTGTTTCCCTGGGAAAAGGGCCGGTGTTTCTGTTCGGGCGGTGGGACCCAGAGTGACCAGCTGGCTCCTGAAATTCAGCAATGCACAGGATGCTTCCCTGACTGTGGCTGGCGCCACTTGCAACTCAGGCTGGTTTGCAAGTGACAAGTGCTTCCTGAAAACTGCCATCAGGACCGGAGCTGGTGAGTTTTCTTTCCCAGGGAAAAGGGTCAGTGTTTCTGTATGGAGGCCTGTGGCCGGGAGCGGCCAGCTGGCTCTGGTAATTCCTCAATGCGGAGGACGTTTCCCAGACCAAAGCAGTCGCCACTTCCAATTCAGGCTGGTTTGACAGGGCCAAGTGGCTCCTGCAATCTGCCGTCAAGAACCCAGCGATGGTGACATTTTGGTGCCCTGGGAACAGGTCTGGCATTGCTGCTCAGGGGCCTGTCGCCGGGAGTGGCCGGCTGCCCCCTGAAATTCTGCAATGTGCAGGATGCCCCCCCAACCCACGCTGACACCACTTGCAATTCGCACTGGTTTGACAGTGCCGAGTGGCTCCCGCAATCTGCCATCAGGAACCGGGGTTGGTGAGTTTTGTTTCCCTAGGAAACAAGCTTGAGTTTGTGTTCGGGGGCCTGTTGCCCGGAGTGGCCGCCTGGTTCCTGAATCTACGCAATGCGCAAGAACCCTCCCAGACCGAAGCTGGCATCAGGGCCAACTCGAGCTGGTTTGACAGGGCCAAGTGGCTCCTGCCATCTGCCATCAGGAAGTGGAATTGGTGAGTTTTGTTACCCTGTGGAACAGTTCTTGAGTTTGTGTGCGGGGGACTGTGGCCCGAGTGGCTGCCTGGCTCTTGAAATTCCACCTTGTGCACAATGCTTCCAAGACCCAAGCTGGCAGCACTTGCAACTCGGTCTGCATCGACAGTGCCAAGAGGCTCCTGCAATCCGCCATCAGGAACCAGGACGTGTGTTTTTTGTATTCCCCGGGAAATGGGCCAGCCTTGCTATTTGGGGGACTGTATGCCGGAGTGGCTGTCTGGCTCTTGGAAAGCCCGCATTGTGCCGCAATCCTCTCCGACCCAAGCTGGCGCCACTTGCAACTCGGGCTGGTTTGACTGTGCAAGTGGCTCCTGCGATCTGCCATCAGGGACCGGAGTAGGTGAGTTTTGCTTCCCTGGGAAAAGGGCCGGTGTTTCTGTTCGGGTGGTGGGACCCAGAGTGACCAGCTGGCTCCTGAAATTCAGCAATGCACAGGATGCTTCCCTGACTGTGGCTGGCGCCACTTGCAACTCAGGCTGGTTTGCAAGTGACAAGTGCTTCCTGAAAACTGCCATCAGGACCGCAGCTGGTGAGTTTTCTTTCCCGGGGAAAAGGGTCAGTGTTTCTGTATGGAGGCCTGTGGCCGAGAGCGGCCAGCTGGCTCTGGAAATTCCGCAATGCGGAGGACGTTTCCCAGACCAAAGCAGTCGCCACTTCCAATTCAGGCTGGTTTGACAGGGCCAAGTGGCTCCTGCAATCTGCCACCAAGGACCCGGCGATGGTGACATTTTGGTGCCCTGGGAACAGGTCTGGCATTGATGCTCAGGGGCCTGTCGCCGGGAGTGGCCGGCTGCCTCCTGAAATTCTGCAATGTGCGGGATGCCCTCCCAACCCCAACTGACACCAATTGCAATTCGGACTGGTTTGACAGTGCCGAGTGGCTCCCGCGATCTGCCATCAGGAACCGGGGTTGGTGAGTCTTGTTTCCATGGAAAACAGCTTGAGTTTGTGTTCAGGGGCCTGTTGCCCGGAGTGGTCGCCTGGTTCCTGAATCTACGCCATGCGCAAGAACCCTCCCAAACCGAAGCTGGCATCAGGGCCAACTCGAGCTGGTTTGACAGGGCCAAGTGGCTCCTGCCATCTGCCATCAGGAAGTGGAATTGGTGAGTTTTATTGCCCTGTGGAACAGGTCCTGAGTTTGTGTTTGGGGGACTTTGCCCCGAAATTTCTGCCTGGCTCTTGAAATTCCACCTTGTGCACGATGCTTCCAAGACCCAAGCTGGCAGCACTTGCAACTCGGTCTGGATCGACAGTGCGAAAAGGCTCCTGCAATCCGCCATCAGGAACCGGGACGTGTGTTTTTTGTATTCCCCGGGAAATGGGCCAGCCTTGCTATTTGGGGGACTGTATGCCGGAGTGGCTGTCTGGCTCTTGGAAAGCCCGCATTGTGCCGCAATCCTCTCAGACCCAAGCTGGCGCCACTTGCAACTCGGGCTGGTTTGACTGTGCCAAGTGGTTCCTGCGATCTGCCATCCAGGACCAGAGTAGGTGAGTTTTGTTTCCCTGGGAAAAGGGCCGGTGTTTCTGTTCGGGCGGTGGGACCCAGAGTGACCAGCTGGCTCCTGAAATTCAGCAATGCACAGGATGCTTCCCTGACTGTGGCTGGCGCCACTTGCAACTCAGGCTGGTTTGCAAGTGACAAGTGCTTCCTGAAAACTGCCATCAGGACCGCAGCTGGTGAGTTTTCTTTCCCGGGGAAAAGGGTCAGTGTTTCTGTATGGAGGCCTGTGGCCGAGAGCGGCCAGCTGGCTCTGGAAATTCCGCAATGCGGAGTACGATTCCCAGACCAAAGCAGTCGCCACTTCCAATTCAGGCTGGTTTGACAGGGCCAAGTGGCTCCTGCAATCTGCCGTCAAGGACCCGGCGATGGTGACATTTTGGTGCCCTGGGAACAGGTCTGGCATTGCTGCTCAGGGGCCTGTCGCCGGGAGTGGCCGGCTGCCCCCTGAAATTCTGCAATGTGCAGGATGCCCCCCCAACCCACGCTGACACCACTTGCAATTCGCACTGGTTTGACAGTGCCGAGTGGCTCCCGCAATCTGCCATCAGGAACCGGGGTTGGTGAGTTATGTTTCCCTAGGAAAAAAGCTTGAGTTTGTGTTCGGGGGCCTGTTGCCCGGAGTGGTCGCCTGGTTCCTGAATCTACGCCATGCGCAAGAACCCTCCCAAACCGAAGCTGGCATCAGGGCCAACTCGAGCTGGTTTGACAGGGCCAAGTGGCTCCTGCCATCTGCCATCAGGATCTGGAATTGGTGAGTTTTATTGCCCTGTGGAACAGGTCTTGAGTTTGTGTTCGGGGGACTTTGCCCCGAAGTTGCTGCCTGGCTCTTGGATTTCCGCCTTGTGCACGATGCTTCCAAGACCCAAGCTGGCAGCACTTGCAACTCGGTCTGGATCGACAGTGCGAAGAGGCTCCTGCAATCCGCCATCAGGAACCGGGACGTGTGTTTTTTGTATTCCCCGGGAAATGGGCCGCCCTTGCTATTTGGGAGACTGTATGCCGGAGTGGCTGTCTGGCTCTTGGAAAGCCTGCATTTTGCCACAATCGTCTCAGACCCAAGCTGGCGCCACTTGCAACTCAGACTGGTTTGACTGTGCCAAGTGGTTCCTACGATCTGCCATCAGGGACCGGAGTAGGTGAGTTTTGTTTCCCTGGGAAAAGGGCCGGTGTTTCTGTTCGGGCGGTGGGACCCAGAGTGACCAGCTGGCTCCTGAAATTCAGCAATGCACAGGATGCTTCCCTGACTGTGGCTGGCGCCACTTGCAACTCAGGCTGGTTTGCAAGTGACAAGTGCTTCCTGAAAACTGCCATCAGGACCGGAGCTGGTGAGTTTTCTTTCCCGGGGAAAAGGGTCAGTGTTTCTGTATGGAGGCCTGTGGCCGGGAGCGGCCAGCTGGCTCTGGTAATTCCTCAATGCGGAGGACGTTTCCCAGACCAAAGCAGTCGCCACTTCCAATTCAGGCTGGTTTGACAGGGCCAAGTGGCTCCTGCAATCTGCCGTCAAGAACCCAGCGATGGTGACATTTTGGTGCCCTGGGAACAGGTCTGGCATTGCTGCTCAGGGGCCTGTCGCCGGGAGGGGCCGGCTGCCCCCTGAAATTCTGCAATGTGCAGGATGCCCCCCCAACCCACGCTGACACCACTTGCAATTCGCACTGGTTTGACAGTGCCGAGTGGCTCCCGCAATCTGCCATCAGGAACCGGGGTTGGTGAGTTTTGTTTCCCTAGGAAACAAGCTTGAGTTTGTGTTCGGGGGCCTGTTGCCCGGAGTGGCCGCCTGGTTCCTGAATCTACGCAATGCGCAAGAACCCTCCCAGACCGAAGCTGGCATCAGGGCCAACTCGAGCTGGTTTGACAGGGCCAAGTGGCTCCTGCCATCTGCCATCAGGAAGTGGAATTGGTGAGTTTTGTTACCCTGTGGAACAGTTCTTGAGTTTGTGTGCGGGGGACTGTGGCCCGAGTGGCTGCCTGGCTCTTGAAATTCCACCTTGTGCACAATGCTTCCAAGACCCAAGCTGGCAGCACTTGCAACTCGGTCTGCATCGACAGTGCGAAGAGGCTCCTGCAATCCGCCATCAGGAACCAGGACGTGTGTTTTTTGTATTCCCCGGGAAATGGGCCAGCCTTGCTATTTGGGGGACTGTATGCCGGAGTGGCTGTCTGGCTCTTGGAAAGCCCGCATTGTGCCGCAATCCTCTCCGACCCAAGCTGGCGCCACTTGCAACTCGGGCTGGTTTGACTGTGCAAGTGGCTCCTGCGATCTGCCATCAGGGACCGGAGTAGGTGAGTTTTGCTTCCCTGGGAAAAGGGCCGGTGTTTCTGTTCGGGTGGTGGGACCCAGAGTGACCAGCTGGCTCCTGAAATTCAGCAATGCACAGGATGCTTCCCTGACTGTGGCTGGCGCCACTTGCAACTCAGGCTGGTTTGCAAGTGACAAGTGCTTCCTGAAAACTGCCATCAGGACCGCAGCTGGTGAGTTTTCTTTCCCGGGGAAAAGGGTCAGTGTTTCTGTATGGACGCCTGTGGCCGAGAGCGGCCAGCTGGCTCTGGAAATTCCGCAATGCGGAGGACGATTCCCAGATCAAAGCAGTCGCCACTTCCAATTCAGGCTGGTTTGACAGGGCCAAGTGGCTCCTGCAATCTGCCGTCAAGAACCCGGCGATGGTGACATTTTGGTGCCCTGGGAACAGGTCTGGCATTGCTGCTCAGGGGCCTGTCGCCGGGAGGGGCCGGCTGCCCCCTGAAATTCTGCAATGTGCAGGATGCCCCCCCAACCCACGCTGACACAACTTGCAATTCGCACTGGTTTGACAGTGCCGAGTGGCTCCCGCAATCTGCCATCAGGAACCGGGGTTGGTGAGTTTTGTTTCCCTAGGAAACAAGCTTGAGTTTGTGTTCGGGGGCCTGTTGCCCGGAGTGGCCGCCTGGTTCCTGAATCTACGCAATGCGCAAGAACCCTCCCAGACCGAAGCTGGCATCAGGGCCAACTCGAGCTGGTTTGACAGGGCCAAGTGGCTCCTGCCATCTGCCATCAGGAAGTGGAATTGGTGAGTTTTGTTACCCTGTGGAACAGTTCTTGAGTTTGTGTGCGGGGGACTGTGGCCCGAGTGGCTGCCTGGCTCTTGAAATTCCACCTTGTGCACAATGCTTCCAAGACCCAAGCTGGCAGCACTTGCAACTCGGTCTGCATCGACAGTGCGAAGAGGCTCCTGCAATCCGCCATCAGGAACCAGGACGTGTGTTTTTTGTATTCCCCGGGAAATGGGCCAGCCTTGCTATTTGGGGGACTGTATGCCAGAGTGGCTGTCTGGCTCTTGGAAAGCCCGCATTGTGCCGCAATCCTCTCCGACCCAAGCTGGCGCCACTTGCAACTCAGACTGGTTTGACTGTGCCAAGTGGTTCCTGCGATCTGCCATCCAGGACCGGAGTAGGTGAGTTTTGTTTCCCTGGGAAAAGGGCCGGTGTTTCTGTTCGGGCGGTGGGACCCAGAGTGACCAGCTGGCTCCTGAAATTCAGCAATGCACAGGATGCTTCCCTGACTGTGGCTGGCGCCACTTGCAACTGAGGCTGGTTTGCAAGTGACAAGTGCTTCCTGAAAACTGCCATCAGGACCGGAGCTGGTGAGTTTTCTTTCCCGGGGAAAAGGGTCAGTGTTTCTGTATGGAGGCCTGTGGCCGGGAGCGGCCAGCTGGCTCTGGTAATTCCTCAATGCGGAGGACGTTTCCCAGACCAAAGCAGTCGCCACTTCCAATTCAGGCTGGTTTGACAGGGCCAAGTGGCTCCTGCAATCTGCCGTCAAGAACCCAGCGATGGTGACATTTTGGTGCCCTGGGAACAGGTCTGGCATTGCTGCTCAGGGGCCTGTCGCCGGGAGGGGCCGGCTGCCCCCTGAAATTCTGCAATGTGCAGGATGCCCCCCCAACCCACGCTGACACCACTTGCAATTCGCACTGGTTTGACAGTGCCGAGTGGCTCCCGCAATCTGCCATCAGGAACCGGGGTTGGTGAGTTTTGTTTCCCTAGGAAACAAGCTTGAGTTTGTGTTCGGGGGCCTGTTGCCCGGAGTGGCCGCCTGGTTCCTGAATCTACGCAATGCGCAAGAACCCTCCCAGACCGAAGCTGGCATCAGGGCCAACTCGAGCTGGTTTGACAGGGCCAAGTGGCTCCTGCCATCTGCCATCAGGAAGTGGAATTGGTGAGTTTTGTTACCCTGTGGAACAGTTCTTGAGTTTGTGTGCGGGGGACTGTGGCCCGAGTGGCTGCCTGGCTCTTGAAATTCCACCTTGTGCACAATGCTTCCAAGACCCAAGCTGGCAGCACTTGCAACTCGGTCTGCATCGACAGTGCGAAGAGGCTCCTGCAATCCGCCATCAGGAACCAGGACGTGTGTTTTTTGTATTCCCCGGGAAATGGGCCAGCCTTGCTATTTGGGGGACTGTATGCCGGAGTGGCTGTCTGGCTCTTGGAAAGCCCGCATTGTGCCGCAATCCTCTCCGACCCAAGCTGGCGCCACTTGCAACTCGGGCTGGTTTGACTGTGCAAGTGGCTCCTGCGATCTGCCATCAGGGACCGGAGTAGGTGAGTTTTGCTTCCCTGGGAAAAGGGCCGGTGTTTCTGTTCGGGTGGTGGGACCCAGAGTGACCAGCTGGCTCCTGAAATTCAGCAATGCACAGGATGCTTCCCTGACTGTGGCTGGCGCCACTTGCAACTCAGGCTGGTTTGCAAGTGACAAGTGCTTCCTGAAAACTGCCATCAGGACCGCAGCTGGTGAGTTTTCTTTCCCGGGGAAAAGGGTCAGTGTTTCTGTATGGACGCCTGTGGCCGAGAGCGGCCAGCTGGCTCTGGAAATTCCGCAATGCGGAGGACGATTCCCAGATCAAAGCAGTCGCCACTTCCAATTCAGGCTGGTTTGACAGGGCCAAGTGGCTCCTGCAATCTGCCGTCAAGAACCCGGCGATGGTGACATTTTGGTGCCCTGGGAACAGGTCTGGCATTGCTGCTCAGGGGCCTGTCGCCGGGAGGGGCCGGCTGCCCCCTGAAATTCTGCAATGTGCAGGATGCCCCCCCAACCCACGCTGACACAACTTGCAATTCGCACTGGTTTGACAGTGCCGAGTGGCTCCCGCAATCTGCCATCAGGAACCGGGGTTGGTGAGTTTTGTTTCCCTAGGAAACAAGCTTGAGTTTGTGTTCGGGGGCCTGTTGCCCGGAGTGGCCGCCTGGTTCCTGAATCTACGCAATGCGCAAGAACCCTCCCAGACCGAAGCTGGCATCAGGGCCAACTCGAGCTGGTTTGACAGGGCCAAGTGGCTCCTGCCATCTGCCATCAGGAAGTGGAATTGGTGAGTTTTGTTACCCTGTGGAACAGTTCTTGAGTTTGTGTGCGGGGGACTGTGGCCCGAGTGGCTGCCTGGCTCTTGAAATTCCACCTTGTGCACAATGCTTCCAAGACCCAAGCTGGCAGCACTTGCAACTCGGTCTGGATCGACAGTGCGAAGAGGCTCCTGCAATCCGCCATCAGGAACCAGGACGTGTGTTTTTTGTATTCCCCGGGAAATGGGCCAGCCTTGCTATTTGGGGGACTGTATGCCAGAGTGGCTGTCTGGCTCTTGGAAAGCCCGCATTGTGCCGCAATCCTCTCCGACCCAAGCTGGCGCCACTTGCAACTCAGACTGGTTTGACTGTGCCAAGTGGTTCCTGCGATCTGCCATCCAGGACCGGAGTAGGTGAGTTTTGTTTCCCTGGGAAAAGGGCCGGTGTTTCTGTTCGGGCGGTGGGACCCAGAGTGACCAGCTGGCTCCTGAAATTCAGCAATGCACAGGATGCTTCCCTGACTGTGGCTGGCGCCACTTGCAACTGAGGCTGGTTTGCAAGTGACAAGTGCTTCCTGAAAACTGCCATCAGGACCGCAGCTGGTGAGTTTTCTTTCCCGGGGAAAAGGGTCAGTGTTTCTGTATGGAGGCCTGTGGCCGAGAGCGGCCAGCTGGCTCTGGAAATTCCGCAATGCGGAGGACGATTCCCAGACCAAAGCAGTCGCCACTTCCAATTCAGGCTGGTTTGACAGGGCCAAGTGGCTCCTGCAATCTGCCACCAAGGACCCGGCGATGGTGACATTTTGGTGCCCTGGGAACAGGTCTGGCATTGATGCTCAGGGGCCTGTCGCCGGGAGTGGCCGGCTGCCTCCTGAAATTCTGCAATGTGCAGGACGCCCTCCCAACCCCAACTGACACCAATTTCAATTCGCACTGGTTTGACAGTGCCGAGTGGCTCCCGCGATCTGCCATCAGGAACCGGGGTTGGTGAGTTATGTTTCCCTAGGAAAAAAGCTTGAGTTTGTGTTCGGGGGCCTGTTGCCCGGAGTGGTCGCCTGGTTCCGGAATCTACGCCATGCGCAAGAACCCTCCCAAACCGAAGCTGGCATCAGGGCCAACTCGAGCTGGTTTGACAGGGCCAAGTGGCTCCTGCCATCTGCCATCAGGATCTGGAATTGGTGAGTTTTATTGCCCTGTGGAACAGGTCTTGAGTTTGTGTTCGGGGGACTTTGCCCCGAAGTTGCTGCCTGGCTCTTGGATTTCCGCCTTGTGCACGATGCTTCCAAGACCCAAGCTGGCAGCACTTGCAACTCGGTCTGGATCGACAGTGCGAAGAGGCTCCTGCAATCCGCCATCAGGAACCGGGACGTGTGTTTTTTGTATTCCCCGGGAAAAGGGCCGCCCTTGCTATTTGGGAGACTGTATGCCGGAGTGGCTGTCTGGCTCTTGGAAAGCCTGCATTTTGCCACAATCGTCTCAGACCCAAGCTGGCGCCACTTGCAACTCAGACTGGTTTGACTGTGCCAAGTGGTTCCTACGATCTGCCATCAGGGACCGGAGTAGGTGAGTTTTGTTTCCCTGGGAAAAGGGCCGGTGTTTCTGTTCGGGCGGTGGGACCCAGAGTGACCAGCTGGCTCCTGAAATTCAGCAATGCACAGGATGCTTCCCTGACTGTGGCTGGCGCCACTTGCAACTCAGGCTGGTTTGCAAGTGACAAGTGCTTCCTGAAAACTGCCATCAGGACCGGAGCTGGTGAGTTTTCTTTCCCGGGGAAAAGGGTCAGTGTTTCTGTATGGAGGCCTGTGGCCGGGAGCGGCCAGCTGGCTCTGGTAATTCCTCAATGCGGAGGACGTTTCCCAGACCAAAGCAGTCGCCACTTCCAATTCAGGCTGGTTTGACAGGGCCAAGTGGCTCCTGCAATCTGCCGTCAAGAACCCAGCGATGGTGACATTTTGGTGCCCTGGGAACAGGTCTGGCATTGCTGCTCAGGGGCCTGTCGCCGGGAGGGGCCGGCTGCCCCCTGAAATTCTGCAATGTGCAGGATGCCCCCCCAACCCACGCTGACACCACTTGCAATTCGCACTGGTTTGACAGTGCCGAGTGGCTCCCGCAATCTGCCATCAGGAACCGGGGTTGGTGAGTTTTGTTTCCCTAGGAAACAAGCTTGAGTTTGTGTTCGGGGGCCTGTTGCCCGGAGTGGCCGCCTGGTTCCTGAATCTACGCAATGCGCAAGAACCCTCCCAGACCGAAGCTGGCATCAGGGCCAACTCGAGCTGGTTTGACAGGGCCAAGTGGCTCCTGCCATCTGCCATCAGGAAGTGGAATTGGTGAGTTTTGTTACCCTGTGGAACAGTTCTTGAGTTTGTGTGCGGGGGACTGTGGCCCGAGTGGCTGCCTGGCTCTTGAAATTCCACCTTGTGCACAATGCTTCCAAGACCCAAGCTGGCAGCACTTGCAACTCGGTCTGCATCGACAGTGCGAAGAGGCTCCTGCAATCCGCCATCAGGAACCAGGACGTGTGTTTTTTGTATTCCCCGGGAAATGGGCCAGCCTTGCTATTTGGGGGACTGTATGCCGGAGTGGCTGTCTGGCTCTTGGAAAGCCCGCATTGTGCCGCAATCCTCTCCGACCCAAGCTGGCGCCACTTGCAACTCGGGCTGGTTTGACTGTGCAAGTGGCTCCTGCGATCTGCCATCAGGGACCGGAGTAGGTGAGTTTTGCTTCCCTGGGAAAAGGGCCGGTGTTTCTGTTCGGGTGGTGGGACCCAGAGTGACCAGCTGGCTCCTGAAATTCAGCAATGCACAGGATGCTTCCCTGACTGTGGCTGGCGCCACTTGCAACTCAGGCTGGTTTGCAAGTGACAAGTGCTTCCTGAAAACTGCCATCAGGACCGCAGCTGGTGAGTTTTCTTTCCCGGGGAAAAGGGTCAGTGTTTCTGTATGGACGCCTGTGGCCGAGAGCGGCCAGCTGGCTCTGGAAATTCCGCAATGCGGAGGACGATTCCCAGATCAAAGCAGTCGCCACTTCCAATTCAGGCTGGTTTGACAGGGCCAAGTGGCTCCTGCAATCTGCCGTCAAGAACCCAGCGATGGTGACATTTTGGTGCCCTGGGAACAGGTCTGGCATTGCTGCTCAGGGGCCTGTCGCCGGGAGGGGCCGGCTGCCCCCTGAAATTCTGCAATGTGCAGGATGCCCCCCCAACCCACGCTGACACCACTTGCAATTCGCACTGGTTTGACAGTGCCGAGTGGCTCCCGCAATCTGCCATCAGGAACCGGGGTTGGTGAGTTTTGTTTCCCTAGGAAACAAGCTTGAGTTTGTGTTCGGGGGCCTGTTGCCCGGAGTGGCCGCCTGGTTCCTGAATCTACGCAATGCGCAAGAACCCTCCCAGACCGAAGCTGGCATCAGGGCCAACTCGAGCTGGTTTGACAGGGCCAAGTGGCTCCTGCCATCTGCCATCAGGAAGTGGAATTGGTGAGTTTTGTTACCCTGTGGAACAGTTCTTGAGTTTGTGTGCGGGGGACTGTGGCCCGAGTGGCTGCCTGGCTCTTGAAATTCCACCTTGTGCACAATGCTTCCAAGACCCAAGCTGGCAGCACTTGCAACTCGGTCTGCATCGACAGTGCGAAGAGGCTCCTGCAATCCGCCATCAGGAACCAGGACGTGTGTTTTTTGTATTCCCCGGGAAATGGGCCAGCCTTGCTATTTGGGGGACTGTATGCCGGAGTGGCTGTCTGGCTCTTGGAAAGCCCGCATTGTGCCGCAATCCTCTCCGACCCAAGCTGGCGCCACTTGCAACTCGGGCTGGTTTGACTGTGCAAGTGGCTCCTGCGATCTGCCATCAGGGACCGGAGTAGGTGAGTTTTGCTTCCCTGGGAAAAGGGCCGGTGTTTCTGTTCGGGTGGTGGGACCCAGAGTGACCAGCTGGCTCCTGAAATTCAGCAATGCACAGGATGCTTCCCTGACTGTGGCTGGCGCCACTTGCAACTCAGGCTGGTTTGCAAGTGACAAGTGCTTCCTGAAAACTGCCATCAGGACCGGAGCTGGTGAGTTTTCTTTCCCGGGGAAAAGGGTCAGTGTTTCTGTATGGACGCCTGTGGCCGAGAGCGGCCAGCTGGCTCTGGAAATTCCGCAATGCGGAGGACGATTCCCAGATCAAAGCAGTCGCCACTTCCAATTCAGGCTGGTTTGACAGGGCCAAGTGGCTCCTGCAATCTGCCGTCAAGAACCCGGCGATGGTGACATTTTGGTGCCCTGGGAACAGGTCTGGCATTGCTGCTCAGGGGCCTGTCGCCGGGAGGGGCCGGCTGCCCCCTGAAATTCTGCAATGTGCAGGATGCGCCCCCAACCCACGCTGACACAACTTGCAATTCGCACTGGTTTGACAGTGCCGAGTGGCTCCCGCAATCTGCCATCAGGCACCGGGGTTGGTGAGTTTTGTTTCCCTAGGAAACAAGCTTGAGTTTGTGTTCGGGGGCCTGTTGCCCGGAGTGGCCGCCTGGTTCCTGAATCTACGCAATGCGCAAGAACCCTCCCAGACCAAAGCTGGCATCAGGGCCAACTCGAGCTGGTTTGACAGGGCCAAGTGGCTCCTGCCATCTGCCATCAGGAAGTGGAATTGGTGAGTTTTGTTACCCTGTGGAACAGTTCTTGAGTTTGTGTGCGGGGGACTGTGGCCCGAGTGGCTGCCTGGCTCTTGAAATTCCACCTTGTGCACAATGCTTCCAAGACTCAAGCTGGCAGCACTTGCAACTCGGTCTGGATCGACAGTGCGAAGAGGCTCCTGCAATCCGCCATCAGGAACCAGGACGTGTGTTTTTTGTATTCCCCGGGAAATGGGCCAGCCTTGCTATTTGGGGGACTGTATGCCAGAGTGGCTGTCTGGCTCTTGGAAAGCCCGCATTGTGCCGCAATCCTCTCCGACCCAAGCTGGCGCCACTTGCAACTCAGACTGGTTTGACTGTGCCAAGTGGTTCCTGCGATCTGCCATCCAGGACCGGAGTAGGTGAGTTTTGTTTCCCTGGGAAAAGGGCCGGTGTTTCTGTTCGGGCGGTGGGACCCAGAGTGACCAGCTGGCTCCTGAAATTCAGCAATGCACAGGATGCTTCCCTGACTGTGGCTGGCGCCACTTGCAACTCAGGCTGGTTTGCAAGTGACAAGTGCTTCCTGAAAACTGCCATCAGGACCGCAGCTGGTGAGTTTTCTTTCCCGGGGAAAAGGGTCAGTGTTTCTGTATGGAGGCCTGTGGCCGAGAGCGGCCAGCTGGCTCTGGAAATTCCGCAATGCGGAGGACGTTTCCCAGACCAAAGCAGTCGCCACTTCCAATTCAGGCTGGTTTGACAGGGCCAAGTGGCTCCTGCAATCTGCCACCAAGGACCCGGCGATGGTGACATTTTGGTGCCCTGGGAACAGGTCTGGCATTGATGCTCAGGGGCCTGTCGCCGGGAGTGGCCGGCTGCCTCCTGAAATTCTGCAATGTGCAGGACGCCCTCCCAACCCCAACTGACACCAATTTCAATTCGCACTGGTTTGACAGTGCCGAGTGGCTCCCGCGATCTGCCATCAGGAACCGGGGTTGGTGAGTTATGTTTCCCTAGGAAAAAAGCTTGAGTTTGTGTTCGGGGGCCTGTTGCCCGGAGTGGTCGCCTGGTTCCGGAATCTACGCCATGCGCAAGAACCCTCCCAAACCGAAGCTGGCATCAGGGCCAACTCGAGCTGGTTTGACAGGGCCAAGTGGCTCCTGCCATCTGCCATCAGGATCTGGAATTGGTGAGTTTTATTGCCCTGTGGAACAGGTCCTGAGTTTGTGTTCGGGGGACTTTGCCCCGAAATTTCTGCCTGGCTCTTGAAATTCCACCTTGTGCACGATGCTTCCAAGACCCAAGCTGGCAGCACTTGCAACTCGGTCTGGATCGACAGTGCGAAGAGGCTCCTGCAATCCGCCATCAGGAACCGGGACGTGTGTTTTTTGTATTCCCCGGGAAATGGGCCAGCCTTGCTATTTGGGGGACTGTATGCCGGAGTGGCTGTCTGGCTCTTGGAAAGCCCGCATTGTGCCGCAATCCTCTCAGACCCAAGCTGGCGCCACTTGCAACTCGGGCTGGTTTGACTGTGCCAAGTGGTTCCTGCGATCTGCCATCCAGGACCAGAGTAGGTGAGTTTTGTTTCCCTGGGAAAAGGGCCGGTGTTTCTGTTCAGGCGGTGGGACCCAGAGTGACCAGCTGGCTCCTGAAATTCAGCAATGCACAGGATGCTTCCCTGACTGTGGCTGGCGCCACTTGCAACTCAGGCTGGTTTGCAAGTGACAAGTGCTTCCTGAAAACTGCCATCAGGACCGCAGCTGGTGAGTTTTCTTTCCCGGGGAAAAGGGTCAGTGTTTCTGTATGGAGGCCTGTGGCCGAGAGCGGCCAGCTGGCTCTGGAAATTCCGCAATGCGGAGTACGATTCCCAGACCAAAGCAGTCGCCACTTCCAATTCAGGCTGGTTTGACAGGGCCAAGTGGCTCCTGCAATCTGCCGTCAAGGACCCGGCGATGGTGACATTTTGGTGCCCTGGGAACAGGTCTGGCATTGCTGCTCAGGGGCCTGTCGCCGGGAGTGGCCGGCTGCCCCCTGAAATTCTGCAATGTGCAGGATGCCCCCCCAACCCACGCTGACACCACTTGCAATTCGCACTGGTTTGACAGTGCCGAGTGGCTCCCGCAATCTGCCATCAGGAACCGGGGTTGGTGAGTTATGTTTCCCTAGGAAAAAAGCTTGAGTTTGTGTTCGGGGGCCTGTTGCCCGGAGTGGTCGCCTGGTTCCGGAATCTACGCCATGCGCAAGAACCCTCCCAAACCGAAGCTGGCATCAGGGCCAACTCGAGCTGGTTTGACAGGGCCAAGTGGCTCCTGCCATCTGCCATCAGGATCTGGAATTGGTGAGTTTTATTGCCCTGTGGAACAGGTCCTGAGTTTGTGTTCGGGGGACTTTGCCCCGAAGTTGCTGCCTGGCTCTTGGATTTCCGCCTTGTGCACGATGCTTCCAAGACCCAAGCTGGCAGCACTTGCAACTCGGTCTGGATCGACAGTGCGAAGAGGCTCCTGCAATCCGCCATCAGGAACCAGAACGTGTGTTTTTTGTATTCCCCGGGAAAAGGGCCGCCCTTGCTATTTGGGAGACTGTATGCCGGAGTGGCTGTCTGGCTCTTGGAAAGCCTGCATTTTGCCACAATCGTCTCGGACCCAAGCTGGCGCCACTTGCAACTCAGACTGGTTTGACTGTGCCAAGTGGTTCCTACGATCTGCCATCAGGGACCGGAGTAGGTGAGTTTTGTTTCCCTGGGAAAAGGGCCGGTGTTTCTGTTCGGGCGGTGGGACCCAGAGTGACCAGCTGGCTCCTGAAATTCAGCAATGCACAGGATGCTTCCCTGACTGTGGCTGGCGCCACTTGCAACTCAGGCTGGTTTGCAAGTGACAAGTGCTTCCTGAAAACTGCCATCAGGACCGGAGCTGGTGAGTTTTCTTTCCCGGGGAAAAGGGTCAGTGTTTCTGTATGGAGGCCTGTGGCCGGGAGCGGCCAGCTGGCTCTGGTAATTCCTCAATGCGGAGGATGTTTCCCAGACCAAAGCAGTCGCCACTTCCAATTCAGGCTGGTTTGACAGGGCCAAGTGGCTCCTGCAATCTGCCGTCAAGAACCCAGCGATGGTGACATTTTGGTGCCCTGGGAACAGGTCTGGCATTGCTGCTCAGGGACCTGTCGCCGGGAGTGGCCGGCTGCCCCCTGAAATTCTGCAATGTGCAGGATGCCCTCCCAACCCACGCTGACACAACTTGCAATTCGCACTGGTTTGACAGTGCCGAGTGGCTCCCGCAATCTGCCATCAGGAACCGGGGTTGGTGAGTTTTGTTTCCCTAGGAAACAAGCTTGAGTTTGTGTTCGGGGGCCTGTTGCCCGGAGTGGCCGCCTGGTTCCTGAATCTACGCAATGCGCAAGAACCCTCCCAGACCGAAGCTGGCATCAGGGCCAACTCGAGCTGGTTTGACAGGGCCAAGTGGCTCCTGCCATCTGCCATCAGGAAGTGGAATTGGTGAGTTTTGTTACCCTGTGGAACAGTTCTTGAGTTTGTGTGCGGGGGACTGTGGCCCGAGTGGCTGCCTGGCTCTTGAAATTCCACCTTGTGCACAATGCTTCCAAGACCCAAGCTGGCAGCACTTGCAACTCGGTCTGCATCGACAGTGCGAAGAGGCTCCTGCAATCCGCCATCAGGAACCAGGACGTGTGTTTTTTGTATTCCCCGGGAAATGGGCCAGCCTTGCTATTTGGGGGACTGTATGCCGGAGTGGCTGTCTGGCTCTTGGAAAGCCCGCATTGTGCCGCAATCCTCTCCGACCCAAGCTGGCGCCACTTGCAACTCGGGCTGGTTTGACTGTGCAAGTGGCTCCTGCGATCTGCCATCAGGGACCAGAGTAGGTGAGTTTTGCTTCCCTGGGAAAAGGGCCGGTGTTTCTGTTCGGGTGGTGGGACCCAGAGTGACCAGCTGGCTCCTGAAATTCAGCAATGCACAGGATGCTTCCCTGACTGTGGCTGGCGCCACTTGCAACTCAGGCTGGTTTGCAAGTGACAAGTGCTTCCTGAAAACTGCCATCAGGACCGCAGCTGGTGAGTTTTCTTTCCCGGGGAAAATGGTCAGTGTTTCTGTATGTAGGCCTGTGGCCGAGAGCGGCCAGCTGGCTCTGGAAATTCTGCAATGCGGAGGACGTTTCCCAGACCAAAGCAGTCGCCACTTCCAATTTAGGCTTGTTTCACAGGGCCAAGTGGCTCCTGATACCTGCCGTCAAGGACCCGGCGATGGTGACATTTTGGTGCCCTGGGAACAGGTCTGGCATTGCTGCTCAGGGGCCTGTCGCCGGGAGGGGCCGGCTGCCCCCTGAAATTCTGCAATGTGCAGGATGCCCCCTCAACCCACGCTGACACAACTTGCAATTCGCACTGGTTTGACAGTGCCGAGTGGCTCCCGCAATCTGCCATCAGGAACCGGGGTTGGTGAGTTTTGTTTCCCTAGGAAACAAGCTTGAGTTTGTGTTCGGGGGCCTGTTGCCCGGAGTGGCCGCCTGGTTCCTGAATCTACGCAATGCGCAAGAACCCTCCCAGACCGAAGCTGGCATCAGGGCCAACTCGAGCTGGTTTGACAGGGCCAAGTGGCTCCTGCCATCTGCCATCAGGAAGTGGAATTGGTGAGTTTTGTTACCCTGTGGAACAGTTCTTGAGTTTGTGTGCGGGGGACTGTGGCCCGAGTGGCTGCCTGGCTCTTGAAATTCCACCTTGTGCACAATGCTTCCAAGACCCAAGCTGGCAGCACTTGCAACTCGGTCTGGATCGACAGTGCGAAGAGGCTCCTGCAATCCGCCATCAGGAACCAGGACGTGTGTTTTTTGTATTCCCCGGGAAATGGGCCAGCCTTGCTATTTGGGGGACTGTATGCCAGAGTGGCTGTCTGGCTCTTGGAAAGCCCGCATTGTGCCGCAATCCTCTCCGACCCAAGCTGGCGCCACTTGCAACTCGGGCTGGTTTGACTGTGCAAGTGGCTCCGGCAATCTGCCATCAGGGACCGGAGTAGGTGAGTTTTGTTTCCCTGGGAAAAGGGCCGGTGTTTCTGTTCGGGTGGTGGGACCCAGAGTGACCAGCTGGCTCCTGAAATTCAGCAATGCACAGGATGCTTCCCTGACTGTGGCTGGCGCCACTTGCAACTCAGGCTGGTTTGCAAGTGACAAGTGCTTCCGGAAAACTGCCATCAGGACCGCAGCTGGTGAGTTTTCTTTCCCGGGGAAAAGGGTCAGTGTTTCTGTATGGACGCCTGTGGCCGAGAGCGGCCAGCTGGCTCTGGAAATTCCGCAATGCGGAGGACGTTTCCCAGACCAAAGCAGTCGCCACTTCCAATTCAGGCTGGTTTGACAGGGCCAAGTGGCTCCTGCAACCTGCCGTCAAGGACCCGGCGATGGTGACATTTTGGTGCCCTGGGAACAGGTCTGGCATTGCTGCTCAGGGGCCTGTAGCCGGGAGTGGCCGGCTGCCTCCTGAAATTCTGCAATGTGCAGGATGCCCTCCAAACCCCAACTGACACCACTTGCAATTCGGACTGGTTTGACAGTGCCGAGTGGCTCCCGCGATCTGCCATCAGGAACCGGGGTTGGTGAGTTTTGTTTCCATGGAAAACAGCTTGAGTTTGTGTTCAGGGGCCTGTTGCCCGGAGTGGTCGCCTGGTTCCGGAATCTACGCCATGCGCAAGAACCCTCCCAAACCGAAGCTGGCATCAGGGCCAACTCGAGCTGGTTTGACAGGGCCAAGTGGCTCCTGCCATCTGCCATCAGGAACTGGAATTGGTGAGTTTTATTGCCCTGTGGAACAGGTCCTGAGTTTGTGTTCGGGGGACTTTGCCCCGAAATTTCTGCCTGGCTCTTGAAATTCCACCTTGTGCACGATGCTTCCAAGACCCAAGCTGGCAGCACTTGCAACTCGGTCTGGATCGACAGTGCGAAGAGGCTCCTGCAATCCGCCATCAGGAACCAGGACGTGTGTTTTTTGTATTCCCCGGGAAAAGGGCCGCCCTTGCTATTTGGGAGACTGTATGCCGGAGTGGCTGTCTGGCTCTTGGAAAGCCCGCATTGTGCCGCAATTGTCTCGGACCCAAGCTGGCGCCACTTGCAACTCAGACTGGTTTGACTGTGCCAAGTGGTTCCTGCGATATGCCATCAGGGACCGGAGTAGGTGAGTTTTGTTTCCCTGGAAAAAAGGGCCGGTGTTTCTGTTCGGGCGGTGGGACCCAGAGTGACCAGCTGGCTCCTGAAATTCAGCAAAGCACAGGATGCTTCCCTGACTGTGGCTGGTGCCACTTGCAACTCAGGCTGGTTTGCAAGTGACAAGTGCTTCCTGAAAACTGCCATCAGGACCGCAGCTGGTGAGTTTTCTTTCCCGGGGAAAAGGGTCAGTGTTTCTGTATGGACGCCTGTGGCCGAGAGCGGCCAGCTGGCTCTGGAAATTCCGCAATGCGGAGGACGATTCCCAGATCAAAGCAGTCGCCACTTCCAATTCAGGCTGGTTTGACAGGGCCAAGTGGCTCCTGCAATCTGCCGTCAAGAACCCGGCGATGGTGACATTTTGGTGCCCTGGGAACAGGTCTGGCATTGCTGCTCAGGGGCCTGTCGCTGGGAGGGGCCGGCTGCCCCCTGAAATTCTGCAATGTGCAGGATGCCCCCCCAACCCACGCTGACACCACTTGCAATTCGCACTGGTTTGACAGTGCCGAGTGGCTCCCGCAATCTGCCATCAGGAACCGGGGTTGGTGAGTTTTGTTTCCCTAGGAAACAAGCTTGAGTTTGTGTTCGGGGGCCTGTTGCCCGGAGTGGCCGCCTGGTTCCTGAATCTACGCAATGCGTAAGAACCCTCCCAGACCGAAGCTGGCATCAGGGCCAACTCGAGCTGGTTTGACAGGGCCAAGTGGCTCCTGCCATCTGCCATCAGGAAGTGGAATTGGTGAGTTTTGTTACCCTGTGGAACAGTTCTTGAGTTTCTGTGCGGGGGACTGTGGCCCGAGTGGCTGCCTGGCTCTTGAAATTCCACCTTGTGCACAATGCTTCCAAGACCCAAGCTGGCAGCACTTGCAACTCGGTCTGGATCGACAGTGCGAAGAGGCTCCTGCAATCCGCCATCAGGAACCAGGACGTGTGTTTTTTGTATTCCCCGGGAAATGGGCCAGCCTTGCTATTTGGGGGACTGTATGCCAGAGTGGCTGTCTGGCTCTTGGAAAGCCCGCATTGTGCCGCAATCCTCTCCGACCCAAGCTGGCGCCACTTGCAACTCGGGCTGGTTTGACTGTGCAAGTGGCTCCGGCAATCTGCCATCAGGGACCGGAGTAGGTGAGTTTTGTTTCCCTGGGAAAAGGGCCGGTGTTTCTGTTCGGGTGGTGGGACCCAGAGTGACCAGCTGGCTCCTGAAATTCAGCAATGCACAGGATGCTTCCCTGACTGTGGCTGGCGCCACTTGCAACTCAGGCTGGTTTGCAAGTGACAAGTGCTTCCTGAAAACTGCCATCAGGACCGCAGCTGGTGAGTTTTCTTTCCCGGGGAAAAGGGTCAGTGTTTCTGTATGGAGGCCTGTGGCCGAGAGCGGCCAGCTGGCTCTGGAAATTCCGCAATGCGGAGGACGTTTCCCAGACCAAAGCAGTCGCCACTTCCAATTCAGGCTGGTTTGACAGGGCCAAGTGGCTCCTGCAACCTGCCGTCAAGGACCCGGCGATGGTGACATTTTGGTGCCCTGGGAACAGGTCTGGCATTGCTGCTCAGGGGCCTGTCGCCGGGAGTGGCCGGCTGCCTCCTGAAATTCTGCAATGTGCAGGATGCCCTCCCAACCCCAACTGACACCACTTGCAATTCGGACTGGTTTGACAGTGCCGAGTGGCTCCCGCGATCTGCCATCAGGAACCGGGGTTGGTGAGTTTTGTTTCCATGGAAAACAGCTTGAGTTTGTGTTCAGGGGCCTGTTGCCCGGAGTGGTCGCCTGGTTCCGGAATCTACGCCATGAGCAAGAACCCTCCCAAACCGAAGCTGGCATCAGGGCCAACTCGAGCTGGTTTGACAGGGCCAAGTGGCTCCTGCCATCTGCCATCAGGAACTGCAATTGGTGAGTTTTATTGCCCTGTGGAACAGGTCCTGAGTTTGTGTTCGGGGGACTTTGCCCCGAAATTTCTGCCTGGCTCTTGAAATTCCACCTTGTGCACGATGCTTCCAAGACCCAAGCTGGCAGCACTTGCAACTCGGTCTGGATCGACAGTGCGAAGAGGCTCCTGCAATCCGCCATCAGGAACCGGGACGTGTGTTTTTTGTATTCCCCGGGAAAAGGGCCGCCCTTGCTATTTGGGAGACTGTATGCCGGAGTGGCTGTCTGGCTCTTGGAAAGCCCGCATTGTGCCGCAATCGTCTCGGACCCAAGCTGGCGCCACTTGCAACTCAGACTGGTTTGACTGTGCCAAGTGGTTCCTGCGATCTGCCATCAGGGACCGGAGTAGGTGAGTTTTGCTTCCCTGGGAAAAGGGCCGGTGTTTCTGTTCGGGCGGTGGGACCCAGAGTGACCAGCTGGCTCCTGAAATTCAGCAATGCACAGGATGCTTCCCTGACTGTGGCTGGCGCCACTTGCAACTCAGGCTGGTTTGCAAGTGACAAGTGCTTCCTGAAAACTGCCATCAGGACCGGAGCTGGTGAGTTTTCTTTCCCGGGGAAAAGGGTCAGTGTTTCTGTATGGAGGCCTGTGGCCGGGAGCGGCCAGCTGGCTCTGGTAATTCCTCAATGCGGAGGACGTTTCCCAGACCAAAGCAGTCGCCACTTCCGATTCAGGCTGGTTTGACAGGGCCAAGTGGCTCCTGCAATCTGCCGTCAAGAACCCGGCGATGGTGACATTTTGGTGCCCTGGGAACAGGTCTGGCATTGCTGCTCAGGGGCCTGTCGCCGGGAGTGGCCAGCTGCCCCCTGAAATTCTGCAATGTGCAGGATGCCCCCCCAACCCACGCTGACACCACTTGCAATTCGCACTGGTTTGACAGTGCCGAGTGGCTCCCGCAATCTGCCATCAGGAACCGGGATGGTGAGTTTTGTTTCCCTAGGAAAAAAGCTTGAGTTTGTGTTCGGGGGCCTGTTGCCCGGAGTGGCCGCCTGGTTCCTGAATCTACGCAATGCGCAAGAACCCTCCCAGACCGAAGCTGGCATCAGGGCCAACTCGAGCTGGTTTGACAGGGCCAAGTGGCTCCTGCCATCTGCCATCAGGAAGTGGAATTGGTGAGTTTTGTTACCCCGTGGAACAATTCTTGACTTTGTGTGCGGGGGACTTTGGCCCGGAGTGGCTGCCTGGCTCTTGAAATTCCACCTTGTGCACAATGCTTCCAAGACCCAAGCTGGCAGCACTTGCATCTCGGTCTGGATCGACAGTGCGAAGAGGCTCCTGCAATCCGCCATCAGGAACCGGGACGTGTGTTTTTTGTATTCCCCGGGAAATGGGCCAGCCTTGCTATTTGGGGGACTGTATGCCGGAGTGGCAGTCTGGCTCTTGGAAAGCCAGCATTGTGCTGCAATCCTCTCAGACCCAAGCTGGCGCCACTAGCAACTCGGGCTGGTTTGACTGTGCAAGTGGCTCCTGCGATCTGCCATCAGGGACCGGAGTAGGTGAGTTTTGTTTCCCTGGGAAAAGGGCCGGTGTTTCTGTTCGGGCGGTGGGACCCAGAGTGACCAGCTGGCTCCTGAAATTCAGCAAAGCACAGGATGCTTCCCTGACTGTGGCTGGCGCCACTTGCAACTCAGGCTGGTTTGCAAGTGACAAGTGCTTCCAGAAAACTGCCATCAGGACCGCAGCTGGTGAGTTTTCTTTCCCGGGGAAAAGGGTCAGTGTTTCTGTATGGACGCCTGTGGCCGAGAGCGGCCAGCTGGCTCTGGAAATTCCGCAATGCGGAGGACGATTCCCAGACCAAAGCAGTCGCCACTTCCAATTCAGGCTGGTTTGTCAGGGCCAAGTGGCTCCTGCAATCTGCCGTCAAGGACCCGGCGATGGTGACATTTTGGTGCCCTGGGAACAGGTCTGGCATTGCTGCTCAGGGGCCTGTAGCCGGGAGTGGCCGGCTGCCCCCTGAAATTCTGCAATGTGCAGGATGCCCCCCCAACCCACGCTGACACCACTTGCAATTCGCACTGGTTTGACAGTGCCGAGTGGCTCCCGCAATCTGCCATCAGGAACCGGGGTTGGTGAGTTTTGTTTCCCTAGGAAACAAGCTTGAGTTTGTGTTCGGGGGCCTGTTGCCCGGAGTGGCCACCTGGTTCCTGAATCTACGCAATGCGCAAGAACCCTCCCAGACCGAAGCTGGCATCAGGGCCAACTCGAGCTGGTTTGACAGGGCCAAGTGGCTCCTGCCATCTGCCATCAGGAAGTGGAATTGGTGAGTTTTGTTACCCTGTGGAACAGTTCTTGAGTTTGTGTGCGGGGGACTGTGGCCCGAGTGGCTGCCTGGCTCTTGAAATTCCACCTTGTGCACAATGCTTCCAAGACCCAAGCTGGCAGCACTTGCAACTCGGTCTGGATCGACAGTGCGAAGAGGCTCCTGCAATCCGCCATCAGGAACCGGGACGTGTGTTTTTTGTATTCCCCGGGAAATGGGCCAGCCTTGCTATTTGGGGGACTGTATGCCAGAGTGGCTGTCTGGCTCTTGGAAAGCCCGCATTGTGCCGCAATCCTCTCAGACCCAAGCTGGCGCCACTTGCAACTCAGACTGGTTTGACTGTGCCAAGTGGTTCCTGCGATATGCCATCAGGGACCGGAGTAGGTGAGTTTTGTTTCCCTGGGAAAAGGGCCGGTGTTTCTGTTCGGGTGGTGGGACCCAGAGTGACCAGCTGGCTCCTGAAATTCAGCAATGCACAGGATGCTTCCCTGACTGTGGCTGGCGCCACTTGCAACTCAGGCTGGTTTGCAAGTGACAAGTGCTTCCTGAAAACTGCCATCAGGACCGCAGCTGGTGAGTTTTCTTTCCCGGGGAAAAGGGTCAGTGTTTCTGTATGGAGGCCCGTGGCCGAGAGCGGCCAGCTGGCTCTGGAAATTCCGCAATGCGGAGGACGTTTCCCAGACCAAAGCAGTCGCCACTTCCAATTCAGGCTGGTTTGACAGGGCCAAGTGGCTCCTGCAACCTGCCGTCAAGGACCCGGCGATGGTGACATTTTGGTGCCCTGGGAACAGGTCTGGCATTGCTGCTCAGGGGCCTGTAGCCAGGAGTGGCCGGCTGCCTCCTGAAATTCTGCAATGTGCAGGATGCCCCCCCAACCCACGCTGACACAACTTGCAATTCGCACTGGTTTGACAGTGCCAAGTGGCTCCCGCAATCTGCCATCAGGAACCGGGGTTGGTGAGTTTTGTTTCCCTAGGAAACAAGCTTGAGTTTGTGTTCGGGGGCCTGTTGCCCGGAGTGGCCGCCTGGTTCCTGAATCTACGCAATGCGCAAGAACCCTCCCAAACCGAAGCTGGCATCAGGGCCAACTCGAGCTGGTTTGACAGGGCCAAGCGGCTCCTGCCATCTGCCATCAGGAAGTGGAATTGGTGAGTTTTGTTACCCTGTGGAACAGTTCTTGAGTTTGTGTGCGGGGGACTGTGGCCCGGAGTGGCTTCCTGGCTCTTGAAATTCCAACTTGTGCACAATGCTTCCAAGACCCAAGCTGGCAGCACTTGCAACTCGGTCTGGATCGACAGTGCGAAGAGGCTCCTGCAATCCGCCATCAGGAACCGGGACGTGTGTTTTTTGTATTCCCCGGGAAATGGGCCGGCCTTGCTATTTGGGGGACTGTATGACGGAGTGGCTGTCTGGCTCTTGGAAAGCCCGCATTGTGCCGCAATCCTCTCAGACCCAAGCTGGCGCCACTTGCAACTCAGACTGGTTTGACTGTGCCAAGTGGTTCCTACGATCTGCCATCAGGGACCGGAGTAGGTGAGTTTTGTTTCCCTGGGAAAAGGGCCGGTGTTTCTGTTCGGGCGGTGGGACCCAGAGTGACCAGCTGGCTCCTGAAATTCAGCAATGCACAGGATGCTTCCCTGACTGTGGCTGGCGCCACTTGCAACTCAGGCTGGTTTGCAAGTGACAAGTGCTTCCTGAAAACTGCCATCAGGACCGCAGCTGATGAGTTTTCTTTCCCAGGGAAAAGGGTCAGTGTTTCTGTATGGAGGCCTGTGGCCGGGAGCGGCCAGCTGGCTCTGGAAATTCCGCAATGCGGAGGACGTTTCCCAGACCAAAGCAGTCGCCACTTCCAATTCAGGCTGGTTTGACAGGGCCAAGTGGCTCCTGCAATCTGCCGTCAAGGACCCGGCGATGGTGACATTTTGGTGCCCTGGGAACAGGTCTGGCTTTGCTGCTCAGGGGCCTGTCGCCGGGAGTGGCCGGCTGCCTCCTGAAATTCTGCAATGTGCAGGATGCCCTCCCAACCCCAACTGACACCACTTGCAATTCGGACTGGTTTGACAGTGCCGAGTGGCTCCCGCGATCTGCCATCAGGAACCGGGGTTGGTGAGTTTTGTTTCCATGGAAAACAGCTTGAGTTTGTGTTCGGGGGCCTTTTGCCCGGAGTGGCCGCCTGTTTCCTGAATCTACGCAATGCGCATGAACCCTCCCAGACCGAAGCTGGCATCAGGGCCAACTCGAGCTGGTTTGACAGGGCCAAGTGGCTCCTGCCATCTGCCATCAGGAACTGGAATTGGTGAGTTTTGTTGCCCGGTGGAACAGGTCTTGAGTTTGTGTTCGGGGGACTGTGGCCCGGAGTGGCTGCCTGGCTCTTGAAATTCCACCTTGTGCACGATGCTTCCAAGACCCAAGCTGGCAGCACTTGCAACTCGGTCTGGATCGACAGTGCCAAGAGGCTCCTGCAATCCGCCATCAGGAACCAGAACGTGTGTTTTTTGTATTCCCCGGGGAAAGGGCCGGCCTTGCTATTTGGGGGACTGTATGCCGGAGTGGCTGTCTGGCTCTTGGAAAGCCTGCATTGTGCCGCAATCCTCTCGGACCCAAGCTGGCGCCACTTGCAACTCAGACTGGTTTGACTGTGCCAAGTGGTTCCTGCGATCTGCCATCAGGGACCGGAGTAGGTGAGTTTTGTTTCCCTGGGAAAAGGGCCGGTGTTTCTGTTCGGGCGGTGGGACCCAGAGTGACCAGCTGGCTCCTGAAATTCAGCAATGCACAAGATGCTTCCCTGACTGTGGCTGGCGCCTCTTGCAACTCAGGCTGGTTTGCAAGTGACAAGTGCTTCCTGAAAACTGCCATCAGGACCGCAGCTGGTGAGTTTTCTTTCCCGGGGAAAAGGGTCAGTGTTTCTGTATGGAGGCCCGTGGCCGGGAGCGGCCAGCTGGCTCTGGTAATTCCTCAGTGCGGAGGACGTTTCCCAGACCAATGCAGTCGCCACTTCCAATTCAGGCTGGTTTGTCAGGGCCAAGTGGCTCCTGCAATCTGCCATCAAGAACCTGGCGATGGTGACATTTTGGTGCCCTGGGAACAGGTCTGGCTTTGCTGCTCAGGGGCCTGTAGCTGGGAGTGGCCAGCTGCCTCCTGAAATTCTGCAATGTGCAGGATGCCCCCCAAACCCACGCTGACCCCACTTGCAATTCGGTCTGGTTTGACAGTGCCAAGTGGCTCCCGCGATCTGCCATCAGGAACCGGGGTTGGTGAGTTTTGTTTCCCTAGGAAAAAAGCTTGAGTTTGTGTTCAGGGGCCTGTTGCCCGGAGTGGCCACCTGGTTCCTGAATCTACGCAATGCGCAAGAACCCTCCCAAACCGAAGCTGGCATCAGGGCCAACTCGAGCTGGTTTGACAGGGCCAAGTGGCTCCTGCCATCTAACATCAGAAACTGGAATTGGTGAGTTTTATTGCCCTATGGAACAGGTCCTGAGTTTGTGTTCGGGGGACTTTGCCCCGAAGCTGCTGCCTGGCTCTTGAAATTCCACCTTGTGCACGATGCTTCCAAGACCCAAGCTGGCAGCACTTGCAACTCGGTCTGGATCGACAGTGCAAAGAGGCTCCTTCAATCCGCCATCAGGAACCAGAACGTGTGTTTTTTGTATTCCCCGGGAAAAGGGCCGCCCTTGCTATTTGGGAGACTGTATGCCGGAGTGGCTGTCTGGCTCTTGGAAAGCCTGCATTGTGCCGCAATCGTCTCGGACCCAAGCTGGCGCCACTTGCAACTCAGACTGGTTTGAATGTGCCACGTGGTTCCTACGATCTGCCATCAGGGACCGGAGTAGGTGAGTTTTGTTTCCCTGGGAAAAGGGCCGGTGTTTCTGTTCGGGCGGTGGGACCCAGAGTGACCAGCTGGCTCCTGAAATTCAGCAATGCACAGGATGCTTCCCTGACTGTGGCTGGCGCCACTTGCAACTCAGGCTGGTTTGCAAGTGACAAGTGCTTCCTGAAAACTGCCATCAGGACCGGAGCTGATGAGTTTTCTTTCCCAGGGAAAAGGGTCAGTGTTTCTGTATGGAGGCCTGTGGCCGGGAGCGGCCAGCTGGCTCTGGAAATTCCGCAATGCGGAGGACGTTTCCCAGACCAAAGCAGTCGCCACTTCCAATTCAGGCTGGTTTGACAGGGCCAAGTGGCTCCTGCAATCTGCCGTCAAGGACCCGGCGATGGTGACATTTTGGTGCCCTGGGAACAGGTCTGGCATTGCTGCTCAGGGGCCTGTCGCCGGGAGTGGCCGGCTGCCTCCTGAAATTCTGCAATGTGCAGGATGCCCTCCCAACCCCAACTGACACCACTTGCAATTCGGACTGGTTTGACAGTGCCGAGTGGCTCCCGCGATCTGCCATCAGGAACCGGGGTTGGTGAGTTTTGTTTCCATGGAAAACAGCTTGAGTTTGTGTTCGGGGGCCTTTTGCCCGGAGTGGCCGCCTGTTTCCTGAATCTACGCAATGCGCATGAACCCTCCCAGACCGAAGCTGGCATCAGGGCCAACTCGAGCTGGTTTGACAGGGCCAAGTGGCTCCTGCCATCTGCCATCAGGAAGTGGAATTGGTGAGTTTTATTGCCCTGTGGAACAGGTCCTGAATTTGTGTTCGGGGGACTTTGCCCTGAAGTTGCTGCCTGGCTCTTGAAATTCCACCTTGTGCACGATGCTTCCAAGACCCAAGCTGGCAGCACTTGCAACTCGGTCTGGATCGACAGTGCCAAGAGGCTCCTGCAATCCGCCATCAGGAACCAGAACGTGTGTTTTTTGTATTCCCCGGGAAAAGGGCCGGCCTTGCTATTTGGGAGACTGTATGCCGGAGTGGCTGTCTGGCTCTTGGAAAGCCTGCATTGTGCCGCAATCGTCTCGGACCCAAGCTGGCGCCACTTGCAACTCAGACTGGTTTGACTGTGCCAAGTGGTTCCTGCGATCTGCCATCAGGGACCGGAGTAGGTGAGTTTTGTTTCCCTGGGAAAGGGCCGGTGTTTCTGTTCGGGCGGTGGGACCCAGAGTGACCAGCTGGCTCCTGAAATTCAGCAATGCACAGGATGCTTCCCTGACTGTGGCTGGCGCCACTTGCAACTCAGGCTGGTTTGCAAGTGACAAGTGCTTCCTGAAAACTGCCATCAGGACCGGAGCTGGTGAGTTTTCTTTCCCAGGGAAAAGGGTCAGTGTTTCTGTATGGAGGCCTGTGGCCGGGAGCGGCCAGCTGGCTCTGGTAATTCCTCAATGCGGAGGACGTTTCCCAGACCAAAGCAGTCGCCACTTCCGATTCAGGCCGGTTTGACAGGGCCAAGTGCCTCCTGCAATCTGCCGTCAAGGACCCGGCGATGGTGACATTTTGGTGCCCTGGGAACAGGTCTGGCATTGCTGCTCAGGGGCCTGTCGCTGGGACTGGCCAGCAGCCCCCTGAAATTCTGCAATGTGCAGGATGCCCCCCCAACCCACGCTGACACAACTTGCAATTCGCACTGGTTTGACAGTGCCGAGTGGCTCCCGCAATCTGCCATCAGGAACCGGGGTTGGTGAGTTTTGTTTCCCTAGGAAAAAAGCTTCAGTTTGTGTTCGGGGGCCTGTTGCCCGGAGTGGCCGCCTGGTTCCTGAATCTACGCAATGCGCAAGAACCCTCCCAGACCGAAGCTGGCATCAGGGCCAACTCGAGTTGGTTTGACAGGGCCAAGTAGCTCCTGCCATCTGCCACCAGGAACTGGAATTGGTGAGTTTTATTGCCCTGTGGAACAGGTCTTGAGTTTGTGTTCGGGGGACTGTGCCCCGAAGTTCATGCCTGGCTCTTGAAATTCCAACTTGTGCACAATTCTTCCAAGACCCAAGCTGGCAGCACTTGCAACTCGGTCTGGATTGACAGTGCCAAGAGGCTCCTGCAATCCGCCATCAGGAACCGGGACGTGTGCTTTTTGTATTCCCCGGGAAAAGGGCCGGCCTTGCTATTTGGGGGACTGTATGCCGGAGTGGCTGTCTGGCTCTTGGAAAGCCCGCATTGTGCCGCAATCCTCTCAGACCCAAGCTGGCGCCACTTGCAACTCGGGCTGGTTTGACTATGCCAAGTGGCTCCTGCGGTCTGCCATCAGGGACCTGAGTAGGTGAGTTTTGTTTCCCTGGGAAAAGGCTGGTGTTTCTGTTCGGGCGGTGGGACCCGGAGTGACCTGCTGGCTCCTGAAATTCAGCATTGCACAGGATGCTTCCCTGACTGTGGTTGGCGCCACTTGAAACTCAGACTGGTTTGAAAGTGACAAGTGCTTCCTGAAAACTGCCATCAGGACCGCAGCTGGTGAGTTTTCTTTCCCGGGGAAAAGGGTCAGTGTTTCGGTATGGAGGCCTGTGGCCGGGAGCGGCCAGCTGGCTCTGGTAATTCCCCAATGCAAAGGACATTTCCAAGACCAAAGCAGTCGCCACTTCCAATTCAGGCTGGTTTTACAGGGCCAAGTGGCTCCTGCAATCTGCCATCAAGAACCCGGCGATGGTGACATTTTGGTGCCCTGGGAACAGGTCTGGCATTGCTGCTCAGGGGCCTGTCGCCAGGAGTGGCCGGCTGCCTCCTGAAATTCTGCAATGTGCAGGATGCCCCCCCAACCCACGCTGACACCACTTGTTATTCGGACTGGTTTAACAGTGCTGAGTGGCTCCCGCAATCTGCCATCAGGAACCGGGGTTGGTGAGTTTTGTTTACCTGGGAAAAATACTTGAATTTGTGTTCGAGGGCCTGTTGCCCAGAGTGGCCGCCTGGTTCCTGAATCTACGCAATGCGCAAGAACCCTCCCAAACCGAAGCTGGCATCAGGGCCAACTCGAGCTGGTTTGACAGGGCCAAGCGGCTCCTGCCATCTGCCATCAGGAACTGGAATTGGTGAGTTTTGTTACCCTGTGGAACAGTTCTTGAGTTTGTGTTCGGGGGACTGTGGCCCGGAGTGGCTTCCTGGCTCTTGAAATTCCACCTTGTGCACAATGCTTCCAAGACCCAAGCTGGCAGCACTTGCAACTCGGTCTGGATCGACAGTGCGAAGAGGCTCCTGCAATCCGCCATCAGGAACCGGGACGTGTGTTTTTTGTATTCCCCGGGAAATGGGCCGGCCTTGCTATTTGGGGGACTGTATGACGGAGTGGCTGTCTGGCTCTTGGAAAGCCCGCATTGTGCCGCAATCCTCTCAGACCCAAGCTGGCGCCACTTGCAACTCAGACTGGTTTGACTGTGCCAAGTGGTTCCTACGATCTGCCATCAGGGACCGGAGTAGGTGAGTTTTGTTTCCCTGGGAAAAGGGCCGGTGTTTCTGTTCGGGCGGTGGGACCCAGAGTGACCAGCTGGCTCCTGAAATTCAGCAATGCACAGGATGCTTCCCTGACTGTGGCTGGCGCCACTTGCAACTCAGGCTGGTTTGCAAGTGACAAGTGCTTCCTGAAAACTGCCATCAGGACCGGAGCTGATGAGTTTTCTTTCCCAGGGAAAAGGGTCAGTGTTTCTGTATGGAGGCCTGTGGCCGGGAGCGGCCAGCTGGCTCTGGAAATTCCGCAATGCGGAGGACGTTTCCCAGACCAAAGCAGTCGCCACTTCCAATTCAGGCTGGTTTGACAGGGCCAAGTGGCTCCTGCAATCTGCCGTCAAGGACCCGGCGATGGTGACATTTTGGTGCCCTGGGAACAGGTCTGGCATTGCTGCTCAGGGGCCTGTCGCCGGGAGTGGCCGGCTGCCTCCTGAAATTCTGCAATGTGCAGGATGCCCTCCCAACCCCAACTGACACCACTTGCAATTCGGACTGGTTTGACAGTGCCGAGTGGCTCCCGCGATCTGCCATCAGGAACCGGGGTTGGTGAGTTTTGTTTCCATGGAAAACAGCTTGAGTTTGTGTTCGGGGGCCTTTTGCCCGGAGTGGCCGCCTGTTTCCTGAATCTACACAATGCGCATGAACCCTCCCAGACCGAAGCTGGCATCAGGGCCAACTCGAGCTGGTTTGACAGGGCCAAGTGGCTCCTGCCATCTGCCATCAGGAACTGGAATTGGTGAGTTTTGTTGCCCTGTGGAACAGGTCTTGAGTTTGTGTTCGGGGGACTGTGGCCCGGAGTGGCTGCCTGGCTCTTGAAATTCCACCTTGTGCACGATGCTTCCAAGACCCAAGCTGGCAGCACTTGCAACTCGGTCTGGATCGACAGTGCCAAGAGGCTCCTGCAATCCGCCATCAGGAACCAGAACGTGTGTTTTTTGTATTCCCCGGGGAAAGGGCCGGCCTTGCTATTTGGGGGACTGTATGCCGGAGTGGCTGTCTGGCTCTTGGAAAGCCTGCATTGTGCCGCAATCCTCTCGGACACAAGCTGGCGCCACTTGCAACTCAGGCTGGTTTGACTGTGCCAAGTGGTTCCTGCGATCTGCCATCAGGGACCGGAGTAGGTGAGTTTTGTTTCCCTGGGAAAAGGGCCGGTGTTTCTGTTCGGGCGGTGGGACCCAGAGTGACCAGCTGGCTCCTGAAATTCAGCAATGCACAAGATGCTTCCCTGACTGTGGCTGGCGCCTCTTGCAACTCAGGCTGGTTTGCAAGTGACAAGTGCTTCCTGAAAACTGCCATCAGGACCGCAGCTGGTGAGTTTTCTTTCCCGGGGAAAAGGGTCAGTGTTTCTGTATGGAGGCCCGTGGCCGGGAGCGGCCAGCTGGCTCTGGTAATTCCTCAGTGCGGAGGACGTTTCCCAGACCAATGCAGTCGCCACTTCCAATTCAGGCTGGTTTGTCAGGGCCAAGTGGCTCCTGCAATCTGCCATCAAGAACCTGGAGATGGTGACATTTTGGTGCCCTGGGAAAAGGTCTGGCTTTGCTGCTCAGGGGCCTGTAGCTGCGAGTGGCCGGCTGCCTCCTGAAATTCTGCAATGTGCAGGATGCGCCCCCAACCCACGCTGACACCACTTGTTATTCGGACTGGTTTAACAGTGCTGAGTGGCTCCCGCAATCTGCCATCAGGAACCAGGGTTGGTGAGTTTTGTTTACCTGGGAAAAATACTTGAATTTGTGTTCGAGGGCCTGTTGCCCAGAGTGGCCGCCTGGTTCCTGAATCTACGCAATGCGCAAGAACCCTCCCAAACCGAAGCTGGCATCAGGGCCAACTCGAGCTGGTTTGACAGGGCCAAGCGGCTCCTGCCATCTGCCATCAGGAACTGGAATTGGTGAGTTTTGTTACCCTGTGGAACAGTTCTTGAGTTTGTGTGCGGGGGACTGTGGCCCGGAGTGGCTTCCTGGCTCTTGAAATTCCACCTTGTGCACAATGCTTCCAAGACCCAAGCTGGCAGCACTTGCAACTCGGTCTGGATCGACAGTGCGAAGAGGCTCCTGCAATCCGCCATCAGGAACCGGGACGTGTGTTTTTTGTATTCCCCGGGAAATGGGCCGGCCTTGCTATTTGGGGGACTGTATGCCGGAGTGGCTGTCTGGCTCTTGGAAAGCCCGCATTGTGCCGCAATCCTCTCAGACCCAAGCTGGCGCCACTTGCAACTCAGACTGGTTTGACTGTGCCAAGTGGTTCCTACGATCTGCCATCAGGGACCGGAGTAGGTGAGTTTTGTTTCCCTGGGAAAAGGGCCGGTGTTTCTGTTCGGGCGGTGGGACCCAGAGTGACCAGCTGGCTCCTGAAATTCAGCAATGCACAGGATGCTTCCCTGACTGTGGCTGGCGCCACTTGCAACTCAGGCTGGTTTGCAAGTGACAAGTGCTTCCTGAAAACTGCCATCAGGACCGGAGCTGATGAGTTTTCTTTCCCAGGGAAAAGGGTCAGTGTTTCTGTATGGAGGCCTGTGGCCGGGAGCGGCCAGCTGGCTCTGGAAATTCCGCAATGCGGAGGACGTTTCCCAGACCAAAGCAGTCGCCACTTCCAATTCAGGCTGGTTTGACAGGGCCAAGTGGCTCCTGCAATCTGCCGTCAAGGACCCGGCGATGGTGACATTTTGGTGCCCTGGGAACAGGTCTGGCATTGCTGCTCAGGGGCCTGTCGCCGGGAGTGGCCGGCTGCCTCCTGAAATTCTGCAATGTGCAGGATGCCCTCCCAACCCCAACTGACACCACTTGCAATTCGGACTGGTTTGACAGTGCCGAGTGGCTCCCGCGATCTGCCATCAGGAACCGGGGTTGGTGAGTTTTGTTTCCATGGAAAACAGCTTGAGTTTGTGTTCGGGGGCCTTTTGCCCGGAGTGGCCGCCTGTTTCCTGAATCTACGCAATGCGCATGAACCCTCCCAGACCGAAGCTGGCATCAGGGCCAACTCGAGCTGGTTTGACAGGGCCAAGTGGCTCCTGCCATCTGCCATCAGGAACTGGAATTGGTGAGTTTTGTTGCCCTGTGGAACAGGTCTTGAGTTTGTGTTCGGGGGACTGTGGCCCGGAGTGGCTGCCTGGCTCTTGAAATTCCACCTTGTGCACGATGCTTCCAAGACCCAAGCTGGCAGCACTTGCAACTCGGTCTGGATCGACAGTGCCAAGAGGCTCCTGCAATCCGCCATCAGGAACCAGAACGTGTGTTTTTTGTATTCCCCGGGGAAAGGGCCGGCCTTGCTATTTGGGGGACTGTATGCCGGAGTGGCTGTCTGGCTCTTGGAAAGCCTGCATTGTGCCGCAATCCTCTCGGACCCAAGCTGGCGCCACTTGCAACTCAAGCTGGTTTGACTGTGCCAAGTGGTTCCTGCGATCTGCCATCAGGGACCGGAGTAGGTGAGTTTTGTTTCCCTGGGAAAAGGGCCGGTGTTTCTGTTCGGGCGGTGGGACCCAGAGTGACCAGCTGGCTCCTGAAATTCAGCAATGCACAAGATGCTTCCCTGACTGTGGCTGGCGCCTCTTGCAACTCAGGCTGGTTTGCAAGTGACAAGTGCTTCCTGAAAACTGCCATCAGGACCGCAGCTGGTGAGTTTTCTTTCCCGGGGAAAAGGGTCAGTGTTTCTGTATGGAGGCCTGTGGCCGGGAGCGGCCAGCTGGCTCTGGTAATTCCTCAGTGCGGAGGACGTTTCCCAGACCAATGCAGTCGCCACTTCCAATTCAGGCTGGTTTGACAGGGCCAAGTGGCTCCTGCAATCTGCCGTCAAGGACCCGGCGATGGTGACATTTTGGTGCCCTGGGAACAGGTCTGGCATTGCTGCTCAGGGGCCTGTCGCCGGGAGTGGCCGGCTGCCTCCTGAAATTCTGCAATGTGCAGGATGCCCTCCCAACCCCAACTGACACCACTTGCAATTCGGACTGGTTTGACAGTGCCGAGTGGCTCCCGCGATCTGCCATCAGGAACCGGGGTTGGTGAGTTTTGTTTCCATGGAAAACAGCTTGAGTTTGTGTTCGGGGGCCTTTTGCCCGGAGTGGCCGCCTGTTTCCTGAATCTACGCAATGCGCATGAACCCTCCCAGACCGAAGCTGGCATCAGGGCCAACTCGAGCTGGTTTGACAGGGCCAAGTGGCTCCTGCCATCTGCCATCAGGAACTGGAATTGGTGAGTTTTGTTGCCCTGTGGAACAGGTCTTGAGTTTGTGTTCGGGGGACTGTGGCCCGGAGTGGCTGCCTGGCTCTTGAAATTCCACCTTGTGCACGATGCTTCCAAGACCCAAGCTGGCAGCACTTGCAACTCGGTCTGGATCGACAGTGCCAAGAGGCTCCTGCAATCCGCCATCAGGAACCAGAACGTGTGTTTTTTGTATTCCCCGGGGAAAGGGCCGGCCTTGCTATTTGGGGGACTGTATGCCGGAGTGGCTGTCTGGCTCTTGGAAAGCCTGCATTGTGCCGCAATCCTCTCGGACCCAAGCTGGCGCCACTTGCAACTCAGGCTGGTTTGACTGTGCCAAGTGGTTCCTGCGATCTGCCATCAGGGACCGGAGTAGGTGAGTTTTGTTTCCCTGGGAAAAGGGCCGGTGTTTCTGTTCGGGCGGTGGGACCCAGAGTGACCAGCTGGCTCCTGAAATTCAGCAATGCACAAGATGCTTCCCTGACTGTGGCTGGCGCCTCTTGCAACTCAGGCTGGTTTGCAAGTGACAAGTGCTTCCTGAAAACTGCCATCAGGACCGCAGCTGGTGAGTTTTCTTTCCCGGGGAAAAGGGTCAGTGTTTCTGTATGGAGGCCTGTGGCCGGGAGCGGCCAGCTGGCTCTGGAAATTCCGCAATGCGGAGGACGTTTCCCAGACCAAAGCAGTCGCCACTTCCAATTCAGGCTGGTTTGACAGGGCCAAGTGGCTCCTGCAATCTGCCGTCAAGGACCCGGCGATGGTGACCTTTTGGTGCCCTGGGAACAGGTCTGGCATTGCTGCTCAGGGGCCTGTCGCCGGGAGTGGCCGGCTGCCTCCTGAAATTCTGCAATGTGCAGGATGCCCTCCCAACCCCAACTGACACCACTTGCAATTCGGACTGGTTTGACAGTGCCGAGTGGCTCCCGCGATCTGCCATCAGGAACCGGGGTTGGTGAGTTTTGTTTCCATGGAAAACAGCTTGAGTTTGTGTTCGGGGGCCTTTTGCCCGGAGTGGCCGCCAGTTTCCTGAATCTACGCAATGCGCATGAACCCTCCCAGACCGAAGCTGGCATCAGGGCCAACTCGAGCTGGTTTGACAGGGCCAAGTGGCTCCTGCCATCTGCCATCAGGAACTGGAATTGGTGAGTTTTGTTGCCCTGTGGAACAGGTCTTGAGTTTGTGTTCGGGGGACTGTGGCCCGGAGTGGCTGCCTGGCTCTTGAAATTCCACCTTGTGCACGATGCTTCCAAGACCCAAGCTGGCAGCACTTGCAACTCGGTCTGGATCGACAGTGCCAAGAGGCTCCTGCAATCCGCCATCAGGAACCAGAACGTGTGTTTTTTGTATTCCCCGGGGAAAGGGCCGGCCTTGCTATTTGGGGGACTGTATGCCGGAGTGGCTGTCTGGCTCTTGGAAAGCCTGCATTGTGCCGCAATCCTCTCGGACCCAAGCTGGCGCCACTTGCAACTCAAGCTGGTTTGACTGTGCCAAGTGGTTCCTGCGATCTGCCATCAGGGACCGGAGTAGGTGAGTTTTGTTTCCCTGGGAAAAGGGCCGGTGTTTCTGTTCGGGCGGTGGGACCCAGAGTGACCAGCTGGCTCCTGAAATTCAGCAATGCACAAGATGCTTCCCTGACTGTGGCTGGCGCCTCTTGCAACTCAGGCTGGTTTGCAAGTGACAAGTGCTTCCTGAAAACTGCCATCAGGACCGCAGCTGGTGAGTTTTCTTTCCCGGGGAAAAGGGTCAGTGTTTCTGTATGGAGGCCCGTGGCCGGGAGCGGCCAGCTGGCTCTGGTAATTCCTCAGTGCGGAGGACGTTTCCCAGACCAATGCAGTCGCCACTTCCAATTCAGGCTGGTTTGTCAGGGCCAAGTGGCTCCTGCAATCTGCCATCAAGAACCTGGCGATGGTGACATTTTGGTGCCCTGGGAAAAGGTCTGGCTTTGCTGCTCAGAGGCCTGTAGCTGCGAGTGGCCGGCTGCCTCCTGAAATTCTGCAATGTGCAGGATGCGCCCCCAACCCACGCTGACACCACTTGTTATTCGGACTGGTTTAACAGTGCTGAGTGGCTCCCGCAATCTGCCATCAGGAACCAGGGTTGGTGAGTTTTGTTTACCTGGGAAAAATACTTGAATTTGTGTTCGAGGGCCTGTTGCCCAGAGTGGCCGCCTGGTTCCTGAATCTACGCAATGCGCAAGAACCCTCCCAAACCGAAGCTGGCATCAGGGCCAACTCGAGCTGGTTTGACAGGGCCAAGCGGCTCCTGCCATCTGCCATCAGGAACTGGAATTGGTGAGTTTTGTTACCCTGTGGAACAGTTCTTGAGTTTGTGTGCGGGGGACTGTGGCCCGGAGTGGCTTCCTGGCTCTTGAAATTCCACCTTGTGCACAATGCTTCCAAGACCCAAGCTGGCAGCACTTGCAACTCGGTCTGGATCGACAGTGCGAAGAGGCTCCTGCAATCCGCCATCAGGAACCGGGACGTGTGTTTTTTGTATTCCCCGGGAAATGGGCCGGCCTTGCTATTTGGGGGACTGTATGCCGGAGTGGCTGTCTGGCTCTTGGAAAGCCCGCATTGTGCCGCAATCCTCTCAGACCCAAGCTGGCGCCACTTGCAACTCAGACTGGTTTGACTGTGCCAAGTGGTTCCTACGATCTGCCATCAGGGACCGGAGTAGGTGAGTTTTGTTTCCCTGGGAAAAGGGCCGGTGTTTCTGTTCGGGCGGTGGGACCCAGAGTGACCAGCTGGCTCCTGAAATTCAGCAATGCACAGGATGCTTCCCTGACTGTGGCTGGCGCCACTTGCAACTCAGGCTGGTTTGCAAGTGACAAGTGCTTCCTGAAAACTGCCATCAGGACCGGAGCTGATGAGTTTTCTTTCCCAGGGAAAAGGGTCAGTGTTTCTGTATGGAGGCCTGTGGCCGGGAGCGGCCAGCTGGCTCTGGAAATTCCGCAATGCGGAGGACGTTTCCCAGACCAAAGCAGTCGCCACTTCCAATTCAGGCTGGTTTGACAGGGCCAAGTGGCTCCTGCAATCTGCCGTCAAGGACCCGGCGATGGTGACATTTTGGTGCCCTGGGAACAGGTCTGGCATTGCTGCTCAGGGGCCTGTCGCCGGGAGTGGCCGGCTGCCTCCTGAAATTCTGCAATGTGCAGGATGCCCTCCCAACCCCAACTGACACCACTTGCAATTCGGACTGGTTTGACAGTGCCGAGTGGCTCCCGCGATCTGCCATCAGGAACCGGGGTTGGTGAGTTTTGTTTCCATGGAAAACAGCTTGAGTTTGTGTTCGGGGGCCTTTTGCCCGGAGTGGCCGCCTGTTTCCTGAATCTACGCAATGCGCATGAACCCTCCCAGACCGAAGCTGGCATCAGGGCCAACTCGAGCTGGTTTGACAGGGCCAAGTGGCTCCTGCCATCTGCCATCAGGAACTGGAATTGGTGAGTTTTGTTGCCCTGTGGAACAGGTCTTGAGTTTGTGTTCGGGGGACTGTGGCCCGGAGTGGCTGCCTGGCTCTTGAAATTCCACCTTGTGCACGATGCTTCCAAGACCCAAGCTGGCAGCACTTGCAACTCGGTCTGGATCGACAGTGCCAAGAGGCTCCTGCAATCCGCCATCAGGAACCAGAACGTGTGTTTTTTGTATTCCCTGGGGAAAGGGCCGGCCTTGCTATTTGGGGGACTGTATGCCGGAGTGGCTGTCTGGCTCTTGGAAAGCCTGCATTGTGCCGCAATCCTCTCGGACACAAGCTGGCGCCACTTGCAACTCAGGCTGGTTTGACTGTGCCAAGTGGTTCCTGCGATCTGCCATCCAGGACCGGAGTCGGTGAGTTTTGTTTCCCTGGGAAAAGGGCCGGTGTTTCTGTTCGGGCGGTGGGACCCAGAGTGACCAGCTGGCTCCTGAAATTCAGCAATGCACAAGATGCTTCCCTGACTGTGGCTGGCGCCTCTTGCAACTCAGGCTGGTTTGCAAGTGACAAGTGCTTCCTGAAAACTGCCATCAGGACCGCAGCTGGTGAGTTTTCTTTCCCGGGGAAAAGGGTCAGTGTTTCTGTATGGAGGCCCGTGGCCGGGAGCGGCCAGCTGGCTCTGGTAATTCCTCAGTGCGGAGGACGTTTCCCAGACCAATGCAGTCGCCACTTCCAATTCAGGCTGGTTTGTCAGGGCCAAGTGGCTCCTGCAATCTGCCATCAAGAACCTGGCGATGGTGACATTTTGGTGCCCTGGGAACAGGTCTGGCTTTGCTGCTCAGGGGCCTGTAGCTGCGAGTGGCCAGCTGCCTCCTGAAATTCTGCAATGTGCAGGATGCGCCCCCAACCCACGCTGACACCACTTGTTATTCGGACTGGTTTAACAGTGCTGAGTGGCTCCCGCAATCTGCCATCAGGAACCAGGGTTGGTGAGTTTTGTTTACCTGGGAAAAATACTTGAATTTGTGTTCGAGGGCCTGTTGCCCAGAGTGGCCGCCTGGTTCCTGAATCTACGCAATGCGCAAGCACCCTCCCAAACCGAAGCTGGCATCAGGGCCAACTCGAGCTGGTTTGACAGGGCCAAGCGGCTCCTGCCATCTGCCATCAGGAACTGGAATTGGTGAGTTTTGTTACCCTGTGGAACAGTTCTTGAGTTTGTGTGCGGGGGACTGTGGCCCGGAGTGGCTTCCTGGCTCTTGAAATTCCACCTTGTGCACAATGCTTCCAAGACCCAAGCTGGCAGCACTTGCAACTCGGTCTGGATCGACAGTGCGAAGAGGCTCCTGCAATCCGCCATCAGGAACCGGGACGTGTGTTTTTTGTATTCCCCGGGAAATGGGCCGGCCTTGCTATTTGGGGGACTGTATGCCGGAGTGGCTGTCTGGCTCTTGGAAAGCCCGCATTGTGCCGCAATCCTCTCAGACCCAAGCTGGCGCCACTTGCAACTCAGACTGGTTTGACTGTGCCAAGTGGTTCCTACGATCTGCCATCAGGGACCGGAGTAGGTGAGTTTTGTTTCCCTGGGAAAAGGGCCGGTGTTTCTGTTCGGGCGGTGGGACCCAGAGTGACCAGCTGGCTCCTGAAATTCAGCAATGCACAGGATGCTTCCCTGACTGTGGCTGGCGCCACTTGCAACTCAGGCTGGTTTGCAAGTGACAAGTGCTTCCTGAAAACTGCCATCAGGACCGGAGCTGATGAGTTTTCTTTCCCAGGGAAAAGGGTCAGTGTTTCTGTATGGAGGCCTGTGGCCGGGAGCGGCCAGCTGGCTCTGGAAATTCCGCAATGCGGAGGACGTTTCCCAGACCAAAGCAGTCGCCACTTCCAATTCAGGCTGGTTTGACAGGGCCAAGTGGCTCCTGCAATCTGCCGTCAAGGACCCGGCGATGGTGACATTTTGGTGCCCTGGGAACAGGTCTGGCATTGCTGCTCAGGGGCCTGTCGCCGGGAGTGGCCGGCTGCCTCCTGAAATTCTGCAATGTGCAGGATGCCCTCCCAACCCCAACTGACACCACTTGCAATTCGGACTGGTTTGACAGTGCCGAGTGGCTCCCGCGATCTGCCATCAGGAACCGGGGTTGGTGAGTTTTGTTTCCATGGAAAACAGCTTGAGTTTGTGTTCGGGGGCCTTTTGCCCGGAGTGGCCGCCTGTTTCCTGAATCTACGCAATGCGCATGAACCCTCCCAGACCGAAGCTGGCATCAGGGCCAACTCGAGCTGGTTTGACAGGGCCAAGTGGCTCCTGCCATCTGCCATCAGGAACTGGAATTGGTGAGTTTTGTTGCCCTGTGGAACAGGTCTTGAGTTTGTGTTCGGGGGACTGTGGCCCGGAGTGGCTGCCTGGCTCTTGAAATTCCACCTTGTGCACGATGCTTCCAAGACCCAAGCTGGCAGCACTTGCAACTCGGTCTGGATCGACAGTGCCAAGAGGCTCCTGCAATCCGCCATCAGGAACCAGAACGTGTGTTTTTTGTATTCCCCGGGGAAAGGGCCGGCCTTGCTATTTGGGGGACTGTATGCCGGAGTGGCTGTCTGGCTCTTGGAAAGCCTGCATTGTGCCGCAATCCTCTCGGACACAAGCTGGCGCCACTTGCAACTCAGGCTGGTTTGACTGTGCCAAGTGGTTCCTACGATCTGCCATCCAGGACCGGAGTCGGTGAGTTTTGTTTCCCTGGGAAAAGGGCCGGTGTTTCTGTTCGGGCGGTGGGACCCAGAGTGACCAGCTGGCTCCTGAAATTCAGCAATGCACAAGATGCTTCCCTGACTGTGGCTGGCGCCTCTTGCAACTCAGGCTGGTTTGCAAGTGACAAGTGCTTCCTGAAAACTGCCATCAGGACCGCAGCTGGTGAGTTTTCTTTCCCGGGGAAAAGGGTCAGTGTTTCTGTATGGAGGCCCGTGGCCGGGAGCGGCCAGCTGGCTCTGGTAATTCCTCAGTGCGGAGGACGTTTCCCAGACCAATGCAGTCGCCACTTCCAATTCAGGCTGGTTTGTCAGGGCCAAGTGGCTCCTGCAATCTGCCATCAAGAACCTGGCGATGGTGACATTTTGGTGCCCTGGGAACAGGTCTGGCTTTGCTGCTCAGGGGCCTGTAGCTGCGAGTGGCCGGCTGCCTCCTGAAATTCTGCAATGTGCAGGATGCGCCCCCAACCCACGCTGACACCACTTGTTATTCGGACTGGTTTAACAGTGCTGAGTGGCTCCCGCAATCTGCCATCAGGAACCAGGGTTGGTGAGTTTTGTTTACCTGGGAAAAATACTTGAATTTGTGTTCGAGGGCCTGTTGCCCAGAGTGGCCGCCTGGTTCCTGAATCTACGCAATGCGCAAGCACCCTCCCAAACCGAAGCTGGCATCAGGGCCAACTCGAGCTGGTTTGACAGGGCCAAGCGGCTCCTGCCATCTGCCATCAGGAACTGGAATTGGTGAGTTTTGTTACCCTGTGGAACAGTTCTTGAGTTTGTGTGCGGGGGACTGTGGCCCGGAGTGGCTTCCTGGCTCTTGAAATTCCACCTTGTGCACAATGCTTCCAAGACCCAAGCTGGCAGCACTTGCAACTCGGTCTGGATCGACAGTGCGAAGAGGCTCCTGCAATCCGCCATCAGGAACCGGGACGTGTGTTTTTTGTATTCCCCGGGAAATGGGCCGGCCTTGCTATTTGGGGGACTGTATGACGGAGTGGCTGTCTGGCTCTTGGAAAGCCCGCATTGTGCCGCAATCCTCTCAGACCCAAGCTGGCGCCACTTGCAACTCAGACTGGTTTGACTGTGCCAAGTGGTTCCTACGATCTGCCATCAGGGACCGGAGTAGGTGAGTTTTGTTTCCCTGGGAAAAGGGCCGGTGTTTCTGTTCGGGCGGTGGGACCCAGAGTGACCAGCTGGCTCCTGAAATTCAGCAATGCACAGGATGCTTCCCTGACTGTGGCTGGCGCCACTTGCAACTCAGGCTGGTTTGCAAGTGACAAGTGCTTCCTGAAAACTGCCATCAGGACCGGAGCTGATGAGTTTTCTTTCCCAGGGAAAAGGGTCAGTGTTTCTGTATGGAGGCCTGTGGCCGGGAGCGGCCAGCTGGCTCTGGAAATTCCGCAATGCGGAGGACGTTTCCCAGACCAAAGCAGTCGCCACTTCCAATTCAGGCTGGTTTGACAGGGCCAAGTGGCTCCTGCAATCTGCCGTCAAGGACCCGGCGATGGTGACATTTTGGTGCCCTGGGAACAGGTCTGGCATTGCTGCTCAGGGGCCTGTCGCCGGGAGTGGCCGGCTGCCTCCTGAAATTCTGCAATGTGCAGGATGCCCTCCCAACCCCAACTGACACCACTTGCAATTCGGACTGGTTTGACAGTGCCGAGTGGCTCCCGCGATCTGCCATCAGGAACCGGGTTGGTGAGTTTTGTTTCCATGGAAAACAGCTTGAGTTTGTGTTCGGGGGCCTTTTGCCCGGAGTGGCCGCCTGTTTCCTGAATCTACGCAATGCGCATGAACCCTCCCAGACCGAAGCTGGCATCAGGGCCAACTCGAGCTGGTTTGACAGGGCCAAGTGGCTCCTGCCATCTGCCATCAGGAACTGGAATTGGTGAGTTTTGTTGCCCTGTGGAACAGGTCTTGAGTTTGTGTTCGGGGGACTGTGGCCCGGAGTGGCTGCCTGGCTCTTGAAATTCCACCTTGTGCACGATGCTTCCAAGACCCAAGCTGGCAGCACTTGCAACTCGGTCTGGATCGACAGTGCCAAGAGGCTCCTGCAATCCGCCATCAGGAACCAGAACGTGTGTTTTTTGTATTCCCTGGGGAAAGGGCCGGCCTTGCTATTTGGGGGACTGTATGCCGGAGTGGCTGTCTGGCTCTTGGAAAGCCTGCATTGTGCCGCAATCCTCTCGGACACAAGCTGGCGCCACTTGCAACTCAGGCTGGTTTGACTGTGCCAAGTGGTTCCTACGATCTGCCATCCAGGACCGGAGTCGGTGAGTTTTGTTTCCCTGGGAAAAGGGCCGGTGTTTCTGTTCGGGCGGTGGGACCCAGAGTGACCAGCTGGCTCCTGAAATTCAGCAATGCACAAGATGCTTCCCTGACTGTGGCTGGCGCCTCTTGCAACTCAGGCTGGTTTGCAAGTGACAAGTGCTTCCTGAAAACTGCCATCAGGACCGCAGCTGGTGAGTTTTCTTTCCCGGGGAAAAGGGTCAGTGTTTCTGTATGGAGGCCCGTGGCCGGGAGCGGCCAGCTGGCTCTGGTAATTCCTCAGTGCGGAGGACGTTTCCCAGACCAATGCAGTCGCCACTTCCAATTCAGGCTGGTTTGTCAGGGCCAAGTGGCTCCTGCAATCTGCCATCAAGAACCTGGCGATGGTGACATTTTGGTGCCCTGGGAACAGGTCTGGCTTTGCTGCTCAGGGGCCTGTAGCTGCGAGTGGCCAGCTGCCTCCTGAAATTCTGCAATGTGCAGGATGCGCCCCCAACCCACGCTGACACCACTTGTTATTCGGACTGGTTTAACAGTGCTGAGTGGCTCCCGCAATCTGCCATCAGGAACCAGGGTTGGTGAGTTTTGTTTACCTGGGAAAAATACTTGAATTTGTGTTCGAGGGCCTGTTGCCCAGAGTGGCCGCCTGGTTCCTGAATCTACGCAATGCGCAAGAACCCTCCCAAACCGAAGCTGGCATCAGGGCCAACTCGAGCTGGTTTGACAGGGCCAAGCGGCTCCTGCCATCTGCCATCAGGAACTGGAATTGGTGAGTTTTGTTACCCTGTGGAACAGTTCTTGAGTTTGTGTGCGGGGGACTGTGGCCCGGAGTGGCTTCCTGGCTCTTGAAATTCCACCTTGTGCACAATGCTTCCAAGACCCAAGCTGGCAGCACTTGCAACTCGGTCTGGATCGACAGTGCGAAGAGGCTCCTGCAATCCGCCATCAGGAACCGGGACGTGTGTTTTTTGTATTCCCCGGGAAATGGGCCGGCCTTGCTATTTGGGGGACTGTATGCCGGAGTGGCTGTCTGGCTCTTGGAAAGCCCGCATTGTGCCGCAATCCTCTCAGACCCAAGCTGGCGCCACTTGCAACTCAGACTGGTTTGACTGTGCCAAGTGGTTCCTACGATCTGCCATCAGGGACCGGAGTAGGTGAGTTTTGTTTCCCTGGGAAAAGGGCCGGTGTTTCTGTTCGGGCGGTGGGACCCAGAGTGACCAGCTGGCTCCTGAAATTCAGCAATGCACAGGATGCTTCCCTGACTGTGGCTGGCGCCACTTGCAACTCAGGCTGGTTTGCAAGTGACAAGTGCTTCCTGAAAACTGCCATCAGGACCGGAGCTGATGAGTTTTCTTTCCCAGGGAAAAGGGTCAGTGTTTCTGTATGGAGGCCTGTGGCCGGGAGCGGCCAGCTGGCTCTGGAAATTCCGCAATGCGGAGGACGTTTCCCAGACCAAAGCAGTCGCCACTTCCAATTCAGGCTGGTTTGACAGGGCCAAGTGGCTCCTGCAATCTGCCGTCAAGGACCCGGCGATGGTGACATTTTGGTGCCCTGGGAACAGGTCTGGCATTGCTGCTCAGGGGCCTGTCGCCGGGAGTGGCCGGCTGCCTCCTGAAATTCTGCAATGTGCAGGATGCCCTCCCAACCCCAACTGACACCACTTGCAATTCGGACTGGTTTGACAGTGCCGAGTGGCTCCCGCGATCTGCCATCAGGAACCGGGGTTGGTGAGTTTTGTTTCCATGGAAAACAGCTTGAGTTTGTGTTCGGGGGCCTTTTGCCCGGAGTGGCCGCCTGTTTCCTGAATCTACGCAATGCGCATGAACCCTCCCAGACCGAAGCTGGCATCAGGGCCAACTCGAGCTGGTTTGACAGGGCCAAGTGGCTCCTGCCATCTGCCATCAGGAACTGGAATTGGTGAGTTTTGTTGCCCTGTGGAACAGGTCTTGAGTTTGTGTTCGGGGGACTGTGGCCCGGAGTGGCTGCCTGGCTCTTGAAATTCCACCTTGTGCACGATGCTTCCAAGACCCAAGCTGGCAGCACTTGCAACTCGGTCTGGATCGACAGTGCCAAGAGGCTCCTGCAATCCGCCATCAGGAACCAGAACGTGTGTTTTTTGTATTCCCTGGGGAAAGGGCCGGCCTTGCTATTTGGGGGACTGTATGCCGGAGTGGCTGTCTGGCTCTTGGAAAGCCTGCATTGTGCCGCAATCCTCTCGGACACAAGCTGGCGCCACTTGCAACTCAGGCTGGTTTGACTGTGCCAAGTGGTTCCTGCGATCTGCCATCCAGGACCGGAGTCGGTGAGTTTTGTTTCCCTGGGAAAAGGGCCGGTGTTTCTGTTCGGGCGGTGGGACCCAGAGTGACCAGCTGGCTCCTGAAATTCAGCAATGCACAAGATGCTTCCCTGACTGTGGCTGGCGCCTCTTGCAACTCAGGCTGGTTTGCAAGTGACAAGTGCTTCCTGAAAACTGCCATCAGGACCGCAGCTGGTGAGTTTTCTTTCCCGGGGAAAAGGGTCAGTGTTTCTGTATGGAGGCCCGTGGCCGGGAGCGGCCAGCTGGCTCTGGTAATTCCTCAGTGCGGAGGACGTTTCCCAGACCAATGCAGTCGCCACTTCCAATTCAGGCTGGTTTGTCAGGGCCAAGTGGCTCCTGCAATCTGCCATCAAGAACCTGGCGATGGTGACATTTTGGTGCCCTGGGAACAGGTCTGGCTTTGCTGCTCAGGGGCCTGTAGCTGCGAGTGGCCAGCTGCCTCCTGAAATTCTGCAATGTGCAGGATGCGCCCCCAACCCACGCTGACACCACTTGTTATTCGGACTGGTTTAACAGTGCTGAGTGGCTCCCGCAATCTGCCATCAGGAACCGGGGTTGGTGAGTTTTGTTTACCTGGGAAAAATACTTGAATTTGTGTTCGAGGGCCTGTTGCCCAGAGTGGCCGCCTGGTTCCTGAATCTACGCAATGCGCAAGAACCCTCCCAAACCGAAGCTGGCATCAGGGCCAACTCGAGCTGGTTTGACAGGGCCAAGCGGCTCCTGCCATCTGCCATCAGGAACTGGAATTGGTGAGTTTTGTTACCCTGTGGAACAGTTCTTGAGTTTGTGTGCGGGGGACTGTGGCCCGGAGTGGCTTCCTGGCTCTTGAAATTCCACCTTGTGCACAATGCTTCCAAGACCCAAGCTGGCAGCACTTGCAACTCGGTCTGGATCGACAGTGCGAAGAGGCTCCTGCAATCCGCCATCAGGAACCGGGACGTGTGTTTTTTGTATTCCCCGGGAAATGGGCCGGCCTTGCTATTTGGGGGACTGTATGCCGGAGTGGCTGTCTGGCTCTTGGAAAGCCCGCATTGTGCCGCAATCCTCTCAGACCCAAGCTGGCGCCACTTGCAACTCAGACTGGTTTGACTGTGCCAAGTGGTTCCTACGATCTGCCATCAGGGACCGGAGTAGGTGAGTTTTGTTTCCCTGGGAAAAGGGCCGGTGTTTCTGTTCGGGCGGTGGGACCCAGAGTGACCAGCTGGCTCCTGAAATTCAGCAATGCACAGGATGCTTCCCTGACTGTGGCTGGCGCCACTTGCAACTCAGGCTGGTTTGCAAGTGACAAGTGCTTCCTGAAAACTGCCATCAGGACCGGAGCTGATGAGTTTTCTTTCCCAGGGAAAAGGGTCAGTGTTTCTGTATGGAGGCCTGTGGCCGGGAGCGGCCAGCTGGCTCTGGAAATTCCGCAATGCGGAGGACGTTTCCCAGACCAAAGCAGTCGCCACTTCCAATTCAGGCTGGTTTGACAGGGCCAAGTGGCTCCTGCAATCTGCCGTCAAGGACCCGGCGATGGTGACATTTTGGTGCCCTGGGAACAGGTCTGGCATTGCTGCTCAGGGGCCTGTCGCCGGGAGTGGCCGGCTGCCTCCTGAAATTCTGCAATGTGCAGGATGCCCTCCCAACCCCAACTGACACCACTTGCAATTCGGACTGGTTTGACAGTGCCGAGTGGCTCCCGCGATCTGCCATCAGGAACCGGGGTTGGTGAGTTTTGTTTCCATGGAAAACAGCTTGAGTTTGTGTTCGGGGGCCTTTTGCCCGGAGTGGCCGCCTGTTTCCTGAATCTACGCAATGCGCATGAACCCTCCCAGACCGAAGCTGGCATCAGGGCCAACTCGAGCTGGTTTGACAGGGCCAAGTGGCTCCTGCCATCTGCCATCAGGAACTGGAATTGGTGAGTTTTGTTGCCCTGTGGAACAGGTCTTGAGTTTGTGTTCGGGGGACTGTGGCCCGGAGTGGCTGCCTGGCTCTTGAAATTCCACCTTGTGCACGATGCTTCCAAGACCCAAGCTGGCAGCACTTGCAACTCGGTCTGGATCGACAGTGCCAAGAGGCTCCTGCAATCCGCCATCAGGAACCAGAACGTGTGTTTTTTGTATTCCCTGGGGAAAGGGCCGGCCTTGCTATTTGGGGGACTGTATGCCGGAGTGGCTGTCTGGCTCTTGGAAAGCCTGCATTGTGCCGCAATCCTCTCGGACACAAGCTGGCGCCACTTGCAACTCAGGCTGGTTTGACTGTGCCAAGTGGTTCCTGCGATCTGCCATCCAGGACCGGAGTCGGTGAGTTTTGTTTCCCTGGGAAAAGGGCCGGTGTTTCTGTTCGGGCGGTGGGACCCAGAGTGACCAGCTGGCTCCTGAAATTCAGCAATGCACAAGATGCTTCCCTGACTGTGGCTGGCGCCTCTTGCAACTCAGGCTGGTTTGCAAGTGACAAGTGCTTCCTGAAAACTGCCATCAGGACCGCAGCTGGTGAGTTTTCTTTCCCGGGGAAAAGGGTCAGTGTTTCTGTATGGAGGCCCGTGGCCGGGAGCGGCCAGCTGGCTCTGGTAATTCCTCAGTGCGGAGGACGTTTCCCAGACCAATGCAGTCGCCACTTCCAATTCAGGCTGGTTTGTCAGGGCCAAGTGGCTCCTGCAATCTGCCATCAAGAACCTGGCGATGGTGACATTTTGGTGCCCTGGGAACAGGTCTGGCTTTGCTGCTCAGGGGCCTGTAGCTGCGAGTGGCCAGCTGCCTCCTGAAATTCTGCAATGTGCAGGATGCGCCCCCAACCCACGCTGACACCACTTGTTATTCGGACTGGTTTAACAGTGCTGAGTGGCTCCCGCAATCTGCCATCAGGAACCGGGGTTGGTGAGTTTTGTTTACCTGGGAAAAATACTTGAATTTGTGTTCGAGGGCCTGTTGCCCAGAGTGGCCGCCTGGTTCCTGAATCTACGCAATGCGCAAGAACCCTCCCAGACCGAAGCTGGCATCAGGGCCAACTCGAGCTGGTTTGACAGGGCCAAGCGGCTCCTGCCATCTGCCATCAGGAACTGGAATTGGTGAGTTTTGTTACCCTGTGGAACAGTTCTTGAGTTTGTGTGCGGGGGACTGTGGCCCGGAGTGGCTTCCTGGCTCTTGAAATTCCACCTTGTGCACAATGCTTCCAAGACCCAAGCTGGCAGCACTTGCAACTCGGTCTGGATCGACAGTGCGAAGAGGCTCCTGCAATCCGCCATCAGGAACCGGGACGTGTGTTTTTTGTATTCCCCGGGAAATGGGCCGGCCTTGCTATTTGGGGGACTGTATGCCGGAGTGGCTGTCTGGCTCTTGGAAAGCCCGCATTGTGCCGCAATCCTCTCAGACCCAAGCTGGCGCCACTTGCAACTCAGACTGGTTTGACTGTGCCAAGTGGTTCCTACGATCTGCCATCAGGGACCGGAGTAGGTGAGTTTTGTTTCCCTGGGAAAAGGGCCGGTGTTTCTGTTCGGGCGGTGGGACCCAGAGTGACCAGCTGGCTCCTGAAATTCAGCAATGCACAAGATGCTTCCCTGACTGTGGCTGGCGCCACTTGCAACTCAGGCTGGTTTGCAAGTGACAAGTGCTTCCTGAAAACTGCCATCAGGACCGGAGCTGATGAGTTTTCTTTCCCAGGGAAAAGGGTCAGTGTTTCTGTATGGAGGCCTGTGGCCGGGAGCGGCCAGCTGGCTCTGGAAATTCCGCAATGCGGAGGACGTTTCCCAGACCAAAGCAGTCGCCACTTCCAATTCAGGCTGGTTTGACAGGGCCAAGTGGCTCCTGCAATCTGCCATCAAGGACCCGGCGATGGTGACATTTTGGTGCCCTGGGAACAGGTCTGGCATTGCTGCTCAGGGGCCTGTCGCCGGGAGTGGCCGGCTGCCTCCTGAAATTCTGCAATGTGCAGGATGCCCTCCCAACCCCAACTGACACCACTTGCAATTCGGACTGGTTTGACAGTGCCGAGTGGCTCCCGCGATCTGCCATCAGGAACCGGGGTTGGTGAGTTTTGTTTCCATGGAAAACAGCTTGAGTTTGTGTTCGGGGGCCTTTTGCCCGGAGTGGCCGCCTGTTTCCTGAATCTACGCAATGCGCATGAACCCTCCCAGACCGAAGCTGGCATCAGGGCCAACTCGAGCTGGTTTGACAGGGCCAAGTGGCTCCTGCCATCTGCCATCAGGAACTGGAATTGGTGAGTTTTGTTGCCCTGTGGAACAGGTCTTGAGTTTGTGTTCGGGGGACTGTGGCCCGGAGTGGCTGCCTGGCTCTTGAAATTCCACCTTGTGCACGATGCTTCCAAGACCCAAGCTGGCAGCACTTGCAACTCGGTCTGGATCGACAGTGCCAAGAGGCTCCTGCAATCCGCCATCAGGAACCAGAACGTGTGTTTTTTGTATTCCCCGGGGAAAGGGCCGGCCTTGCTATTTGGGGGACTGTATGCCGGAGTGGCTGTCTGGCTCTTGGAAAGCCTGCATTGTGCCGCAATCCTCTCGGACACAAGCTGGCGCCACTTGCAACTCAGGCTGGTTTGACTGTGCCAAGTGGTTCCTACGATCTGCCATCCAGGACCGGAGTCGGTGAGTTTTGTTTCCCTGGGAAAAGGGCCGGTGTTTCTGTTCGGGCGGTGGGACCCAGAGTGACCAGCTGGCTCCTGAAATTCAGCAATGCACAAGATGCTTCCCTGACTGTGGCTGGCGCCTCTTGCAACTCAGGCTGGTTTGCAAGTGACAAGTGCTTCCTGAAAACTGCCATCAGGACCGCAGCTGGTGAGTTTTCTTTCCCGGGGAAAAGGGTCAGTGTTTCTGTATGGAGGCCCGTGGCCGGGAGCGGCCAGCTGGCTCTGGTAATTCCTCAGTGCGGAGGACGTTTCCCAGACCAATGCAGTCGCCACTTCCAATTCAGGCTGGTTTGTCAGGGCCAAGTGGCTCCTGCAATCTGCCATCAAGAACCTGGCGATGGTGACATTTTGGTGCCCTGGGAACAGGTCTGGCTTTGCTGCTCAGGGGCCTGTAGCTGCGAGTGGCCAGCTGCCTCCTGAAATTCTGCAATGTGCAGGATGCGCCCCCAACCCACGCTGACACCACTTGTTATTCGGACTGGTTTAACAGTGCTGAGTGGCTCCCGCAATCTGCCATCAGGAACCAGGGTTGGTGAGTTTTGTTTACCTGGGAAAAATACTTGAATTTGTGTTCGAGGGCCTGTTGCCCAGAGTGGCCGCCTGGTTCCTGAATCTACGCAATGCGCATGAACCCTCCCAAACCGAAGCTGGCATCAGGGCCAACTCGAGCTGGTTTGACAGGGCCAAGCGGCTCCTGCCATCTGCCATCAGGAACTGGAATTGGTGAGTTTTGTTACCCTGTGGAACAGTTCTTGAGTTTGTGTGCGGGGGACTGTGGCCCGGAGTGGCTTCCTGGCTCTTGAAATTCCACCTTGTGCACAATGCTTCCAAGACCCAAGCTGGCAGCACTTGCAACTCGGTCTGGATCGACAGTGCGAAGAGGCTCCTGCAATCCGCCATCAGGAACCGGGACGTGTGTTTTTTGTATTCCCCGGGAAATGGGCCGGCCTTGCTATTTGGGGGACTGTATGCCGGAGTGGCTGTCTGGCTCTTGGAAAGCCCGCATTGTGCCGCAATCCTCTCAGACCCAAGCTGGCGCCACTTGCAACTCAGACTGGTTTGACTGTGCCAAGTGGTTCCTACGATCTGCCATCAGGGACCGGAGTAGGTGAGTTTTGTTTCCCTGGGAAAAGGGCCGGTGTTTCTGTTCGGGCGGTGGGACCCAGAGTGACCAGCTGGCTCCTGAAATTCAGCAATGCACAGGATGCTTCCCTGACTGTGGCTGGCGCCACTTGCAACTCAGGCTGGTTTGCAAGTGACAAGTGCTTCCTGAAAACTGCCATCAGGACCGGAGCTGATGAGTTTTCTTTCCCAGGGAAAAGGGTCAGTGTTTCTGTATGGAGGCCTGTGGCCGGGAGCGGCCAGCTGGCTCTGGAAATTCCGCAATGCGGAGGACGTTTCCCAGACCAAAGCAGTCGCCACTTCCAATTCAGGCTGGTTTGACAGGGCCAAGTGGCTCCTGCAATCTGCCGTCAAGGACCCGGCGATGGTGACATTTTGGTGCCCTGGGAACAGGTCTGGCATTGCTGCTCAGGGGCCTGTCGCCGGGAGTGGCCGGCTGCCTCCTGAAATTCTGCAATGTGCAGGATGCCCTCCCAACCCCAACTGACACCACTTGCAATTCGGACTGGTTTGACAGTGCCGAGTGGCTCCCGCGATCTGCCATCAGGAACCGGGGTTGGTGAGTTTTGTTTCCATGGAAAACAGCTTGAGTTTGTGTTCGGGGGCCTTTTGCCCGGAGTGGCCGCCTGTTTCCTGAATCTACGCAATGCGCATGAACCCTCCCAGACCGAAGCTGGCATCAGGGCCAACTCGAGCTGGTTTGACAGGGCCAAGTGGCTCCTGCCATCTGCCATCAGGAACTGGAATTGGTGAGTTTTGTTGCCCTGTGGAACAGGTCTTGAGTTTGTGTTCGGGGGACTGTGGCCCGGAGTGGCTGCCTGGCTCTTGAAATTCCACCTTGTGCACGATGCTTCCAAGACCCAAGCTGGCAGCACTTGCAACTCGGTCTGGATCGACAGTGCCAAGAGGCTCCTGCAATCCGCCATCAGGAACCAGAACGTGTGTTTTTTGTATTCCCTGGGGAAAGGGCCGGCCTTGCTATTTGGGGGACTGTATGCCGGAGTGGCTGTCTGGCTCTTGGAAAGCCTGCATTGTGCCGCAATCCTCTCGGACACAAGCTGGCGCCACTTGCAACTCAGGCTGGTTTGACTGTGCCAAGTGGTTCCTGCGATCTGCCATCCAGGACCGGAGTCGGTGAGTTTTGTTTCCCTGGGAAAAGGGCCGGTGTTTCTGTTCGGGCGGTGGGACCCAGAGTGACCAGCTGGCTCCTGAAATTCAGCAATGCACAAGATGCTTCCCTGACTGTGGCTGGCGCCTCTTGCAACTCAGGCTGGTTTGCAAGTGACAAGTGCTTCCTGAAAACTGCCATCAGGACCGCAGCTGGTGAGTTTTCTTTCCCGGGGAAAAGGGTCAGTGTTTCTGTATGGAGGCCCGTGGCCGGGAGCGGCCAGCTGGCTCTGGTAATTCCTCAGTGCGGAGGACGTTTCCCAGACCAATGCAGTCGCCACTTCCAATTCAGGCTGGTTTGTCAGGGCCAAGTGGCTCCTGCAATCTGCCATCAAGAACCTGGCGATGGTGACATTTTGGTGCCCTGGGAACAGGTCTGGCTTTGCTGCTCAGGGGCCTGTAGCTGCGAGTGGCCAGCTGCCTCCTGAAATTCTGCAATGTGCAGGATGCGCCCCCAACCCACGCTGACACCACTTGTTATTCGGACTGGTTTAACAGTGCTGAGTGGCTCCCGCAATCTGCCATCAGGAACCGGGGTTGGTGAGTTTTGTTTACCTGGGAAAAATACTTGAATTTGTGTTCGAGGGCCTGTTGCCCAGAGTGGCCGCCTGGTTCCTGAATCTACGCAATGCGCAAGAACCCTCCCAAACCGAAGCTGGCATCAGGGCCAACTCGAGCTGGTTTGACAGGGCCAAGCGGCTCCTGCCATCTGCCATCAGGAACTGGAATTGGTGAGTTTTGTTACCCTGTGGAACAGTTCTTGAGTTTGTGTGCGGGGGACTGTGGCCCGGAGTGGCTTCCTGGCTCTTGAAATTCCACCTTGTGCACAATGCTTCCAAGACCCAAGCTGGCAGCACTTGCAACTCGGTCTGGATCGACAGTGCGAAGAGGCTCCTGCAATCCGCCATCAGGAACCGGGACGTGTGTTTTTTGTATTCCCCGGGAAATGGGCCGGCCTTGCTATTTGGGGGACTGTATGCCGGAGTGGCTGTCTGGCTCTTGGAAAGCCCGCATTGTGCCGCAATCCTCTCAGACCCAAGCTGGCGCCACTTGCAACTCAGACTGGTTTGACTGTGCCAAGTGGTTCCTACGATCTGCCATCAGGGACCGGAGTAGGTGAGTTTTGTTTCCCTGGGAAAAGGGCCGGTGTTTCTGTTCGGGCGGTGGGACCCAGAGTGACCAGCTGGCTCCTGAAATTCAGCAATGCACAGGATGCTTCCCTGACTGTGGCTGGCGCCACTTGCAACTCAGGCTGGTTTGCAAGTGACAAGTGCTTCCTGAAAACTGCCATCAGGACCGGAGCTGATGAGTTTTCTTTCCCAGGGAAAAGGGTCAGTGTTTCTGTATGGAGGCCTGTGGCCGGGAGCGGCCAGCTGGCTCTGGAAATTCCGCAATGCGGAGGACGTTTCCCAGACCAAAGCAGTCGCCACTTCCAATTCAGGCTGGTTTGACAGGGCCAAGTGGCTCCTGCAATCTGCCGTCAAGGACCCGGCGATGGTGACATTTTGGTGCCCTGGGAACAGGTCTGGCATTGCTGCTCAGGGGCCTGTCGCCGGGAGTGGCCGGCTGCCTCCTGAAATTCTGCAATGTGCAGGATGCCCTCCCAACCCCAACTGACACCACTTGCAATTCGGACTGGTTTGACAGTGCCGAGTGGCTCCCGCGATCTGCCATCAGGAACCGGGGTTGGTGAGTTTTGTTTCCATGGAAAACAGCTTGAGTTTGTGTTCGGGGGCCTTTTGCCCGGAGTGGCCGCCTGTTTCATGAATCTACGCAATGCGCATGAACCCTCCCAGACCGAAGCTGGCATCAGGGCCAACTCGAGCTGGTTTGACAGGGCCAAGTGGCTCCTGCCATCTGCCATCAGGAACTGGAATTGGTGAGTTTTGTTGCCCTGTGGAACAGGTCTTGAGTTTGTGTTCGGGGGACTGTGGCCCGGAGTGGCTGCCTGGCTCTTGAAATTCCACCTTGTGCACGATGCTTCCAAGACCCAAGCTGGCAGCACTTGCAACTCGGTCTGGATCGACAGTGCCAAGAGGCTCCTGCAATCCGCCATCAGGAACCAGAACGTGTGTTTTTTGTATTCCCCGGGGAAAGGGCCGGCCTTGCTATTTGGGGGACTGTATGCCGGAGTGGCTGTCTGGCTCTTGGAAAGCCTGCATTGTGCCGCAATCCTCTCGGACCCAAGCTGGCGCCACTTGCAACTCAAGCTGGTTTGACTGTGCCAAGTGGTTCCTGCGATCTGCCATCAGGGACCGGAGTAGGTGAGTTTTGTTTCCCTGGGAAAAGGGCCGGTGTTTCTGTTCGGGCGGTGGGACCCAGAGTGACCAGCTGGCTCCTGAAATTCAGCAATGCACAAGATGCTTCCCTGACTGTGGCTGGCGCCTCTTGCAACTCAGGCTGGTTTGCAAGTGACAAGTGCTTCCTGAAAACTGCCATCAGGACCGCAGCTGGTGAGTTTTCTTTCCCGGGGAAAAGGGTCAGTGTTTCTGTATGGAGGCCCGTGGCCGGGAGCGGCCAGCTGGCTCTGGTAATTCCTCAGTGCGGAGGACGTTTCCCAGACCAATGCAGTCGCCACTTCCAATTCAGGCTGGTTTGTCAGGGCCAAGTGGCTCCTGCAATCTGCCATCAAGAACCTGGCGATGGTGACATTTTGGTGCCCTGGGAAAAGGTCTGGCTTTGCTGCTCAGAGGCCTGTAGCTGCGAGTGGCCGGCTGCCTCCTGAAATTCTGCAATGTGCAGGATGCGCCCCCAACCCACGCTGACACCACTTGTTATTCGGACTGGTTTAACAGTGCTGAGTGGCTCCCGCAATCTGCCATCAGGAACCAGGGTTGGTGAGTTTTGTTTACCTGGGAAAAATACTTGAATTTGTGTTCGAGGGCCTGTTGCCCAGAGTGGCCGCCTGGTTCCTGAATCTACGCAATGCGCAAGAACCCTCCCAAACCGAAGCTGGCATCAGGGCCAACTCGAGCTGGTTTGACAGGGCCAAGCGGCTCCTGCCATCTGCCATCAGGAACTGGAATTGGTGAGTTTTGTTACCCTGTGGAACAGTTCTTGAGTTTGTGTGCGGGGGACTGTGGCCCGGAGTGGCTTCCTGGCTCTTGAAATTCCACCTTGTGCACAATGCTTCCAAGACCCAAGCTGGCAGCACTTGCAACTCGGTCTGGATCGACAGTGCGAAGAGGCTCCTGCAATCCGCCATCAGGAACCGGGACGTGTGTTTTTTGTATTCCCCGGGAAATGGGCCGGCCTTGCTATTTGGGGGACTGTATGACGGAGTGGCTGTCTGGCTCTTGGAAAGCCCGCATTGTGCCGCAATCCTCTCAGACCCAAGCTGGCGCCACTTGCAACTCAGACTGGTTTGACTGTGCCAAGTGGTTCCTACGATCTGCCATCAGGGACCGGAGTAGGTGAGTTTTGTTTCCCTGGGAAAAGGGCCGGTGTTTCTGTTCGGGCGGTGGGACCCAGAGTGACCAGCTGGCTCCTGAAATTCAGCAATGCACAGGATGCTTCCCTGACTGTGGCTGGCGCCACTTGCAACTCAGGCTGGTTTGCAAGTGACAAGTGCTTCCTGAAAACTGCCATCAGGACCGGAGCTGATGAGTTTTCTTTCCCAGGGAAAAGGGTCAGTGTTTCTGTATGGAGGCCTGTGGCCGGGAGCGGCCAGCTGGCTCTGGAAATTCCGCAATGCGGAGGACGTTTCCCAGACCAAAGCAGTCGCCACTTCCAATTCAGGCTGGTTTGACAGGGCCAAGTGGCTCCTGCAATCTGCCGTCAAGGACCCGGCGATGGTGACATTTTGGTGCCCTGGGAACAGGTCTGGCATTGCTGCTCAGGGGCCTGTCGCCGGGAGTGGCCGGCTGCCTCCTGAAATTCTGCAATGTGCAGGATGCCCTCCCAACCCCAACTGACACCACTTGCAATTCGGACTGGTTTGACAGTGCCGAGTGGCTCCCGCGATCTGCCATCAGGAACCGGGGTTGGTGAGTTTTGTTTCCATGGAAAACAGCTTGAGTTTGTGTTCGGGGGCCTTTTGCCCGGAGTGGCCGCCTGTTTCCTGAATCTACGCAATGCGCATGAACCCTCCCAGACCGAAGCTGGCATCAGGGCCAACTCGAGCTGGTTTGACAGGGCCAAGTGGCTCCTGCCATCTGCCATCAGGAACTGGAATTGGTGAGTTTTGTTGCCCTGTGGAACAGGTCTTGAGTTTGTGTTCGGGGGACTGTGGCCCGGAGTGGCTGCCTGGCTCTTGAAATTCCACCTTGTGCACGATGCTTCCAAGACCCAAGCTGGCAGCACTTGCAACTCGGTCTGGATCGACAGTGCCAAGAGGCTCCTGCAATCCGCCATCAGGAACCAGAACGTGTGTTTTTTGTATTCCCCGGGGAAAGGGCCGGCCTTGCTATTTGGGGGACTGTATGCCGGAGTGGCTGTCTGGCTCTTGGAAAGCCTGCATTGTGCCGCAATCCTCTCGGACCCAAGCTGGCGCCACTTGCAACTCAAGCTGGTTTGACTGTGCCAAGTGGTTCCTACGATCTGCCATCAGGGACCGGAGTAGGTGAGTTTTGTTTCCCTGGGAAAAGGGCCGGTGTTTCTGTTCGGGCGGTGGGACCCAGAGTGACCAGCTGGCTCCTGAAATTCAGCAATGCACAGGATGCTTCCCTGACTGTGGCTGGCGCCACTTGCAACTCAGGCTGGTTTGCAAGTGACAAGTGCTTCCTGAAAACTGCCATCAGGACCGGAGCTGATGAGTTTTCTTTCCCAGGGAAAAGGGTCAGTGTTTCTGTATGGAGGCCCGTGGCCGGGAGCGGCCAGCTGGCTCTGGAAATTCCGCAATGCGGAGGACGTTTCCCAGACCAAAGCAGTCGCCACTTCCAATTCAGGCTGGTTTGACAGGGCCAAGTGGCTCCTGCAATCTGCCGTCAAGGACCCGGCGATGGTGACATTTTGGTGCCCTGGGAACAGGTCTGGCATTGCTGCTCAGGGGCCTGTCGCCGGGAGTGGCCGGCTGCCTCCTGAAATTCTGCAATGTGCAGGATGCCCTCCCAACCCCAACTGACACCACTTGCAATTCGGACTGGTTTGACAGTGCCGAGTGGCTCCCGCGATCTGCCATCAGGAACCGGGGTTGGTGAGTTTTGTTTCCATGGAAAACAGCTTGAGTTTGTGTTCGGGGGCCTTTTGCCCGGAGTGGCCGCCTGTTTCCTGAATCTACGCAATGCGCATGAACCCTCCCAGACCGAAGCTGGCATCAGGGCCAACTCGAGCCGGTTTGACAGGGCCAAGTGGCTCCTGCCATCTGCCATCAGGAACTGGAATTGGTGAGTTTTGTTGCCCTGTGGAACAGGTCTTGAGTTTGTGTTCGGGGGACTGTGGCCCGGAGTGGCTGCCTGGCTCTTGAAATTCCACCTTGTGCACGATGCTTCCAAGACCCAAGCTGGCAGCACTTGCAACTCGGTCTGGATCGACAGTGCCAAGAGGCTCCTGCAATCCGCCATCAGGAACCAGAACGTGTGTTTTTTGTATTCCCTGGGGAAAGGGCCGGCCTTGCTATTTGGGGGACTGTATGCCGGAGTGGCTGTCTGGCTCTTGGAAAGCCCGCATTGTGCCGCAATCCTCTCGGACACAAGCTGGCGCCACTTGCAACTCAGGCTGGTTTGACTGTGCCAAGTGGTTCCTGCGATCTGCCATCCAGGACCGGAGTCGGTGAGTTTTGTTTCCCTGGGAAAAGGGCCGGTGTTTCTGTTCGGGCGGTGGGACCCAGAGTGACCAGCTGGCTCCTGAAATTCAGCAATGCACAAGATGCTTCCCTGACTGTGGCTGGCGCCTCTTGCAACTCAGGCTGGTTTGCAAGTGACAAGTGCTTCCTGAAAACTGCCATCAGGACCGCAGCTGGTGAGTTTTCTTTCCCGGGGAAAAGGGTCAGTGTTTCTGTATGGAGGCCCGTGGCCGGGAGCGGCCAGCTGGCTCTGGTAATTCCTCAGTGCGGAGGACGTTTCCCAGACCAATGCAGTCGCCACTTCCAATTCAGGCTGGTTTGTCAGGGCCAAGTGGCTCCTGCAATCTGCCATCAAGAACCTGGCGATGGTGACATTTTGGTGCCCTGGGAACAGGTCTGGCTTTGCTGCTCAGGGGCCTGTAGCTGCGAGTGGCCAGCTGCCTCCTGAAATTCTGCAATGTGCAGGATGCGCCCCCAACCCACGCTGACACCACTTGTTATTCGGACTGGTTTAACAGTGCTGAGTGGCTCCCGCAATCTGCCATCAGGAACCGGGGTTGGTGAGTTTTGTTTACCTGGGAAAAATACTTGAATTTGTGTTCGAGGGCCTGTTGCCCAGAGTGGCCGCCTGGTTCCTGAATCTACGCAATGCGCAAGAACCCTCCCAGACCGAAGCTGGCATCAGGGCCAACTCGAGCTGGTTTGACAGGGCCAAGTGGCTCCTGCCATCTGCCATCAGGAACTGGAATTGGTGAGTTTTGTTACCCTGTGGAACAGTTCTTGAGTTTGTGTGCGGGGGACTGTGGCCCGGAGTGGCTTCCTGGCTCTTGAAATTCCACCTTGTGCACAATGCTTCCAAGACCCAAGCTGGCAGCACTTGCAACTCGGTCTGGATCGACAGTGCGAAGAGGCTCCTGCAATCCGCCATCAGGAACCGGGACGTGTGTTTTTTGTATTCCCCGGGAAATGGGCCGGCCTTGCTATTTGGGGGACTGTATGACGGAGTGGCTGTCTGGCTCTTGGAAAGCCCGCATTGTGCCGCAATCCTCTCAGACCCAAGCTGGCGCCACTTGCAACTCAGACTGGTTTGACTGTGCCAAGTGGTTCCTACGATCTGCCATCAGGGACCGGAGTAGGTGAGTTTTGTTTCCCTGGGAAAAGGGCCGGTGTTTCTGTTCGGGCGGTGGGACCCAGAGTGACCAGCTGGCTCCTGAAATTCAGCAATGCACAGGATGCTTCCCTGACTGTGGCTGGCGCCACTTGCAACTCAGGCTGGTTTGCAAGTGACAAGTGCTTCCTGAAAACTGCCATCAGGACCGGAGCTGATGAGTTTTCTTTCCCAGGGAAAAGGGTCAGTGTTTCTGTATGGAGGCCCGTGGCCGGGAGCGGCCAGCTGGCTCTGGAAATTCCGCAATGCGGAGGACGTTTCCCAGACCAAAGCAGTCGCCACTTCCAATTCAGGCTGGTTTGACAGGGCCAAGTGGCTCCTGCAATCTGCCGTCAAGGACCCGGCGATGGTGACATTTTGGTGCCCTGGGAACAGGTCTGGCATTGCTGCTCAGGGGCCTGTCGCCGGGAGTGGCCGGCTGCCTCCTGAAATTCTGCAATGTGCAGGATGCCCTCCCAACCCCAACTGACACCACTTGCAATTCGGACTGGTTTGACAGTGCCGAGTGGCTCCCGCGATCTGCCATCAGGAACCGGGGTTGGTGAGTTTTGTTTCCATCGAAAACAGCTTGAGTTTGTGTTCGGGGGCCTTTTGCCCGGAGTGGCCGCCTGTTTCCTGAATCTACGCAATGCGCATGAACCCTCCCAGACCGAAGCTGGCATCAGGGTCAACTCGAGCTGGTTTGACAGGGCCAAGTGGCTCCTGCCATCTGCCATCAGGAACTGGAATTGGTGAGTTTTGTTGCCCTGTGGAACAGGTCTTGAGTTTCTGTTCGGGGGACTGTGGCCCGGAGTGGCTGCCTGGCTCTTGAAATTCCACCTTGTGCACGATGCTTCCAAGACCCAAGCTGGCAGCACTTGCAACTCGGTCTGGATCGACAGTGCCAAGAGGCTCCTGCAATCCGCCATCAGGAACCAGAACGTGTGTTTTTTGTATTCCCTGGGGAAAGAGCCGGCCTTGCTATTTGGGGGACTGTATGCCGGAGTGGCTGTCTGGCTCTTGGAAAGCCTGCATTGTGCCGCAATCCTCTCGGACACAAGCTGGCGCCACTTGCAACTCAGGCTGGTTTGACTGTGCCAAGTGGTTCCTGCGATCTGCCATCCAGGACCGGAGTCGGTGAGTTTTGTTTCCCTGGGAAAAGGGCCGGTGTTTCTGTTCGGGCGGTGGGACCCAGAGTGACCAGCTGGCTCCTGAAATTCAGCAATGCACAAGATGCTTCCCTGACTGTGGCTGGCGCCTCTTGCAACTCAGGCTGGTTTGCAAGTGACAAGTGCTTCCTGAAAACTGCCATCAGGACCGCAGCTGGTGAGTTTTCTTTCCCGGGGAAAAGGGTCAGTGTTTCTGTATGGAGGCCCGTGGCCGGGAGCGGCCAGCTGGCTCTGGTAATTCCTCAGTGCGGAGGACGTTTCCCAGACCAATGCAGTCGCCACTTCCAATTCAGGCTGGTTTGTCAGGGCCAAGTGGCTCCTGCAATCTGCCATCAAGAACCTGGCGATGGTGACATTTTGGTGCCCTGGGAACAGGTCTGGCTTTGCTGCTCAGGGGCCTGTAGCTGCGAGTGGCCAGCTGCCTCCTGAAATTCTGCAATGTGCAGGATGCGCCCCCAACCCACGCTGACACCACTTGTTATTCGGACTGGTTTAACAGTGCTGAGTGGCTCCCGCAATCTGCCATCAGGAACCGGGGTTGGTGAGTTTTGTTTACCTGGGAAAAATACTTGAATTTGTGTTCGAGGGCCTGTTGCCCAGAGTGGCCGCCTGGTTCCTGAATCTACGCAATGCGCAAGAACCCTCCCAGACCGAAGCTGGCATCAGGGCCAACTCGAGCTGGTTTGACAGGGCCAAGTGGCTCCTGCCATCTGCCATCAGGAACTGGAATTGGTGAGTTTTGTTACCCTGTGGAACAGTTCTTGAGTTTGTGTGCGGGGGACTGTGGCCCGGAGTGGCTTCCTGGCTCTTGAAATTCCACCTTGTGCACAATGCTTCCAAGACCCAAGCTGGCAGCACTTGCAACTCGGTCTGGATCGACAGTGCGAAGAGGCTCCTGCAATCCGCCATCAGGAACCGGGACGTGTGTTTTTTGTATTCCCCGGGAAATGGGCCGGCCTTGCTATTTGGGGGACTGTATGCCGGAGTGGCTGTCTGGCTCTTGGAAAGCCCGCATTGTGCCGCAATCCTCTCAGACCCAAGCTGGCGCCACTTGCAACTCAGACTGGTTTGACTGTGCCAAGTGGTTCCTACGATCTGCCATCAGGGACCGGAGTAGGTGAGTTTTGTTTCCCTGGGAAAAGGGCCGGTGTTTCTGTTCGGGCGGTGGGACCCAGAGTGACCAGCTGGCTCCTGAAATTCAGCAATGCACAGGATGCTTCCCTGACTGTGGCTGGCACCACTTGCAACTCAGGCTGGTTTGCAAGTGACAAGTGCTTCCTGAAAACTGCCATCAGGACCGGAGCTGATGAGTTTTCTTTCCCAGGGAAAAGGGTCAGTGTTTCTGTATGGAGGCCTGTGGCCGGGAGCGGCCAGCTGGCTCTGGAAATTCCGCAATGCGGAGGACGTTTCCCAGACCAAAGCAGTCGCCACTTCCAATTCAGGCTGGTTTGACAGGGCCAAGTGGCTCCTGCAATCTGCCGTCAAGGACCCGGCGATGGTGACATTTTGGTGCCCTGGGAACAGGTCTGGCATTGCTGCTCAGGGGCCTGTCGCCGGGAGTGGCCGGCTGCCTCCTGAAATTCTGCAATGTGCAGGATGCCCTCCCAACCCCAACTGACACCACTTGCAATTCGGACTGGTTTGACAGTGCCGAGTGGCTCCCGCGATCTGCCATCAGGAACCGGGGTTGGTGAGTTTTGTTTCCATGGAAAACAGCTTGAGTTTGTGTTCGGGGGCCTTTTGCCCAGAGCGGCCGCCTGTTTCCTGAATCTACGCAATGCGCATGAACCCTCCCAGACCGAAGCTGGCATCAGGGCCAACTCGAGCTGGTTTGACAGGGCCAAGTGGCTCCTGCCATCTGCCATCAGGAACTGGAATTGGTGAGTTTTGTTGCCCGGTGGAACAGGTCTTGAGTTTGTGTTCGGGGGACTGTGGCCCGGAGTGGCTGCCTGGCTCTTGAAATTCCACCTTGTGCACGATGCTTCCAAGACCCAAGCTGGCAGCACTTGCAACTCGGTCTGGATCGACAGTGCCAAGAGGCTCCTGCAATCCGCCATCAGGAACCAGAACGTGTGTTTTTTGTATTCCCCGGGGAAAGGGCCGGCCTTGCTATTTGGGGGACTGTATGCCGGAGTGGCTGTCTGGCTCTTGGAAAGCCTGCATTGTGCCGCAATCCTCTCGGACCCAAGCTGGCGCCACTTGCAACTCAGGCTGGTTTGACTGTGCCAAGTGGTTCCTGCGATCTGCCATCCAGGACCGGAGTCGGTGAGTTTTGTTTCCCTGGGAAAAGGGCCGGTGTTTCTGTTCGGGCGGTGGGACCCAGAGTGACCAGCTGGCTCCTGAAATTCAGCAATGCACAAGATGCTTCCCTGACTGTGGCTGGCGCCTCTTGCAACTCAGGCTGGTTTGCAAGTGACAAGTGCTTCCTGAAAACTGCCATCAGGACCGCAGCTGGTGAGTTTTCTTTCCCGGGGAAAAGGGTCAGTGTTTCTGTATGGAGGCCCGTGGCCGGGAGCGGCCAGCTGGCTCTGGTAATTCCTCAGTGCGGAGGACGTTTCCCAGACCAATGCAGTCGCCACTTCCAATTCAGGCTGGTTTGTCAGGGCCAAGTGGCTCCTGCAATCTGCCATCAAGAACCTGGCGATGGTGACATTTTGGTGCCCTGGGAACAGGTCTGGCTTTGCTGCTCAGGGGCCTGTAGCTGCGAGTGGCCGGCTGCCTCCTGAAATTCTGCAATGTGCAGGATGCGCCCCCAACCCACGCTGACACCACTTGTTATTCGGACTGGTTTAACAGTGCTGAGTGGCTCCTGCGATCTGCCATCAGGAACCGGGGTTGGTGAGTTTTCTTTCCCTGGGAAAAAAGCTTGAGTTTGTGTTCGGGGCCCTGTTGCCCGGAGTGGTCGCCTGGTTCCTGAATCTACGCAATGCGCAAGAACCCTCCCAGACCGAAGCTGGCATCAGGGCCAACTCGAGCTGGTTTGACAGGGCCAAGTGGCTCCTGCCATCTGCCATCAGGAACTGGAATTGGTGAGTTTTGTTGCCCTGTGGAACAGGTCTTGAGTTTGTGTTCGGGGGACTGTGGTCCAGAGTGGCTGCCTGGCTCTTGAAATTCCACCTTGTGCACGATGCTTCCAAGACCCAAGCTGGCAGCACTTGCAACTCGGTCTGGATCGACAGTGCGAAGAGGCTCCTGCAATCCGCCATCAGGAACCGGGACGTGTGTTTTCTGTATTCCCCGGGAAAAGGGCCGGCCTTGCTATTTGGCGAACTGTATGCCGGAGTGGCTGTCTGGCTCTTGGAAAGCCCGCATTGTGCCGCAATCCTCTCAGACCCAAGCTGGCGCCACTTGCAACTCGGGCTGGTTTGACTGTGCCAAGTGGCTCCTGCTATCTGCCATCAGGAACCGGAGTAGGTGAGTTTTGTTTCCCTGGGAAAAGGGCCGGTGTTTCTGTTCGGGCGGTGGGACCCAGAGTGACCAGCTGGCTCCTGAAATTCAGCAAAGCACAGGATGCTTCCCTGACTGTGGCTGGCGCCACTTGCAACTCAGGCTGGTTTGCAAGTGACAAGTGCTTCCTGAAAACTGCCATCAGGACCGGAGCTGGTGAGTTTTCTTTCCCAGGGAAAAGGGTCAGTGTTTCTGTATGGAGGCCTGTGGCTGGGAGCGGCCAGCTGGCTCTGGAAATTCCGCAATGCGGAGGACGTTTCCCAGACCAAAGCAGTCGCCACTTTGTTTTGCGGAGAAAAGAAGAAACCTCACAACTTCGTAAAAGTTGTAAAGTTCGGTATGCTTTATTACAACACGTGCCGGACGCAGGCTTCTTCAATAGGCAAGCGTACCTCTGAAGACTTCGGGTCTTCTTTTATTTCTTTCTTAAATGCATATGCATACATTTTTACAATAAGTTCATACATATTCATTCTGCGTGACATTTAGCACTAGTTCTTCTTTATCAGAGGAATTCTTAGGTCTGGGGCAGATCGACTTTGCGGTAATTTCTGTTTTCTTTTCTCTGTCTTCTTGCTGTCTCTGGAATGCGGCCTTTCTTTCAGCTTTTGGCCTCACAGACTTCTCACTTCTTCTCGGCACTTCACTTAATTCAGAATGGATCTCTACTTCGTCTCATTCCCCCCTTTCCTAGGAAATAAGTAAATTCTTTTACTTAAGGAAAACTCTGCGACGATAGGTGTCTTTTAACGCTTCACTATGCACGTTTGACAAAGATTTTAGTACAGCTATTCGTTGTAGCATCTTACAGTTCTAAATTAACAATGTAATAGATAGTCTTCAACTTATCTCAACTAATATTAGTAAAACTACAATGGGGTGACACAACTTATTAAAGATTCTATTCGCAGTTGGTGACTACTCAAAGATCACATCTCACTAGTGATGATCTATATTTTGTTTTATTCTTTGTAGAACCTTGGTTATTTCTTTTGTATCGTGTTGGACAGTAATTAAGGTTTTCTTTCTACTTTCTTGGATTTCTTTAAAGATTTCTAATAAGTCTTGGTGCTCAATTAACTGTTTCACTAATGTAAGGTTCATTCTAATAGGGGTAGGTGGTAGTCTGTGATACATTGTGTAATTAGCTTTAATCAGCTGGTGGGATGTCACTGGGGCTAAGTACGAAAAATCACACTCGATAATCTTAACAAAATTACAAATACAGAAGTTAGAATGATTTTTACTAGACAGAATAACATCATTGCTATCAATATTTACTGCAGCACAGGCAGTCTTTAGACACACACACTCTTTTCTAGTATATACGAGCACAGTTCTCTGGTCAGTGACTGGATGAATTTCAAAGTGACAAATACTCTGTTCAGTGTCTAAACACACATCTTGAGCATTAATAGTATTGCTTTCACAAATGAATCTCATCTGTTCTCTAGTAATGCAGGATTCTAAGTTTACTGTTTGCTACTTTCTATTCATCTTTCGTGCCCATACTCTATGTTCTGAGGGATAGAGTATGGTTTTTTCATGGTTTAATCTTAGGGCGATGATGGGATGGATAATATAAACAGTGGCATTACGTATGGTAAGCACAAAGGCAGTTGCCACATTAGAAACAGGATCATAGGTGAAATTCACTATAGTCTACTAGGACTGAAATTTCTTTTTAAAATCAATTGCATTGTCTTACACAACTTTCTGAATTTTAGCTGGAAAATTACTTTTACCCCCTTCCCGTATAATCAGAGCTGCTGTTGCTTGCATCTATAACTGTGCTTGTATACAACTGAAAGCTAAGGACACATTATCTTGAACTGTACTAAGTGCTTCTACTATTAGTTTGTGGTCTTGGTCTCCGGCCGTTTCTCATTTTGACAGGACTTTCGAAATCTGCCACTGGCTAGTTCTTAATGCTAATAGAGATGACTGCAAGGGTTGCTTCAATTTTGTTAGGCTACTTGCTGCAGTGGCTAGTTTATTCATCAGTATTTCTGAATCAATTCTATTTAAAACTCTTAATCTTGTCTCTAATATGCCAGTTAGATCTCTTCTTGTTCTGTTTCTGAGGTATGCCTGTTTTTGTAACTATGCTGTCTAGCCCCCAAATGAAGTTTTTAGGATGGAGGAGCAGGCTGGTTGGATTCTTGAGATGTTAATTTGCATTATCAACTCTACACGTTTGAGAGACTATTTTGGATTGAATAATAGTTGCTGCTCACCCACATTCTTTACTACATAGGGGCTTACTCTATATACTTCAGGTTCAAGTTTGGGTTGAGTCTGAACTATTTGAGTCTTGGTGTGGGCTGTATAGGGTTCTGCTGTGGTAAAAGGTGTAGTATTTATTTTGAATTTAAATGAAAGCCTGATATCATCTTGTGCTCAAAGGCAAGTTATTTCTACAGGCTGTATTAAGGTGAAATTACACTAGCAGTCTGATTCATTTAGGCTATCACAGATTTTCTGGCGTTCATGTACACCAGGAGAGGTTGAGACACTAATCTCATTTGGTTTCTCGTAAGCTGTCTCATTTATTATCTGGCATCTTACTTTAATTTCTTCTCTTCTGATCTCTTGAAGTGTCTACAGCTTCCGTTCTTGCTATTCTTGCTCTCTATATACTCGATCTCTATGAATTACTACAGTGGATAGGTTTAAATCTTTTATTTCAGAAGATTTTCTCATGGATCTAGTATACTGATTAAACGCTTGGGACCAAGGCCATTCAGCATTGCTCTGAATAAAAGTACTTTCAAGTTCTAAAACTTTAGTTATGATTACATACAAAACAATTCTACAAACTAAAATATGAGCTACTCTCGACCGCAATATGCTCATTTTGCCCGAGTAAGTTTTAGTCTCAGTTCATCGTCTCTTGGCGTCACTCTTCAAGAGGTTTCTGGGCTTTCTTCACTCGAGAGTGATGAATTTAGGCGTTCTGCTCCTTGATTTTGATTGCAGTGAAGGTGGTGAGAAGCACTTGGAATGGTCTTTCTTACTGTGGTTCTAAGGTCTTTTCTGTAAGAGACTTAACATATACATAATCTCTAGGTTGTATATTATGTACTGGCTTATCTAATTCTTTGCTCTGAGTTTTAGCTACATGTTTCTCAATTTCTTTGAACTGTTTATTTAAAGCCACTATGTAGGTGGCTAGTGTTACTTCTCTAATATGGGTGGACACTCTCTTTTGTATTCTATATGGTCTTCTATAGAGTATTTCAAAAGGGCTTAACTTTTCTTTAGCTCGAGGTTTCGTTCGAATTCGCAACAGTGCTATTGGAAGAGCCTGGGGCTAAGGTAAATTAGCTTCTTGCTTCAGTCTTATGATTTCCTGTTTAATCAAATGATTCATCTTCTCTACCTGGCCGCTTGATTGGGGGCGGTATGGAGTGTGGAGTTCTCAGTCTATGCCCAGGTGGCTACTAATTTGTTGTACTACTTTGGAAATGAAATGTGATCTTCTATCTGAGGATATTGTGGCTGGAACTCCGAAGCGTGGTATTATTTCTTGTAATAATACTCTGGTTACCTCTCGAGCTTTGACAGTTCTGGTGGGGAACGCTTCTGGCCACTCTGAAAATGTATCTGTCAATATCAGCAAATACTGATACCTCCCTTTCTTTGGGAGTTCTGAAAAGTCAATTTGCTACTGCTGTCCAGGCCCATGGCTTCTCTTAATTTGACTGAGTTTCGGTCTGGGGGTGTTTTTGGGGTTAGTCTGGAGGCAAAGATCACACTGTCGGGTCACCTGAGTAATAGTGGCATATAAATTCTTAGCAACAATTCTTTCAATCAGATAGGTGTATAGGGCATCTATTCTCTAGTGCGTTTTCTGGTGTTCTTCTCTTACTAGTGACTACAATAGATGGGAAGGGATTACTAGCTTCTTTTCAATGGTAGCTCACCCTTCTTGGTTATACGTCTCTTTTTGATCTTCAATTAATTTAAACTAGGTTAGCTCAGGTGTTAGGCAAGTTAATAAAGTGTATGGATTGGCTACTACCGGATACAGATCTTCTGTTATTTTATTGACAGCTTTCAAATCTTGTACTATCCGGTATGACCTATCAGGTTTCTGAACAGGTAAGATGGGGGTATTGAAATCAGATTGGCATTCTTTCAATAATCTTAACCGCAGAAAATTTTCAATTATTGGGCTGATTCCTTCCCTATCCTCTTTCTTTAGGGGGTACTGCTTGATTTTCACTGGTTGCGCCTCCTCTTTGAGTTTGATTATTATGGGAGAGGCATTTTTCGCCCTCCCTGGCACATCAGAGGCCCACACCCCAGGAAATACCTGACTCAGTATTTCTTCATCAATTTCTTCTTTAATGCTAATAGCTGTCAGAGTTAAACTTAATAACTCTATATATTTTTGATCATTTACTTCCAGAGTAATTTCTCTCTTTTTGAATGTAATGGTTGCTTGTAACTGTTCCAATAAATCTCTCTTTAAGAGTGCTCTTGGTGAGTTAGGCATGTACAAGAATTTATGAATACTCTATTGTTTTCTCAATTTATACTTCAAAGGTTTACAAAAATATGCTCTTTCAGACTGGCCAGTTGCCCCCTGCACTACAACATAATCATTTTCTACAGGTACTAAAGCCTTATTTAGAACTGAATATGTAGCTCCCGTGTCAACTAAAAATTCTACTTTTCTCTCTTCTTTTTCTAGCTTCATTGTTATAACCAGTGGATCTGCTGGGTTGGAATCCCCCAGTCCTCTTCAGTTGTCTTGTACGCGTGCAGCCATCTGCTGGTTACTCTTTCTTCGTTTTGGGCATTGGTCTTTCTAGTGACTAATTCTTTTGCAGATTGCACACTGGTTCTTGTCTAGCCGAGGTGGTCTCTGTCTCGGCGGTCTCTGGTTGTATTTCCTCTGCTTTTCCTCCTGTACTACTGCCACTAACTTTTTCATTCTCTGTTTATATCTTTCTTCTCGGTTACTAAATACTCTCCAGGCTTCTTCTAATAAGGCTTCGAGATTCTTCTTATCTGGTCTCCGAATTTTCTGAAGTTTACGTCTGATATCTCTAGCAGACTGCCCCAAAAATGAATTAACTAGTTGATTTATCTCTATCTCAGACTCCGGATCTAATGATGTATGACGACGCATAGCATCTCTCAAACGCTCTAGGAATTCAGATGGAGTCTCAGAAGGCCCCTGCTTAAGGGAATATAAGGCAGACTAGTTTATGGTTTTTGGAATAGTTCTTTCTACTCCTGTTGCTATCTACTCTTGATACTCTGTTAATTTCTTTACCTCTGCCGACACATTAGGATCTCATTCTGGATCTTGGAGGGGGAAATGTTCTTTTACATCTAGCTGTGTGGCCTTACAGTAATCTTCTGCCAAATTCTCTGCTGTCTTTAAGATCAGCTGTTTTTCAGTCTCAGTGAAAGCATCTAGTAGCAGCTGGATGTCAGCCCAGTCTGGATTGTGTTGTTTGATAACATATCGTAAGCGTTTGGCAGTGAGTATCGGGTCAACACGATAATTCTTCGCAATCCTTTCTCATGCTTCTAAATCAAGGGTGGTAAATGGCACTTTGATCATCAGTTTGGTCTCTTCTGGTCCCACTGCCTGTCGCAGAGGGGCCTGTAGCACTACTTGCCTCTTAGTTCTAGATGCAATTGGACTCCCACGCGTAGGGTGGGTTCTAGTAGATGCGCCCTCTCTACTTGAGTCCTCTTCCTTTTTGGGGAAGTTCCCTTCTTCCTCATCTTCGGTTTCAGCCTCAACTTCTTCTGCCTTCCCCCCCCGGGGAGGAGCTGGAGGACCTTTCACTCACTCAAATGAGTCTCGTTCTTGCTCCTCAGAACGATAGACCTTATCCGATCTCATACACCGTTGTCTTATACTGCATGCTGAACAACAGCGTTTGATTTGCCCTCTCTTTGCCTTGTTATCTTTTTCGAGGGCCAAGACCAGTGAGTCTGAGGGTGATTTAATCTCACAGTCTTTTTGCCACTCTTGGTGATTCCTTAAAACAAAAAACATATCAGCATATGAAACTTCATCCCATTTACATTCTCGTCTTAAAAACAACATTAACTGCAGTAAAGTATTATAGTCTAGGGTTCTAGTGGGTGGCCACCTTGCTCTGTCTCCTAACCTGTACAAGGGCTACTAGCGTGTGCAATACTGGATTAAATCTTTTTTATTCTCGGAGCCCCCCCGGCTAGTGATTTCTTTCCAGTGGGCCAAGATGCACCCTAAGGGGCTAGCCCGTGGAACTTCTTTGCTCTGGTTGGTTCTCATTATTTCTTTCTTGCCTTCTCTCGCTTCTACTCAAATCTCTTTTCACAGGACTTCACAGTAGCTTCTCAGTCCTCCTCCCACACACTCCAAGTGGCAGGTACTACCAGATGCGATTTTCCACACAAAAGCTTTAAGATCTTAGACTCTGAATCAGTTCAATGAGAAACTTCTAACTTACACTTGGGGCAAGTGCCCCGTCGCCTGCTGGAACAGCAATACCAGCGTTTCCTACAAACTATGAACTCTAATAATACCCACGCAGCGTGCCAGCCCCTTGATGCACCAAAGGTTACGGAAAATTTCTCACAAAGGCAAGCTATTCCATTTATTACAGGGAGCTCTAAATCTTCTACGGCAAGCTGTTCCCAGTCCAGACTTACGAGAGTGCTACTTGAAGTCTGGTAGAGCCCCTCTAAATGAACTCGTTCGTCTCCCCTATCTATCCAATAATTCACCGGATTCACAAACTCCCAGGGGTCGAGTCTAAACCACTGAGGCAGAGGAACCCCTCGGGTTCGTCTAGCCACGGTGAGAGTCTACACAACCTACACCACAATTTACCACCTGTATTCAACAACCGTTCTCACCCACTTTTCTACAGTTTACTCTGTTTTCTTCTGTTTTCTCTGTCGGGCGCTCCCCGCCCCCACAGCCTGCTCCGGCCGATGTTTACTCAGCTTCTCCAGCGGCGGGTAGGGCTTCCCCCCCCGCGCAGCCTGCTTCGGCCGGCACTTATTCTGCCTCTCCGGCGGCGGGTAGGACTCCCCCCCCCGCACAGTAGAGCACTATGGATCTGCTCTCTTTTATACAACATACACTTTATACACTTGCACGATTACAAACACAGCGCGCTGATCACACAATGCAACATACAGCCACACAGTGTCCGGACACCACTCACACACACAAGCAAAGAAAACATACGCGGGTCTAGCTCCGCCCTATCAGAACAATGGACCCCAATACACGCATACACGGGTTCACCCAGCCCACCCCCAGAGCTGCTAGCGGTTCCGCTCTATCAGAATCGATGAACCCCGTCTCTAATACAGTTTTCAGCTGCCCTATCAGCTGAACTCAGCTGCTCTATCAGCTGATCCCAGACGTCTCTGGGTCTCTGGGTGATTTACTCTCTTGCTCTTCTTCCTCCCCCCCGGGGGCCCCTCAGTACATACCGTATCTTCCTCCGCAGGCCAGCAGGTCTTTGTCTGTCTCAGCAGGAGGCAAGCCGAGACGAGCGGAGCCCCACCAGGAAAAATCCTGGGGCGCGCCTAGGAGTCCGTCGGTCCCCTCCCTGCCCCTGCGGGGACAGAGATGGAGACGAAAAGTATCTCCTTCTCCTGGCTGGCTCGCCAAGAATGTTTTGCGGAGAAAAGAAGAAACCTCACAACTTCGTAAAAGTTGTAAAGTTCGGTATGCTTTATTACAACACGTGCCGGACGCAAGCTTCCCCAATAGGCAAGCGTACCTCTGAAGACCTCGGGTCTTCTTTTATCTTCCTCCTAAATGCATATGCATACATTTTCACAATAAGTTCATACATATTCATTCCGCGTGACATTTAGCACTAGTTCTTCTTTATCAGAGGAATTCTTAGGTCTGGGGCAGATCGACTTTGCGGTAATTTCTGTTTTCTTTTCTCTGTCTCCTTGCTGTCTCTGGAATGCGGCCTTTCCTTCAGCTTTTGGCCCCACAGACTTCTCACCTCTTCTCGGCACTTCACTTAATTCAGAATGGATCTCCACTTCGTCTCAACTTCCAATTCAGGCTGGTTTGACAGGGCCAAGTGGCTCCTGCAATCTGCCATCAAGAACCCGGCGATGGTGACATTTTGGTGCCCTGGGAACAGGTCTGGCATTTCTGCTCAGGGGCCTGTCGCCGGGAGTGGCCGGCTGCCTCCTGAAATTCTGCAATGTGCAGGATGCCCCCCCAACCCACGCTGACACCACTTGTAATTCAGACTGGTTTGACCGTGCCGAGTGGCTCCCGCGATCTGACATCAGGAACCGGGGTTGGTGAGTTTTGTTTCCCTGGGAAAAAAGCTTGAGTTTGTGTTCGGGGCCCTGTTGCCCGGAGTGGTCGCCTGGTTCCTGAATCTACGCAATGCGCAAGAACCCTCCCAGACCGAAGCTGGCATCAGGGCCAACTCGAGCTGGTTTGACAGGGCCAAGTGGCTCCTGCCATCTGCCATCAGGAACTGGAATTGGTGAGTTTTGTTGCCCTGTGGAACAGGTCTTGAGTTTGTGTTCAGGGGACTGTGGCACGGAGTGGCTGCCTGGCTCTTGAAATTCCACCTTGTGCACGATGCTTCCAAGACCCAAGCTGGCAGCACTTGCAACTCGGTCTGCATCGACAGTGCGAAGAGGCTCCTGCAATCCGCCATCAGGAACCGGGACGTGTGTTTTCTGTATTCCCCGGGAAAAGGGCCGGCCTTGCTATTTGGGGGACTGTATGCCGGAGTGGCTGTCTGGCTCTTGGAAAGCCCGCATTGTGCCGCAATCCTCTCAGACCCAAGCTGGCGCCACTTGCAACTCGGGCTGGTTTGACTGTGCCAAGTGGCTCCTGCGATCTGCCATCAGGGACCGGAGTAGGTGAGTTTTGTTTCCCTGGGAAAAGGGCCGGGGTTTCTGTTCGGGCGGTGGGACCCAGAGTGACCAGCTGGCTCCTGAAATTCAGCAAAGCACAGGATGCTTCCCTGACTGTGGCTGGCGCCACTTGCAACTCAGGCTGGTTTGCAAGTGACAAGTGCTTCCTGAAAACTGCCATCAGGACCGGAGCTGGTGAGTTTTCTTTCCCAGGGAAAAGGGTCAGTGTTTCTGTATGGAGGCCTGTGGCCGGGAGCGGCCAGCTGGCTCTGGTAATTCCTCAGTGCGGAGGACGTTTCCCAGACCAAAGCAGTCGCCACTTCCAATTCAGGCTGGTTTGACAGGGCCAAGTGGCTCCTGCAATCTGCCGTCAAGAACCCAGCGATGGTGACATTTTGGTGCCCTGGGAACAGGTCTGGCATTGCTGCTCAGGGGCCTGTCGCCGGGAGTGGCCGGCTGCCTCCTGAAATTCTGCAATGAGCAGGATGCCCCCCCAACCCACGCTGACACCACTTGTAATTCGGAATGGTTTGACCGTGCCGAGTGGCTCCCGCGATCTGCCATCAGGAACCGGGGTTGGTGAGTTTTGTTTCCCTGGGAAAAAAGCTTGAGTTTGTGTTCAGGGGCCTGTTGCCCGGAGTGGTAGCCTGGTTCCTGAATCTACGCAATGCGCAAGAACCCTCCCAAACCGAAGCTGGCATCAGGGCCAACTCGAGCTGGTTTGACAGGGCCAAGTGGCTCCTGCCATCTGCCATCAGGAACTGGAATTGGTGAGTTTTGTTGCCCTGTGGAACAGGTCTTGAGTTTGTGTTCAGGGGACTGTGGCCCAGAGTGGCTGCCTGGCTCTTGAAATTCCACCTTGTGCACGATGCTTCCAAGACCCAAGCTGGCAGCACTTGCAACTCGGTCTGGATCGACAGTGCGAAGAGGCTCCTGCAATCCGCCATCAGGAACCGGGACGTGTGTTTTCTGTATTCCCCGGGGAAAGGGCCGGCCTTGCTATTTGGGGGACTGTATGCCGGAGTGGCTGTCTGGCTCTTGGAAAGCCTGCATTGTGCCGCAATCCTCTCGGACCCAAGCTGGCGCCACTTGCAACTCAAGCTGGTTTGACTGTGCCAAGTGGTTCCTGCGATCTGCCATCAGGGACCGGAGTAGGTGAGTTTTGTTTCCCTGGGAAAAGGGCCGGTGTTTCTGTTCGGGCGGTGGGACCCAGAGTGACCAGCTGGCTCCTGAAATTCAGCAATGCACAAGATGCTTCCCTGACTGTGGCTGGCGCCTCTTGCAACTCAGGCTGGTTTGCAAGTGACAAGTGCTTCCTGAAAACTGCCATCAGGACCGCAGCTGGTGAGTTTTCTTTCCCGGGGAAAAGGGTCAGTGTTTCTGTATGGAGGCCTGTGGCCGGGAGCGGCCAGCTGGCTCTGGTAATTCCTCAGTGCGGAGGACGTTTCCCAGACCAATGCAGTCGCCACTTCCAATTCAGGCTGGTTTGACAGGGCCAAGTGGCTCCTGCAATCTGCCGTCAAGGACCCGGCGATGGTGACATTTTGGTGCCCTGGGAACAGGTCTGGCATTGCTGCTCAGGGGCCTGTCGCCGGGAGTGGCCGGCTGCCTCCTGAAATTCTGCAATGTGCAGGATGCCCTCCCAACCCCAACTGACACCACTTGCAATTCGGACTGGTTTGACAGTGCCGAGTGGCTCCCGCGATCTGCCATCAGGAACCGGGGTTGGTGAGTTTTGTTTCCATGGAAAACAGCTTGAGTTTGTGTTCGGGGGCCTTTTGCCCGGAGTGGCCGCCTGTTTCCTGAATCTACGCAATGCGCATGAACCCTCCCAGACCGAAGCTGGCATCAGGGCCAACTCGAGCTGGTTTGACAGGGCCAAGTGGCTCCTGCCATCTGCCATCAGGAACTGGAATTGGTGAGTTTTGTTGCCCTGTGGAACAGGTCTTGAGTTTGTGTTCGGGGGACTGTGGCCCGGAGTGGCTGCCTGGCTCTTGAAATTCCACCTTGTGCACGATGCTTCCAAGACCCAAGCTGGCAGCACTTGCAACTCGGTCTGGATCGACAGTGCCAAGAGGCTCCTGCAATCCGCCATCAGGAACCAGAACGTGTGTTTTTTGTATTCCCCGGGGAAAGGGCCGGCCTTGCTATTTGGGGGACTGTATGCCGGAGTGGCTGTCTGGCTCTTGGAAAGCCTGCATTGTGCCGCAATCCTCTCGGACCCAAGCTGGCGCCACTTGCAACTCAGGCTGGTTTGACTGTGCCAAGTGGTTCCTGCGATCTGCCATCAGGGACCGGAGTAGGTGAGTTTTGTTTCCCTGGGAAAAGGGCCGGTGTTTCTGTTCGGGCGGTGGGACCCAGAGTGACCAGCTGGCTCCTGAAATTCAGCAATGCACAAGATGCTTCCCTGACTGTGGCTGGCGCCTCTTGCAACTCAGGCTGGTTTGCAAGTGACAAGTGCTTCCTGAAAACTGCCATCAGGACCGCAGCTGGTGAGTTTTCTTTCCCGGGGAAAAGGGTCAGTGTTTCTGTATGGAGGCCTGTGGCCGGGAGCGGCCAGCTGGCTCTGGAAATTCCGCAATGCGGAGGACGTTTCCCAGACCAAAGCAGTCGCCACTTCCAATTCAGGCTGGTTTGACAGGGCCAAGTGGCTCCTGCAATCTGCCGTCAAGGACCCGGCGATGGTGACCTTTTGGTGCCCTGGGAACAGGTCTGGCATTGCTGCTCAGGGGCCTGTCGCCGGGAGTGGCCGGCTGCCTCCTGAAATTCTGCAATGTGCAGGATGCCCTCCCAACCCCAACTGACACCACTTGCAATTCGGACTGGTTTGACAGTGCCGAGTGGCTCCCGCGATCTGCCATCAGGAACCGGGGTTGGTGAGTTTTGTTTCCATGGAAAACAGCTTGAGTTTGTGTTCGGGGGCCTTTTGCCCGGAGTGGCCGCCAGTTTCCTGAATCTACGCAATGCGCATGAACCCTCCCAGACCGAAGCTGGCATCAGGGCCAACTCGAGCTGGTTTGACAGGGCCAAGTGGCTCCTGCCATCTGCCATCAGGAACTGGAATTGGTGAGTTTTGTTGCCCTGTGGAACAGGTCTTGAGTTTGTGTTCGGGGGACTGTGGCCCGGAGTGGCTGCCTGGCTCTTGAAATTCCACCTTGTGCACGATGCTTCCAAGACCCAAGCTGGCAGCACTTGCAACTCGGTCTGGATCGACAGTGCCAAGAGGCTCCTGCAATCCGCCATCAGGAACCAGAACGTGTGTTTTTTGTATTCCCCGGGGAAAGGGCCGGCCTTGCTATTTGGGGGACTGTATGCCGGAGTGGCTGTCTGGCTCTTGGAAAGCCTGCATTGTGCCGCAATCCTCTCGGACCCAAGCTGGCGCCACTTGCAACTCAAGCTGGTTTGACTGTGCCAAGTGGTTCCTGCGATCTGCCATCAGGGACCGGAGTAGGTGAGTTTTGTTTCCCTGGGAAAAGGGCCGGTGTTTCTGTTCGGGCGGTGGGACCCAGAGTGACCAGCTGGCTCCTGAAATTCAGCAATGCACAAGATGCTTCCCTGACTGTGGCTGGCGCCTCTTGCAACTCAGGCTGGTTTGCAAGTGACAAGTGCTTCCTGAAAACTGCCATCAGGACCGCAGCTGGTGAGTTTTCTTTCCCGGGGAAAAGGGTCAGTGTTTCTGTATGGAGGCCCGTGGCCGGGAGCGGCCAGCTGGCTCTGGTAATTCCTCAGTGCGGAGGACGTTTCCCAGACCAATGCAGTCGCCACTTCCAATTCAGGCTGGTTTGTCAGGGCCAAGTGGCTCCTGCAATCTGCCATCAAGAACCTGGCGATGGTGACATTTTGGTGCCCTGGGAAAAGGTCTGGCTTTGCTGCTCAGAGGCCTGTAGCTGCGAGTGGCCGGCTGCCTCCTGAAATTCTGCAATGTGCAGGATGCGCCCCCAACCCACGCTGACACCACTTGTTATTCGGACTGGTTTAACAGTGCTGAGTGGCTCCCGCAATCTGCCATCAGGAACCAGGGTTGGTGAGTTTTGTTTACCTGGGAAAAATACTTGAATTTGTGTTCGAGGGCCTGTTGCCCAGAGTGGCCGCCTGGTTCCTGAATCTACGCAATGCGCAAGAACCCTCCCAAACCGAAGCTGGCATCAGGGCCAACTCGAGCTGGTTTGACAGGGCCAAGCGGCTCCTGCCATCTGCCATCAGGAACTGGAATTGGTGAGTTTTGTTACCCTGTGGAACAGTTCTTGAGTTTGTGTGCGGGGGACTGTGGCCCGGAGTGGCTTCCTGGCTCTTGAAATTCCACCTTGTGCACAATGCTTCCAAGACCCAAGCTGGCAGCACTTGCAACTCGGTCTGGATCGACAGTGCGAAGAGGCTCCTGCAATCCGCCATCAGGAACCGGGACGTGTGTTTTTTGTATTCCCCGGGAAATGGGCCGGCCTTGCTATTTGGGGGACTGTATGCCGGAGTGGCTGTCTGGCTCTTGGAAAGCCCGCATTGTGCCGCAATCCTCTCAGACCCAAGCTGGCGCCACTTGCAACTCAGACTGGTTTGACTGTGCCAAGTGGTTCCTACGATCTGCCATCAGGGACCGGAGTAGGTGAGTTTTGTTTCCCTGGGAAAAGGGCCGGTGTTTCTGTTCGGGCGGTGGGACCCAGAGTGACCAGCTGGCTCCTGAAATTCAGCAATGCACAGGATGCTTCCCTGACTGTGGCTGGCGCCACTTGCAACTCAGGCTGGTTTGCAAGTGACAAGTGCTTCCTGAAAACTGCCATCAGGACCGGAGCTGATGAGTTTTCTTTCCCAGGGAAAAGGGTCAGTGTTTCTGTATGGAGGCCTGTGGCCGGGAGCGGCCAGCTGGCTCTGGAAATTCCGCAATGCGGAGGACGTTTCCCAGACCAAAGCAGTCGCCACTTCCAATTCAGGCTGGTTTGACAGGGCCAAGTGGCTCCTGCAATCTGCCGTCAAGGACCCGGCGATGGTGACATTTTGGTGCCCTGGGAACAGGTCTGGCATTGCTGCTCAGGGGCCTGTCGCCGGGAGTGGCCGGCTGCCTCCTGAAATTCTGCAATGTGCAGGATGCCCTCCCAACCCCAACTGACACCACTTGCAATTCGGACTGGTTTGACAGTGCCGAGTGGCTCCCGCGATCTGCCATCAGGAACCGGGGTTGGTGAGTTTTGTTTCCATGGAAAACAGCTTGAGTTTGTGTTCGGGGGCCTTTTGCCCGGAGTGGCCGCCTGTTTCCTGAATCTACGCAATGCGCATGAACCCTCCCAGACCGAAGCTGGCATCAGGGCCAACTCGAGCTGGTTTGACAGGGCCAAGTGGCTCCTGCCATCTGCCATCAGGAACTGGAATTGGTGAGTTTTGTTGCCCTGTGGAACAGGTCTTGAGTTTGTGTTCGGGGGACTGTGGCCCGGAGTGGCTGCCTGGCTCTTGAAATTCCACCTTGTGCACGATGCTTCCAAGACCCAAGCTGGCAGCACTTGCAACTCGGTCTGGATCGACAGTGCCAAGAGGCTCCTGCAATCCGCCATCAGGAACCAGAACGTGTGTTTTTTGTATTCCCTGGGGAAAGGGCCGGCCTTGCTATTTGGGGGACTGTATGCCGGAGTGGCTGTCTGGCTCTTGGAAAGCCTGCATTGTGCCGCAATCCTCTCGGACACAAGCTGGCGCCACTTGCAACTCAGGCTGGTTTGACTGTGCCAAGTGGTTCCTGCGATCTGCCATCCAGGACCGGAGTCGGTGAGTTTTGTTTCCCTGGGAAAAGGGCCGGTGTTTCTGTTCGGGCGGTGGGACCCAGAGTGACCAGCTGGCTCCTGAAATTCAGCAATGCACAAGATGCTTCCCTGACTGTGGCTGGCGCCTCTTGCAACTCAGGCTGGTTTGCAAGTGACAAGTGCTTCCTGAAAACTGCCATCAGGACCGCAGCTGGTGAGTTTTCTTTCCCGGGGAAAAGGGTCAGTGTTTCTGTATGGAGGCCCGTGGCCGGGAGCGGCCAGCTGGCTCTGGTAATTCCTCAGTGCGGAGGACGTTTCCCAGACCAATGCAGTCGCCACTTCCAATTCAGGCTGGTTTGTCAGGGCCAAGTGGCTCCTGCAATCTGCCATCAAGAACCTGGCGATGGTGACATTTTGGTGCCCTGGGAACAGGTCTGGCTTTGCTGCTCAGGGGCCTGTAGCTGCGAGTGGCCAGCTGCCTCCTGAAATTCTGCAATGTGCAGGATGCGCCCCCAACCCACGCTGACACCACTTGTTATTCGGACTGGTTTAACAGTGCTGAGTGGCTCCCGCAATCTGCCATCAGGAACCGGGGTTGGTGAGTTTTGTTTACCTGGGAAAAATACTTGAATTTGTGTTCGAGGGCCTGTTGCCCAGAGTGGCCGCCTGGTTCCTGAATCTACGCAATGCGCAAGCACCCTCCCAAACCGAAGCTGGCATCAGGGCCAACTCGAGCTGGTTTGACAGGGCCAAGCGGCTCCTGCCATCTGCCATCAGGAACTGGAATTGGTGAGTTTTGTTACCCTGTGGAACAGTTCTTGAGTTTGTGTGCGGGGGACTGTGGCCCGGAGTGGCTTCCTGGCTCTTGAAATTCCACCTTGTGCACAATGCTTCCAAGACCCAAGCTGGCAGCACTTGCAACTCGGTCTGGATCGACAGTGCGAAGAGGCTCCTGCAATCCGCCATCAGGAACCGGGACGTGTGTTTTTTGTATTCCCCGGGAAATGGGCCGGCCTTGCTATTTGGGGGACTGTATGCCGGAGTGGCTGTCTGGCTCTTGGAAAGCCCGCATTGTGCCGCAATCCTCTCAGACCCAAGCTGGCGCCACTTGCAACTCAGACTGGTTTGACTGTGCCAAGTGGTTCCTACGATCTGCCATCAGGGACCGGAGTAGGTGAGTTTTGTTTCCCTGGGAAAAGGGCCGGTGTTTCTGTTCGGGCGGTGGGACCCAGAGTGACCAGCTGGCTCCTGAAATTCAGCAATGCACAGGATGCTTCCCTGACTGTGGCTGGCGCCACTTGCAACTCAGGCTGGTTTGCAAGTGACAAGTGCTTCCTGAAAACTGCCATCAGGACCGGAGCTGATGAGTTTTCTTTCCCAGGGAAAAGGGTCAGTGTTTCTGTATGGAGGCCTGTGGCCGGGAGCGGCCAGCTGGCTCTGGAAATTCCGCAATGCGGAGGACGTTTCCCAGACCAAAGCAGTCGCCACTTCCAATTCAGGCTGGTTTGACAGGGCCAAGTGGCTCCTGCAATCTGCCGTCAAGGACCCGGCGATGGTGACATTTTGGTGCCCTGGGAACAGGTCTGGCATTGCTGCTCAGGGGCCTGTCGCCGGGAGTGGCCGGCTGCCTCCTGAAATTCTGCAATGTGCAGGATGCCCTCCCAACCCCAACTGACACCACTTGCAATTCGGACTGGTTTGACAGTGCCGAGTGGCTCCCGCGATCTGCCATCAGGAACCGGGGTTGGTGAGTTTTGTTTCCATGGAAAACAGCTTGAGTTTGTGTTCGGGGGCCTTTTGCCCGGAGTGGCCGCCTGTTTCCTGAATCTACGCAATGCGCATGAACCCTCCCAGACCGAAGCTGGCATCAGGGCCAACTCGAGCTGGTTTGACAGGGCCAAGTGGCTCCTGCCATCTGCCATCAGGAACTGGAATTGGTGAGTTTTGTTGCCCTGTGGAACAGGTCTTGAGTTTGTGTTCGGGGGACTGTGGCCCGGAGTGGCTGCCTGGCTCTTGAAATTCCACCTTGTGCACGATGCTTCCAAGACCCAAGCTGGCAGCACTTGCAACTCGGTCTGGATCGACAGTGCCAAGAGGCTCCTGCAATCCGCCATCAGGAACCAGAACGTGTGTTTTTTGTATTCCCCGGGGAAAGGGCCGGCCTTGCTATTTGGGGGACTGTATGCCGGAGTGGCTGTCTGGCTCTTGGAAAGCCTGCATTGTGCCGCAATCCTCTCGGACACAAGCTGGCGCCACTTGCAACTCAGGCTGGTTTGACTGTGCCAAGTGGTTCCTACGATCTGCCATCCAGGACCGGAGTCGGTGAGTTTTGTTTCCCTGGGAAAAGGGCCGGTGTTTCTGTTCGGGCGGTGGGACCCAGAGTGACCAGCTGGCTCCTGAAATTCAGCAATGCACAAGATGCTTCCCTGACTGTGGCTGGCGCCTCTTGCAACTCAGGCTGGTTTGCAAGTGACAAGTGCTTCCTGAAAACTGCCATCAGGACCGCAGCTGGTGAGTTTTCTTTCCCGGGGAAAAGGGTCAGTGTTTCTGTATGGAGGCCCGTGGCCGGGAGCGGCCAGCTGGCTCTGGTAATTCCTCAGTGCGGAGGACGTTTCCCAGACCAATGCAGTCGCCACTTCCAATTCAGGCTGGTTTGTCAGGGCCAAGTGGCTCCTGCAATCTGCCATCAAGAACCTGGCGATGGTGACATTTTGGTGCCCTGGGAACAGGTCTGGCTTTGCTGCTCAGGGGCCTGTAGCTGCGAGTGGCCAGCTGCCTCCTGAAATTCTGCAATGTGCAGGATGCGCCCCCAACCCACGCTGACACCACTTGTTATTCGGACTGGTTTAACAGTGCTGAGTGGCTCCCGCAATCTGCCATCAGGAACCAGGGTTGGTGAGTTTTGTTTACCTGGGAAAAATACTTGAATTTGTGTTCGAGGGCCTGTTGCCCAGAGTGGCCGCCTGGTTCCTGAATCTACGCAATGCGCAAGAACCCTCCCAAACCGAAGCTGGCATCAGGGCCAACTCGAGCTGGTTTGACTGTGCCAAGTGGCTCCTGCTATCTGCCATCAGGAACCGGAGTAGGTGAGTTTTGTTTCCCTGGGAAAAGGGCCGGTGTTTCTGTTCGGGCGGTGGGACCCAGAGTGACCAGCTGGCTCCTGAAATTCAGCAAAGCACAGGATGCTTCCCTGACTGTGGCTGGCGCCACTTGCAACTCAGGCTGGTTTGCAAGTGACAAGTGCTTCCTGAAAACTGCCATCAGGACCGGAGCTGGTGAGTTTTCTTTCCCAGGGAAAAGGGTCAGTGTTTCTGTATGGAGGCCTGTGGCTGGGAGCGGCCAGCTGGCTCTGGAAATTCCGCAATGCGGAGGACGTTTCCCAGACCAAAGCAGTCGCCACTTTGTTTTGCGGAGAAAAGAAGAAACCTCACAACTTCGTAAAAGTTGTAAAGTTCGGTATGCTTTATTACAACACGTGCCGGACGCAGGCTTCTTCAATAGGCAAGCGTACCTCTGAAGACTTCGGGTCTTCTTTTATTTCTTTCTTAAATGCATATGCATACATTTTTACAATAAGTTCATACATATTCATTCTGCGTGACATTTAGCACTAGTTCTTCTTTATCAGAGGAATTCTTAGGTCTGGGGCAGATCGACTTTGCGGTAATTTCTGTTTTCTTTTCTCTGTCTTCTTGCTGTCTCTGGAATGCGGCCTTTCTTTCAGCTTTTGGCCTCACAGACTTCTCACTTCTTCTCGGCACTTCACTTAATTCAGAATGGATCTCTACTTCGTCTCATTCCCCCCTTTCCTAGGAAATAAGTAAATTCTTTTACTTAAGGAAAACTCTGCGACGATAGGTGTCTTTTAACGCTTCACTATGCACGTTTGACAAAGATTTTAGTACAGCTATTCGTTGTAGCATCTTACAGTTCTAAATTAACAATGTAATAGATAGTCTTCAACTTATCTCAACTAATATTAGTAAAACTACAATGGGGTGACACAACTTATTAAAGATTCTATTCGCAGTTGGTGACTACTCAAAGATCACATCTCACTAGTGATGATCTATATTTTGTTTTATTCTTTGTAGAACCTTGGTTATTTCTTTTGTATCGTGTTGGACAGTAATTAAGGTTTTCTTTCTACTTTCTTGGATTTCTTTAAAGATTTCTAATAAGTCTTGGTGCTCAATTAACTGTTTCACTAATGTAAGGTTCATTCTAATAGGGGTAGGTGGTAGTCTGTGATACATTGTGTAATTAGCTTTAATCAGCTGGTGGGATGTCACTGGGGCTAAGTACGAAAAATCACACTCGATAATCTTAACAAAATTACAAATACAGAAGTTAGAATGATTTTTACTAGACAGAATAACATCATTGCTATCAATATTTACTGCAGCACAGGCAGTCTTTAGACACACACACTCTTTTCTAGTATATACGAGCACAGTTCTCTGGTCAGTGACTGGATGAATTTCAAAGTGACAAATACTCTGTTCAGTGTCTAAACACACATCTTGAGCATTAATAGTATTGCTTTCACAAATGAATCTCATCTGTTCTCTAGTAATGCAGGATTCTAAGTTTACTGTTTGCTACTTTCTATTCATCTTTCGTGCCCATACTCTATGTTCTGAGGGATAGAGTATGGTTTTTTCATGGTTTAATCTTAGGGCGATGATGGGATGGATAATATAAACAGTGGCATTACGTATGGTAAGCACAAAGGCAGTTGCCACATTAGAAACAGGATCATAGGTGAAATTCACTATAGTCTACTAGGACTGAAATTTCTTTTTAAAATCAATTGCATTGTCTTACACAACTTTCTGAATTTTAGCTGGAAAATTACTTTTACCCCCTTCCCGTATAATCAGAGCTGCTGTTGCTTGCATCTATAACTGTGCTTGTATACAACTGAAAGCTAAGGACACATTATCTTGAACTGTACTAAGTGCTTCTACTATTAGTTTGTGGTCTTGGTCTCCGGCCGTTTCTCATTTTGACAGGACTTTCGAAATCTGCCACTGGCTAGTTCTTAATGCTAATAGAGATGACTGCAAGGGTTGCTTCAATTTTGTTAGGCTACTTGCTGCAGTGGCTAGTTTATTCATCAGTATTTCTGAATCAATTCTATTTAAAACTCTTAATCTTGTCTCTAATATGCCAGTTAGATCTCTTCTTGTTCTGTTTCTGAGGTATGCCTGTTTTTGTAACTATGCTGTCTAGCCCCCAAATGAAGTTTTTAGGATGGAGGAGCAGGCTGGTTGGATTCTTGAGATGTTAATTTGCATTATCAACTCTACACGTTTGAGAGACTATTTTGGATTGAATAATAGTTGCTGCTCACCCACATTCTTTACTACATAGGGGCTTACTCTATATACTTCAGGTTCAAGTTTGGGTTGAGTCTGAACTATTTGAGTCTTGGTGTGGGCTGTATAGGGTTCTGCTGTGGTAAAAGGTGTAGTATTTATTTTGAATTTAAATGAAAGCCTGATATCATCTTGTGCTCAAAGGCAAGTTATTTCTACAGGCTGTATTAAGGTGAAATTACACTAGCAGTCTGATTCATTTAGGCTATCACAGATTTTCTGGCGTTCATGTACACCAGGAGAGGTTGAGACACTAATCTCATTTGGTTTCTCGTAAGCTGTCTCATTTATTATCTGGCATCTTACTTTAATTTCTTCTCTTCTGATCTCTTGAAGTGTCTACAGCTTCCGTTCTTGCTATTCTTGCTCTCTATATACTCGATCTCTATGAATTACTACAGTGGATAGGTTTAAATCTTTTATTTCAGAAGATTTTCTCATGGATCTAGTATACTGATTAAACGCTTGGGACCAAGGCCATTCAGCATTGCTCTGAATAAAAGTACTTTCAAGTTCTAAAACTTTAGTTATGATTACATACAAAACAATTCTACAAACTAAAATATGAGCTACTCTCGACCGCAATATGCTCATTTTGCCCGAGTAAGTTTTAGTCTCAGTTCATCGTCTCTTGGCGTCACTCTTCAAGAGGTTTCTGGGCTTTCTTCACTCGAGAGTGATGAATTTAGGCGTTCTGCTCCTTGATTTTGATTGCAGTGAAGGTGGTGAGAAGCACTTGGAATGGTCTTTCTTACTGTGGTTCTAAGGTCTTTTCTGTAAGAGACTTAACATATACATAATCTCTAGGTTGTATATTATGTACTGGCTTATCTAATTCTTTGCTCTGAGTTTTAGCTACATGTTTCTCAATTTCTTTGAACTGTTTATTTAAAGCCACTATGTAGGTGGCTAGTGTTACTTCTCTAATATGGGTGGACACTCTCTTTTGTATTCTATATGGTCTTCTATAGAGTATTTCAAAAGGGCTTAACTTTTCTTTAGCTCGAGGTTTCGTTCGAATTCGCAACAGTGCTATTGGAAGAGCCTGGGGCTAAGGTAAATTAGCTTCTTGCTTCAGTCTTATGATTTCCTGTTTAATCAAATGATTCATCTTCTCTACCTGGCCGCTTGATTGGGGGCGGTATGGAGTGTGGAGTTCTCAGTCTATGCCCAGGTGGCTACTAATTTGTTGTACTACTTTGGAAATGAAATGTGATCTTCTATCTGAGGATATTGTGGCTGGAACTCCGAAGCGTGGTATTATTTCTTGTAATAATACTCTGGTTACCTCTCGAGCTTTGACAGTTCTGGTGGGGAACGCTTCTGGCCACTCTGAAAATGTATCTGTCAATATCAGCAAATACTGATACCTCCCTTTCTTTGGGAGTTCTGAAAAGTCAATTTGCTACTGCTGTCCAGGCCCATGGCTTCTCTTAATTTGACTGAGTTTCGGTCTGGGGGTGTTTTTGGGGTTAGTCTGGAGGCAAAGATCACACTGTCGGGTCACCTGAGTAATAGTGGCATATAAATTCTTAGCAACAATTCTTTCAATCAGATAGGTGTATAGGGCATCTATTCTCTAGTGCGTTTTCTGGTGTTCTTCTCTTACTAGTGACTACAATAGATGGGAAGGGATTACTAGCTTCTTTTCAATGGTAGCTCACCCTTCTTGGTTATACGTCTCTTTTTGATCTTCAATTAATTTAAACTAGGTTAGCTCAGGTGTTAGGCAAGTTAATAAAGTGTATGGATTGGCTACTACCGGATACAGATCTTCTGTTATTTTATTGACAGCTTTCAAATCTTGTACTATCCGGTATGACCTATCAGGTTTCTGAACAGGTAAGATGGGGGTATTGAAATCAGATTGGCATTCTTTCAATAATCTTAACCGCAGAAAATTTTCAATTATTGGGCTGATTCCTTCCCTATCCTCTTTCTTTAGGGGGTACTGCTTGATTTTCACTGGTTGCGCCTCCTCTTTGAGTTTGATTATTATGGGAGAGGCATTTTTCGCCCTCCCTGGCACATCAGAGGCCCACACCCCAGGAAATACCTGACTCAGTATTTCTTCATCAATTTCTTCTTTAATGCTAATAGCTGTCAGAGTTAAACTTAATAACTCTATATATTTTTGATCATTTACTTCCAGAGTAATTTCTCTCTTTTTGAATGTAATGGTTGCTTGTAACTGTTCCAATAAATCTCTCTTTAAGAGTGCTCTTGGTGAGTTAGGCATGTACAAGAATTTATGAATACTCTATTGTTTTCTCAATTTATACTTCAAAGGTTTACAAAAATATGCTCTTTCAGACTGGCCAGTTGCCCCCTGCACTACAACATAATCATTTTCTACAGGTACTAAAGCCTTATTTAGAACTGAATATGTAGCTCCCGTGTCAACTAAAAATTCTACTTTTCTCTCTTCTTTTTCTAGCTTCATTGTTATAACCAGTGGATCTGCTGGGTTGGAATCCCCCAGTCCTCTTCAGTTGTCTTGTACGCGTGCAGCCATCTGCTGGTTACTCTTTCTTCGTTTTGGGCATTGGTCTTTCTAGTGACTAATTCTTTTGCAGATTGCACACTGGTTCTTGTCTAGCCGAGGTGGTCTCTGTCTCGGCGGTCTCTGGTTGTATTTCCTCTGCTTTTCCTCCTGTACTACTGCCACTAACTTTTTCATTCTCTGTTTATATCTTTCTTCTCGGTTACTAAATACTCTCCAGGCTTCTTCTAATAAGGCTTCGAGATTCTTCTTATCTGGTCTCCGAATTTTCTGAAGTTTACGTCTGATATCTCTAGCAGACTGCCCCAAAAATGAATTAACTAGTTGATTTATCTCTATCTCAGACTCCGGATCTAATGATGTATGACGACGCATAGCATCTCTCAAACGCTCTAGGAATTCAGATGGAGTCTCAGAAGGCCCCTGCTTAAGGGAATATAAGGCAGACTAGTTTATGGTTTTTGGAATAGTTCTTTCTACTCCTGTTGCTATCTACTCTTGATACTCTGTTAATTTCTTTACCTCTGCCGACACATTAGGATCTCATTCTGGATCTTGGAGGGGGAAATGTTCTTTTACATCTAGCTGTGTGGCCTTACAGTAATCTTCTGCCAAATTCTCTGCTGTCTTTAAGATCAGCTGTTTTTCAGTCTCAGTGAAAGCATCTAGTAGCAGCTGGATGTCAGCCCAGTCTGGATTGTGTTGTTTGATAACATATCGTAAGCGTTTGGCAGTGAGTATCGGGTCAACACGATAATTCTTCGCAATCCTTTCTCATGCTTCTAAATCAAGGGTGGTAAATGGCACTTTGATCATCAGTTTGGTCTCTTCTGGTCCCACTGCCTGTCGCAGAGGGGCCTGTAGCACTACTTGCCTCTTAGTTCTAGATGCAATTGGACTCCCACGCGTAGGGTGGGTTCTAGTAGATGCGCCCTCTCTACTTGAGTCCTCTTCCTTTTTGGGGAAGTTCCCTTCTTCCTCATCTTCGGTTTCAGCCTCAACTTCTTCTGCCTTCCCCCCCCGGGGAGGAGCTGGAGGACCTTTCACTCACTCAAATGAGTCTCGTTCTTGCTCCTCAGAACGATAGACCTTATCCGATCTCATACACCGTTGTCTTATACTGCATGCTGAACAACAGCGTTTGATTTGCCCTCTCTTTGCCTTGTTATCTTTTTCGAGGGCCAAGACCAGTGAGTCTGAGGGTGATTTAATCTCACAGTCTTTTTGCCACTCTTGGTGATTCCTTAAAACAAAAAACATATCAGCATATGAAACTTCATCCCATTTACATTCTCGTCTTAAAAACAACATTAACTGCAGTAAAGTATTATAGTCTAGGGTTCTAGTGGGTGGCCACCTTGCTCTGTCTCCTAACCTGTACAAGGGCTACTAGCGTGTGCAATACTGGATTAAATCTTTTTTATTCTCGGAGCCCCCCCGGCTAGTGATTTCTTTCCAGTGGGCCAAGATGCACCCTAAGGGGCTAGCCCGTGGAACTTCTTTGCTCTGGTTGGTTCTCATTATTTCTTTCTTGCCTTCTCTCGCTTCTACTCAAATCTCTTTTCACAGGACTTCACAGTAGCTTCTCAGTCCTCCTCCCACACACTCCAAGTGGCAGGTACTACCAGATGCGATTTTCCACACAAAAGCTTTAAGATCTTAGACTCTGAATCAGTTCAATGAGAAACTTCTAACTTACACTTGGGGCAAGTGCCCCGTCGCCTGCTGGAACAGCAATACCAGCGTTTCCTACAAACTATGAACTCTAATAATACCCACGCAGCGTGCCAGCCCCTTGATGCACCAAAGGTTACGGAAAATTTCTCACAAAGGCAAGCTATTCCATTTATTACAGGGAGCTCTAAATCTTCTACGGCAAGCTGTTCCCAGTCCAGACTTACGAGAGTGCTACTTGAAGTCTGGTAGAGCCCCTCTAAATGAACTCGTTCGTCTCCCCTATCTATCCAATAATTCACCGGATTCACAAACTCCCAGGGGTCGAGTCTAAACCACTGAGGCAGAGGAACCCCTCGGGTTCGTCTAGCCACGGTGAGAGTCTACACAACCTACACCACAATTTACCACCTGTATTCAACAACCGTTCTCACCCACTTTTCTACAGTTTACTCTGTTTTCTTCTGTTTTCTCTGTCGGGCGCTCCCCGCCCCCACAGCCTGCTCCGGCCGATGTTTACTCAGCTTCTCCAGCGGCGGGTAGGGCTTCCCCCCCCGCGCAGCCTGCTTCGGCCGGCACTTATTCTGCCTCTCCGGCGGCGGGTAGGACTCCCCCCCCCGCACAGTAGAGCACTATGGATCTGCTCTCTTTTATACAACATACACTTTATACACTTGCACGATTACAAACACAGCGCGCTGATCACACAATGCAACATACAGCCACACAGTGTCCGGACACCACTCACACACACAAGCAAAGAAAACATACGCGGGTCTAGCTCCGCCCTATCAGAACAATGGACCCCAATACACGCATACACGGGTTCACCCAGCCCACCCCCAGAGCTGCTAGCGGTTCCGCTCTATCAGAATCGATGAACCCCGTCTCTAATACAGTTTTCAGCTGCCCTATCAGCTGAACTCAGCTGCTCTATCAGCTGATCCCAGACGTCTCTGGGTCTCTGGGTGATTTACTCTCTTGCTCTTCTTCCTCCCCCCCGGGGGCCCCTCAGTACATACCGTATCTTCCTCCGCAGGCCAGCAGGTCTTTGTCTGTCTCAGCAGGAGGCAAGCCGAGACGAGCGGAGCCCCACCAGGAAAAATCCTGGGGCGCGCCTAGGAGTCCGTCGGTCCCCTCCCTGCCCCTGCGGGGACAGAGATGGAGACGAAAAGTATCTCCTTCTCCTGGCTGGCTCGCCAAGAATGTTTTGCGGAGAAAAGAAGAAACCTCACAACTTCGTAAAAGTTGTAAAGTTCGGTATGCTTTATTACAACACGTGCCGGACGCAAGCTTCCCCAATAGGCAAGCGTACCTCTGAAGACCTCGGGTCTTCTTTTATCTTCCTCCTAAATGCATATGCATACATTTTCACAATAAGTTCATACATATTCATTCCGCGTGACATTTAGCACTAGTTCTTCTTTATCAGAGGAATTCTTAGGTCTGGGGCAGATCGACTTTGCGGTAATTTCTGTTTTCTTTTCTCTGTCTCCTTGCTGTCTCTGGAATGCGGCCTTTCCTTCAGCTTTTGGCCCCACAGACTTCTCACCTCTTCTCGGCACTTCACTTAATTCAGAATGGATCTCCACTTCGTCTCAACTTCCAATTCAGGCTGGTTTGACAGGGCCAAGTGGCTCCTGCAATCTGCCATCAAGAACCCGGCGATGGTGACATTTTGGTGCCCTGGGAACAGGTCTGGCATTTCTGCTCAGGGGCCTGTCGCCGGGAGTGGCCGGCTGCCTCCTGAAATTCTGCAATGTGCAGGATGCCCCCCCAACCCACGCTGACACCACTTGTAATTCAGACTGGTTTGACCGTGCCGAGTGGCTCCCGCGATCTGACATCAGGAACCGGGGTTGGTGAGTTTTGTTTCCCTGGGAAAAAAGCTTGAGTTTGTGTTCGGGGCCCTGTTGCCCGGAGTGGTCGCCTGGTTCCTGAATCTACGCAATGCGCAAGAACCCTCCCAGACCGAAGCTGGCATCAGGGCCAACTCGAGCTGGTTTGACAGGGCCAAGTGGCTCCTGCCATCTGCCATCAGGAACTGGAATTGGTGAGTTTTGTTGCCCTGTGGAACAGGTCTTGAGTTTGTGTTCAGGGGACTGTGGCACGGAGTGGCTGCCTGGCTCTTGAAATTCCACCTTGTGCACGATGCTTCCAAGACCCAAGCTGGCAGCACTTGCAACTCGGTCTGCATCGACAGTGCGAAGAGGCTCCTGCAATCCGCCATCAGGAACCGGGACGTGTGTTTTCTGTATTCCCCGGGAAAAGGGCCGGCCTTGCTATTTGGGGGACTGTATGCCGGAGTGGCTGTCTGGCTCTTGGAAAGCCCGCATTGTGCCGCAATCCTCTCAGACCCAAGCTGGCGCCACTTGCAACTCGGGCTGGTTTGACTGTGCCAAGTGGCTCCTGCGATCTGCCATCAGGGACCGGAGTAGGTGAGTTTTGTTTCCCTGGGAAAAGGGCCGGGGTTTCTGTTCGGGCGGTGGGACCCAGAGTGACCAGCTGGCTCCTGAAATTCAGCAATGCACAAGATGCTTCCCTGACTGTGGCTGGCGCCTCTTGCAACTCAGGCTGGTTTGCAAGTGACAAGTGCTTCCTGAAAACTGCCATCAGGACCGCAGCTGGTGAGTTTTCTTTCCCGGGGAAAAGGGTCAGTGTTTCTGTATGGAGGCCTGTGGCCGGGAGCGGCCAGCTGGCTCTGGAAATTCCGCAATGCGGAGGACGTTTCCCAGACCAAAGCAGTCGCCACTTCCAATTCAGGCTGGTTTGACAGGGCCAAGTGGCTCCTGCAATCTGCCGTCAAGGACCCGGCGATGGTGACCTTTTGGTGCCCTGGGAACAGGTCTGGCATTGCTGCTCAGGGGCCTGTCGCCGGGAGTGGCCGGCTGCCTCCTGAAATTCTGCAATGTGCAGGATGCCCTCCCAACCCCAACTGACACCACTTGCAATTCGGACTGGTTTGACAGTGCCGAGTGGCTCCCGCGATCTGCCATCAGGAACCGGGGTTGGTGAGTTTTGTTTCCATGGAAAACAGCTTGAGTTTGTGTTCGGGGGCCTTTTGCCCGGAGTGGCCGCCAGTTTCCTGAATCTACGCAATGCGCATGAACCCTCCCAGACCGAAGCTGGCATCAGGGCCAACTCGAGCTGGTTTGACAGGGCCAAGTGGCTCCTGCCATCTGCCATCAGGAACTGGAATTGGTGAGTTTTGTTGCCCTGTGGAACAGGTCTTGAGTTTGTGTTCGGGGGACTGTGGCCCGGAGTGGCTGCCTGGCTCTTGAAATTCCACCTTGTGCACGATGCTTCCAAGACCCAAGCTGGCAGCACTTGCAACTCGGTCTGGATCGACAGTGCCAAGAGGCTCCTGCAATCCGCCATCAGGAACCAGAACGTGTGTTTTTTGTATTCCCCGGGGAAAGGGCCGGCCTTGCTATTTGGGGGACTGTATGCCGGAGTGGCTGTCTGGCTCTTGGAAAGCCTGCATTGTGCCGCAATCCTCTCGGACCCAAGCTGGCGCCACTTGCAACTCAAGCTGGTTTGACTGTGCCAAGTGGTTCCTGCGATCTGCCATCAGGGACCGGAGTAGGTGAGTTTTGTTTCCCTGGGAAAAGGGCCGGTGTTTCTGTTCGGGCGGTGGGACCCAGAGTGACCAGCTGGCTCCTGAAATTCAGCAATGCACAAGATGCTTCCCTGACTGTGGCTGGCGCCTCTTGCAACTCAGGCTGGTTTGCAAGTGACAAGTGCTTCCTGAAAACTGCCATCAGGACCGCAGCTGGTGAGTTTTCTTTCCCGGGGAAAAGGGTCAGTGTTTCTGTATGGAGGCCCGTGGCCGGGAGCGGCCAGCTGGCTCTGGTAATTCCTCAGTGCGGAGGACGTTTCCCAGACCAATGCAGTCGCCACTTCCAATTCAGGCTGGTTTGTCAGGGCCAAGTGGCTCCTGCAATCTGCCATCAAGAACCTGGCGATGGTGACATTTTGGTGCCCTGGGAAAAGGTCTGGCTTTGCTGCTCAGAGGCCTGTAGCTGCGAGTGGCCGGCTGCCTCCTGAAATTCTGCAATGTGCAGGATGCGCCCCCAACCCACGCTGACACCACTTGTTATTCGGACTGGTTTAACAGTGCTGAGTGGCTCCCGCAATCTGCCATCAGGAACCAGGGTTGGTGAGTTTTGTTTACCTGGGAAAAATACTTGAATTTGTGTTCGAGGGCCTGTTGCCCAGAGTGGCCGCCTGGTTCCTGAATCTACGCAATGCGCAAGAACCCTCCCAAACCGAAGCTGGCATCAGGGCCAACTCGAGCTGGTTTGACAGGGCCAAGCGGCTCCTGCCATCTGCCATCAGGAACTGGAATTGGTGAGTTTTGTTACCCTGTGGAACAGTTCTTGAGTTTGTGTGCGGGGGACTGTGGCCCGGAGTGGCTTCCTGGCTCTTGAAATTCCACCTTGTGCACAATGCTTCCAAGACCCAAGCTGGCAGCACTTGCAACTCGGTCTGGATCGACAGTGCGAAGAGGCTCCTGCAATCCGCCATCAGGAACCGGGACGTGTGTTTTTTGTATTCCCCGGGAAATGGGCCGGCCTTGCTATTTGGGGGACTGTATGCCGGAGTGGCTGTCTGGCTCTTGGAAAGCCCGCATTGTGCCGCAATCCTCTCAGACCCAAGCTGGCGCCACTTGCAACTCAGACTGGTTTGACTGTGCCAAGTGGTTCCTACGATCTGCCATCAGGGACCGGAGTAGGTGAGTTTTGTTTCCCTGGGAAAAGGGCCGGTGTTTCTGTTCGGGCGGTGGGACCCAGAGTGACCAGCTGGCTCCTGAAATTCAGCAATGCACAGGATGCTTCCCTGACTGTGGCTGGCGCCACTTGCAACTCAGGCTGGTTTGCAAGTGACAAGTGCTTCCTGAAAACTGCCATCAGGACCGGAGCTGATGAGTTTTCTTTCCCAGGGAAAAGGGTCAGTGTTTCTGTATGGAGGCCTGTGGCCGGGAGCGGCCAGCTGGCTCTGGAAATTCCGCAATGCGGAGGACGTTTCCCAGACCAAAGCAGTCGCCACTTCCAATTCAGGCTGGTTTGACAGGGCCAAGTGGCTCCTGCAATCTGCCGTCAAGGACCCGGCGATGGTGACATTTTGGTGCCCTGGGAACAGGTCTGGCATTGCTGCTCAGGGGCCTGTCGCCGGGAGTGGCCGGCTGCCTCCTGAAATTCTGCAATGTGCAGGATGCCCTCCCAACCCCAACTGACACCACTTGCAATTCGGACTGGTTTGACAGTGCCGAGTGGCTCCCGCGATCTGCCATCAGGAACCGGGGTTGGTGAGTTTTGTTTCCATGGAAAACAGCTTGAGTTTGTGTTCGGGGGCCTTTTGCCCGGAGTGGCCGCCTGTTTCCTGAATCTACGCAATGCGCATGAACCCTCCCAGACCGAAGCTGGCATCAGGGCCAACTCAAGCTGGTTTGACAGGGCCAAGTGGCTCCTGCCATCTGCCATCAGGAACTGGAATTGGTGAGTTTTGTTGCCCTGTGGAACAGGTCTTGAGTTTGTGTTCGGGGGACTGTGGCCCGGAGTGGCTGCCTGGCTCTTGAAATTCCACCTTGTGCACGATGCTTCCAAGACCCAAGCTGGCAGCACTTGCAACTCGGTCTGGATCGACAGTGCCAAGAGGCTCCTGCAATCCGCCATCAGGAACCAGAACGTGTGTTTTTTGTATTCCCTGGGGAAAGGGCCGGCCTTGCTATTTGGGGGACTGTATGCCGGAGTGGCTGTCTGGCTCTTGGAAAGCCTGCATTGTGCCGCAATCCTCTCGGACACAAGCTGGCGCCACTTGCAACTCAGGCTGGTTTGACTGTGCCAAGTGGTTCCTGCGATCTGCCATCCAGGACCGGAGTCGGTGAGTTTTGTTTCCCTGGGAAAAGGGCCGGTGTTTCTGTTCGGGCGGTGGGACCCAGAGTGACCAGCTGGCTCCTGAAATTCAGCAATGCACAAGATGCTTCCCTGACTGTGGCTGGCGCCTCTTGCAACTCAGGCTGGTTTGCAAGTGACAAGTGCTTCCTGAAAACTGCCATCAGGACCGCAGCTGGTGAGTTTTCTTTCCCGGGGAAAAGGGTCAGTGTTTCTGTATGGAGGCCCGTGGCCGGGAGCGGCCAGCTGGCTCTGGTAATTCCTCAGTGCGGAGGACGTTTCCCAGACCAATGCAGTCGCCACTTCCAATTCAGGCTGGTTTGTCAGGGCCAAGTGGCTCCTGCAATCTGCCATCAAGAACCTGGCGATGGTGACATTTTGGTGCCCTGGGAACAGGTCTGGCTTTGCTGCTCAGGGGCCTGTAGCTGCGAGTGGCCAGCTGCCTCCTGAAATTCTGCAATGTGCAGGATGCGCCCCCAACCCACGCTGACACCACTTGTTATTCGGACTGGTTTAACAGTGCTGAGTGGCTCCCGCAATCTGCCATCAGGAACCGGGGTTGGTGAGTTTTGTTTACCTGGGAAAAATACTTGAATTTGTGTTCGAGGGCCTGTTGCCCAGAGTGGCCGCCTGGTTCCTGAATCTACGCAATGCGCAAGCACCCTCCCAAACCGAAGCTGGCATCAGGGCCAACTCGAGCTGGTTTGACAGGGCCAAGCGGCTCCTGCCATCTGCCATCAGGAACTGGAATTGGTGAGTTTTGTTACCCTGTGGAACAGTTCTTGAGTTTGTGTGCGGGGGACTGTGGCCCGGAGTGGCTTCCTGGCTCTTGAAATTCCACCTTGTGCACAATGCTTCCAAGACCCAAGCTGGCAGCACTTGCAACTCGGTCTGGATCGACAGTGCGAAGAGGCTCCTGCAATCCGCCATCAGGAACCGGGACGTGTGTTTTTTGTATTCCCCGGGAAATGGGCCGGCCTTGCTATTTGGGGGACTGTATGCCGGAGTGGCTGTCTGGCTCTTGGAAAGCCCGCATTGTGCCGCAATCCTCTCAGACCCAAGCTGGCGCCACTTGCAACTCAGACTGGTTTGACTGTGCCAAGTGGTTCCTACGATCTGCCATCAGGGACCGGAGTAGGTGAGTTTTGTTTCCCTGGGAAAAGGGCCGGTGTTTCTGTTCGGGCGGTGGGACCCAGAGTGACCAGCTGGCTCCTGAAATTCAGCAATGCACAGGATGCTTCCCTGACTGTGGCTGGCGCCACTTGCAACTCAGGCTGGTTTGCAAGTGACAAGTGCTTCCTGAAAACTGCCATCAGGACCGGAGCTGATGAGTTTTCTTTCCCAGGGAAAAGGGTCAGTGTTTCTGTATGGAGGCCTGTGGCCGGGAGCGGCCAGCTGGCTCTGGAAATTCCGCAATGCGGAGGACGTTTCCCAGACCAAAGCAGTCGCCACTTCCAATTCAGGCTGGTTTGACAGGGCCAAGTGGCTCCTGCAATCTGCCGTCAAGGACCCGGCGATGGTGACATTTTGGTGCCCTGGGAACAGGTCTGGCATTGCTGCTCAGGGGCCTGTCGCCGGGAGTGGCCGGCTGCCTCCTGAAATTCTGCAATGTGCAGGATGCCCTCCCAACCCCAACTGACACCACTTGCAATTCGGACTGGTTTGACAGTGCCGAGTGGCTCCCGCGATCTGCCATCAGGAACCGGGGTTGGTGAGTTTTGTTTCCATGGAAAACAGCTTGAGTTTGTGTTCGGGGGCCTTTTGCCCGGAGTGGCCGCCTGTTTCCTGAATCTACGCAATGCGCATGAACCCTCCCAGACCGAAGCTGGCATCAGGGCCAACTCGAGCTGGTTTGACAGGGCCAAGTGGCTCCTGCCATCTGCCATCAGGAACTGGAATTGGTGAGTTTTGTTGCCCTGTGGAACAGGTCTTGAGTTTGTGTTCGGGGGACTGTGGCCCGGAGTGGCTGCCTGGCTCTTGAAATTCCACCTTGTGCACGATGCTTCCAAGACCCAAGCTGGCAGCACTTGCAACTCGGTCTGGATCGACAGTGCCAAGAGGCTCCTGCAATCCGCCATCAGGAACCAGAACGTGTGTTTTTTGTATTCCCCGGGGAAAGGGCCGGCCTTGCTATTTGGGGGACTGTATGCCGGAGTGGCTGTCTGGCTCTTGGAAAGCCTGCATTGTGCCGCAATCCTCTCGGACACAAGCTGGCGCCACTTGCAACTCAGGCTGGTTTGACTGTGCCAAGTGGTTCCTACGATCTGCCATCCAGGACCGGAGTCGGTGAGTTTTGTTTCCCTGGGAAAAGGGCCGGTGTTTCTGTTCGGGCGGTGGGACCCAGAGTGACCAGCTGGCTCCTGAAATTCAGCAATGCACAAGATGCTTCCCTGACTGTGGCTGGCGCCTCTTGCAACTCAGGCTGGTTTGCAAGTGACAAGTGCTTCCTGAAAACTGCCATCAGGACCGCAGCTGGTGAGTTTTCTTTCCCGGGGAAAAGGGTCAGTGTTTCTGTATGGAGGCCCGTGGCCGGGAGCGGCCAGCTGGCTCTGGTAATTCCTCAGTGCGGAGGACGTTTCCCAGACCAATGCAGTCGCCACTTCCAATTCAGGCTGGTTTGTCAGGGCCAAGTGGCTCCTGCAATCTGCCATCAAGAACCTGGCGATGGTGACATTTTGGTGCCCTGGGAACAGGTCTGGCTTTGCTGCTCAGGGGCCTGTAGCTGCGAGTGGCCGGCTGCCTCCTGAAATTCTGCAATGTGCAGGATGCGCCCCCAACCCACGCTGACACCACTTGTTATTCGGACTGGTTTAACAGTGCTGAGTGGCTCCCGCAATCTGCCATCAGGAACCAGGGTTGGTGAGTTTTGTTTACCTGGGAAAAATACTTGAATTTGTGTTCGAGGGCCTGTTGCCCAGAGTGGCCGCCTGGTTCCTGAATCTACGCAATGCGCAAGCACCCTCCCAAACCGAAGCTGGCATCAGGGCCAACTCGAGCTGGTTTGACAGGGCCAAGCGGCTCCTGCCATCTGCCATCAGGAACTGGAATTGGTGAGTTTTGTTACCCTGTGGAACAGTTCTTGAGTTTGTGTGCGGGGGACTGTGGCCCGGAGTGGCTTCCTGGCTCTTGAAATTCCACCTTGTGCACAATGCTTCCAAGACCCAAGCTGGCAGCACTTGCAACTCGGTCTGGATCGACAGTGCGAAGAGGCTCCTGCAATCCGCCATCAGGAACCGGGACGTGTGTTTTTTGTATTCCCCGGGAAATGGGCCGGCCTTGCTATTTGGGGGACTGTATGCCGGAGTGGCTGTCTGGCTCTTGGAAAGCCCGCATTGTGCCGCAATCCTCTCAGACCCAAGCTGGCGCCACTTGCAACTCAGACTGGTTTGACTGTGCCAAGTGGTTCCTACGATCTGCCATCAGGGACCGGAGTAGGTGAGTTTTGTTTCCCTGGGAAAAGGGCCGGTGTTTCTGTTCGGGCGGTGGGACCCAGAGTGACCAGCTGGCTCCTGAAATTCAGCAATGCACAGGATGCTTCCCTGACTGTGGCTGGCGCCACTTGCAACTCAGGCTGGTTTGCAAGTGACAAGTGCTTCCTGAAAACTGCCATCAGGACCGGAGCTGATGAGTTTTCTTTCCCAGGGAAAAGGGTCAGTGTTTCTGTATGGAGGCCTGTGGCCGGGAGCGGCCAGCTGGCTCTGGAAATTCCGCAATGCGGAGGACGTTTCCCAGACCAAAGCAGTCGCCACTTCCAATTCAGGCTGGTTTGACAGGGCCAAGTGGCTCCTGCAATCTGCCGTCAAGGACCCGGCGATGGTGACATTTTGGTGCCCTGGGAACAGGTCTGGCATTGCTGCTCAGGGGCCTGTCGCCGGGAGTGGCCGGCTGCCTCCTGAAATTCTGCAATGTGCAGGATGCCCTCCCAACCCCAACTGACACCACTTGCAATTCGGACTGGTTTGACAGTGCCGAGTGGCTCCCGCGATCTGCCATCAGGAACCGGGTTGGTGAGTTTTGTTTCCATGGAAAACAGCTTGAGTTTGTGTTCGGGGGCCTTTTGCCCGGAGTGGCCGCCTGTTTCCTGAATCTACGCAATGCGCATGAACCCTCCCAGACCGAAGCTGGCATCAGGGCCAACTCGAGCTGGTTTGACAGGGCCAAGTGGCTCCTGCCATCTGCCATCAGGAACTGGAATTGGTGAGTTTTGTTGCCCTGTGGAACAGGTCTTGAGTTTGTGTTCGGGGGACTGTGGCCCGGAGTGGCTGCCTGGCTCTTGAAATTCCACCTTGTGCACGATGCTTCCAAGACCCAAGCTGGCAGCACTTGCAACTCGGTCTGGATCGACAGTGCCAAGAGGCTCCTGCAATCCGCCATCAGGAACCAGAACGTGTGTTTTTTGTATTCCCTGGGGAAAGGGCCGGCCTTGCTATTTGGGGGACTGTATGCCGGAGTGGCTGTCTGGCTCTTGGAAAGCCTGCATTGTGCCGCAATCCTCTCGGACACAAGCTGGCGCCACTTGCAACTCAGGCTGGTTTGACTGTGCCAAGTGGTTCCTGCGATCTGCCATCCAGGACCGGAGTCGGTGAGTTTTGTTTCCCTGGGAAAAGGGCCGGTGTTTCTGTTCGGGCGGTGGGACCCAGAGTGACCAGCTGGCTCCTGAAATTCAGCAATGCACAAGATGCTTCCCTGACTGTGGCTGGCGCCTCTTGCAACTCAGGCTGGTTTGCAAGTGACAAGTGCTTCCTGAAAACTGCCATCAGGACCGCAGCTGGTGAGTTTTCTTTCCCGGGGAAAAGGGTCAGTGTTTCTGTATGGAGGCCCGTGGCCGGGAGCGGCCAGCTGGCTCTGGTAATTCCTCAGTGCGGAGGACGTTTCCCAGACCAATGCAGTCGCCACTTCCAATTCAGGCTGGTTTGTCAGGGCCAAGTGGCTCCTGCAATCTGCCATCAAGAACCTGGCGATGGTGACATTTTGGTGCCCTGGGAACAGGTCTGGCTTTGCTGCTCAGGGGCCTGTAGCTGCGAGTGGCCAGCTGCCTCCTGAAATTCTGCAATGTGCAGGATGCGCCCCCAACCCACGCTGACACCACTTGTTATTCGGACTGGTTTAACAGTGCTGAGTGGCTCCCGCAATCTGCCATCAGGAACCGGGGTTGGTGAGTTTTGTTTACCTGGGAAAAATACTTGAATTTGTGTTCGAGGGCCTGTTGCCCAGAGTGGCCGCCTGGTTCCTGAATCTACGCAATGCGCAAGAACCCTCCCAAACCGAAGCTGGCATCAGGGCCAACTCGAGCTGGTTTGACAGGGCCAAGCGGCTCCTGCCATCTGCCATCAGGAACTGGAATTGGTGAGTTTTGTTACCCTGTGGAACAGTTCTTGAGTTTGTGTGCGGGGGACTGTGGCCCGGAGTGGCTTCCTGGCTCTTGAAATTCCACCTTGTGCACGATGCTTCCAAGACCCAAGCTGGCAGCACTTGCAACTCGGTCTGGATCGACAGTGCGAAGAGGCTCCTGCAATCCGCCATCAGGAACCGGGACGTGTGTTTTTTGTATTCCCCGGGAAATGGGCCGGCCTTGCTATTTGGGGGACTGTATGCCGGAGTGGCTGTCTGGCTCTTGGAAAGCCCGCATTGTGCCGCAATCCTCTCAGACCCAAGCTGGCGCCACTTGCAACTCAGACTGGTTTGACTGTGCCAAGTGGTTCCTACGATCTGCCATCAGGGACCGGAGTAGGTGAGTTTTGTTTCCCTGGGAAAAGGGCCGGTGTTTCTGTTCGGGCGGTGGGACCCAGAGTGACCAGCTGGCTCCTGAAATTCAGCAATGCACAGGATGCTTCCCTGACTGTGGCTGGCGCCACTTGCAACTCAGGCTGGTTTGCAAGTGACAAGTGCTTCCTGAAAACTGCCATCAGGACCGGAGCTGATGAGTTTTCTTTCCCAGGGAAAAGGGTCAGTGTTTCTGTATGGAGGCCTGTGGCCGGGAGCGGCCAGCTGGCTCTGGAAATTCCGCAATGCGGAGGACGTTTCCCAGACCAAAGCAGTCGCCACTTCCAATTCAGGCTGGTTTGACAGGGCCAAGTGGCTCCTGCAATCTGCCGTCAAGGACCCGGCGATGGTGACATTTTGGTGCCCTGGGAACAGGTCTGGCATTGCTGCTCAGGGGCCTGTCGCCGGGAGTGGCCGGCTGCCTCCTGAAATTCTGCAATGTGCAGGATGCCCTCCCAACCCCAACTGACACCACTTGCAATTCGGACTGGTTTGACAGTGCCGAGTGGCTCCCGCGATCTGCCATCAGGAACCGGGGTTGGTGAGTTTTGTTTCCATGGAAAACAGCTTGAGTTTGTGTTCGGGGGCCTTTTGCCCGGAGTGGCCGCCTGTTTCCTGAATCTACGCAATGCGCATGAACCCTCCCAGACCGAAGCTGGCATCAGGGCCAACTCGAGCTGGTTTGACAGGGCCAAGTGGCTCCTGCCATCTGCCATCAGGAACTGGAATTGGTGAGTTTTGTTGCCCTGTGGAACAGGTCTTGAGTTTGTGTTCGGGGGACTGTGGCCCGGAGTGGCTGCCTGGCTCTTGAAATTCCACCTTGTGCACGATGCTTCCAAGACCCAAGCTGGCAGCACTTGCAACTCGGTCTGGATCGACAGTGCCAAGAGGCTCCTGCAATCCGCCATCAGGAACCAGAACGTGTGTTTTTTGTATTCCCTGGGGAAAGGGCCGGCCTTGCTATTTGGGGGACTGTATGCCGGAGTGGCTGTCTGGCTCTTGGAAAGCCTGCATTGTGCCGCAATCCTCTCGGACACAAGCTGGCGCCACTTGCAACTCAGGCTGGTTTGACTGTGCCAAGTGGTTCCTACGATCTGCCATCCAGGACCGGAGTCGGTGAGTTTTGTTTCCCTGGGAAAAGGGCCGGTGTTTCTGTTCGGGCGGTGGGACCCAGAGTGACCAGCTGGCTCCTGAAATTCAGCAATGCACAAGATGCTTCCCTGACTGTGGCTGGCGCCTCTTGCAACTCAGGCTGGTTTGCAAGTGACAAGTGCTTCCTGAAAACTGCCATCAGGACCGCAGCTGGTGAGTTTTCTTTCCCGGGGAAAAGGGTCAGTGTTTCTGTATGGAGGCCCGTGGCCGGGAGCGGCCAGCTGGCTCTGGTAATTCCTCAGTGCGGAGGACGTTTCCCAGACCAATGCAGTCGCCACTTCCAATTCAGGCTGGTTTGTCAGGGCCAAGTGGCTCCTGCAATCTGCCATCAAGAACCTGGCGATGGTGACATTTTGGTGCCCTGGGAACAGGTCTGGCTTTGCTGCTCAGGGGCCTGTAGCTGCGAGTGGCCAGCTGCCTCCTGAAATTCTGCAATGTGCAGGATGCGCCCCCAACCCACGCTGACACCACTTGTTATTCGGACTGGTTTAACAGTGCTGAGTGGCTCCCGCAATCTGCCATCAGGAACCAGGGTTGGTGAGTTTTGTTTACCTGGGAAAAATACTTGAATTTGTGTTCGAGGGCCTGTTGCCCAGAGTGGCCGCCTGGTTCCTGAATCTACGCAATGCGCAAGAACCCTCCCAAACCGAAGCTGGCATCAGGGCCAACTCGAGCTGGTTTGACAGGGCCAAGCGGCTCCTGCCATCTGCCATCAGGAACTGGAATTGGTGAGTTTTGTTACCCTGTGGAACAGTTCTTGAGTTTGTGTGCGGGGGACTGTGGCCCGGAGTGGCTTCCTGGCTCTTGAAATTCCACCTTGTGCACAATGCTTCCAAGACCCAAGCTGGCAGCACTTGCAACTCGGTCTGGATCGACAGTGCGAAGAGGCTCCTGCAATCCGCCATCAGGAACCGGGACGTGTGTTTTTTGTATTCCCCGGGAAATGGGCCGGCCTTGCTATTTGGGGGACTGTATGACGGAGTGGCTGTCTGGCTCTTGGAAAGCCCGCATTGTGCCGCAATCCTCTCAGACCCAAGCTGGCGCCACTTGCAACTCAGACTGGTTTGACTGTGCCAAGTGGTTCCTACGATCTGCCATCAGGGACCGGAGTAGGTGAGTTTTGTTTCCCTGGGAAAAGGGCCGGTGTTTCTGTTCGGGCGGTGGGACCCAGAGTGACCAGCTGGCTCCTGAAATTCAGCAATGCACAGGATGCTTCCCTGACTGTGGCTGGCGCCACTTGCAACTCAGGCTGGTTTGCAAGTGACAAGTGCTTCCTGAAAACTGCCATCAGGACCGGAGCTGATGAGTTTTCTTTCCCAGGGAAAAGGGTCAGTGTTTCTGTATGGAGGCCTGTGGCCGGGAGCGGCCAGCTGGCTCTGGAAATTCCGCAATGCGGAGGACGTTTCCCAGACCAAAGCAGTCGCCACTTCCAATTCAGGCTGGTTTGACAGGGCCAAGTGGCTCCTGCAATCTGCCGTCAAGGACCCGGCGATGGTGACATTTTGGTGCCCTGGGAACAGGTCTGGCATTGCTGCTCAGGGGCCTGTCGCCGGGAGTGGCCGGCTGCCTCCTGAAATTCTGCAATGTGCAGGATGCCCTCCCAACCCCAACTGACACCACTTGCAATTCGGACTGGTTTGACAGTGCCGAGTGGCTCCCGCGATCTGCCATCAGGAACCGGGGTTGGTGAGTTTTGTTTCCATGGAAAACAGCTTGAGTTTGTGTTCGGGGGCCTTTTGCCCGGAGTGGCCGCCTGTTTCCTGAATCTACGCAATGCGCATGAACCCTCCCAGACCGAAGCTGGCATCAGGGCCAACTCGAGCTGGTTTGACAGGGCCAAGTGGCTCCTGCCATCTGCCATCAGGAACTGGAATTGGTGAGTTTTGTTGCCCTGTGGAACAGGTCTTGAGTTTGTGTTCGGGGGACTGTGGCCCGGAGTGGCTGCCTGGCTCTTGAAATTCCACCTTGTGCACGATGCTTCCAAGACCCAAGCTGGCAGCACTTGCAACTCGGTCTGGATCGACAGTGCCAAGAGGCTCCTGCAATCCGCCATCAGGAACCAGAACGTGTGTTTTTTGTATTCCCTGGGGAAAGGGCCGGCCTTGCTATTTGGGGGACTGTATGCCGGAGTGGCTGTCTGGCTCTTGGAAAGCCTGCATTGTGCCGCAATCCTCTCGGACACAAGCTGGCGCCACTTGCAACTCAGGCTGGTTTGACTGTGCCAAGTGGTTCCTGCGATCTGCCATCCAGGACCGGAGTCGGTGAGTTTTGTTTCCCTGGGAAAAGGGCCGGTGTTTCTGTTCGGGCGGTGGGACCCAGAGTGACCAGCTGGCTCCTGAAATTCAGCAATGCACAAGATGCTTCCCTGACTGTGGCTGGCGCCTCTTGCAACTCAGGCTGGTTTGCAAGTGACAAGTGCTTCCTGAAAACTGCCATCAGGACCGCAGCTGGTGAGTTTTCTTTCCCGGGGAAAAGGGTCAGTGTTTCTGTATGGAGGCCCGTGGCCGGGAGCGGCCAGCTGGCTCTGGTAATTCCTCAGTGCGGAGGACGTTTCCCAGACCAATGCAGTCGCCACTTCCAATTCAGGCTGGTTTGTCAGGGCCAAGTGGCTCCTGCAATCTGCCATCAAGAACCTGGCGATGGTGACATTTTGGTGCCCTGGGAACAGGTCTGGCTTTGCTGCTCAGGGGCCTGTAGCTGCGAGTGGCCAGCTGCCTCCTGAAATTCTGCAATGTGCAGGATGCGCCCCCAACCCACGCTGACACCACTTGTTATTCGGACTGGTTTAACAGTGCTGAGTGGCTCCCGCAATCTGCCATCAGGAACCGGGGTTGGTGAGTTTTGTTTACCTGGGAAAAATACTTGAATTTGTGTTCGAGGGCCTGTTGCCCAGAGTGGCCGCCTGGTTCCTGAATCTACGCAATGCGCAAGAACCCTCCCAGACCGAAGCTGGCATCAGGGCCAACTCGAGCTGGTTTGACAGGGCCAAGCGGCTCCTGCCATCTGCCATCAGGAACTGGAATTGGTGAGTTTTGTTACCCTGTGGAACAGTTCTTGAGTTTGTGTGCGGGGGACTGTGGCCCGGAGTGGCTTCCTGGCTCTTGAAATTCCACCTTGTGCACAATGCTTCCAAGACCCAAGCTGGCAGCACTTGCAACTCGGTCTGGATCGACAGTGCGAAGAGGCTCCTGCAATCCGCCATCAGGAACCGGGACGTGTGTTTTTTGTATTCCCCGGGAAATGGGCCGGCCTTGCTATTTGGGGGACTGTATGCCGGAGTGGCTGTCTGGCTCTTGGAAAGCCCGCATTGTGCCGCAATCCTCTCAGACCCAAGCTGGCGCCACTTGCAACTCAGACTGGTTTGACTGTGCCAAGTGGTTCCTACGATCTGCCATCAGGGACCGGAGTAGGTGAGTTTTGTTTCCCTGGGAAAAGGGCCGGTGTTTCTGTTCGGGCGGTGGGACCCAGAGTGACCAGCTGGCTCCTGAAATTCAGCAATGCACAAGATGCTTCCCTGACTGTGGCTGGCGCCACTTGCAACTCAGGCTGGTTTGCAAGTGACAAGTGCTTCCTGAAAACTGCCATCAGGACCGGAGCTGATGAGTTTTCTTTCCCAGGGAAAAGGGTCAGTGTTTCTGTATGGAGGCCTGTGGCCGGGAGCGGCCAGCTGGCTCTGGAAATTCCGCAATGCGGAGGACGTTTCCCAGACCAAAGCAGTCGCCACTTCCAATTCAGGCTGGTTTGACAGGGCCAAGTGGCTCCTGCAATCTGCCGTCAAGGACCCGGCGATGGTGACATTTTGGTGCCCTGGGAACAGGTCTGGCATTGCTGCTCAGGGGCCTGTCGCCGGGAGTGGCCGGCTGCCTCCTGAAATTCTGCAATGTGCAGGATGCCCTCCCAACCCCAACTGACACCACTTGCAATTCGGACTGGTTTGACAGTGCCGAGTGGCTCCCGCGATCTGCCATCAGGAACCGGGGTTGGTGAGTTTTGTTTCCATGGAAAACAGCTTGAGTTTGTGTTCGGGGGCCTTTTGCCCGGAGTGGCCGCCTGTTTCCTGAATCTACGCAATGCGCATGAACCCTCCCAGACCGAAGCTGGCATCAGGGCCAACTCGAGCTGGTTTGACAGGGCCAAGTGGCTCCTGCCATCTGCCATCAGGAACTGGAATTGGTGAGTTTTGTTGCCCTGTGGAACAGGTCTTGAGTTTGTGTTCGGGGGACTGTGGCCCGGAGTGGCTGCCTGGCTCTTGAAATTCCACCTTGTGCACGATGCTTCCAAGACCCAAGCTGGCAGCACTTGCAACTCGGTCTGGATCGACAGTGCCAAGAGGCTCCTGCAATCCGCCATCAGGAACCAGAACGTGTGTTTTTTGTATTCCCCGGGGAAAGGGCCGGCCTTGCTATTTGGGGGACTGTATGCCGGAGTGGCTGTCTGGCTCTTGGAAAGCCTGCATTGTGCCGCAATCCTCTCGGACACAAGCTGGCGCCACTTGCAACTCAGGCTGGTTTGACTGTGCCAAGTGGTTCCTACGATCTGCCATCCAGGACCGGAGTCGGTGAGTTTTGTTTCCCTGGGAAAAGGGCCGGTGTTTCTGTTCGGGCGGTGGGACCCAGAGTGACCAGCTGGCTCCTGAAATTCAGCAATGCACAAGATGCTTCCCTGACTGTGGCTGGCGCCTCTTGCAACTCAGGCTGGTTTGCAAGTGACAAGTGCTTCCTGAAAACTGCCATCAGGACCGCAGCTGGTGAGTTTTCTTTCCCGGGGAAAAGGGTCAGTGTTTCTGTATGGAGGCCCGTGGCCGGGAGCGGCCAGCTGGCTCTGGTAATTCCTCAGTGCGGAGGACGTTTCCCAGACCAATGCAGTCGCCACTTCCAATTCAGGCTGGTTTGTCAGGGCCAAGTGGCTCCTGCAATCTGCCATCAAGAACCTGGCGATGGTGACATTTTGGTGCCCTGGGAACAGGTCTGGCTTTGCTGCTCAGGGGCCTGTAGCTGCGAGTGGCCAGCTGCCTCCTGAAATTCTGCAATGTGCAGGATGCGCCCGCAACCCACGCTGACACCACTTGTTATTCGGACTGGTTTAACAGTGCTGAGTGGCTCCCGCAATCTGCCATCAGGAACCAGGGTTGGTGAGTTTTGTTTACCTGGGAAAAATACTTGAATTTGTGTTCGAGGGCCTGTTGCCCAGAGTGGCCGCCTGGTTCCTGAATCTACGCAATGCGCAAGAACCCTCCCAAACCGAAGCTGGCATCAGGGCCAACTCGAGCTGGTTTGACAGGGCCAAGCGGCTCCTGCCATCTGCCATCAGGAACTGGAATTGGTGAGTTTTGTTACCCTGTGGAACAGTTCTTGAGTTTGTGTGCGGGGGACTGTGGCCCGGAGTGGCTTCCTGGCTCTTGAAATTCCACCTTGTGCACAATGCTTCCAAGACCCAAGCTGGCAGCACTTGCAACTCGGTCTGGATCGACAGTGCGAAGAGGCTCCTGCAATCCGCCATCAGGAACCGGGACGTGTGTTTTTTGTATTCCCCGGGAAATGGGCCGGCCTTGCTATTTGGGGGACTGTATGCCGGAGTGGCTGTCTGGCTCTTGGAAAGCCCGCATTGTGCCGCAATCCTCTCAGACCCAAGCTGGCGCCACTTGCAACTCAGACTGGTTTGACTGTGCCAAGTGGTTCCTACGATCTGCCATCAGGGACCGGAGTAGGTGAGTTTTGTTTCCCTGGGAAAAGGGCCGGTGTTTCTGTTCGGGCGGTGGGACCCAGAGTGACCAGCTGGCTCCTGAAATTCAGCAATGCACAGGATGCTTCCCTGACTGTGGCTGGCGCCACTTGCAACTCAGGCTGGTTTGCAAGTGACAAGTGCTTCCTGAAAACTGCCATCAGGACCGGAGCTGATGAGTTTTCTTTCCCAGGGAAAAGGGTCAGTGTTTCTGTATGGAGGCCTGTGGCCGGGAGCGGCCAGCTGGCTCTGGAAATTCCGCAATGCGGAGGACGTTTCCCAGACCAAAGCAGTCGCCACTTCCAATTCAGGCTGGTTTGACAGGGCCAAGTGGCTCCTGCAATCTGCCGTCAAGGACCCGGCGATGGTGACATTTTGGTGCCCTGGGAACAGGTCTGGCATTGCTGCTCAGGGGCCTGTCGCCGGGAGTGGCCGGCTGCCTCCTGAAATTCTGCAATGTGCAGGATGCCCTCCCAACCCCAACTGACACCACTTGCAATTCGGACTGGTTTGACAGTGCCGAGTGGCTCCCGCGATCTGCCATCAGGAACCGGGGTTGGTGAGTTTTGTTTCCATGGAAAACAGCTTGAGTTTGTGTTCGGGGGCCTTTTGCCCGGAGTGGCCGCCTGTTTCCTGAATCTACGCAATGCGCATGAACCCTCCCAGACCGAAGCTGGCATCAGGGCCAACTCGAGCTGGTTTGACAGGGCCAAGTGGCTCCTGCCATCTGCCATCAGGAACTGGAATTGGTGAGTTTTGTTGCCCTGTGGAACAGGTCTTGAGTTTGTGTTCGGGGGACTGTGGCCCGGAGTGGCTGCCTGGCTCTTGAAATTCCACCTTGTGCACGATGCTTCCAAGACCCAAGCTGGCAGCACTTGCAACTCGGTCTGGATCGACAGTGCCAAGAGGCTCCTGCAATCCGCCATCAGGAACCAGAACGTGTGTTTTTTGTATTCCCTGGGGAAAGGGCCGGCCTTGCTATTTGGGGGACTGTATGCCGGAGTGGCTGTCTGGCTCTTGGAAAGCCTGCATTGTGCCGCAATCCTCTCGGACACAAGCTGGCGCCACTTGCAACTCAGGCTGGTTTGACTGTGCCAAGTGGTTCCTGCGATCTGCCATCCAGGACCGGAGTCGGTGAGTTTTGTTTCCCTGGGAAAAGGGCCGGTGTTTCTGTTCGGGCGGTGGGACCCAGAGTGACCAGCTGGCTCCTGAAATTCAGCAATGCACAAGATGCTTCCCTGACTGTGGCTGGCGCCTCTTGCAACTCAGGCTGGTTTGCAAGTGACAAGTGCTTCCTGAAAACTGCCATCAGGACCGCAGCTGGTGAGTTTTCTTTCCCGGGGAAAAGGGTCAGTGTTTCTGTATGGAGGCCCGTGGCCGGGAGCGGCCAGCTGGCTCTGGTAATTCCTCAGTGCGGAGGACGTTTCCCAGACCAATGCAGTCGCCACTTCCAATTCAGGCTGGTTTGTCAGGGCCAAGTGGCTCCTGCAATCTGCCATCAAGAACCTGGCGATGGTGACATTTTGGTGCCCTGGGAACAGGTCTGGCTTTGCTGCTCAGGGGCCTGTAGCTGCGAGTGGCCAGCTGCCTCCTGAAATTCTGCAATGTGCAGGATGCGCCCCCAACCCACGCTGACACCACTTGTTATTCGGACTGGTTTAACAGTGCTGAGTGGCTCCCGCAATCTGCCATCAGGAACCGGGGTTGGTGAGTTTTGTTTACCTGGGAAAAATACTTGAATTTGTGTTCGAGGGCCTGTTGCCCAGAGTGGCCGCCTGGTTCCTGAATCTACGCAATGCGCAAGAACCCTCCCAAACCGAAGCTGGCATCAGGGCCAACTCGAGCTGGTTTGACAGGGCCAAGCGGCTCCTGCCATCTGCCATCAGGAACTGGAATTGGTGAGTTTTGTTACCCTGTGGAACAGTTCTTGAGTTTGTGTGCGGGGGACTGTGGCCCGGAGTGGCTTCCTGGCTCTTGAAATTCCACCTTGTGCACAATGCTTCCAAGACCCAAGCTGGCAGCACTTGCAACTCGGTCTGGATCGACAGTGCGAAGAGGCTCCTGCAATCCGCCATCAGGAACCGGGACGTGTGTTTTTTGTATTCCCCGGGAAATGGGCCGGCCTTGCTATTTGGGGGACTGTATGCCGGAGTGGCTGTCTGGCTCTTGGAAAGCCCGCATTGTGCCGCAATCCTCTCAGACCCAAGCTGGCGCCACTTGCAACTCAGACTGGTTTGACTGTGCCAAGTGGTTCCTACGATCTGCCATCAGGGACCGGAGTAGGTGAGTTTTGTTTCCCTGGGAAAAGGGCCGGTGTTTCTGTTCGGGCGGTGGGACCCAGAGTGACCAGCTGGCTCCTGAAATTCAGCAATGCACAGGATGCTTCCCTGACTGTGGCTGGCGCCACTTGCAACTCAGGCTGGTTTGCAAGTGACAAGTGCTTCCTGAAAACTGCCATCAGGACCGGAGCTGATGAGTTTTCTTTCCCAGGGAAAAGGGTCAGTGTTTCTGTATGGAGGCCTGTGGCCGGGAGCGGCCAGCTGGCTCTGGAAATTCCGCAATGCGGAGGACGTTTCCCAGACCAAAGCAGTCGCCACTTCCAATTCAGGCTGGTTTGACAGGGCCAAGTGGCTCCTGCAATCTGCCGTCAAGGACCCGGCGATGGTGACATTTTGGTGCCCTGGGAACAGGTCTGGCATTGCTGCTCAGGGGCCTGTCGCCGGGAGTGGCCGGCTGCCTCCTGAAATTCTGCAATGTGCAGGATGCCCTCCCAACCCCAACTGACACCACTTGCAATTCGGACTGGTTTGACAGTGCCGAGTGGCTCCCGCGATCTGCCATCAGGAACCGGGGTTGGTGAGTTTTGTTTCCATGGAAAACAGCTTGAGTTTGTGTTCGGGGGCCTTTTGCCCGGAGTGGCCGCCTGTTTCATGAATCTACGCAATGCGCATGAACCCTCCCAGACCGAAGCTGGCATCAGGGCCAACTCGAGCTGGTTTGACAGGGCCAAGTGGCTCCTGCCATCTGCCATCAGGAACTGGAATTGGTGAGTTTTGTTGCCCTGTGGAACAGGTCTTGAGTTTGTGTTCGGGGGACTGTGGCCCGGAGTGGCTGCCTGGCTCTTGAAATTCCACCTTGTGCACGATGCTTCCAAGACCCAAGCTGGCAGCACTTGCAACTCGGTCTGGATCGACAGTGCCAAGAGGCTCCTGCAATCCGCCATCAGGAACCAGAACGTGTGTTTTTTGTATTCCCCGGGGAAAGGGCCGGCCTTGCTATTTGGGGGACTGTATGCCGGAGTGGCTGTCTGGCTCTTGGAAAGCCTGCATTGTGCCGCAATCCTCTCGGACCCAAGCTGGCGCCACTTGCAACTCAAGCTGGTTTGACTGTGCCAAGTGGTTCCTGCGATCTGCCATCAGGGACCGGAGTAGGTGAGTTTTGTTTCCCTGGGAAAAGGGCCGGTGTTTCTGTTCGGGCGGTGGGACCCAGAGTGACCAGCTGGCTCCTGAAATTCAGCAATGCACAAGATGCTTCCCTGACTGTGGCTGGCGCCTCTTGCAACTCAGGCTGGTTTGCAAGTGACAAGTGCTTCCTGAAAACTGCCATCAGGACCGCAGCTGGTGAGTTTTCTTTCCCGGGGAAAAGGGTCAGTGTTTCTGTATGGAGGCCCGTGGCCGGGAGCGGCCAGCTGGCTCTGGTAATTCCTCAGTGCGGAGGACGTTTCCCAGACCAATGCAGTCGCCACTTCCAATTCAGGCTGGTTTGTCAGGGCCAAGTGGCTCCTGCAATCTGCCATCAAGAACCTGGCGATGGTGACATTTTGGTGCCCTGGGAAAAGGTCTGGCTTTGCTGCTCAGAGGCCTGTAGCTGCGAGTGGCCGGCTGCCTCCTGAAATTCTGCAATGTGCAGGATGCGCCCCCAACCCACGCTGACACCACTTGTTATTCGGACTGGTTTAACAGTGCTGAGTGGCTCCCGCAATCTGCCATCAGGAACCAGGGTTGGTGAGTTTTGTTTACCTGGGAAAAATACTTGAATTTGTGTTCGAGGGCCTGTTGCCCAGAGTGGCCGCCTGGTTCCTGAATCTACGCAATGCGCAAGAACCCTCCCAAACCGAAGCTGGCATCAGGGCCAACTCGAGCTGGTTTGACAGGGCCAAGCGGCTCCTGCCATCTGCCATCAGGAACTGGAATTGGTGAGTTTTGTTACCCTGTGGAACAGTTCTTGAGTTTGTGTGCGGGGGACTGTGGCCCGGAGTGGCTTCCTGGCTCTTGAAATTCCACCTTGTGCACAATGCTTCCAAGACCCAAGCTGGCAGCACTTGCAACTCGGTCTGGATCGACAGTGCGAAGAGGCTCCTGCAATCCGCCATCAGGAACCGGGACGTGTGTTTTTTGTATTCCCCGGGAAATGGGCCGGCCTTGCTATTTGGGGGACTGTATGACGGAGTGGCTGTCTGGCTCTTGGAAAGCCCGCATTGTGCCGCAATCCTCTCAGACCCAAGCTGGCGCCACTTGCAACTCAGACTGGTTTGACTGTGCCAAGTGGTTCCTACGATCTGCCATCAGGGACCGGAGTAGGTGAGTTTTGTTTCCCTGGGAAAAGGGCCGGTGTTTCTGTTCGGGCGGTGGGACCCAGAGTGACCAGCTGGCTCCTGAAATTCAGCAATGCACAGGATGCTTCCCTGACTGTGGCTGGCGCCACTTGCAACTCAGGCTGGTTTGCAAGTGACAAGTGCTTCCTGAAAACTGCCATCAGGACCGGAGCTGATGAGTTTTCTTTCCCAGGGAAAAGGGTCAGTGTTTCTGTATGGAGGCCTGTGGCCGGGAGCGGCCAGCTGGCTCTGGAAATTCCGCAATGCGGAGGACGTTTCCCAGACCAAAGCAGTCGCCACTTCCAATTCAGGCTGGTTTGACAGGGCCAAGTGGCTCCTGCAATCTGCCGTCAAGGACCCGGCGATGGTGACATTTTGGTGCCCTGGGAACAGGTCTGGCATTGCTGCTCAGGGGCCTGTCGCCGGGAGTGGCCGGCTGCCTCCTGAAATTCTGCAATGTGCAGGATGCCCTCCCAACCCCAACTGACACCACTTGCAATTCGGACTGGTTTGACAGTGCCGAGTGGCTCCCGCGATCTGCCATCAGGAACCGGGGTTGGTGAGTTTTGTTTCCATGGAAAACAGCTTGAGTTTGTGTTCGGGGGCCTTTTGCCCGGAGTGGCCGCCTGTTTCCTGAATCTACGCAATGCGCATGAACCCTCCCAGACCGAAGCTGGCATCAGGGCCAACTCGAGCTGGTTTGACAGGGCCAAGTGGCTCCTGCCATCTGCCATCAGGAACTGGAATTGGTGAGTTTTGTTGCCCTGTGGAACAGGTCTTGAGTTTGTGTTCGGGGGACTGTGGCCCGGAGTGGCTGCCTGGCTCTTGAAATTCCACCTTGTGCACGATGCTTCCAAGACCCAAGCTGGCAGCACTTGCAACTCGGTCTGGATCGACAGTGCCAAGAGGCTCCTGCAATCCGCCATCAGGAACCAGAACGTGTGTTTTTTGTATTCCCCGGGGAAAGGGCCGGCCTTGCTATTTGGGGGACTGTATGCCGGAGTGGCTGTCTGGCTCTTGGAAAGCCTGCATTGTGCCGCAATCCTCTCGGACCCAAGCTGGCGCCACTTGCAACTCAAGCTGGTTTGACTGTGCCAAGTGGTTCCTACGATCTGCCATCAGGGACCGGAGTAGGTGAGTTTTGTTTCCCTGGGAAAAGGGCCGGTGTTTCTGTTCGGGCGGTGGGACCCAGAGTGACCAGCTGGCTCCTGAAATTCAGCAATGCACAGGATGCTTCCCTGACTGTGGCTGGCGCCACTTGCAACTCAGGCTGGTTTGCAAGTGACAAGTGCTTCCTGAAAACTGCCATCAGGACCGGAGCTGATGAGTTTTCTTTCCCAGGGAAAAGGGTCAGTGTTTCTGTATGGAGGCCCGTGGCCGGGAGCGGCCAGCTGGCTCTGGAAATTCCGCAATGCGGAGGACGTTTCCCAGACCAAAGCAGTCGCCACTTCCAATTCAGGCTGGTTTGACAGGGCCAAGTGGCTCCTGCAATCTGCCGTCAAGGACCCGGCGATGGTGACATTTTGGTGCCCTGGGAACAGGTCTGGCATTGCTGCTCAGGGGCCTGTCGCCGGGAGTGGCCGGCTGCCTCCTGAAATTCTGCAATGTGCAGGATGCCCTCCCAACCCCAACTGACACCACTTGCAATTCGGACTGGTTTGACAGTGCCGAGTGGCTCCCGCGATCTGCCATCAGGAACCGGGGTTGGTGAGTTTTGTTTCCATGGAAAACAGCTTGAGTTTGTGTTCGGGGGCCTTTTGCCCGGAGTGGCCGCCTGTTTCCTGAATCTACGCAATGCGCATGAACCCTCCCAGACCGAAGCTGGCATCAGGGCCAACTCGAGCCGGTTTGACAGGGCCAAGTGGCTCCTGCCATCTGCCATCAGGAACTGGAATTGGTGAGTTTTGTTGCCCTGTGGAACAGGTCTTGAGTTTGTGTTCGGGGGACTGTGGCCCGGAGTGGCTGCCTGGCTCTTGAAATTCCACCTTGTGCACGATGCTTCCAAGACCCAAGCTGGCAGCACTTGCAACTCGGTCTGGATCGACAGTGCCAAGAGGCTCCTGCAATCCGCCATCAGGAACCAGAACGTGTGTTTTTTGTATTCCCTGGGGAAAGGGCCGGCCTTGCTATTTGGGGGACTGTATGCCGGAGTGGCTGTCTGGCTCTTGGAAAGCCCGCATTGTGCCGCAATCCTCTCGGACACAAGCTGGCGCCACTTGCAACTCAGGCTGGTTTGACTGTGCCAAGTGGTTCCTGCGATCTGCCATCCAGGACCGGAGTCGGTGAGTTTTGTTTCCCTGGGAAAAGGGCCGGTGTTTCTGTTCGGGCGGTGGGACCCAGAGTGACCAGCTGGCTCCTGAAATTCAGCAATGCACAAGATGCTTCCCTGACTGTGGCTGGCGCCTCTTGCAACTCAGGCTGGTTTGCAAGTGACAAGTGCTTCCTGAAAACTGCCATCAGGACCGCAGCTGGTGAGTTTTCTTTCCCGGGGAAAAGGGTCAGTGTTTCTGTATGGAGGCCCGTGGCCGGGAGCGGCCAGCTGGCTCTGGTAATTCCTCAGTGCGGAGGACGTTTCCCAGACCAATGCAGTCGCCACTTCCAATTCAGGCTGGTTTGTCAGGGCCAAGTGGCTCCTGCAATCTGCCATCAAGAACCTGGCGATGGTGACATTTTGGTGCCCTGGGAACAGGTCTGGCTTTGCTGCTCAGGGGCCTGTAGCTGCGAGTGGCCAGCTGCCTCCTGAAATTCTGCAATGTGCAGGATGCGCCCCCAACCCACGCTGACACCACTTGTTATTCGGACTGGTTTAACAGTGCTGAGTGGCTCCCGCAATCTGCCATCAGGAACCGGGGTTGGTGAGTTTTGTTTACCTGGGAAAAATACTTGAATTTGTGTTCGAGGGCCTGTTGCCCAGAGTGGCCGCCTGGTTCCTGAATCTACGCAATGCGCAAGAACCCTCCCAGACCGAAGCTGGCATCAGGGCCAACTCGAGCTGGTTTGACAGGGCCAAGTGGCTCCTGCCATCTGCCATCAGGAACTGGAATTGGTGAGTTTTGTTACCCTGTGGAACAGTTCTTGAGTTTGTGTGCGGGGGACTGTGGCCCGGAGTGGCTTCCTGGCTCTTGAAATTCCACCTTGTGCACAATGCTTCCAAGACCCAAGCTGGCAGCACTTGCAACTCGGTCTGGATCGACAGTGCGAAGAGGCTCCTGCAATCCGCCATCAGGAACCGGGACGTGTGTTTTTTGTATTCCCCGGGAAATGGGCCGGCCTTGCTATTTGGGGGACTGTATGACGGAGTGGCTGTCTGGCTCTTGGAAAGCCCGCATTGTGCCGCAATCCTCTCAGACCCAAGCTGGCGCCACTTGCAACTCAGACTGGTTTGACTGTGCCAAGTGGTTCCTACGATCTGCCATCAGGGACCGGAGTAGGTGAGTTTTGTTTCCCTGGGAAAAGGGCCGGTGTTTCTGTTCGGGCGGTGGGACCCAGAGTGACCAGCTGGCTCCTGAAATTCAGCAATGCACAGGATGCTTCCCTGACTGTGGCTGGCGCCACTTGCAACTCAGGCTGGTTTGCAAGTGACAAGTGCTTCCTGAAAACTGCCATCAGGACCGGAGCTGATGAGTTTTCTTTCCCAGGGAAAAGGGTCAGTGTTTCTGTATGGAGGCCCGTGGCCGGGAGCGGCCAGCTGGCTCTGGAAATTCCGCAATGCGGAGGACGTTTCCCAGACCAAAGCAGTCGCCACTTCCAATTCAGGCTGGTTTGACAGGGCCAAGTGGCTCCTGCAATCTGCCGTCAAGGACCCGGCGATGGTGACATTTTGGTGCCCTGGGAACAGGTCTGGCATTGCTGCTCAGGGGCCTGTCGCCGGGAGTGGCCGGCTGCCTCCTGAAATTCTGCAATGTGCAGGATGCCCTCCCAACCCCAACTGACACCACTTGCAATTCGGACTGGTTTGACAGTGCCGAGTGGCTCCCGCGATCTGCCATCAGGAACCGGGGTTGGTGAGTTTTGTTTCCATCGAAAACAGCTTGAGTTTGTGTTCGGGGGCCTTTTGCCCGGAGTGGCCGCCTGTTTCCTGAATCTACGCAATGCGCATGAACCCTCCCAGACCGAAGCTGGCATCAGGGTCAACTCGAGCTGGTTTGACAGGGCCAAGTGGCTCCTGCCATCTGCCATCAGGAACTGGAATTGGTGAGTTTTGTTGCCCTGTGGAACAGGTCTTGAGTTTCTGTTCGGGGGACTGTGGCCCGGAGTGGCTGCCTGGCTCTTGAAATTCCACCTTGTGCACGATGCTTCCAAGACCCAAGCTGGCAGCACTTGCAACTCGGTCTGGATCGACAGTGCCAAGAGGCTCCTGCAATCCGCCATCAGGAACCAGAACGTGTGTTTTTTGTATTCCCTGGGGAAAGAGCCGGCCTTGCTATTTGGGGGACTGTATGCCGGAGTGGCTGTCTGGCTCTTGGAAAGCCTGCATTGTGCCGCAATCCTCTCGGACACAAGCTGGCGCCACTTGCAACTCAGGCTGGTTTGACTGTGCCAAGTGGTTCCTGCGATCTGCCATCCAGGACCGGAGTCGGTGAGTTTTGTTTCCCTGGGAAAAGGGCCGGTGTTTCTGTTCGGGCGGTGGGACCCAGAGTGACCAGCTGGCTCCTGAAATTCAGCAATGCACAAGATGCTTCCCTGACTGTGGCTGGCGCCTCTTGCAACTCAGGCTGGTTTGCAAGTGACAAGTGCTTCCTGAAAACTGCCATCAGGACCGCAGCTGGTGAGTTTTCTTTCCCGGGGAAAAGGGTCAGTGTTTCTGTATGGAGGCCCGTGGCCGGGAGCGGCCAGCTGGCTCTGGTAATTCCTCAGTGCGGAGGACGTTTCCCAGACCAATGCAGTCGCCACTTCCAATTCAGGCTGGTTTGTCAGGGCCAAGTGGCTCCTGCAATCTGCCATCAAGAACCTGGCGATGGTGACATTTTGGTGCCCTGGGAACAGGTCTGGCTTTGCTGCTCAGGGGCCTGTAGCTGCGAGTGGCCGGCTGCCTCCTGAAATTCTGCAATGTGCAGGATGCGCCCCCAACCCACGCTGACACCACTTGTTATTCGGACTGGTTTAACAGTGCTGAGTGGCTCCCGCAATCTGCCATCAGGAACCGGGGTTGGTGAGTTTTGTTTACCTGGGAAAAATACTTGAATTTGTGTTCGAGGGCCTGTTGCCCAGAGTGGCCGCCTGGTTCCTGAATCTACGCAATGCGCAAGAACCCTCCCAGACCGAAGCTGGCATCAGGGCCAACTCGAGCTGGTTTGACAGGGCCAAGTGGCTCCTGCCATCTGCCATCAGGAACTGGAATTGGTGAGTTTTGTTACCCTGTGGAACAGTTCTTGAGTTTGTGTGCGGGGGACTGTGGCCCGGAGTGGCTTCCTGGCTCTTGAAATTCCACCTTGTGCACAATGCTTCCAAGACCCAAGCTGGCAGCACTTGCAACTCGGTCTGGATCGACAGTGCGAAGAGGCTCCTGCAATCCGCCATCAGGAACCGGGACGTGTGTTTTTTGTATTCCCCGGGAAATGGGCCGGCCTTGCTATTTGGGGGACTGTATGCCGGAGTGGCTGTCTGGCTCTTGGAAAGCCCGCATTGTGCCGCAATCCTCTCAGACCCAAGCTGGCGCCACTTGCAACTCAGACTGGTTTGACTGTGCCAAGTGGTTCCTACGATCTGCCATCAGGGACCGGAGTAGGTGAGTTTTGTTTCCCTGGGAAAAGGGCCGGTGTTTCTGTTCGGGCGGTGGGACCCAGAGTGACCAGCTGGCTCCTGAAATTCAGCAATGCACAGGATGCTTCCCTGACTGTGGCTGGCACCACTTGCAACTCAGGCTGGTTTGCAAGTGACAAGTGCTTCCTGAAAACTGCCATCAGGACCGGAGCTGATGAGTTTTCTTTCCCAGGGAAAAGGGTCAGTGTTTCTGTATGGAGGCCTGTGGCCGGGAGCGGCCAGCTGGCTCTGGAAATTCCGCAATGCGGAGGACGTTTCCCAGACCAAAGCAGTCGCCACTTCCAATTCAGGCTGGTTTGACAGGGCCAAGTGGCTCCTGCAATCTGCCGTCAAGGACCCGGCGATGGTGACATTTTGGTGCCCTGGGAACAGGTCTGGCATTGCTGCTCAGGGGCCTGTCGCCGGGAGTGGCCGGCTGCCTCCTGAAATTCTGCAATGTGCAGGATGCCCTCCCAACCCCAACTGACACCACTTGCAATTCGGACTGGTTTGACAGTGCCGAGTGGCTCCCGCGATCTGCCATCAGGAACCGGGGTTGGTGAGTTTTGTTTCCATGGAAAACAGCTTGAGTTTGTGTTCGGGGGCCTTTTGCCCAGAGCGGACGCCTGTTTCCTGAATCTACGCAATGCGCATGAACCCTCCCAGACCGAAGCTGGCATCAGGGCCAACTCGAGCTGGTTTGACAGGGCCAAGTGGCTCCTGCCATCTGCCATCAGGAACTGGAATTGGTGAGTTTTGTTGCCCGGTGGAACAGGTCTTGAGTTTGTGTTCGGGGGACTGTGGCCCGGAGTGGCTGCCTGGCTCTTGAAATTCCACCTTGTGCACGATGCTTCCAAGACCCAAGCTGGCAGCACTTGCAACTCGGTCTGGATCGACAGTGCCAAGAGGCTCCTGCAATCCGCCATCAGGAACCAGAACGTGTGTTTTTTGTATTCCCCGGGGAAAGGGCCGGCCTTGCTATTTGGGGGACTGTATGCCGGAGTGGCTGTCTGGCTCTTGGAAAGCCTGCATTGTGCCGCAATCCTCTCGGACCCAAGCTGGCGCCACTTGCAACTCAGGCTGGTTTGACTGTGCCAAGTGGTTCCTGCGATCTGCCATCCAGGACCGGAGTCGGTGAGTTTTGTTTCCCTGGGAAAAGGGCCGGTGTTTCTGTTCGGGCGGTGGGACCCAGAGTGACCAGCTGGCTCCTGAAATTCAGCAATGCACAAGATGCTTCCCTGACTGTGGCTGGCGCCTCTTGCAACTCAGGCTGGTTTGCAAGTGACAAGTGCTTCCTGAAAACTGCCATCAGGACCGCAGCTGGTGAGTTTTCTTTCCCGGGGAAAAGGGTCAGTGTTTCTGTATGGAGGCCCGTGGCCGGGAGCGGCCAGCTGGCTCTGGTAATTCCTCAGTGCGGAGGACGTTTCCCAGACCAATGCAGTCGCCACTTCCAATTCAGGCTGGTTTGTCAGGGCCAAGTGGCTCCTGCAATCTGCCATCAAGAACCTGGCGATGGTGACATTTTGGTGCCCTGGGAACAGGTCTGGCTTTGCTGCTCAGGGGCCTGTAGCTGCGAGTGGCCGGCTGCCTCCTGAAATTCTGCAATGTGCAGGATGCGCCCCCAACCCACGCTGACACCACTTGTTATTCGGACTGGTTTAACAGTGCTGAGTGGCTCCTGCGATCTGCCATCAGGAACCGGGGTTGGTGAGTTTTCTTTCCCTGGGAAAAAAGCTTGAGTTTGTGTTCGGGGCCCTGTTGCCCGGAGTGGTCGCCTGGTTCCTGAATCTACGCAATGCGCAAGAACCCTCCCAGACCGAAGCTGGCATCAGGGCCAACTCGAGCTGGTTTGACAGGGCCAAGTGGCTCCTGCCATCTGCCATCAGGAACTGGAATTGGTGAGTTTTGTTGCCCTGTGGAACAGGTCTTGAGTTTGTGTTCGGGGGACTGTGGTCCAGAGTGGCTGCCTGGCTCTTGAAATTCCACCTTGTGCACGATGCTTCCAAGACCCAAGCTGGCAGCACTTGCAACTCGGTCTGGATCGACAGTGCGAAGAGGCTCCTGCAATCCGCCATCAGGAACCGGGACGTGTGTTTTCTGTATTCCCCGGGAAAAGGGCCGGCCTTGCTATTTGGCGAACTGTATGCCGGAGTGGCTGTCTGGCTCTTGGAAAGCCCGCATTGTGCCGCAATCCTCTCAGACCCAAGCTGGCGCCACTTGCAACTCGGGCTGGTTTGACTGTGCCAAGTGGCTCCTGCTATCTGCCATCAGGAACCGGAGTAGGTGAGTTTTGTTTCCCTGGGAAAAGGGCCGGTGTTTCTGTTCGGGCGGTGGGACCCAGAGTGACCAGCTGGCTCCTGAAATTCAGCAAAGCACAGGATGCTTCCCTGACTGTGGCTGGCGCCACTTGCAACTCAGGCTGGTTTGCAAGTGACAAGTGCTTCCTGAAAACTGCCATCAGGACCGGAGCTGGTGAGTTTTCTTTCCCAGGGAAAAGGGTCAGTGTTTCTGTATGGAGGCCTGTGGCTGGGAGCGGCCAGCTGGCTCTGGAAATTCCGCAATGCGGAGGACGTTTCCCAGACCAAAGCAGTCGCCACTTTGTTTTGCGGAGAAAAGAAGAAACCTCACAACTTCGTAAAAGTTGTAAAGTTCGGTATGCTTTATTACAACACGTGCCGGACGCAGGCTTCTTCAATAGGCAAGCGTACCTCTGAAGACTTCGGGTCTTCTTTTATTTCTTTCTTAAATGCATATGCATACATTTTTACAATAAGTTCATACATATTCATTCTGCGTGACATTTAGCACTAGTTCTTCTTTATCAGAGGAATTCTTAGGTCTGGGGCAGATCGACTTTGCGGTAATTTCTGTTTTCTTTTCTCTGTCTTCTTGCTGTCTCTGGAATGCGGCCTTTCTTTCAGCTTTTGGCCTCACAGACTTCTCACTTCTTCTCGGCACTTCACTTAATTCAGAATGGATCTCTACTTCGTCTCATTCCCCCCTTTCCTAGGAAATAAGTAAATTCTTTTACTTAAGGAAAACTCTGCGACGATAGGTGTCTTTTAACGCTTCACTATGCACGTTTGACAAAGATTTTAGTACAGCTATTCGTTGTAGCATCTTACAGTTCTAAATTAACAATGTAATAGATAGTCTTCAACTTATCTCAACTAATATTAGTAAAACTACAATGGGGTGACACAACTTATTAAAGATTCTATTCGCAGTTGGTGACTACTCAAAGATCACATCTCACTAGTGATGATCTATATTTTGTTTTATTCTTTGTAGAACCTTGGTTATTTCTTTTGTATCGTGTTGGACAGTAATTAAGGTTTTCTTTCTACTTTCTTGGATTTCTTTAAAGATTTCTAATAAGTCTTGGTGCTCAATTAACTGTTTCACTAATGTAAGGTTCATTCTAATAGGGGTAGGTGGTAGTCTGTGATACATTGTGTAATTAGCTTTAATCAGCTGGTGGGATGTCACTGGGGCTAAGTACGAAAAATCACACTCGATAATCTTAACAAAATTACAAATACAGAAGTTAGAATGATTTTTACTAGACAGAATAACATCATTGCTATCAATATTTACTGCAGCACAGGCAGTCTTTAGACACACACACTCTTTTCTAGTATATACGAGCACAGTTCTCTGGTCAGTGACTGGATGAATTTCAAAGTGACAAATACTCTGTTCAGTGTCTAAACACACATCTTGAGCATTAATAGTATTGCTTTCACAAATGAATCTCATCTGTTCTCTAGTAATGCAGGATTCTAAGTTTACTGTTTGCTACTTTCTATTCATCTTTCGTGCCCATACTCTATGTTCTGAGGGATAGAGTATGGTTTTTTCATGGTTTAATCTTAGGGCGATGATGGGATGGATAATATAAACAGTGGCATTACGTATGGTAAGCACAAAGGCAGTTGCCACATTAGAAACAGGATCATAGGTGAAATTCACTATAGTCTACTAGGACTGAAATTTCTTTTTAAAATCAATTGCATTGTCTTACACAACTTTCTGAATTTTAGCTGGAAAATTACTTTTACCCCCTTCCCGTATAATCAGAGCTGCTGTTGCTTGCATCTATAACTGTGCTTGTATACAACTGAAAGCTAAGGACACATTATCTTGAACTGTACTAAGTGCTTCTACTATTAGTTTGTGGTCTTGGTCTCCGGCCGTTTCTCATTTTGACAGGACTTTCGAAATCTGCCACTGGCTAGTTCTTAATGCTAATAGAGATGACTGCAAGGGTTGCTTCAATTTTGTTAGGCTACTTGCTGCAGTGGCTAGTTTATTCATCAGTATTTCTGAATCAATTCTATTTAAAACTCTTAATCTTGTCTCTAATATGCCAGTTAGATCTCTTCTTGTTCTGTTTCTGAGGTATGCCTGTTTTTGTAACTATGCTGTCTAGCCCCCAAATGAAGTTTTTAGGATGGAGGAGCAGGCTGGTTGGATTCTTGAGATGTTAATTTGCATTATCAACTCTACACGTTTGAGAGACTATTTTGGATTGAATAATAGTTGCTGCTCACCCACATTCTTTACTACATAGGGGCTTACTCTATATACTTCAGGTTCAAGTTTGGGTTGAGTCTGAACTATTTGAGTCTTGGTGTGGGCTGTATAGGGTTCTGCTGTGGTAAAAGGTGTAGTATTTATTTTGAATTTAAATGAAAGCCTGATATCATCTTGTGCTCAAAGGCAAGTTATTTCTACAGGCTGTATTAAGGTGAAATTACACTAGCAGTCTGATTCATTTAGGCTATCACAGATTTTCTGGCGTTCATGTACACCAGGAGAGGTTGAGACACTAATCTCATTTGGTTTCTCGTAAGCTGTCTCATTTATTATCTGGCATCTTACTTTAATTTCTTCTCTTCTGATCTCTTGAAGTGTCTACAGCTTCCGTTCTTGCTATTCTTGCTCTCTATATACTCGATCTCTATGAATTACTACAGTGGATAGGTTTAAATCTTTTATTTCAGAAGATTTTCTCATGGATCTAGTATACTGATTAAACGCTTGGGACCAAGGCCATTCAGCATTGCTCTGAATAAAAGTACTTTCAAGTTCTAAAACTTTAGTTATGATTACATACAAAACAATTCTACAAACTAAAATATGAGCTACTCTCGACCGCAATATGCTCATTTTGCCCGAGTAAGTTTTAGTCTCAGTTCATCGTCTCTTGGCGTCACTCTTCAAGAGGTTTCTGGGCTTTCTTCACTCGAGAGTGATGAATTTAGGCGTTCTGCTCCTTGATTTTGATTGCAGTGAAGGTGGTGAGAAGCACTTGGAATGGTCTTTCTTACTGTGGTTCTAAGGTCTTTTCTGTAAGAGACTTAACATATACATAATCTCTAGGTTGTATATTATGTACTGGCTTATCTAATTCTTTGCTCTGAGTTTTAGCTACATGTTTCTCAATTTCTTTGAACTGTTTATTTAAAGCCACTATGTAGGTGGCTAGTGTTACTTCTCTAATATGGGTGGACACTCTCTTTTGTATTCTATATGGTCTTCTATAGAGTATTTCAAAAGGGCTTAACTTTTCTTTAGCTCGAGGTTTCGTTCGAATTCGCAACAGTGCTATTGGAAGAGCCTGGGGCTAAGGTAAATTAGCTTCTTGCTTCAGTCTTATGATTTCCTGTTTAATCAAATGATTCATCTTCTCTACCTGGCCGCTTGATTGGGGGCGGTATGGAGTGTGGAGTTCTCAGTCTATGCCCAGGTGGCTACTAATTTGTTGTACTACTTTGGAAATGAAATGTGATCTTCTATCTGAGGATATTGTGGCTGGAACTCCGAAGCGTGGTATTATTTCTTGTAATAATACTCTGGTTACCTCTCGAGCTTTGACAGTTCTGGTGGGGAACGCTTCTGGCCACTCTGAAAATGTATCTGTCAATATCAGCAAATACTGATACCTCCCTTTCTTTGGGAGTTCTGAAAAGTCAATTTGCTACTGCTGTCCAGGCCCATGGCTTCTCTTAATTTGACTGAGTTTCGGTCTGGGGGTGTTTTTGGGGTTAGTCTGGAGGCAAAGATCACACTGTCGGGTCACCTGAGTAATAGTGGCATATAAATTCTTAGCAACAATTCTTTCAATCAGATAGGTGTATAGGGCATCTATTCTCTAGTGCGTTTTCTGGTGTTCTTCTCTTACTAGTGACTACAATAGATGGGAAGGGATTACTAGCTTCTTTTCAATGGTAGCTCACCCTTCTTGGTTATACGTCTCTTTTTGATCTTCAATTAATTTAAACTAGGTTAGCTCAGGTGTTAGGCAAGTTAATAAAGTGTATGGATTGGCTACTACCGGATACAGATCTTCTGTTATTTTATTGACAGCTTTCAAATCTTGTACTATCCGGTATGACCTATCAGGTTTCTGAACAGGTAAGATGGGGGTATTGAAATCAGATTGGCATTCTTTCAATAATCTTAACCGCAGAAAATTTTCAATTATTGGGCTGATTCCTTCCCTATCCTCTTTCTTTAGGGGGTACTGCTTGATTTTCACTGGTTGCGCCTCCTCTTTGAGTTTGATTATTATGGGAGAGGCATTTTTCGCCCTCCCTGGCACATCAGAGGCCCACACCCCAGGAAATACCTGACTCAGTATTTCTTCATCAATTTCTTCTTTAATGCTAATAGCTGTCAGAGTTAAACTTAATAACTCTATATATTTTTGATCATTTACTTCCAGAGTAATTTCTCTCTTTTTGAATGTAATGGTTGCTTGTAACTGTTCCAATAAATCTCTCTTTAAGAGTGCTCTTGGTGAGTTAGGCATGTACAAGAATTTATGAATACTCTATTGTTTTCTCAATTTATACTTCAAAGGTTTACAAAAATATGCTCTTTCAGACTGGCCAGTTGCCCCCTGCACTACAACATAATCATTTTCTACAGGTACTAAAGCCTTATTTAGAACTGAATATGTAGCTCCCGTGTCAACTAAAAATTCTACTTTTCTCTCTTCTTTTTCTAGCTTCATTGTTATAACCAGTGGATCTGCTGGGTTGGAATCCCCCAGTCCTCTTCAGTTGTCTTGTACGCGTGCAGCCATCTGCTGGTTACTCTTTCTTCGTTTTGGGCATTGGTCTTTCTAGTGACTAATTCTTTTGCAGATTGCACACTGGTTCTTGTCTAGCCGAGGTGGTCTCTGTCTCGGCGGTCTCTGGTTGTATTTCCTCTGCTTTTCCTCCTGTACTACTGCCACTAACTTTTTCATTCTCTGTTTATATCTTTCTTCTCGGTTACTAAATACTCTCCAGGCTTCTTCTAATAAGGCTTCGAGATTCTTCTTATCTGGTCTCCGAATTTTCTGAAGTTTACGTCTGATATCTCTAGCAGACTGCCCCAAAAATGAATTAACTAGTTGATTTATCTCTATCTCAGACTCCGGATCTAATGATGTATGACGACGCATAGCATCTCTCAAACGCTCTAGGAATTCAGATGGAGTCTCAGAAGGCCCCTGCTTAAGGGAATATAAGGCAGACTAGTTTATGGTTTTTGGAATAGTTCTTTCTACTCCTGTTGCTATCTACTCTTGATACTCTGTTAATTTCTTTACCTCTGCCGACACATTAGGATCTCATTCTGGATCTTGGAGGGGGAAATGTTCTTTTACATCTAGCTGTGTGGCCTTACAGTAATCTTCTGCCAAATTCTCTGCTGTCTTTAAGATCAGCTGTTTTTCAGTCTCAGTGAAAGCATCTAGTAGCAGCTGGATGTCAGCCCAGTCTGGATTGTGTTGTTTGATAACATATCGTAAGCGTTTGGCAGTGAGTATCGGGTCAACACGATAATTCTTCGCAATCCTTTCTCATGCTTCTAAATCAAGGGTGGTAAATGGCACTTTGATCATCAGTTTGGTCTCTTCTGGTCCCACTGCCTGTCGCAGAGGGGCCTGTAGCACTACTTGCCTCTTAGTTCTAGATGCAATTGGACTCCCACGCGTAGGGTGGGTTCTAGTAGATGCGCCCTCTCTACTTGAGTCCTCTTCCTTTTTGGGGAAGTTCCCTTCTTCCTCATCTTCGGTTTCAGCCTCAACTTCTTCTGCCTTCCCCCCCCGGGGAGGAGCTGGAGGACCTTTCACTCACTCAAATGAGTCTCGTTCTTGCTCCTCAGAACGATAGACCTTATCCGATCTCATACACCGTTGTCTTATACTGCATGCTGAACAACAGCGTTTGATTTGCCCTCTCTTTGCCTTGTTATCTTTTTCGAGGGCCAAGACCAGTGAGTCTGAGGGTGATTTAATCTCACAGTCTTTTTGCCACTCTTGGTGATTCCTTAAAACAAAAAACATATCAGCATATGAAACTTCATCCCATTTACATTCTCGTCTTAAAAACAACATTAACTGCAGTAAAGTATTATAGTCTAGGGTTCTAGTGGGTGGCCACCTTGCTCTGTCTCCTAACCTGTACAAGGGCTACTAGCGTGTGCAATACTGGATTAAATCTTTTTTATTCTCGGAGCCCCCCCGGCTAGTGATTTCTTTCCAGTGGGCCAAGATGCACCCTAAGGGGCTAGCCCGTGGAACTTCTTTGCTCTGGTTGGTTCTCATTATTTCTTTCTTGCCTTCTCTCGCTTCTACTCAAATCTCTTTTCACAGGACTTCACAGTAGCTTCTCAGTCCTCCTCCCACACACTCCAAGTGGCAGGTACTACCAGATGCGATTTTCCACACAAAAGCTTTAAGATCTTAGACTCTGAATCAGTTCAATGAGAAACTTCTAACTTACACTTGGGGCAAGTGCCCCGTCGCCTGCTGGAACAGCAATACCAGCGTTTCCTACAAACTATGAACTCTAATAATACCCACGCAGCGTGCCAGCCCCTTGATGCACCAAAGGTTACGGAAAATTTCTCACAAAGGCAAGCTATTCCATTTATTACAGGGAGCTCTAAATCTTCTACGGCAAGCTGTTCCCAGTCCAGACTTACGAGAGTGCTACTTGAAGTCTGGTAGAGCCCCTCTAAATGAACTCGTTCGTCTCCCCTATCTATCCAATAATTCACCGGATTCACAAACTCCCAGGGGTCGAGTCTAAACCACTGAGGCAGAGGAACCCCTCGGGTTCGTCTAGCCACGGTGAGAGTCTACACAACCTACACCACAATTTACCACCTGTATTCAACAACCGTTCTCACCCACTTTTCTACAGTTTACTCTGTTTTCTTCTGTTTTCTCTGTCGGGCGCTCCCCGCCCCCACAGCCTGCTCCGGCCGATGTTTACTCAGCTTCTCCAGCGGCGGGTAGGGCTTCCCCCCCCGCGCAGCCTGCTTCGGCCGGCACTTATTCTGCCTCTCCGGCGGCGGGTAGGACTCCCCCCCCCGCACAGTAGAGCACTATGGATCTGCTCTCTTTTATACAACATACACTTTATACACTTGCACGATTACAAACACAGCGCGCTGATCACACAATGCAACATACAGCCACACAGTGTCCGGACACCACTCACACACACAAGCAAAGAAAACATACGCGGGTCTAGCTCCGCCCTATCAGAACAATGGACCCCAATACACGCATACACGGGTTCACCCAGCCCACCCCCAGAGCTGCTAGCGGTTCCGCTCTATCAGAATCGATGAACCCCGTCTCTAATACAGTTTTCAGCTGCCCTATCAGCTGAACTCAGCTGCTCTATCAGCTGATCCCAGACGTCTCTGGGTCTCTGGGTGATTTACTCTCTTGCTCTTCTTCCTCCCCCCCGGGGGCCCCTCAGTACATACCGTATCTTCCTCCGCAGGCCAGCAGGTCTTTGTCTGTCTCAGCAGGAGGCAAGCCGAGACGAGCGGAGCCCCACCAGGAAAAATCCTGGGGCGCGCCTAGGAGTCCGTCGGTCCCCTCCCTGCCCCTGCGGGGACAGAGATGGAGACGAAAAGTATCTCCTTCTCCTGGCTGGCTCGCCAAGAATGTTTTGCGGAGAAAAGAAGAAACCTCACAACTTCGTAAAAGTTGTAAAGTTCGGTATGCTTTATTACAACACGTGCCGGACGCAAGCTTCCCCAATAGGCAAGCGTACCTCTGAAGACCTCGGGTCTTCTTTTATCTTCCTCCTAAATGCATATGCATACATTTTCACAATAAGTTCATACATATTCATTCCGCGTGACATTTAGCACTAGTTCTTCTTTATCAGAGGAATTCTTAGGTCTGGGGCAGATCGACTTTGCGGTAATTTCTGTTTTCTTTTCTCTGTCTCCTTGCTGTCTCTGGAATGCGGCCTTTCCTTCAGCTTTTGGCCCCACAGACTTCTCACCTCTTCTCGGCACTTCACTTAATTCAGAATGGATCTCCACTTCGTCTCAACTTCCAATTCAGGCTGGTTTGACAGGGCCAAGTGGCTCCTGCAATCTGCCATCAAGAACCCGGCGATGGTGACATTTTGGTGCCCTGGGAACAGGTCTGGCATTTCTGCTCAGGGGCCTGTCGCCGGGAGTGGCCGGCTGCCTCCTGAAATTCTGCAATGTGCAGGATGCCCCCCCAACCCACGCTGACACCACTTGTAATTCAGACTGGTTTGACCGTGCCGAGCGGCTCCCGCGATCTGACATCAGGAACCGGGGTTGGTGAGTTTTGTTTCCCTGGGAAAAAAGCTTGAGTTTGTGTTCGGGGCCCTGTTGCCCGGAGTGGTCGCCTGGTTCCTGAATCTACGCAATGCGCAAGAACCCTCCCAGACCGAAGCTGGCATCAGGGCCAACTCGAGCTGGTTTGACAGGGCCAAGTGGCTCCTGCCATCTGCCATCAGGAACTGGAATTGGTGAGTTTTGTTGCCCTGTGGAACAGGTCTTGAGTTTGTGTTCAGGGGACTGTGGCACGGAGTGGCTGCCTGGCTCTTGAAATTCCACCTTGTGCACGATGCTTCCAAGACCCAAGCTGGCAGCACTTGCAACTCGGTCTGCATCGACAGTGCGAAGAGGCTCCTGCAATCCGCCATCAGGAACCGGGACGTGTGTTTTCTGTATTCCCCGGGAAAAGGGCCGGCCTTGCTATTTGGGGGACTGTATGCCGGAGTGGCTGTCTGGCTCTTGGAAAGCCCGCATTGTGCCGCAATCCTCTCAGACCCAAGCTGGCGCCACTTGCAACTCGGGCTGGTTTGACTGTGCCAAGTGGCTCCTGCGATCTGCCATCAGGGACCGGAGTAGGTGAGTTTTGTTTCCCTGGGAAAAGGGCCGGGGTTTCTGTTCGGGCGGTGGGACCCAGAGTGACCAGCTGGCTCCTGAAATTCAGCAAAGCACAGGATGCTTCCCTGACTGTGGCTGGCGCCACTTGCAACTCAGGCTGGTTTGCAAGTGACAAGTGCTTCCTGAAAACTGCCATCAGGACCGGAGCTGGTGAGTTTTCTTTCCCAGGGAAAAGGGTCAGTGTTTCTGTATGGAGGCCTGTGGCCGGGAGCGGCCAGCTGGCTCTGGTAATTCCTCAGTGCGGAGGACGTTTCCCAGACCAAAGCAGTCGCCACTTCCAATTCAGGCTGGTTTGACAGGGCCAAGTGGCTCCTGCAATCTGCCGTCAAGAACCCAGCGATGGTGACATTTTGGTGCCCTGGGAACAGGTCTGGCATTGCTGCTCAGGGGCCTGTCGCCGGGAGTGGCCGGCTGCCTCCTGAAATTCTGCAATGAGCAGGATGCCCCCCCAACCCACGCTGACACCACTTGTAATTCGGAATGGTTTGACCGTGCCGAGTGGCTCCCGCGATCTGCCATCAGGAACCGGGGTTGGTGAGTTTTGTTTCCCTGGGAAAAAAGCTTGAGTTTGTGTTCAGGGGCCTGTTGCCCGGAGTGGTAGCCTGGTTCCTGAATCTACGCAATGCGCAAGAACCCTCCCAAACCGAAGCTGGCATCAGGGCCAACTCGAGCTGGTTTGACAGGGCCAAGTGGCTCCTGCCATCTGCCATCAGGAACTGGAATTGGTGAGTTTTGTTGCCCTGTGGAACAGGTCTTGAGTTTGTGTTCAGGGGACTGTGGCCCAGAGTGGCTGCCTGGCTCTTGAAATTCCACCTTGTGCACGATGCTTCCAAGACCCAAGCTGGCAGCACTTGCAACTCGGTCTGGATCGACAGTGCGAAGAGGCTCCTGCAATCCGCCATCAGGAACCGGGACGTGTGTTTTCTGTATTCCCCGGGAAAAGGGCCGGCCTTGCTATTTGGGGGACTGTATGCCAGAGTGGCTGTCTGGCTCTTGGAAAGCCCGCATTGTGCCGCAATCCTCTCAGACCCAAGCTGGCGCCACTTGCAACTCGGGCTGGTTTGACTGTGCCAAGTGGCTCCTGCGATCTGCCATGAGGGACCGGAGTAGGTGAGTTTTGTTTCCCTGGGAAAAGGGACGGTATTTCTGTTCGGGCGGTGGGACCCAGAGTGACCAGCTGGCTCCTGAAATTCAGCAAAGCACAGGATGCTTCCCTGACTGTGGCTGGCACCACTTGCAACTCAGGCTGGTTTGCAAGTGACAAGTGCTTCCTGAAAACTGCCATCAGGACCGGAGCTGGTGAGTTTTCTTTCCCAGGGAAAAGGGTCAGTGTTTCTGTATGGAGGCCTGTGGCCGGGAGCGGCCAGCTGGCTCTGGAAATTCCACAATGCGGAGGACGTTTCCCAGACCAAAGCAGTCGTCACTTCCAATTCAGGCTGGTTTGACAGGGCCAAGTGGCTCCTGCAATCTGCCGTCAAGAACCTGGCGATGGTGACATTTTGGTGCCCTGGGAACAGGTCTGGCATTGCTGCTCAGGGGCCTGTCGCCGGGAGTGGCCGGCTGCCTCCTGAAATTCTGCAATGTGCAGGATGCCCCCCCAACCCACGCTGACACCACTTGTAATTCGGACTGGTTTGACCGTGCCGAGTGGCTCCTGCGATCTGCCATCAGGAACCGGGGTTGGTGAGTTTTCTTTCCCTGGGAAAAAAGCTTGAGTTTGTGTTCGGGGCCCTGTTGCCCGGAGTGGTCGCCTGGTTCCTGAATCTACGCAATGCGCAAGAACCCTCCCAGACCGAAGCTGGCATCAGGGCCAACTCGAGCTGGTTTGACAGGGCCAAGTGGCTCCTGCCATCTGCCATCAGGAACTGGAATTGGTGAGTTTTGTTGCCCTGTGGAACAGGTCTTGAGTTTGTGTTCGGGGGACTGTGGTCCAGAGTGGCTGCCTGGCTCTTGAAATTCCACCTTGTGCACGATGCTTCCAAGACCCAAGCTGGCAGCACTTGCAACTCGGTCTGGATCGACAGTGCGAAGAGGCTCCTGCAATCCGCCATCAGGAACCGGGACGTGTGTTTTTTGTATTCCCCGGGAAAAGGGCCGGCCTTGCTATTTGGCGAACTGTATGCCGGAGTGTCTGTCTGGCTCTTGGAAAGCCCGCATTGTGCCGCAATCCTCTCAGACCCAAGCTGGCGCCACTTGCAACTCGGGCTGGTTTGACTGTGCCAAGTGGCTCCTGCTATCTGCCATCAGGAACCGGAGTAGGTGAGTTTTGTTTCCCTGGGAAAAGGGCCGGTGTTTCTGTTCGGGCGGTGGGACCCAGAGTGACCAGCTGGCTCCTGAAATTCAGCAAAGCACAGGATGCTTCCCTGACTGTGGCTGGCGCCACTTGCAACTCAGGCTGGTTTGCAAGTGACAAGTGCTTCCTGAAAACTGCCATCAGGACCGGAGCTGGTGAGTTTTCTTTCCCGGGGAAAAGGGTCAGTGTTTCTGTATGGAGGCCTGTGGCCGGGAGCGGCCAGCTGGCTCTGGAAATTCCGCAATGCGGAGGACGTTTCCCAGACCAAAGCAGTCGCCACTTCCAATTCAGGCTGGTTTGACAGGGCCAAGTGGCTCCTGCAGTCTCCCATCGGGAACCAGGGATGCTGAGGTTTGTTGCCCTGGGGAAAGGGCTTGATTGTGTGTTCGAGGGGCCTGTGGCCTCGGAGTGGTGGGCTGGCTCCTGAAATTCTTTATTGTGCACAATGCCCAGCCCTAGCAATTCACGAATTGTCCTCGTTCTGGGCACTCCTTCTCTTCCCGCTGTTCCAAATTTCTCAGGGCAGCCTCACAGACAAAGCCCATTGAGAAGGGTGTGGGCAAAGTCTTTTACCTCTCTGAGGAAACAACGTCCGAACATGGGCAAGCCACAAAGGCATCGTGTGCCCCAGTGTAGGTCCAGTGAGGGTCCTGTGCGTCTGCCGCTCTCCACGAATGCCGACTGGTGCAGTATACATGTCAAGTCACCAGATGTCACTCTTGCGCTGAGAATGACACAGGAACAGGCGAGAGGCTGCATTGCAGAAAGAGCAAAAAGGCTTTATTCATGAGAACTGCGTGGTTTATATAGAGTGATATGATATATTTTTTTTGATTGGCTAGTTAACTAAACCAGCTTTCTCTTACACCATCCTTGAGAAGAACAGAAAGATGAAGAAGAAAAACACCACCTGCATATTGTTTATACTGACAAATTATCACATTCTTACAACTCTGTGAAAATTCTCACAAGCCGCTGTGAGAAACGCTTGCCGTTTCTCTCCCTCTGTCCCATGGCATTCACACCAGTTCAGTGCAATTATCTCGGCCTTCTGCACAAAGGTGCCTGTTGGTAAAGGCTTGGATTCTATTACCTCTCTGCTCGTAGTCACTGTGTATCCAGCATGTCACTTTCCACTAGCAACGTAGCTACTCTCGTCAGTGAACCAGGTCTCTGCATCGTCCAAAGGAGTGTCCTTTAAGTCTGGGTGGTGGGAGTAAGTAGCTTCAATGGTCTCCAGGCAATCATGGTGTACTGCTTCTCTTTGATTTCGACTGAGAAAGGAAGCTAGGTTGACAATATTAGTCACCATTATCTTTACATCATCTTGTTCTACAGTGATGCTCTGGAATTTCAGGAACCTCTGTGGTGAAAGCCAGTGGCCGCCCTTTACTGCCAGTACTGCAGACACTGTGGGACACTAGCACAGTCATTTTCTGTCCCAGGGTAAACCTGCATGCGTCTTGAATATTCAGCACAACTGCTGCTACAGCTCTGAGGCAACCTGGCCATCCTTTGGCTGTTGCACCTAGTTGCTTGGAAAAGTAAGCAACTGCCCTCCGGCATGGACCCAAGTCCTGAGCCAATATTCCCAGGGCAATTGCTTGCATGGAAAAATAGAAAGAGTGCTTTACTTACATCTGGAAGTCTCAAAGCTGCAGCTGACATGAGGGCACTTTTTAGCTGGTGAAAGGCCCATGTGGCTTCCTTTGTCCACTGGAGATCTCTATTTCCATTGGCAATAAGAGCATAGAGGGGTCTGATGAGCAGTCCGTAATTATAAACCCACTGCCAGCACTACCCTGCCATGCCTAAGAAGGTTCGGAGTTCTTTTATTGTCTGGAGTTTCGGGGTTTGGCATATTGCTTCCCTGCAAGCCTGCCCTAAAGTCCGTTGCCTAGCACTGACCTCGTATCCCAGGTAATTACCTTCTGTTTCACTCCCTGTGCCTTTTTCTTTGATACTCTGTATCCTTGGAGTCCTAGGAAATTCAAAATGGTTAACATCCAGGCCACACATGCTTCCCTGATCTGAGTGACTACTAGAAGATCATCCATGTACTGCAATAGCCTTTCTTCTTCCTGTGGAGATTCCCAGGAATCCAGATCTTTTGCAAGTTGTTCCCCAAACAGAGCAGGGGAATTTTTGAAGCCCTGAGGCAACACAGTCCATGTAAGTTGGGTTTTGCACCTGCTTTTAGGGCTTTTCCATTCCAATGCAAAAATTTTATGGCTGGCTTTGTGTGTAGGGAGGCAAAAGCAGGCATCTTTCAGATCTAAAACAGTAAACCAGGTTAGCTCAGGTGTTAAACAAGTTAGTAAAGTATATGGATTTGCTACCATAGGATATAAATATTTTCTTACTTTATTGACAGCTCCCAAATCCTGTACTATATGATATGACCCATCAGGTTTCTAAATGGCTAAAATGGGAGTATTGAAATCAGATTGGCATCCTTTCAATAACCCTAACCGCAGAAAATTTTCAATTATTGAGCTGATTCCTTCCCTGTCTTCTTTTTTCAGGGGGTACTGCTTAATTCTCACTGGTTGTGTCCCTTCCTTAAGCCTAATTACTATGAGGGAAGCATTTTTCACTCTGCCTGGTACATCAGAGGCCCATACCCCGGGAAATACTTGACTTAATATCTCTCAGTTAATTTTCTCCTAATTTCAATGGCTGTTAAGGTTAAACTTAACACCTCTGTGTTCTTTTGATCATTCACTTCCACAGTAACCTCCCCATTTTTGAATGTAATTGTTGCTTTTAACTGCTCCAATAAGTCTCTTCCTAAAAGTGCCTTTGGTGAGTTTGGCATATACAAAAACCTATGAATACCCCATTGTTTCCCCAGTTTGTACCTTAAAGGTTCGCAAAAATATGCCTTTTCAGACTGGCCAGTTGCTCCCTGCACTACAATATAACCATTTTTTACAGGTACTAAAGCTTTATTTAAAATTGAAGATGTGACCACTGTATCAAGCAAAAATTCCACCCTTTTCCCTTCTTCCCCCAGCCTCATTGTTATAACCAGTGGATCTGCTGGGGTGGAATCCCCTGGTCCTCCTCAGTTGTTTTGCATGTGTGCAACCATTTGTCGGTCACCTCGTCTCCGTTCTGGGCATTGATTTTTCCAGTGACCAGTTCTTTTATAGATTGCACACTGGTTTCTGCCCAGTCGGGATGGCCCTTGTCTGGGTGGTCCCTGATTGCGTTTTCCTCGCCTTTCCTCCTGTACCACTGCCACCAGATTTTCCTTCCTTGTTTAAATCCTTCTTCCCGATTACTAAATACCCTCCATGCCTCTTCTAGCAAGACTTTGAGGTTTATCCCTTCCGGTCTCCGAATTTTCTGAAATTTATACCTAATATCTCCAGCAGACTGCCCCAAAAATGAATTAACTAGTTGATTCATCCCTATCTCAGACCCCGGATCCAATGATGTATGATGATGCATAGCATCCCTTAAACGCTCTAGAAACTCGGACAGAGTCTCGGAAGGCCCCTGCTTAAGGGAATATAAGGCAGACCAATTTATGTTTTTTGGAATAGCTCTTTCCACTCCTGTTGCTATCCACTCTTGATAATCTGTTCGTTTCTCTACTACTGCTGATACATTGGCATCCCATTTTGGGTCTTGGAGGGGGAAATATTCTTTTACATCTAGCTGCTTGCTCTTGCAGTGATCCTCTGCCAAAGTCTCTGCTGTCTTTAAGATCAGCTGTTTTTCTGTTTCAGTGAAAGCATCCAGTAGTAACCAGATGTCAGCCCAATCTGGATTGTGTTGCCTGATAACATATCGTAGATGTTTGGCAGTAAGTATCGGATCAATATGATAATTCCTAGCAATCCTTTCCCATGCCTCTAAATCAAGAGTGGTAAATGGCGCTTTAATCACTAATTTCCCTCCTTCTGGTCCCACTGCCTCTCGCAGAGGGGCCTGTAACACTGCTTGTCTCCTAGTTCTGGATGAAATTGGACTGCCAGGTGGGGGATGGGTTCTAGTGGGTGTGCCTTCTGAGCCTGAGTGCTCCTCCCTTTTGGGGAAGTCCTCCTCCTCTTCATCCTCATCCTCATCCTCAACCTCCCTTCTCCTAGGAGGAGCTTTTCCTCCCACACACACCCTCAGGTGGAAGGCATCAGATGTAATCTTCCACACACAAGCTTTAAGATCTTAGGTTCTGAATCAGCTTGATCAGGAAACCTCAATCCACACTTGGGGCATATGCCCTGAGGCTACTAGAACAGCAATACCAGTGCCTCTCACAAACTCTGCACTGCAATAATACCCACGCAGGGTGTCAGCCTCTTGATGTGCCAAAGGCTCCCAGGAATTGCCTGCATAGGCAGGCTATTACATTTATCACTCCAGGGAATTCTAAATCCTCTATAGCAGGTTGTTCCCAGTCCAGACTTACTATAGTACCAGCTGAAGTCCGATAAAGCCCTTCTAAATTAACTCGTTTGTCTCCTCTATCTATCCAATCATTCACAGGATTCACAAACTCCCAGGGATCAAGTCCAAACCACTGTGGCAGAGGAACCCCCTGAGTTCGTCTAGCCACAGTTAAAATGTGCACAATCTACACAAATCACCCCCTTTAAACAAAATAAATGTCCTCACCCACGTTTCTCCACTTGTTCCACTTCTCCGCCAGGCTCTCCCTGCCCCCTCAGCCTGCCCCAGCCGGTGCCTCAGGCCTTACTCGGCCGCTTCAGACGTGGGTAGAACTTGTCCCATGGTGTGTGTACACTCACTCGCTTGCTCTCTTTTATACACCACACATTCACATGATTACAAACACGTCTGGACACCACAAGCACACAAAGTTCGGGTTCACTCGACTCACCCCCAGCATTGCTAGCGGCCGCTCTACCAAACAATGAACCCATTCCCAGCGACGCTATCAGCTGGGAACCTCTGCCGCCAACTATGCTCTCGGCCAATGGCTGCCTACAAACACAGGGATGGGGCTGTGCACTCAGACATCTCTGAGTGATTTATCAGCCCTATCTCTCTCTCCCTTGGGGCCCTTTGATATACATACCATTTATCCGCACACCAGCAGGTCATTGTCTGTCTCTTCAGGAGGCAAGTCGAGATGAGTGGAGCCCCTCCAGGGAAAATTCTGGGGGCATGCCTTAGGAGGTCCGTCTTCCTCTCTTCTGCCCCTGTGAGGACAGAGACAGTCTCCTACCTTGCCTCGCCAAAATGATTTGTGGAAAAAAACCTCCACAACTTAGTAAAAGATGTAAAGCCAGTATGTTCATTACAGCGCTGGAATGCATGTGAAGATGGCTCCCCTTAAAAGACATGCGCACCTCTGGGAACTCCAGATCCTTTTTTATCTCCCTTACTAATCCATATGCATAGAATTTCATAATAGGTTCATACATATTCATTTTACTGATTTTGTGTTCCACTTGCAGCTAGTTACTCTTGCAGCTAGTCTTTTATCAGAAAGTACAGAAAGAACTCCTGGGCCACCCTGCTCTGTTTCTCGCAACCTCAGCCCCAGCCTCTGTCTGTTTCATGAAGAGGGATGAGAAGGGTGAGACTGTGCTTGCCATGGCAAGGAAGCTTCAAGTATATGCAGATGCTGTACATGGCCCGACACATGCCAGAATCGCAGCGGTAGAAACACGTCTGCAGAACTTAGAGGATAAGATAGAGGAGAACCATAAGAAGCTTAGAGAGGAGATTAAAGAGGACCTTCTCCAAATTTCAGCAGTACAGATCCGAGGTTCCGGTATCCAAGGCAGACATTTCCCAGATGGTGAGAGAAGGTACACCCCACGAGTTGAGCTGTGGTTTTACCTGCGTGATTGTGGGGAAAACATGAGAAGGTGGGATAGGAAACCTACTGCTGTTCTGGCACGACGGGTGCGTGAACTGAAGGAAGCCACCGGGAGGAAAGCAGCTCCAGTTGCCCGTAGCCGAACGGCCAGATATGATGATGATGACATGTCTGATCCCCTCGAAGGAACATCCAAAACATACGCCCAGGGAAAGAAGGATAACTAGGCTTAGAGGGGCCCTGCATCTAGCCAGGTAGAGGTCAGGGAAAATTGTGTTTTCTGGTCTGTGTGGATTCGTTGGCCTGGCACATCGGAGCCACTAGAGTACAAAGCTTTGGTCGATACTGGTGCGCAATGCACATTAATCCCATCAAGACATGTAGGGACAGAGTCTGTTTCTATTGCTGGTGTGACAGGGGGATCCCAGGATTTCACTTTGGTGGAAGCTGATGTGAGCCTAACGGGAAGTGAGTGGAAGAAGCATCCTATTGTGACTGGCCCAGAGGCCCCATGTATTTTGGGCATAGACTACCTTCGAAGTGGGTACTTCAAAGGCCCAAAAGGACTCAGATGGGCATTTGGAATAGCTGCCGTAGAGACAGAGGGCATCCAGCAATTGAACACCTTGCCTGGGTTGTCTGAGAATCCATCTGCAGTAGGATGCCTGACGGGAGAAGAGCAACGAGTGCCAATTGCCACTTCCACAGTGCATCAACAACAGTATAGGACCACTCGAGATGCTGTGATCACCATCCACAAAATGATTCGTGAGCTGGAGAGCCAAGGGGTGGTCAGCAAGACCCACTCACCCTTCAACAGCCCCATTTGGCCTGTGCGAAAATCTGAAGGAGAATGGAGATTGACTGTGGACTATCGTGCACTGAATGAAGTGACTCCACCACTGAGTGCTGCTGTGCCAGACATATTAGAGCTCCAGTATGAGCTTGAGTCCAAGGCAGCAAAGTGGTATGTGTGGTGGTTTGACCAGGAAGAAGTGGGAATTCTGGGATGCTGTGGTCAAACCAATGGGTGCTTGGATTTCGATATTGGCACCTGATGTAGCCAGTGGGATTTTGGACACACCTCTGAGAACACACAGGGGTTAAAAGCAGAGCTTCAGCCCTGGGAGGCTCTCTTGGGACTTCGAGGGACGGAGGTCGGATATCCCTTCCCCCGTCCAGTCGCTGCTGCTGGGCCCGGGAGGGGCAGCCATGTGGTAGGCCTGGGCCTGGACAGAGAGTGGAGGTGAGGAGGCCCTGGAGGATGGAAGGGTGGAGGAGCCCCAAGAGACATCGGGCAGCCATTCCCTCCCCCCAGGAGAGAGAGGGAGAGCCGGCGACGACGAATGTGATAGCAGCCGGCCCAGGAGGAGAAAGGGGGGGAATGCAGCGAGGGAGGAGGTGCCCGGCCAGCCGGAGCAGCAGCAAGTGTGGGAGTGCCGGAGTTCTGGGACAGACAGAGACTGAAATTTTTAACCCATTTCTTTCATGATTGGGACCTTGCAAAAATGCTGATCCTCCTCAGAGCTGAATAAGACGGGAGATAAGAGATGAGATGAGACAAGGACCTGGCCCGAAGGACGTGGAGAAGGCTTGCTGAGTGGAGAGAGAGATGATTGGAGTGGCCTTTTGGCTGGACTTTTCTTGTGTAGCCATAGACTGAACCAGTTTTATTCCTGTGACACAGAGACTGTATTTAGGGGGAGGCAGTGCCTCAGAACCAGGAGGGTTCACTGTGGGGACTCCTCGGCCCCAGGGGGTTGGATAAAAATGGGGGGACAGATGTCCCAAAGCAGAGACTGTGCCTTTTTGGAGTGAGACAAGGCATCCTTAAAAGACAACCCTAAAAGCAGCTCTGGTCCATGCCAGTGGTGAGAGCACTGAGCATTGAAGGAAGATGTCACAAGCGGCAAAAGGACTTTCCGGGCGGTGCTGAGTGACAGGGAAGCACATGAGTTTCAGCGTGTTTCCAGGGGAAGTCTATGGTGCAAGAAAGACTCCTCTCCTCTTCATGGACTGAAGTTTGAATATCCAAAAGGGTGGTGCCAGACTGGGCAGTTGGTGATTTTGGGGGGAATGTATTGGATTGGGGAATTTTGGTGGTGGGGAGGAGGAAAATGCTTTTTGTAAGGTTTTCAATTTTTTTCTCTTATAGTTTTTTTCCCTCTTTCTTTTCTTGTAGTTTAGGTAATAAAGTTTTCTTTATGTTTAAGCTGGAGCCTGCTTTGCTTATTTCTGGTCACATCTCACAGCAGACACCAGAGAGAAGGTATACTCATGGGGGCTCTGGCTCTGCCAGGCCCAAACCATGACAGTATGCCACTATAGACATTGCCAATGCATTTTTATCCATTCCTCTGGCAGCAGAATGCAGGCCTTAGTTTGCCTTCACATGGAGGGGAGTGCAGTACACCTGGAACCGACTGCCCCAGGGGTGGAAGCACAGCCCCACCATCTGCCATGGACTGATCCAGACTGCACTAGAAAGGGGTGAGGCTCCAGAACATCTGCAGTATATTGATGACATCATTGTGTGGGGGAACACAGCTGCGGAAGTGTTCGAGAAAGGGAAGGAAATCATCCAGATCCTGCTGGGTGCTGGTTTCGCCATTAAAAAGAGCAAAGTAAAGGGACCAGCTCGTGAGATTCAATTCCTGGGAGTGAAGTGGCAAGACGGAAGGTGTCAGATTCCTACAGATGTCATCAACAAGATCACAGCAATGTCTCCACCCATCAATAAGAAAGAGACACAAGCTTTCTTGGGTGCAATAGGTTTTTGGAGGATGCATATTCCTGAGTACAGTCAGATCGTGAGCCCTCTTTACCTGGTCACCCGCAAGAAGAACAATTTCCAGTGGGGCCCTGAGCAGCAACAGGCCTTTGTCCAGATCAAGCAGGAGATTGCTCATGCAGTAGCCCTTGGCCCAGTCAGGACAGGATCAGAGGTAAAGAACATGCTCTACTCTGCAGCCGGGAACCATGGCTTGTCCTGGAGCCTTTGGCAGAAGGTGCCAGGAGCCAGCTACACCCTCAACTCTAAAACAACAGGGGAAGCTACAAACAAAGGGAAAATGTCACTGCACTAGGACTCTGCAAATCTGCAGTGAGACACAAACCAGGAAAATCTCCCATTTCTTTCTCCTATTCCTTGAGCATTTCTGCCAGAAGGAGGAAGTACACCCACATGCTGGCAGCTCCTTGACTTTCCTTCTCACTCTGCCACAAGTGCTGACTAATTAATTACACAAAAGGCAAGACTTGCCTGCAGCCACTGGAGCAGGAGGCAGCAGGAGACTACACAGCAAATGCCTGGCATGACATGTCCTAGATGCAGATACAGATCTGAAATTGTGTCCATCTCACAGTTTCATGCCATGACCCCCTGTAGCTCTGCCACTCTTAGAGTGTTTGTTCCTGGGTGTGAGAGGAGAGCCTGGAAGGAAAATCAGAGTGAAGCTTTCAGGACACAGCCCTCAGCTGAAGAAAAACTCTTAGGAGCTGATCCAGAGGAAATCACCAGACATGGGCACAGAGCTGGACTCAGGGAGTAAAGCAGGGCAGGCAGTATGGTTTTGGGCATTTCACACTCCCCCTGCCCCACAGAAATAGGGCTGAACCAGTTTGGAATAATAGAAAGGCAGGCACAAAGAGAAAACTATCGTTTTATACTCTCTCAATGCTTATCTAACTTAAAGAGCTTGTGTAGTGCTTCCCAGCGGCCCCAACCATAGGGTGGTCAGTGCCTGAAAGGCAACAGGGGTTTAAACTATGGCAGGAAATGACAGGCATACTCTAGTTTCTAAAACTCACCTGTCAGTGAACTCTTTTGTTGGGAAGGATGAAAGCTTTGACAAGAAAGTCTCACAGATATGTATGCTTAGCAGAAAGATTTTTAAATGTAGAGTCTGATGAAGGAATAGAGATATAAGCAAGTTTTGATATAGAAGAAAAGAATTGCTGAGCCAGTCTTACTGGATAACCAAGGAGGCAAAGGGTATGTTAGTTAGAAGGGGTTTTTATGACTTAGAGCAAAGGATAAACCCACCTCAAAAAAGAAGATATTTTTACCAAGCAGAAAGATAGCACAGGCAAACAAGTCTGCCAATGTTGCAAGTAGAAAAGAGGTCTCAGAATTTTGCACTGCAAAAAAACTGAATTACAACTTCTAGCTTAAACTGTAACGTACTAACTTTTAGTGATTGGAGAATAGTAACTTGAATATGGTAATTATAGTAGTTATGATAGGCTACAGATAATAGTTAAGGTATAGATTGGTTCTAGTGTATTAAGATGCTAAGCAAAGAAAAGTATAAAATGCAATGTAACCAAAAACAAAGGGTCTCCATGTCTGCCTGCAGCTGGAGCTGACAGCTGTAGGGACAGGCTCTGTCGCCCACGAGCCTGGACTGCTGTAATGTCTTGGATAGAATAAACTGCATTTTGAAGAGCCGCTTGGAGTCCCGCATCTCTCATTCAGGCTCGTACACTCTTTCTTAATGTGTTTGGCAACTACCAGATGAAAAGCCTAAAGATTAAGGAAAAAGAAAATCCTAGAGGTTTAGCAGCCCAAAGGAGGGCAAGAGAAGAGGGGAGAGGATCCTCTTTCTCCTTTTGGGGACTTTTAATTAGCAAACTACAGGTCCTTTCAGTAAGGCTCGTTTTCCTAATTAGGTAGAAGGAGAAAGAAAGAGAACAAGTGAAGAAAGAGGAAGAAAGGAAAGGAAAAAAAACCCCTTTATTTCTTCCTGAAAAGCAAAAACAAAAAAAAAAAACAACCCGCTTGCAATTCAGGGACTTTTGTACTACTGGGTATGCTCTCCTGCTCGCTGCCATGTTCTGGTTCTCTGCTGCCTCCCGGTTTACTAGTGCACAGCAACTGCTGAAAGCCACTCATGTGGGCCCACAAGACCTCTGCACAAAAGACAACTCTGTGAAAAACGCCAATCACTTGTTTTTAGAATTTACAAAGTTTAACAGTAATAAAATGGTCATAAAAATAGCAATATAATTAGAGTAATAAAAATTTGAACAATTGGGATTAGGACAATACGAGACAATAAAAACAAAGAGTTAGGGACAGTCCAGGTACCTCTTTCTGGGCAAAATAGGCCCGAAAAAGGACGCACCGCACGTTAACAGAGGATTAACCCTTAAAATCAATAGCCTGTTGCATATTCATACACCTCATACATGATTCATAAATCCCATTCAAATACAGAATTCTGTCTGGTCAGTGTCAACTTCTTTCTCTTAATCCTGACAGCGTCTTCAGGACTGAGCAAGGTGGGAAGAACTCGATAAAAGCGCAATAAATTCTCTTTCTTTGAAAGATTTAGGTGTCCTGTGGCTGTTATCTTGGTGTGAGTCCTTTCTTTAAAAAAAAAGTATCTTACACAGCATAGTTTCTATTTTAACATTATGTTATAACCTGTGAAATTAAGATTTTTTTGATTTTATGTGTTACAACTGTTTTGATATTTCTTCCTTGTGTAATTCCCTGTTTTATTTTGCCAGCATAGTCCAGAAGATGCAAGCAGACAAGAAATATTGCTCAAGCCAAATTATTTACAAAGAATAAGAGTGGGGGTTGTGAAAAATGCATGTATTTTATGATTGGCTTTTCGCAAATATTAAAATTAATATTACATGTGTTGTGTTAGAAAGTAATGCTGTATTAATTCTCTTAAGTAGTGTGTTAAGTATAGTTTTAGGTTATAAGAAATGTTAAAATAGAAACTATGCTATGTAGGATACTTTTTTTTTTAAGAAAGGACTTGCAGCGAGATAGCTGCCACAGGACACCTAAAATCTTTCAGAGAAAAAGAATTTATTGCCCTCTTATCAGAAGAAACGAAATTCTTCCCGCCTAGATGGCGCTGTTAGGATTCAGAGAGAGAAGTTGACGATGACCAGACGGAATCCTCTGTTTGAATGGAATTTATGCATCATGTATGAGATATATGAATATGCAACAGGATATTGTTTTTAAGGGTTAATCCCTTGTTAACGGGTGTACTTTTTCGGGCTCCTGCTGCTCAGAAAACGGTACCCGGACGTCCGTAACTCTGTTTCTATTGTCTCATATTGTCCTAATTCAAATTGTCCAAATTATTATTACTCTAATTGTATTGCTATTTTTATAACCATTTTATTACTATTAAACTTTTAAAATTTTAAAAACAAGTGACTGGCATTTTTCACATAACCTAAAACTATATTTAATACACTACTTAAGAAAATTAATACAGCTTAACTTTCGAACATAACACATATAATATTCCTTTTAATATTTACGAAGAGCCAATCATAAAATACGCATTTTTCCCAGCTCTTTACCCCCCCCGGCAGTGCCGAGAGCAAACCACGCCCCACGCGCAAACCACGCCCCGCGCACCCTGAGTCGCAGCCAGCGGCAGCCCCTCGCTGCCCGTGGCCTCTGTCAGCCGTGGCTCCCACTGTCCAACCCTCCCCCCGGTCCACAGGCGCGGCCCCCCGCCGCCAGCAGCCCCGCACCGGCGGACCAGCAGTTCTGCGGTTCTGGGATGCAGGGCTTCTGACTGCCGTGGTTACCTTCAGTCGGATCGGCACCGCTGAAAGTCACCGCACCAGGTGCCCCAGGCCCACTACCGCTAATGTAGACCCGCGTGATCCCTGTCCTGGAAACCCCGTGCAACTAGACCCGCCCCGCCAGGTGCCCCTGGACTCGGCGAAAGCCGCCCTACTCGCCGCCGGCAGCCCCCCACCACTGCCCGTGACCCTCCGGACACCGCCCCTCGCGTGGCGCCCCGGTCTCATGGCTCTACGCTGGTGGGTCCCATAGGGATGCCGCTGCGGCTCCACACCCCGGTCCGGGGACACCCGCACTGCCCGGGTGTTCCCTAACTTCCAGCGACGCCGTGTGTAATCTAGGTCAGCGCACCGGGCCTCCGCTGCCTCCCCCTACCCTCATTAGGTCAGCACGTACTGGAGACTTACTACGCCCAGCGCGGCCGCGAACGCCACTCTACATAACCCCACCCCCTGGCTTCCTTTGTGCCGGCGGGTCGGGAAACCCCGCCCGCCTCCTCCCCCGTGGTCCTCGCTCAGAAAACCCCGCACATTTGGTTTTCTCCAAGTGGCGGTCCCTCTGGTGCCGGCCCCTCGCCACTGGGTACCCTGCCACTCGATCAGCCCGCTGGTCTCTACTGCTTGGCGTCCCTGAGTCACTGTGGGCAGACGCGCGCATGTGCAGTTTCTCGCCAGCTACGGGTCTCCTGCCTCCTTTTCCCCCTGCCCGGGAAACCTCGCATCACTGGGCCAGCACAGGACGCCCCCGCGCTCAGTCTTTTAGTCGCCACTACCAGTGGCAACACCCCCTCTCAAGCCTCAGCTGGTAAGCTCTGGAAGCTATCGCGCTGACTGCGCACCAGAAGCTCACCGTGCTGAGCACTGAGCGCGCCGCTGCTCCCCATGGAGCAGTCACGCGGCCCCCCCCAACGCTGGAAGGCTGGGAAAGCTGCCGCGACTCCTCGCACTGACACCAGCGTGGTCTCCACTGAACGGCGACTTTCGCCGTCACTTCAAAACCCTCTAAACTTGGCGACCCTCAATCTGACGTTTCCAGATGCTCTTGTGAAAAATGCGTATTTTATGATTGGCTTTTCGCAAATATTAAAATGAGTATTATATGTGTTGTGTTAGAAAGTTATGCCGTATTAATTTTCTTAAGTAGTGTGCATAATAGTTTTAGGTTATAACATAAGGTTAAAATAGAAACTATGCTATGTAGGATACTTTTTTTGTTCTCTAAGAAAGGACTCGCACCGGGATAGCAGCCACAGGACACCTAAATCTTTCAGAGAAAGAATTTATTGCCCCATTATCCAGAGAAACAAACTTCTTCCCGCCTCGCTCAGTCATGATGACGCCGGTCAGGATTAAGATGAAGAAGTTGATGACCAGAGAGAATCCTATGTTTTAATGGAATTTATGCATCATGTATGAGATGTATGAATATGCAACAGGCTATTATTTTTAAGGGTTAATTCTGTGTTAGTGTATCCTTTTTCAGGCTTATTTTGCCGAGAAAAAGGTACCCAGAGGTCCGTAACACTTTGTTTCTATTGTCTCATATTGTCTTAATCCAAATTGTCCAAATTATTATTACTTTAATTATATTGCTATTTTTATAACCATTTTATTATCATTAAACTTTTTGAAATTTTAAAAACAAGTGATTAGCATTTTTCACACTCTTGAGTCTCCTTAAGTCTAATATCCCTCTATCACACCCTATCCCGCCAGCCACAGGGTCCCTGCTTTCCTCTTCCACGCGTCCCACCGTTTTTTCTTCCAACCGTCCAATATCCCAATGCTTCAACAGACCAAGATGGCTCCCGTGTATTGTCTGAAGCTGACTTTTATACATCGGGATTATGGAATTACAATCAGGCCAAAAATTGTTATGAGGATCTTCTAAGTTTGATATCTACCCCCAGCACACTCCCGGAACTACCCCACACACTTCAAGAATACTCTCAGACGCTTACACGTACGCAAATACTCAGTCCTCTAGATCTGCATTTTTCTTCCCTCTTTTGTTATTTAGTCCTTTGCTGTCCCTAGGGTGTGTACCTGCAATCACCGATAGTCACAGGAGAACTCGACAGAGCTGCCAAACTTGCAGCAGGGCATGCCTCTCTTTCAAAATCTACAGCCACAGAGATGAGGTTTTTATCTGGAATGAGCCCCCATTGGTGAGAAACGACTGCTCACTTTTAAAATTTCAAAGATTATTAAACTTTAACAAAAAAAATACAACAAAAGGACTAAATAAGGAAAAATTACAGTGCTGAGAGCCCCTGTGACTATCAGCCACATGCTCATCTACAAAATGGATGCCCTGCCTTTTATATCCTTAGCCCCTCCTAAAGTTTTGTCAGTCAATGTAAGAGCCTGAGATGAGAGATGTGGGATTTCAGGTGGCTCTTCAAAATGCTATTTATTGTATAGAAGATGTTACAGTAGTCTCAGGTCGTGGGTAACAGAGCCACACCTACAGCTGCCAGCTACAGCTTATGGGCAAGCCAGAAGACGCTTTAGTTTTGGTTACACTGCATTATATATTTTTCTTTGCTGAGCATCTTAACACATAACAACCAATCAGCATTGTATACAGTACCTTTCCTATTACCTATAGTCTATCATAGCTACAATCATTACCATATTATGGTAATTGCTATCCAATCACATGAGTTAGTATGTTACAGTTTAAGCTTAAAGTTGTTTTTCAGTTTTCTTGCCGTGGAAAATTCTTAAACCATTTTTCTACTTGCCACATTGGCATGTTTGTTTGCCTATGGTATCTTTCTGCTTCTCCTAAGAAATATTTCTGCTTGGTAAAAACATATTTTTGTTTGTGGTCAACATATCCTTTGCTCTAGTCATAAAACCCTCTTCCAACTCAACTTAACCTTTTGTCTTGGTTTGGAAAGACAGGAGTCTGCTAAGGAAGGCAGGAGCCTCCTCTGAAATAGAGAATGTAAACCCTCCTCACCCCTCCAAATTGCTATAAATTTTAAATTAAGGGGCTCTCAGGCAAAAAAAGATGGGGGTGGGAAATAACAGTTCTTTAATAGGGAAGAAAAAAAATAAAAGGATAAAATAAACAATGCAGTACACTACAACAACACTGACAGAGTCAGAATCCAACCTGATGCCCTGTTGGTCAGGGTGTTGGTAGCAGTCCAATTGGAAATGTGGCTGCAGTCCTCCTGGAGTGTCAGGTGTGGTTCTGCTGGAGCAAGGATCTTGTACAAAAGGGTGTAGTCTTCCTCGGAAGATCCAGTGGAAGAAGAGGCAGCTGCTGTTCCTCTGGGGAATCCAGTGGAGAAGCCCTGCAGTTATTCCAGAATCCCCGGATTATATCTGGGTAGCAATGCTTGGCTTGTCCCTCTGGGCGGAGCATCTCACAATGGGATGTTATAGTTCTTATCAGTCATGCAGTGACATTCAATAGTCTGTTATCAGCAGATGTGCCCTCCCGAGGTAGGAGTGATTGTGATCACTCAGAAAGAGATAAGGAAAACTGCTCACTTGACAAAAGACAACTGCCATACAGATGGTAATAAAATACATTTTGCCTTGCAATCTGGAGCACCTTTGCTTTCTTAGTTGTCCAGTTATGACCAGCTCAGCAATTCTCAATTTAGACATCTATTTTTCTTCTATATCAAAACTTGTTTCCACCTCTATTCTGTTCTCCAGTTCTACATTCAGAGAGCTTTCTGCCAAGCATACATATCTGTGAAACTTTCTTGTCAAACTTTCATGTTTTCCATCAAGTCAACTCTTTCTCTGCCATTTATTGGTGGAGATTACTTTCTTACATCTTGATTGGAGGTCAGGTGTTGTTATGCTGCGCCTCCTGGTAACAAGCCGGCCTTCTCTAAATGCCCTGACTGCTAAGGCTATTACAAGGGGGAGGGAAAAGGGGTCTATGAGGGGGACATATTAAATAACATTACTATACATCTACATAATATTTATCTTTTAATTGTGAGAGCCAAGTATTACATTACTCATCTATAACACTAGCTCTCACTTGTCCTATGTGATGTCCTGGTGAAGGCAGCAGCAACCAGGCTCCCAGAAGCAGCCGGGAGATGCTTCCTCTGGAGGAGGGGGGGTGTCCCAGGTTTCCCCTGAGCCACCCAAGCTCAGGGATGAGGGTCCCTCCCAGGGACGTAGGGTGTTGGAAGGTCCCAGTTCAATGGCCGCTCTTGCAAGCGGAGCCTCACCAACGGTAAGAAGCAGTGAAGGACAAAACTCTGCAGTAGCAGCAAATTCTCCCTGGCGCAGCAGTCCAACACCAAAACAACCACCTCCCCTCTGATCCCCGAGAGAGAGAGGGCTGAGCCCAGCCCCTAATCCCCAGCCAAGTCTTGGTTAGCACACACACCCCTCACCCACCCCCCCACCCCCCCCCCCCCCGCGTATCTCTGCACTTCCCAAGAGAAACTCCCCAGACAGTGAGCTCACAAGGGACTGCAGCAACTGCATCCCTTCCCCCCTCCTCCCCATCCTGGCCACATCATTTGTCTTTTAAGTACCGTCATTCTTCATCTCTTAGGCTACAAATGGGAGAAAAATTCCCTGAGAGAAAGAAGAAAAAAAAAAAAAAAGGAAAACAACGAACCTTCAACACCTTCCCAGAGATTAACAGCATAGTTTCTATTATTATCACAAATGTGCAATTATTTATCATTTTCATCTATATCCAATTAATAATATCCGCTTAGAAAATCACATCCTATACTTAAACCAAGAGAATTTATATATATTAAAAAACTCCACAGTGTTAGTCAGTCTTGTTTCTGCTGTGTTTAATGAGTGGTTCCTGGTTTTACCTGCGTGAGATGAACCCAGGGTTTGATTCCTTACACATTGCGTGCAGTGTAGGTTACAAGGAGGACTTGGAAAGGTCCTTTCCACTTTTTCTTCAAGGGTTCAGAGATCCAGGTCTTTACATATAGAAAATCGCCAGGTTGGTACAGATGAACAAATGCACCCAAAGCAACTGATCCCAATAGAGTTATTAATCGAGAGTCCAGCAAGTTTTTCCTAGAGAAATCAAGTATAGATTTAAATACATTTCTCCCTTTAAATTAATTTCTCCTGGAATTGATAGTGTTTGATACGGCCATCTGTACAGCAATTCATAGGGACTTACTTTGGGTTTTGACCTCAGCTGAATTCTGACTCACAAAAGAGCCAGAGGAAGGGCCCGTGGCCATTTAAGAGGGGTTTTGGCTCATTTTACTAATTTGTCATTTCAAAGTCTCATTCATCCTTTCCACTTTCCCACTAGACTGTGGTCACCAAGGTGTGTGTAAGTCCGATTTTATACCCAGGGTTTTGCTCAGCTGTTGCATCACATCTCCTATAAAATGTGGGCCTCCATCTGAAGACATCCCAAGTGGAAATGAAGCAATAGGCGGAATAAATAGACTTCACAACTAGATATAGTTATGAAGCGGGTATGTATGTCAGCGTCCGGCACAAGAGACAGCTCTCATGAAAACTTGTGCCCGGAGCCTCGAGCCTCGGGCTGTCCCACATGTTTATTCACAAAGGTATTCCATATGCAATACATTGCACAACTTTTCCATGCATATTCAACCCCTGGTCCCGCCTGTCCTCACTTCGCATGGTAATCAGATCCACACCCTTCTGGGCATGCATTGTTTGCTGTGGTGGTCGCACAGGGGTCTCTGGTGGTCTCTGAGGCTGAAGATTGTGGTCTTCCTCATGACTGAACTTTTGAACTTTTCTCCTTTGCGCATGCACTTTTGGTCCCTTGGTGCTTATCTGAGTAGTCTGTCGGCCTTGATTAGCTTGGAGACAGAGGAATTCTTTTATCTGGGCTTTTTGTATCTCTTGGTCTTCTCTGGTATTGTTCTTTAAGCAAGAAGCTTCAGAAATTTGCATTTTCCTATGCCCTTTGTACCATGGCAGAGGTTTCTTCAGTAAAAAGGTTAATATTCAACACATAGTTCTACAGGCTAAACTTTAAATGCTTAATTCATATTGCTAATTCAAGTGAACTCCAAAAATCTCTATTTTAGGATAAGGGGGAGAATCAGAAAAAAGGAAAAACTCGTGGGTTGAGAAAAAACCAGTTTAATATGACAGAAAATGAAGGGAAAATAATAATAATTAGGAAAGAATATACAAAACAAGTTGTGAAAAATGCATGTATTTTATGATTGGCTTTTTGCGAATATTAAAATGAATATTATATGTGTTGTGTTAGAAAGCAATGCTGTATTAATTTTCTTAAATACTGTGTTAAATATAGTTTTAGGTTATAAAAATTGTTAAAATAGAAACTATGCTATGTAAGATGCTTTGTTTAACAGAAAGGACTTGCAGCGAGATAGCAGCCACAGGACACCTAAATCTTTTAGAGAAAGGGAATTTATTGCCTTCTTATCAGAAGAAACTAACTTCTTCCCGCCTTGGAGGCGCTGTTAGGATTAGAAGGAAGAAGCTGACACTGACCAGAAGGAATCCTGTGTTTGAATGGAATTTATGCATCATGTATGAGGTGTATGAATATGCAACGGGCTATTGTTCTTAAGGGTTAATCCTTTGTTAACGGGTGTCCTTTTTCGGGCTCCTGATGCCCAGAAAAAGGTACCCGGACGTCCGTAACTCTTTGTTTTTATTGTCTCATATTGTCTTAATTCAATTTGTCCAAATTGTTATTACTCTAATTGTGTTACTATTTTTAAAACCATTTTATTACTATTAAACTTTAAAAATTTAAAAAACAAGTGATTGGCGTTTTTCACAATTTGGTAGCAGAGGATGGTTACTAACACCTCGCTGCCGGTGCTTTAGGAGAGTCAGAGTGGGGAAGATGCGCCCTGCCCTCTTTGGCAGCCTCGCTGTATTTCCCCTGAAGTGACCGACAGATGCAAGTTACGATCTGTGGACAAAAGGAGGCAATAAAGCAAAGAGAAGGGAAAAAGGCTCCCTACAACCGTGGTAATTAGCCCCCTAAGACTAGTAGTGCGCACGAAGAACCCGGGAAGGAAAAAGGATTGGTAAGTACTTCTCGGGGGGGCAGGTACGGAGGGGGGATGAATGTGTGTGAATGAGAGGCGGGCTGGTTGTCCCACACCTGCCAAGTGTCTCCCATGCTGCGTCTTCATCTTTTCGCGAGAAAAGCGGCCAGTAAAGAGACGAAACGATTGATAAGAGAGTGAAAGAATCCCCCGGGGTAAATGGTACTTGGTCTCAGGGAGGGGTTGGACCCCTTGGAGGTAGGGAGCAAGATTTCCTAGCCCAATCCACTAGGAAATGGGACAGGAGGGGCCACTAAAACCTGCTGGGTTGAGGGATTTATATTCCAAGAGCATCCAAGAGCAGGGTTGAGCAGAATTCTGTCGAAGTGAGGATATGCCCAAGAACACTTAGGGTGGGACAACACAGCTAGATTGGGGGATGAAAATTTTGCCCAACAGCATCCGGGGTTGGACAACACAGCTAGATTGAGGGAAAAATTTTTGCCCAACAAGATTTAGGGTTGAACAACACAGCTGGATTGAGGGATAAAAAATTGCCCAAGAACATCCAGGGTTGGACAACACAGCAAAACAAATTAAATGCCCAAGAGCATCTGTAGTTGTACCACACTGCTGGGTTGAGGGACAGAAAATGCCCAAGAGCATCTGGGGTTGAGCAACACAGCTGGATTGAGGGAAAAATACTCAAGAGCATCTGGGGTTGGACAACACGGCAGGACTGAAGGAAAATTACCCGAGATCATCTGGGGTTGGACAACACGGCAGGATTGAGGGAAAAATTGCCCAAGAGCATTTGGGGTTGGATAACACAGCTGGGTTGAGGGATATCCAGTAGCACCGGGACTGGCCAGTAACACCTAAACTTGTAATAGGTGATGTGAAAGTAAAAGGTACCTTATTGTTGTTTTGTGGTGCGTGAGAGTGAGACACACACAAAGTCAGCCTCAACTTCCCAGGCAGGTGGGAAGGGGGAGGCAGTGGAAAGAGGAGTGAGTGACCTGCACACCAGGCTGTAGCTCCCGGGTAGGTGGGGGCTTCTGGGCCGAAGAAGAGTGAGTGACCTGCGAACCAAGCTAGTGTTCCCTGGGCATGTGAGGGGCCGTAGCTGAAGAGTGTGTAAGACATGGAGACAGCCTCACAGGTGAACAGACACCAGAGGCAGCCAGAGTCAGGGCCCTTCTAGGGGGCCTGGTGACACTGAGACCTGGAGGTAAACCCCAAAGTGAAAGAGGGGGCCACAAGGACCTGTGATTTTCTAGCAATAAGGATCCACTTTGTGTCTTGAGAGTGTGAAGGAATGAGTGAAAGTGAATAAGAAATAAAAGTGAGTGAATGTAGACGAATGAAAGTATAGGTAATGTAGATTGTGCATTTTAAGCCTTACCATATCTCCTTGGAGGGAGGTGGATTGCATTGAAAAGCAGTGTGAGAAAAAGGGCGGGGTTTTTTTGGGTGTAAGTAGTTGAAAGAAAAGTGGTATTTAAGTTGTTAGTAAAAAGTGAAAAACGGAAGCAGGGGAGGAATAAATAGAAAATTGAAAAATGAGACAGAAATCCAGTAAGGTGAATACAGGAAAAGAAAAGCAGGAAAAAATTACCACCAGAAATACCCCAAGACAGCACTTTGGGAGTTATGTTAACAAACAGAAATACAACTCCTTGCAAAATACAGGGTATGCAGAAGTTGATGAGAAAAAACATCCAAACTTGTGAATTATATATTTAAAAAGAGCATTAGAAAATTTAACACAAAAGAAAGGAGTTATATATTGATTCAAGGTATGCCTTTAGAGTAGCACATACCTTAAGAAAAATTTTAAAAGGGAGATTACTTAATTAAAGAAGAAAAAGATTAGTACATGAGAAACTTATTTTCGAGGTTTTAGAGGCATTAAAATTACCTAAGAGAGATAGCAATAATACATATTAAAGGACACCAAAAGGTAAAGACCCAGAAATAAGAAGAAATAATTGGCAGATCAGGAAGCTAAAGATGCAGCAGAAAATAAAGCTGAAAGAGTTAATATTAACTCCAAATGAAGAAAAATTGGAAATTCCAAAGTTTAGAGAAGCAAAAAAAAAAAAAAAAAGGGAATTAAAACAAGATAGGTGGCGAACAAGATAAATCGGGGAAATTGAAACATCTTGATGGAAGACAATTAGATAATAAAACGCTTACTAGGGAATAGCAGAGGACATGTATCAAAAAGCCCGGTGGGATACTCAGGCTTTGAGTGATCATTTTTTTAAAAGAACTATGGGTGCACTGAGACTTTTAGAGTAGAAAAACAAGTACCTGAAACATGTATAATTTGCCAAAAGACAAATAAAAGGGTGATGAGAAAAACAATATGAGAAGGTCGTGAGTTAGCTCGTCGACCATTTCAAAGTATCCAAGCAGAAGCTTAGATTTGTTAAGCTCTGGATTTATTTGTAAAAACCGTTTAATCCAGAAGAAAAAGAGTATACCACATGCTGGGGAAGGGGGAGGCTGTAAGAAAATAACATTTTTGAAAGGCAATAAAAGCAAAACAGGGAAAGTATAAAGCTGAGAACAAATTACCTCATCCATTCCCGTTCGTTCCCCCACTCGTTCACAGCACCCCTCCCAGCCCCTGTGCCGGCTCCGGCACACTCCGTCTGTCCCAGTCCGGCCGCCTGGCCCGCAGCCGCTCGGCAGTTCGTGCCAGGGGTTGGGGGTCTGTCTTGCCGTGTAGACCGTGGTTACAGCGCTGACCGCACCGAGGGGGGGGTCCCGTCTGTCCCATCCCCGGCTGCCCTGACTCTGTCGGCTCCCGCCGCTGCAGCCGGGGTCAGTCGGCTGCTTTGTCTCTGCCAGATCAGCCACCGTGAGCCATGTGGGGGGTATCCCCGCTCCAACTCGGCCTGCACCGGAACACCCCCTCGGGCGATCCCAGCTGCAGACCCCGCCTTTGGAGGACAGAGACTCGGAGTCATGCCGAGTTTCCCCGTCCTGCCCTGAGCTCCGTTCCCTTGGTAACCACAGCTCCGGCTGCTCAAAGAAACTCTCTAAAGCAATCACTTTATCGAAACACTAAAAGTTCAGTTAGAAGAAAACCCTCTCCTGCTTCTTCCTAAAAATACGGGAGAAAGGCTATAGAAGATAAAAATCCAAAAAGAATGAGATAAAGAGATTGGTCTATTTCCATTAAGAGAGGTTCTCATAGGAGGGGACGGATCAGAGTTTGTAAATGCTCCTTTGACTTCGTCTGAGGTCTGAAATTTTAAGAAATAAATAAAAGGGATATTTGGAGAATCCCTGTCCTGGGTTGACTATATGATGCTTTTATCCCCAGTCGTCTCATTCTGTTTATGTTGAATAATAAGTTTTGTACCTTTAAGAGTGTTCCAGAGAGTGAAGGGGGGGGAGAGACGAAGCGCGCAGTTTGTTTTCAGACACTGCATTCCTCCTCCACATTCCTGCTCCTGGACTGTGTTGTTTGTGGATGAACAGACAGCGCGACAGAGCTCTTCTTTTGCTTTTTAGTTAGTTTTAGCTGGCTGAGGCAAAGAAGTTCCCTGGACTGTTTTTTTTCCTTTTTCTTTGGACCTCTTGAAACTGCTCTGGACTGAACACCCAGGAGAGCACTGGCAGCTGCAGCTGTGGCCCACCGGGCCAGGCCTGGCCTGGCCTGTGACAATTCCAGCACCAGAGGGACTGATCAGAGACTGAGTGAGCTGAGCTTCAACCTGGGGTTTTCTCAGTTTGTTATCTCTTTTAGAGTGGCAAGGGGTCTCATTGTTTGATATTGTTTTGGTTTTATTGTTTAATAAACAATTCTTTTTCCACCTTTCTACAAGGAGGTATTTTTTCCCTCCCAGACCAGTTGGTGGGAGGGGCCGATTAGATCTGCTTTTCCCACCGGAGCTCCTTTGGGGGATTCTTCCCCAAATTTGCTCTAAACCTGGACAATCCCATAGGCAGAGCTGAACAATTAGACCAACTTTTAGGTCCAAACATTTATACTTGAGAAGAGATGCGGTTGGCAATGAAAATAATATTTTTCACATGACGAAAAGCAATTAATCAGAGCAACTGAAATAAAAGCTTAAGAAAAAGATAATCTGTGGAGACCCCCAGAGAAGACAAAATGCCAACTGTACCTCTTGAGTGGGGTTGAAATAATGAGGAGGGGAGTAAACACATGAATTGTTATCGTAATTACATAACCAAGAGAATAAATGAGACAGCATATCAAAGGCGAAATGCAAAAACAAAAGGTTTTTGAAGGGCAGCTTTTAAAGGGGAAAGAAGAAACTCCAACTAAATAGATAAACAAACTTGAGAGAAAAAGGGAAAGGGTCCTAAGTAAGCGGAAGATCTGAAAATCTTTAAAGAAATGGGCACATAAAAAAAAATAAAGTCATAGGCTCTAATTCTTTGGGGGGGACAAATACCATCTGGAGCCTGTGATAACTTTAAAAGTGAATCCTCAAGAAGAAGAATTGGAATTTGTAATAGACACAGGGGCAGAGAGAACCTGCCTGTTAAATGTTCCAAAACGTTATAGTGTGAGCAAACATACAGTGAAAGTAACAGGGGCAAAAAGAGAAAGTTTTACATTTCTAGTCATTAAAGATGTGGTAATTGAGGGAAGAAACTAACATTTAGATGGGAGATGTGTTATTGGTCCCAGGGGCAGGTAGCAATTTATTGAGAAAAGTCTTGCAAGTGCAATTAAGAATAGGACTTGTATCAGAAAATGGGAAAATGACAGCTAGAGTTTTGAAATTAGGCCAAGAAGATGAAGAAAAAAAAAAACAACAAAGAAGTTTGGGCTGGAGAAAGAAATAGGGGAAGATTAAATATCGACCCCATAAGGGTTACAATTGAGAGAGAAGAAAGAGAGAAGTTGACGTAGGGAAGTAGTTAGGAAACTCTAAGATGTTAGAATGTGAAGTAATGACATTTTGGTGCTAGAAGAGAGCAGAAGTATGAATGAAGGTTTTTTGCATGAAAGGCAGAGAAGTATCTTAACACATGGTTGTTAAGAGGTTATTCAATGCCACACTGAGGTCCAGAAAAGCCTTAGCAGAATAAGCCCTGCTTGAAGAGAAAAGAAGATAAGTTGACTAGAGAAAGAAAAAGAATGTCAGGACCACCTGGGGACGCCAAGTTTGGGGTTGTCAAGGTTGGGAGGTGTCTGACTGCTCCCTACGAGCGGCAGGGTCTCGGGGGCTGCGGCAGGGACCGATCCATGGAGGTGACCCGTGGCGGTGCTGGGAGTAGAGGACACAGGTTTGCCGGCCAGGAGCGGGCTGGCTCCGTGGTGGAACTGCCGGGGGGGGGGCTCCCAGACTGTCGGGGTCCCGAGTCCAGGATGACAGCGTCGGCCCGGTAAGTGGTCCGAGAGAGAGAAGGAAAGAGAAAAGGAGAGAAGAAGAGAGAGAGAAGGAAAGAGAAAGACAGAGAAGAAGAGAGAGACAGAGAGAGAGGGCAAAAGAGACCCAAGGCATATCCCCAGGGTCCCCATGCCCGTGGCTGTTCTCCCCTGCTCCGGCCCTGCAGCCAAGTGGCAGCAGCGGGGGAAGGGCGAAGAACAGCACTGATTACAAGGCCGTGAAGAGAGGGGGAGGGGGGACTAGCACTAAAAGATAAAATCAAAGCAGAGATTGATGACTCTCCAAAACTCACAAAGCGGTTTGTTTTTCTTAAGTAAGAAGTTTTTTGGTTTTTTCTTTTGTGTGTTTTGTTTGCCGTTAACGAGAAGGTTTTTTTCCTGAAGAAGAAGAGGCTGCTGTAGAGAAAGCTTTTAGCTAAACCCAGGAAGTTTAGAAGGAAAGCGAATAGTAAAAGTTAATGCAGTATTATCTTTCTTTTATAACTATGCTATTAAGAAGTCCTGTTGAAGTGAGGGGAGAACGGCCATCTTTTGATGCATCGAACTCGGTTTATTGATCGATCAGCCAGTTTAAATAATAGTGTTAACGAACTTCATGCATATTCCAAAATCCAGGTTTATGATAGGCTAACAGAGAAAACTCTAACCACTCCTTTTGTTTTACAATACCGTTGATTGTTTACACAAAATAAAGCCAGTGTTCCCACTGTGATATGAAAGGTTCCCAAAACTTCCATATCTGTTCCCAGGGTGCCATCTTTTCCCAGAGAGGGTGTTTTGCTTGTTATGGGAAGACTGCCTGAGAACCTTATTGTTTATACAATTATGCCTGAGAGAGTCTAATTGTTTATAGAAATCAGGCTGGGAACTGCTTTGAAACTACCTTTTACTTTTCTCTCAATTGTATGGCTTCATGGCCTTTTTCTTTAAGCCATGCTTGAACTAAACTCCCGACAAAGTCCTTTCCAGGCACTACTGAAGCAACAATCAGAATCACAGAAAGAAGGTGAATTTCATTCCAGCAGAATCAAAGGACTTGTGAAGAAACCTGAAAAATGGACTATCACATTTAAACCGGGTGATACTGAACTGACTTTCCAATGGGGACTGAGTGGTAATAGTTTGAGAAAACCCAAATGAGCCAAGAAATGTACAAAGAATTACCCTGAATTAAGAAATAAGATAATGCTTATATCTCTAGTTTTGAGCACTACCTGAATAAAACATCTCCTTGGGGGAGGAATACCTCAGATAGAAGGATCAAGAATGTTTTTGTATTCTGACTTTAGCCCGAGAATTGTACAGGGGAGAAGGGGAATTACCATTTCCATTAGTAAACTTTATTTGATTCATTCCAATACTGGACATGCTAGCTGGGCTATAAGTAAATGCTTAAATTGTGAGAGTAATTAGTGTTGTGATTCACAAAATTTATGCTCTTATTGCAAAAAAGTGTTAAAGTAATAACTTTGTTATGTGGATGGGAATTATTAGTGCCTGTTGAATGAGAGACACCTGAGGAATAGTAAGAGACCACAGTCAAAGAGTGTCAAAAACAATTTGCCTAGAAATTAGTTAAGAAAAAGAGACGAGGAAATAGAGGCCAAGACCAGATTGGCCTCTGTATTTCGCCACCGAGAAGATCAAATAAACCTGCTGTGGGTTGCAACCTCACAGGCATGGGAGGTGGGAGTATAAGCCATACTGGACCTCTGTTATTCTTGTTTCTGGCACTCATTTGTTGTCTTTCCCCTTTCGGGATACCAGCAAGATCGTGTCGAAAATGCTACAGAAAGCACCATATGGAAAGAAACCTAAGTTCCTCCTTTATTGCACACACCTATGTCAACAGCCATTGTTATAACCCATCCAAATTAAGAACTTGTAGGCAAAATCGAGTAAATTATTAGATTACAAGGAACTTACGGAAAAGTGGTAATAGATTTAGAACTGAATGTCCAAAAGGAGAGAGATGGATTTGTTTTAAACTTAATCTTGGAGATACGGTACAAGATTTGGTAAAAAACAAATAATAAACGAAAAGCTAAAACCATCACAGCAATCTAACTCTGTATTGACTCCAAATTATCTGTTGAATTGTATTACAAGACTCCAAGCAGTTATAGAAATGATAGCAAACAAGGCTGCCCAGGCATTAGAGTTAATATTAAGTCAGCTAAGCCAAACAAAAACTGTAGGGTATCCAAATAGGTTGGCTTTAGACTATTTATTGGCCAAAGAAGGGGGTGTTTGTGGAAAGTTCAGTATATCAGATTGTTGAAAATTGATGACCACAGAAAAGTCATTCTAGCAAAAGCAAAAGAAATCAAAGAAGAAAAAAATATATATGCATATAATAACCCAGGTACCAGTCCAAAAATTAGAAAACAATGTTAAAATCTAGCTGGTGGGGTAATGTATTAGAAGAAATTAAGATTTTTCATTTTATGTTACAACTGTTTTTCTATTTCTTCCTTGTGTAATCCCCTGTTTTATTTTGCCAGCATTGTCCAGAAGATGCAAATAGATAAGAAATATTGCTCAAGCCAAATGATTTACAAAGAATAAGAGTGGGGATTGTGAAAAATGCATGTATTTTATGATTGGCTTTTCGCAAATATTAAAATGAATATTATATGTGTTGTGTTAGAAAGCAATGCTGTATTAATTTTCTTAAATACTGTGTTAAATATAGTTTTAGGTTATAAAAATTGTTAAAATAGAAACTATGCTATGTAAGATGCTTTGTTTAACAGAAAGGACTTGCAGCGAGATAGCAGCCACAGGACACCTAAATCTTTTAGAGAAAGGGAATTTATTGCCTTGAGACGAAGTGGGGATCCATTCTGAATTAGGTGAAGTGCCGGGAAGAGGTGAGAGGTCTGTGGGGCCAAAAGCTGAAGGAAAGGCCGCATTCCAGAGACAGCAAGGAGACAGAGAAAGGAAAACAGAAATTACCGCAAGGTCGATTGTGGTAGCTAGGGAAGAGGCGCTGCGGAAGATTTCGCGATGTCACGGGAAGCTAGGACCTTCGGTTCCCCATAGATAAGACCCTCAGGTACTCATAGATAAGAAATTAACATAGGAATGTGGTCCCACTAACAATAGGAATGTTGCCCCACTGAAGCCAGTAACTTTCCATCCCTTATCCAGTACTTTTCCATCCCCTACTAACCATAGGTAAGAAGGACAAACCCCTTTTTGACGTAGAGACCCCTAAGACTATAAGACCCCATGAGAAGAAGTAATAAAGGCCTTTTGACCGTCCACCACATTGGTGTCTGCGTATGTCATTGGCCCGAACGGCCCTAGAGAGAGGGCTGTCGAGCTGTACCTCAGAACCAGGTCGCCTGCCTTGATCCAGAAGGCAACATTTGGTGCCGGAACCCGGGACAGCGGCTTGCGCCCGGGGAACGGGGAACACTCCTGGAACGAGGACGGCGGCTGCGGCAGCAGGACTGACCGCAGCGGGGGGGGGACGCCCCCCGGACCAGCTTGGACAATGGAATCCACAGCGAAGGTCGTAAGTCAGGCTCATGAGCAATGGGGAATTAAAGGTGAGCTCAGGAACTCTACTCTTGCTATCGCAAGGCTCCTAGAGCTGGGGACGATCGAACGTCCGGTAAATATATTATATTGGGAAGCGCGGGAGAAGTGCACTGCCGCCTCAGCAGAGGACTCAAAGTCCGCAGGCAGTGGTAAAAACCTCAAAGCGTGGGGGAAAGTAGAAGAGGCCCCACGCAAGACGTTAGAAGAACAGGAGACGCAGGAAGCCGCGCGTATACGTTTATTAGCTACACCAAAGCCGGGGGTGGGGGCCGCGACGCAAACCGCCTCTGAGAGCGATCAGATTGAAGGAGGGAATATGCGGGGGCCGGGCGCGTTCCACCCCTTCCCGAGCCCGAGCCCAGACCCCCCAGAGCCCCCAGGAGACCCCCCGGAACCCCCAGGGGATCCCCCGACCTTCCCGCGGAGCCCGCCGGGTCCTAGCCCCCCCGCGGAACCGTCCGAAAAAGCCGCGGTTTCTCTATCCGTCTCTTCCCCGCCGGCCGCCGGTCCGGCGCAAGAAGCAGAGCAGCGCGCGCGATGCTTCTGGCAGGTACTCGCGGAGGAGGCGCGGAACAAGGCCGGATTGTCGGACCCCGCCAGGATCGGTAAAAACTCGTCCCCGCCATGTGCGTTTAAAAATGGCGCCGAACCACATGGCGAGGGCGGAAGGGAGGAGGCGGGGGGCGGAAACGGAGTCAGCCTGCTTAACAACGCATGCGCGGGCGAGCGGGGAGACGGGGCGGCCCCCGCAGAGGAGCGTAAGAACAACCAGAGCGCTCTATTCAAATTAGGTCCTTGTAGGGTAAGGACCTCCCCCGGCAGGAGGCGGGGGGAGCCCAGGGGGAGGGAGCAGCATCACCCCCGAAGGGAGGAGCGAGGTCGAAGCCGCACAAAACGGCACGGAGCGCCGGAAGTGTACCGGCAGTCAGCTTCCGGCTCAGAGTCAAGTAACAGCTGCTCAGACAGCTCGGAAGAGCCGACCGAGTCCGGCTGGGACTCGGAAACCGAGAGAGCAGAATTAATGCGGTTTCGAGCGAAACCGAATAAAGATTTAAACAATATCGAGAAACAATCGCAACACAAACTCAGCGATTGGGGAAAAATAAAAGCAGCCTGTGGGGACCGGGCACCGGCAGCCTCCATGCACGCTTTCCCGGGGGGGGTTGCCGGAGCGCGGGGGAACCAACAAAGGGCATATACCCCAGTTAACCCAAAAGAAGCCAAAGCGATTTCAGAAATAGGGATCAACTCAGCTGTAGTACCCACTCTCGAGGATGACCTTTCTAACAATAACGATCTGCTCACTTTTGATATTACGCAAATAAGCCGCATGCTTTTTGATGGGGCGGGGCGGACTGTATTTAAGCAGGAATGGCAGGACGACCGCGTTAGTCCAGGCTTCCGAGGAAGGGCAACAACTCAGCGAGCTGTCCCCAGCCGGCACAGCTTTCCCTGGCAGCACCCTCACTCCAAGCATCCCGGCCCCGGGGAAACGGGACGTCCTTTCCATGCTCGGATTTCGGATTACAAATTTATCATGAAGACCACTGCCGTACACCCTCTGCTGCCAATCAAATTGACTTGGAAGTCATCAGACCCTGTATGGGTTGAGCAGTGGCCCCTGACAGAGCCTCGAATGGCAGCCTTGCTGGAACTGGTCGACCGCGAACTGCAAAAGGGTCACATAGAACCCTCCACCAGCCCATGGAACACCCCTGTATTCGTGATCCCCAAGAGGTCCGGACAAGGCTATCGTCTCGTCCACGACCTGAGAGAGGTGAACAAGACGATCCGACCCCTGGGTCCAGTCCAGACACTGCTACCCGCGAATTCAGCCATCCCCGAAGGGCAGCCGTGCGCAGTACTGGACATCAAGGACTGCTTCTTTTCAATACCCCTGCACCCTGAGGACAGAGAACGATTCACCTTTTCCGTGGCGTTTCGGAACGGCGAGCGGCCCAACCTTCGCTTCCAATGGAGAGTGCTTCCACAAGGCCTAGTCGACAGCCCGACCATATGCCAGATCACCGTGGATAAAGCACTGACGCCAGTCCGACACTCCAATCCCACCGCAACCATCATCCAGTACATGGACGACATCCTGGTCGCAGCACCATCGACAAGCCAAGTGGATCACCTGGTGTCCACAATCACGGAGACCCTTCAGGCCAACGGCTTCGAGATCGCGAGCGCAAAGATCAAGAGAGGACCCTGCGTGACCTTCCTGGGAGTAGGAATCACAAGCTCCTACGTGACACCCCCCGAGATGAAAGTCAACCGAGACGTCAAGACGCTCCACGACGTGCAACGCCTGGTGGGATCGCTGCAGTGGCTTCGCAACATTGTCCTGATTCCCCCCGAGGTCATGGACCCTCTGTACGACCTCCTGAAAGGGAAGAACCCCTGGGAACCCAAGGAGCTGACGCCGCAGGCAACGAGCTCCCTCGACTTCATCGAAAACCAGATGTCCACTGGCACACTTGCCAAGTGGAACCCAGCCATGCCACTGGACCTGTACGTCCACTTTACACCGAAGGGGGGAGTGGGAGCACTGGCCCAAGGGCCTTCTGAAAAGGCCCGACCAATCCAATGGGTGGTCCTCGGAAGACCCGCTCGTGCATTTTCCCCGGGAATCGAATGCATCACCAGCCTCATCATGAAAGGCAGGAAACTCGCCTTGAAACACCTAGGGACAGAGCCGACAACCATCCACCTTCCGTTTCGCAAGCAGCCGACCTCGGAGTCAGCCACAATATCAGGGTACCTGGCCCTTGCTCTCTCCGGCTTCGGAGGAGAAATCTCCTACTCCTCCAAACCACCCTGGACGAAGCTGCTGACCATAGTCGACATGGACATGCCACCGAAGGTCAAGGACAGACCGCAGCCGGGACCAACGGTCTTCACAGACGCTTCCTCCACGACTTCAACCGCAGCAGCAGTGTGGCAGGCAGGAGAGCAATGCACTGCGTCAAAGCGTGTGACCCCACACTGTCAGTGCAACAACTGGAGGCAGCAGCAGTGGTTTTGGCGTGCGGACTCTTCCAAGACGAACACCTCAACATCGTAACGGACTCTATATTCGTGGCAAGGCTCTGCCTGTCCATGGCAGGACCAGGAGTGTCGACATCAGCAGCAGCCCTAATGCTGGAAGAAGCACTTTCCTCGCGACAGGGCACCGTGTCAGTCATCAACATCAACAGCCATGACCCAGTCAAAGGCTACTTCCAGACCGGCAACGATAAAGCGGACGCCGCAGCAAAAGGCGTTTGGACCCTGCAAAGAGCTCGTCAACTGCACGAGTCGCTCCACATTGGAGTCAAAGCACTGGCGAAGAGATGCGGAATCCCGACAGCGGACGCGAAACATGTGGTAGCCACTTGCCCTTACTGCCAGAAGTCACCCCTTTGGACCTACGGAGTCAACCCGAGAGGTCTCAAGCCCTCAGAAATCTGGCAGTCGGACTTCACCTTATGTCAACTGCTGAAGCCCCAAGCATGGCTTGCAGTGACAGTAGACACTTATAGCGGGACGATCATAGCCACACAGCACCCCAAAGCCAACTCCAAAAACACAATTCAGCACTGGCTGACAGCCATGGCTTGGCTGGGTATCCCCAAGCAGATCAAAACGGACAATGGCTCCAATTTCATCTCTAAACAAGTACAGGAATTCGCTGCGAAATGGGGCATCACGTTAGTGCAAGGCATCCCATATAACAGTACCGGGCAGGCCATATTTGAGAGAGCAAACCAAACCCTGAAAACCAAGATAGAAGTATTGGCAAAAGCAGAGGGCTTTGCCAATGCCATTCCCCCAAGAGATCAGGCACGTATGCTGGCAACCGCTTTGCTGGCACTGAATCAATTCCCTAGGGGAGACGAAACACACAGTCCCGTCCAAAAACACTGGGCCACTCGAACGCTAGAAGAGGGCCCACAGGTGGTAATCAGAAACGAGTTAGGCGAGTGGGAACGGGGCTGGAGGTTGATGCTCACGGGGCGAGGGTACGCGGCTGTCAAAAAGGACGGCAAAATCAGGTAGTGTCCACTTAAGTCGATTAAACCGGACCTTCATAGCGAGCAGAATGAGACTGATGAGAATTGCGAGTCTTTGTTTACAGGACCTGCTCGTGGGACGTCCTCGTGACGCGTACATCCCGGTTCCAGACGAAAGTGACCGACCACCAAGCCGTCAGGCAGCACCCGAGAGACCCGCACGGGTGAGACCCAACCATCAAGGGTGTTTCTGTGTGATTTTGCTGTTGGGGCTTGTCACCAGAGGGCAAGCCAGCCCAGATCACTACCCCCATCGGCCCTTCAGGTGGGTCATGCGACACCTTAGTAGTGGCAAAGCACTCAGAGAAATCACCACACCGAACACTCCATCCTTCGTGCTCTGCATCACCGACCTGTTTCCAGGACAGCCAAGGGCAAACCCCTATTCCCTACACGCCAAACACTCGTACCTATCCTACTGGTGCCCAGCTTCAAACCCTGGGAAAAGCTACTGCAATCACCCAGGGTGGGGATATTGTGGGCACTGGGGCTGCGAAACCATAGTCACAGATGCCAGACCGTCGGGGCCTGGGTGGGATCCACAAGACCCAGACAAATTCTTACAGTTCACCTGGGCACCCATCGGCTGCAAAATACCCTTCTTCTTTCGCGAAAACCCCCATCGAAACCAACTTAAAATCCCTAAATTTCGGGCATGCACTGATTACAACATGACGGTCTTGCAGCCAGATCACCCTAGCTGGGCCACAGGCAGAACGTGGACAGTAGTCCTTCAAGGGTCAAAAGAGAGGGTGAACGTGCAAATTATCAGGCTCCAGCCGTCAGCACCCCGAGCAGTCGGACCCAACAAAGCGATTAAAAGCGTGCCAAAAGGGAGAAACATAACCTACCCCAAAACCTTACCCACAGGGGTCAGCAATGTCCCGACCGGTCAAGTGGAAACCTTTCAGATGAGTCGCTTAACCGAGTCAGATGCAGACCCAATCCTTTGTATGTTAGAGGCTACCTTTGTATCCCTGAACGAATCCAACCCTAACCTAACCGAATCCTGCTGGCTTTGTTACGATGTCAAACCCCCCTTTTACGAGGGAGTCGCTTTAGACACTCCCTTCAGTTATTCCACAGCCGACGCCCCTCACCAGTGCAGATGGGACACCCCTCGCAAAGGAATCACCCTGAGTCAAGTCACAGGCCGAGGCAGATGCTTTGGCAACGCAACCCTAGCTAAGCGGAAAGGTAACATCTGCACCAAAATTGGCAGGCTGAACAGGAAAAACAATAAGTGGGCAGTCCCATCCGCATCGGGGATGTGGGTTTGCCAGCAATCCGGAGTGAGTCCTTGTGTGTTCCTTCCCAAATTCAATGACTCTAACGACTTCTGTGTCCAAGTTCTGATTGTTCCTAGGGTCTTGTACCACTCAGACGAAGAGATGTACCATCTTCTTGAGGGACCCAGCTGGATCCACAAAAGAGAAATAATGACAGGTATAACTATCGCAATGCTGCTCGGCCTGGGAGCAGCAGGAACGGCCACGGGTGTCTCAGCCCTAGCGACACAGCACCAAGGACTGTCCCAACTGCAGGCAACGATTGACCAGTACCTGCAGAGGATCGAGAAATCCATCTCCTATCTAGAGAAGTCAGTCTCCTCACTCTCCGAAGCGGTCTTGCAGAACAGGCGAGGCCTAGACCTCCTGTTCATGCAGCAAGGGGGCCTGTGTGCCGCCTTGAAAAGGTTTCTATGCAGACCATACGGGAGTCGTGAGAGACTCCATGGCAGAACTCTGGAACAGACTGGCCCAGAGGCAGAAAGACAGGGAGGCCCAACAGAGCTGGTACGAGTCCTGGTTCAATCAATCACCTTGGCTAACCACTCTGATTTCTGCCCTGATAGGTCCATTGGCGATGCTGTTTCTAACAGTCACCTTCGGACCATGCCTGCTGAACAAGCTGGTCTCATTCGTTCAGAGCCGCCTGGAACGGACCAACATCCTGTTCATAGGGCAACGACAACTGCTGTGAATTCAACCAGGGAATTCAACCAAAGAACACTGCCAGTCACAAAATTTTCAAAACTTGTCTAGCAAAAGCTTACTCAGGTTTCCCAAAATCCCTTTCCCTTGTCAAGTCACAACTTTATACCTCAATTCAGTATCTATGTACACGACTACCTCATTCATTTGTGAAAAGGGAGGGGGAGATGTGGTAGCTAGGGAAGAGGCGCTGCGGAAGATTTCGCGATGTCACGGGAAGCTAGGACCTTCGGTTCCCCATAGATAAGACCCTCAGGTACTCATAGATAAGAAATTAACATAGGAATGTGGTCCCACTAACAATAGGAATGTTGCCCCACTGAAGCCAGTAACTTTCCATCCCTTACCCAGTACTTTTCCATCCCCTACTAACCATAGGTAAGAAGGACAAACCCCTTTTTGACGTAGAGACCCCTAAGACTATAAGACCCCATGAGAAGAAGTAATAAAGGCCTTTTGACCGTCCACCACATTGGTGTCTGCGTATGTCATTGGCCCGAACGGCCCTAGAGAGAGGGCTGTCGAGCTGTACCTCAGAACCAGGTCGCCTGCCTTGATCCAGAAGGCAACAGTCGATCTGCCCCAGACCTAGGAATTCCTCTGATAAAGAAGAACTAGTGCTAAATGTCACGCGGAATGAATATGTATGAACTTATTGTGAAAGTGTATGCATATGCATTTGGGAGGGGGATAAAAGAAGACCCGAGGTCTTCAGAGGTACGCTTGCCTATTGGGGAGGCTTGCGTCCGGCACGTGTCGTAATAAAGCATACCGAACTTTACAACTTTTACGAAGTTGTGAGGTTTCTTCTTTTCTCCGCAAAACATTCTTGGCGAGCCAGCCAGGAGAAGGAGATACTTTTCGTCTCCATCTCTGTCCCCGCAGGGGCAGGGAGGGGACCGACGGACTCCTAGGCGCGCCCCAGGATTTTCCTGGTGGGGCTCCGCTCGTCTCGGCTTGCCTCCTGCTGGGACAGACAAGGACCTGCTGGCCTGCGGAGGAAGATACGGTATGTACTGAGGGGCCCCCAGGGGGGGAGGAAGAGGAGCAAGAGAGTAAATCACCCAGAGACCCAGAGACGTCTGGGATCAGCTGATAGAGCAGCTGAGTTCAGCTGATAAAGCAGCTGAAAACTGTATTAGAGACGGGGTTCATCGATTCTGATAGAGCGGAACCGCTAGCAGCTCTGGGGGTGGGCTGGGTGAACCCGTGTATGCGTGTATTGGGATCCATTGTTCTGATAGGGCAGAGCTGGACCCGCGTATGTTTTCTTTGCCTGTGTGTGTGAGTGGTGTCCGGACACTGCGTGGCTGTATGTTGCATTGTGTGATCAGCGCGCTGTGTTTGTAATCGTGCAAGTGTATAAAGTGTATGTTGTATAAAAGAGAGCAGATCCATAGTGCTCTACTGTGCGGGGGGGGGGGGTCCTACCCGCCGCCGGAGAGGCAGAGTAAACATCGGCCGGAGCAGGCTGTGGGGGCGGGGAGCGCCCGACAGAGAAAACAGAGGAAAACAGAGTAAACTGTGGAAAAGTGGGTGAGAACAGTTGTTAAATAAAGGTGGTAAATTGTGGTGTAGGTTGTGTAGACTCTCACCGTGGCTAGACGAACCCGAGGGGTTCCTCTGCCTCAGTGGTTTGGACTCGACCCCTGGGAGTTTGTGAATCCGGTGAATTATTGGATAGATAGGGGAAACGAACGAGTTCATTTAGAGGGGCTCTACCGGACTTCAGCTGGCACTCTCGTAAGTCTGGACTGGGAACAGCTTGCCGTAGAGGATTTAGAGCTCCCTGTAATAAATGGAATAGCTTGCCTTTGCGGGAAATTTCCAGTAGCCTTTGGTGCATCAAGGGGCTGGCACGCTGCGTGGGTATTATTAGAGTGCATAGTTTGTGGGAAACGCTGTTATTGCTGTTCCAGCAGGCGACGGGGCACTTGCCCCAAGTGTAAGTTAGAGGTTTCTCATCGAACTGATTCAGAGTCTAAGATCTTAAAGCTTTTGTGTGGAAAATCGCATCTGGTACCTGCCACTTGGAGTGTGTGGGAGGAGGACTGGGAAGCTACTGTGAAGTCCTGTGAAAAGAGATTTGGGTGGAAGCGAGAGAGGGCAAGAAGGAAATAATGGGAACCAACCAGAGCAAGGAAGTTCCACGGGCTAGCCCCTTAGGGTGCATCTTGGCCCACTGGAAGGAAATCACTAGCCGGGGGGGCTCTGAGAATAAAAAGGATTTAATCCAGTATTGCACACGCTGGTGGCCCTTGTACAGGTTAGGGGACAGAGCAAGGTGGCCACCCACTGGAACCCTAGACTATAATACTTTACTGCAGTTAATGTTGTTTTTAAGACGGGAAGGTAAATGGGATGAGGTTTCATATGCTGATATGTTTTTTGTTTTAAGGAATCACCAAGAGTGGCAAAAGGACTGTGGGATTAAATCACCCTCAGACCCACTGGTCTTGGCCCTCGAAAAAGATAACAAGGCAAAGAGAGGGCAAATCAAACGCTGTTGTTCAGCATGCAGTATAGGACAACGGTGTATGAGATCGGATAAGGTCTATCGTTCTGAGGAGCAAGAACGAGACTCATTTGAGTGGGTGAAAGGTCCTCCAGCTCCTCCCCGGGGGGGGGAGGCAGAGGAGATTGAGGCTGAAACCGAGGATGAGGAGGAAGGGAACTTCCCCAAAAAGGAGGAGGACTCAGGTGGGGAGGGCACATCTACTAGAACCCACCCTACGCGTGGGAGTCCAATTGCATCTAGAACTAGGAGGCAAGTAGTGCTACAGGCCCCTCTGCGACAGGCAGTGGGACCAGAAGGGACCAAATTGATGATCAAAGTGCCATTTACCACCCTTGATTTAGAAGCATGGGAAAGGATTGCAAGGAATTATCGTGTTGACCCGATACTTACTGCCAAACGCTTACGATATGTTATCAAACAACACAATCCAGACTGGGCTGACATCCAGCTGCTACTAGATGCTTTCACTGAGACTGAGAAACAGCTGATCTTAAAGACAGCAGGGAATTTGGCAGAGGATTACTGTAAGGCCACACAGCTGGATGTAAAAGAACATTTCCCCCTCCAAGATCCAGAATGGGATCCTAATGTGTCGGCAGAGGTAAAGAAATTAACAGAGTATCAAGAGTGAATAGCAACAGGGGTAGAAAGAGCTATTCCAAAAACCATAAACTGGTCTGCCTTATATTCCCTTAAGCAGGGGCCTTCTGAGACTCCATCTGAATTCCTAGAGCGTTTGAGGGATGCTATGCGTCGTCATACATCATTAGATCCGGAGTCGGAGATAGGGATAAATCAACTAGTTAATTCATTTTTGGGGCAGTCTGCTGGAGATATCAGACGTAAACTTCAGAAAATTCGGGGACCAGATGGGAGGAATCTCGAAGCCTTGTTAGAGGAAGCCTGGAGAGTATTTAGTAACCGGGAGGAAGGACATAAACAGGGAATGAAAAGGTTGGTGGCAGTGGTACAGGAGGAAAGGCAGAGGAAATACAACCAGAGACCGCCGAGACAGGGACCACTTCGGCTGGACAGGAACCAGTGTGCAATCTGCAAAAGAATTGGTCACTGGAAAGACCAATGCCCAGAACGAAGAGGGAGTAACCAGCAGATGGCTGCACGCGTACAAGACAACTGAGGAGGACCGGGGGATTCCACCCCAGCGGATCCACTGGTTATAACAATGAGGCTGGGGGAAGAAGGGAGAAGGGTGGAATTTTTGGTTGACACGGGGGCTACATATTCAGTTCTAAATAAGGCTTTAGTACCTGTGGAAAATGATTATGTTGTAGTGCAGGGGGCAACTGGCCAGTCTGAAAGAGCATATTTTTGTAAACCTTTGAGGTATAAATTGGGAAAACAATGGGGTATTCATAAATTCTTGTACATGCCTAACTCACCAAGAGCACTCTTAGGGAGAGATTTATTGGAACAGTTACAAGCAACCATTACATTCAAAAAGGGGGAAATTACTCTGGAGGTAAATGATCAAAAATACATAAGAGTTATTAAGTTTAACTCTGACAGCTATTGGCATTAAGGAAGAAATTGATGAAGAAATACTGAGTCAGGTATTTCCTGGGGTGTGGGCCTCTGATGTGCCAGGGAGGGCGAAAAATGCCTCTCCCATAATAATCAAACTCAAGGAGGGGGCGCAACCAGTGAGAATCAAGCAGTACCCCCTAAAGAAAGAGGATAGGGAAGGAATCAGCCCAATAATTGAAAATTTTCTGTGGTTAGGATTACTGAAAGAATGCCAATCTGATTTCAATACCCCCATCTTACCTGTTCGGAAACCTGATGGGTCATACCGGATAGTACAGGATTTGAGGGCTGTCAATAAAATAACAGAAGATCTGTATCCGGTGGTAGCCAATCCATACACTTTATTAACTTGCCTAACACCTGAGCTAACCTGGTTTACTGTTTTAGATCTAAAGGATGCCTTCTTTTGCCTCCCCATCCATGAAGCCAGCCAAAAAATTTTTGCATTTGAATGGGAAAGCCCTAAGAGTGGGCGCAAAACTCAGCTCTCATGGACCAGACTACCCCAAGGCTGGAAAAATTCCCCTACTTTGTTCGGGGAGCAACTTGCAAAGGATCTGGAGTCCTGGGAAGCTCCACAGGAAGAAGGAAGGCTTTTGCAGTATGTGGACGACCTTCTAGTGGCCACTCAGACGAGGGAAGCATGTGTGGCCTGGACGGTAAGCCTTTTGAATTTCCTAGGACTCCAAGGATACAGAGTATCGAAGAAAAAGGCGCAGATAGTAAAACAGAAAGTTATCTACCTGGGGTACGAGGTGAGTGCTGGGCAACGGACTTTAGGGCAGGCTCGCAAGGAAGCCATATGCCAGACCCCAAAACCCCAGACCATAAAAGAGCTCCGAACCTTCTTAGGCATGGCAGGATGGTGCCGGCTGTGGGTCTATAATTATGGACTGCTTGTCAGACCCCTCTATGCTCTGATTGTCGATGGAAGCAGAGATCTCCAGTGGACAAAAGAAGCAACACGGGCCTTTCACCAGCTGAAGAATGCTCTCATGTCAGCTCCAGCTTTGGGACTTCCAGATGTGAGTAAACCATTCTTCCTATTTTCCCATGAGAAACAGGGAATTGCCCTGGGAATACTGGCTCAGGACTTGGGTCCATACCGAAGGGCAGTTGCCTACCTCTCTAAACAACTAGATGCAACAGCCAAAGGATGGCCAGGTTGCCTCAGAGCTGTAGCAGCAGTTGTGCTGAACATTCAAGAGGCACGCAAGTTTACCCTGGGACAAAAATTGACTGTGCTAGTGTCCCACACTGTATCTGCAGTACTGGAAGTAAAGGGTGGCCATTGGCTTTCGCCACAGAGATTTCTGAAATACCAGGCCATCATGGTAGAGCAAGATGATGTAGAGATCGTGGTGACTAATATTGTCAACCCAGCTTCCTTTCTCAGTGGAAACCAAGGAGAAGCAGTACACCATGATTGCCTGGAGACCATCGAAGCGACCTACTCCAGCCGCCCAGACTTAAAGGACACCCCTCTGGAAGATGCAGAGACCTGGTTCACTGACGGGAGCAGCTATGTTACCAATGGGAAGCGACATGCTGGGTATGCAGTGACCACCTACAGAGAGGTAATCGAGTCTGGACCCTTACCAACAGGTACCTCCGCGCAGAAGGCTGAGATAATTGCCCTGACCCGTGCCTTGGAAAGGGCAAAAGGGAGGAGGATAAACATCTACACAGACTCGAGGTACGCATTCGGAGTTGTACATGCACATGGGGCCATCTGGAAGGAGAGAGGACTGCTTACCTCACAGGGAAAGAACATCAAACATGCACAAGAGATAATCCAGCTGCTGGAAGCAGTTCAGCTGCCTGAAAAGGTAGCAATTATGCATATTAAGGCACACCAAAAAGTGAGCTCAGAATTGGAAGAAGGAAATGAGCTGGCGGATAGAGAGGCAAAAGAAGCAGCAAAAGGTGAGGTAGCTACTGAAGGAGCCCTTATTCCAGATGGACAAATCTCCCTTGAAGGTAAGCCAGAATACAACAAGAGAGATAGGAAATTAATTGAAGATCAAAAAGGGACGTATAACCAAGAAGGGTGGGCTACCATTGAAAAGAAGCTGGTAATCCCTTCCCATCTATTGTGGTCACTAGTAAGGGAGGAACACCAGAAAACGCACTGGGGAATAGATGCCCTATACACCTATCTGATTGAAAGAATTGTTGCTAGGAATTTATATGCCACTATTACTCAGGTGACCCGACAGTGTGATCTTTGCCTCCAGACTAACCCCAAAAATACCCCCAGACCGAAACTCGGTCAGATTGGGAGAGGCCATGGGCCTGGACAGCAGTGGCAAATTGACTTTTCAGAACTCCCAAGGAAAGGGGGGTATTGGTATTTGCTGGTATTGACAGATACATTTTCAGGGTGGCCAGAAGCGGTCCCCACCAGAACTGTCAAAGCTCGAGAGGTGACCAGAGTATTATTACAAGAAATAATACCATGCTTCAGAGTTCCAGCCACAATATCCTCAGATAGAGGATCACATTTCATTTCCAAAATAGTACAACAGATTAGTAGCCACCTGGGCATAGACTGGGAACTCCACACTCCATACTGCCCCCAATCAAGCGGCCAGGTGGAGAAGATGAATCATTTGATTAAACAGCAAATCATAAGACTGGGGCAGGAAGCTAATCTACCTTGGCCCCAGGCTCTTCCAATAGCACTGTTGCGAATTCGAACGAAACCTCGAGCTAAAGAAAAGTTAAGCCCTTTTGAAATACTCTATGGAAGACCATATGGAATACAAAAGGGAGTCTCCACCCATATTGGAGAGGTAACACTAGCCACCTACATGGTGGCTTTAAACAAACAGCTCAAGGAAATTGAGAAACATGCGGCTGGAACTCGGAGCAGGGAATTAGATGGGCCAGTACATAATACACAACCTGGAGATTATGTATATGTTAAGTCTCTTACAGAAAAGACCTTGGAACCACAGTGGAAAGGACCATTCCAAGTGCTTCTCACCACCTTCACTGCAATCAAAATCAAGGAGCAGAACGCCTGGATTCATCACTCTCGGGTGAAGAAGGCCCAGAAACCTCTTGAGGAGTGACGCCAGGAGACGATGAACTGAGACTAAAACTTACTCGGGCAAAATGAGTATATTGCGGTCGGGAGTAGCTCATATTTTAGTTTGTAGAATTGTTTTGTATGTAATCATAACTAAGGTTTTAGAACTTGAAAGTACTTTTATTCAGAGCAATGCTGAATGGCCTTGGTCCCAGGTGTTTAATCAGTATACTGGATCCATGGGAAAACCTTCTGAGATAAAGGATTTAAACCTATCCACTGTGGTAATTCATGGAGATCGGGTATATGGGGAGCAGGAATGGCAGGAACGGAGGCTGTGGACACTTCAAGGGATCAGAGGAGAAGAAATTAAGGAAGGATGCCGGATGATAAATGGGACAGCTTACGAGAGACCAAATGAGATTAGTGTCTCAACCTCTCCTGGTGTACATGAACGCCAGAAAATCTGTGATAGCCTAAATGAATCAGACTGCTGGTGTAATTTCACCTTAATACAGCCTGTAGAAATAACTTGCCTTTGGGCACAGGAAGATATCGGGCTTTCATTTAAATTCAAAATAGATACTACACCTTTTACCACAGCAGAACACTATACAGCCCACACCAAGACTCAAATAGTTCAGACTCAACCCAAACTTGAACCTGAGGTGTATGGGGTAGGCCCCTATGTAGTAAGGAATGTGGGTGAGCAGCAACTATTATTCAATCCAGAATGGTCTCTCAAACGTGTGGAGTTGATAATGCAAATTAACATCTCAAAAATCCAACCAGCCTGCTCCTCCTTCCTAAAAACTTCATTTGGGGGCTGGACAGCATGGTTACAAAAACAGGCATACCTCAGAAACAGAACAAGAAGGGATCTAACTGGCATATTAGGAACAGGATTAGGAGTTTTAAATGGAATTGATTCAGAAATACTGATGAATAGACTGGCCACTGCAGCAGGTAGCCTAACAAAATTGAAGCAACCCTTGCAGTCATCTCTATTAGCATTAGGAACTAGCCAGTGGCAGATTTCGAAAGTCCTGTCAAAATGGGAAACGGCCGGGGACCAAGACCACAAACTGATAGTAGAAGCACTTGGTACAGTTCAAGATAATGTGTCCTTAGCTTTCAGTTGTATACAAGCACAGTTATGGATGCAGGCAACAGCAGCTCTGATCATACGGGAAGGGGGTGAAGGTAATTTTCCAGCTGAAATTCGGAAGGTTGTGTGGGACAATGCAATTGATTTTGAAAGGAAATTTCAGTCCTGGTGGACTATGGTGAATTTCACCTATGATCCTGTTTCTAATGTGGCAACTGCCTTTGTGCTTACCATACGTAATGCCACTGTTTATGTTATCCATCCCATCATCGCCCTAGGATTAAACCATGAAAAAACCATACTCTATCCCTCAGAACATAGAGTATGGGCACGAAAGATGAATGGAAAGTGGCAGACAGTAAACTTAGAATCCTGCATTACTAGAGAACAGATGGGATTCATTTGCGAAAGCAATACTATTAATGCTCAGGATGTGTGTTTGGACACTGAACAGAGTATTTGTCACTTTGAAATTCATCCAGTCACTGACCAGAGAACTGTGCTCGTATATGCTGGAAAAGGGTGTGTGTGTCTAAGGACTGCCTGTGCTGCAGTAAATATTGATAGCAATGATGTTATTCTGTCTAGTAAAAATCATTCTAACTTCTGTATTTGTAATTTTGTTAAGATTATCGAGTGTGATTTTTCGTACTTGGCCCCAGTGACATCCCACCAGCTGATTAAAGCTAATTACACAATGTATCACAGACTACCACCTACCCCCATTGGGATGAACCTTACATTAGTGAAACAATTAATTGAGCACCAAGACTTATTGGAAATCTTGAAGGAAATCCAAGAAAGTGGAAAGAAAACCTTAATTACTGTCCAACACGATACAAAGGAGATAACCAGGGTTCTACAAAGAATAAAACAAAATATGGATCATCACTGGTGGGATGTGATCTTTGGGTGGTCACCAACTGCGAATGGAATCTTTAATAAGTTGTGTCATCCCATTGTAGTTTTACTAATATTAGTTGGGATAAGTTTAGGACTATCTATTACATTGTTAATTTGGAACTGTAGGATGCTACAACGAATAGCTGTACTAACATCTTTGTCAAACGTGCATGGTGAAGCGTTAAAAGACACCTATCGTCGCGGGGGTTTTCCTTAAGTAAAAGAATTTACTTATTTCCTAGGAAAGGGGGGAATGAGACAAAGTGGGGATCCATTCTGAATTAGGTGAAGTGCCGGGAAGAGGTGAGAGGTCTGTGGGGCCAAAAGCTGAAGGAAAGGCCGCATTCCAGAGACAGCAAGGAGACAGAGAAAGGAAAACAGAAATTACCGCAAGGTTGATCTGCCCCAGACCTAGGAATTCCTCTGATAAAGAAGAACTAGTGCTAAATGTCACGCGGAATGAATATGTATGAACTTATTGTGAAACTGTATGCATATGCATTTGGGAGGGGGATAAAAGAAGACCCGAGGTCTTCAGAGGTACGCTTGCCTATTGGGGAGGCTTGCGTCCGGCACATGTCGTAATAAAGCATACCGAACTTTACAACTTTTACGAAGTTGTGAGGTTTCTTCTTTTCTCCGCAAAACAGCCTTCTTATCAGAAGAAACTAACTTCTTCCCGCCTTGGAGGCGCTGTTAGGATTAGAAGGAAGAAGCTGACACTGACCAGACAGAATCCTGTGTTTGACTGGAATTTATGCATCATGTATGAAGTGTATGAATATGCAACGGGCTCTTGTTCTTAAGGGTTAATCCTTTGTTAACGGGTGTCCTTTTTCCGGCTCATGATGCCCAGAAAAAGGTACCCGGACGTCTGTAACTCTTTGTTTTTATTGTCTCATATTGTCTTAATTCAATTTGTCCAAATTGTTATTACTCTAATTGTGTTACTATTTTTAAAACCATTTAATTACTATTAAACTTTTAAAATTTTAAAAACAAGTTATTAGCGTTTTTCACACAAGTGATGCACAATGCAGTTGCTCACTACCTGCTAACTGATGCCCAGCCAGACCCTGAGCAGCGATCAGCAGCTCTCAGCCAGCACCCCCCCCCCCCCCAGTTTATATACTGAGCATGATGTCATATGTTGTAGAATATATCTTTGGCCAGTTCTGTAGGGGGATAGAATATAAGAAAATAAAGATAGTGAACAAAGTAATCTTACCCCTAAGGAGTTGCAGCTGGGCCAGTTATCAAAGATTAGGAACAGGCCTGACTTTAACAGGCCACAGCTGTAACCAATGAGAAGAAGAGTGCTATAAAAGAGTGGGGTGGCTGATTGAGCAGGGAACTGGAGTTAGTTTGCTACTTTGTGAAGAAGAGTCAGTGCTCTGTGCAGCTGCCCATGAGGAACACCAAGAAGGTATGAAACTGTTGTGATTAGAAGACAACAGTATGGAACCCCTGCAATAAGATGACAACACAGTTCAGGTCACTTGTCCTGGTTATGCTTCCTCACCACTCTTTATTACATTTATTATCCAGATGTTTTGTGGGGTTGGAGGTCAGAGACAGGGATCACACGCGCACCAAAGCTCCATGTGACAAACAGCCTGGAGTTTATTCCTCCAGCTCTTTTTATGGGCGCTCCAATTACACATGTGATTGGTTGAGGTCTTAGCCCCATCCAGCTCTCTGGCCAGTGATACATCTGCATTTAGAACAGAATTATATTGGCTGAGAGTCCCGGTGTAGATTGAATCCAACCTATCCTTGCTACCCCAGGGACTCCAATGCCACAGCTCCTTGTACACTCCCATTCTCCTTACGGGCAGGGCAGTATGAGAAGCAGAATAGTTATTGACTTAGTGTAAAGCACTGCTCAGCAACAACCAAAATATCAGTATGCTTTTAACATTATTCTCATCCTAAATCCAAACCACAGAACTGTACCAGCTGCTAGGAAGAAAATTAACTCTGTCCCAGCCAAAACCAAGATGTGATTTTAAAAAACCCAAACCAATAAAAATTATAAGATTTAATTTAATCAAGAACTACTCTTGAGGAAAAAACAGTAATATTTAGAACTATCATCTGACACTTCTTTATACAAGGACAATTTATTGCTTGTAGGATCATGGCTATAAATTTCTTTTGTAACCCTGGATGCTAAATGTCCTAGATTGCAAGGCAATGTGTATTCTATTTGCCATCTCTTAGAGGTGTGGCAGTTATGGTCTGTTAATTGGGCAGTTTTGTTTATCTCTTCCACAAACCAATCCTCCTTCCAGGGAGACATCTGCTGTTAATGGGCTATTGAAAGTCACTGCATGACCGATAAAATTACAGCATCCCATTGTGAGATGCTCTGCCCAGAGGGAGGAGCCAAGCATTCCTAACTAGATATGAGCTTTTGGAACACCAGAATAGCCTTTCCACTGGATTCCCAAAGGAACAGCTGCCTTTTCTGCTAGATCTTCAGAGGAAGAGTACACCCTTCTACAAGATCACTGCTTCAACAGAACCACACCTGCCACTCCAGGAGGACTGCAGCCACCATTCTAATTGGACTGCTACCAACACCCTGACTAACAGGGTGTCAGGTCATATTCTGACTCTGTCAGTAGTTTGTTTTGTATTACTGCATTGTTTATTTTATTTTTTTTTCTTCCTTAATAAATAACTGTTCTTCCTGCTCCCATATCTTTACCTGAGAGCCCCCCTTAATTTCAAATTTATATCAATTCGGAGGAAGGGGGTTTACAGTTTCCAGTTCAGGAGAGGCTCCTGCCTTCCTTAGCAGACACCTGTCTTTTCAAACCAAGACACTAAATTTATTCCTTTTACCTTCATCCAGGTAAGTTCTTATTGTGATTGAGTAAGCCTTCAGGAATTAATTTTTCCCCTACTCCAGTATATAGCCTGAAGGAGTCTACTATAGTTATAGGTTTGCCTTTAACTTAAAATATCAAGCATTTTTGCCTAAGGAAAAAAACACCAAACTTCACTCTCACTTCCCCCTAGCTAAACACTGAGAAAGTTATACTAACAGGAACACCATATTTATAAAGCAGGCAAGAGATTTTTAGAGAGAATTCATGCTTCCAGAAAGCCAAGAGCAATTTAAAGTCAGATAGAAAATATCAGTAAAAAGAGAAGTGTGAGCTTTTCTCAACTATCTTTATGTATTTTAATTTTGAAGTCTCATTATAAAAAATTAAATGCCAATGTTTTGTTTATTTAATCTGTTCAGGAAAACCTTCAGTCAATGCACTAATTCAGTGTCCGTGTTTGGATGTTGCAGTCATGTACAGATACGCTGTCCAGACAACTCAGTGATTTGTAAAAAGGATTTTGTTTATTGTAGTACATATCAGGTTTAAGGACACTCTTGAATTATAATTGCCCAATTATCAGGTTATCATTCAATTCAATTAAATTAATGTAGTTAATTAAAGAAAAATTTTGCACACACTTGTACCAGTTGAAGCTATTATTTCATTTGAACTTGTAAATAATCACATTAAACTGAGGTATATACACAGGTATATATAGTGGATATTTTCGCCCCCAACGAAGGAGGAATAACGAGGAGGACTCCATCTTATCAGAAGGCTAATTAATTACTTTATTATACGATATTATTCTATATTATATTACACTATATTATATTAGATCTAAACTGAATCTGCCAAGCACTCAACTGCACAGAACTGCACAGAATCTTGTGACTGTCAGCTGACAGTCCTGACACACACACACACACTTGGCCCTGATAGGCCAAGGAAACAAAACACCATCACTTTGTGTAAACAATATCCATATTGCTTTCTACTTTGGCACAAACACAGGCACAGCAAGTGAGATAAGAATTGTCCTTCCCTTCTCTGAGGTTCAGAGAATGTGAAACTCAGAAATATTCTTGGGAAGTCGTGCCTTGCTTTTCTCTGTGAAGAGAAATGTGGCTACAGGTATACAAGGGTGCTGTGGATTAACCCCAGTAGGCAGCTGAGCACCACACAACTGCTTGCTCAACCTCAGCCCATCCATAGTGGGATGGTAGAGAGAATTAGAAGGGTAAAATTAAGAAAACTCGTGGACTGAGATAAAGGCAGTTTTATAGGTAAAGCAAAAGCCGCATGCATGAGAAAAGCAAAATAAGGAATTCGTTCACTACTGCCCATCAGCAGGCAGGTGTTTTGCCATCCCCAGGAAAGCAGAGGTTCACATATGCAGCAGTTACTTGGAAAGACAAATGCCATCACACCAAACATTCCCCCCTGCCTCCTTTCTTCTCTCAGATTTATATAGGGAGCATGACACCAAACGGTCTAGAATATCCCTTTTGTCAGTTGGGGTCACCTGTCCTGGCTGTGTCCCCTCCCAACTGCTTGTGCACCCCCATCTTGATTGCTGTGGGAGCAGTGTGGAAGCAGAAAAGGCCTTGGCTCTGTGTAAGTCCTGCTCAGATAAACAAAAATATCCCTGTTTTATCAACATTGTTTTCATCACAAATCAAAAATAGAGCCCCTTGCACACTACCATGAAGAAATTAACTCTGTCCCAGCCATAACCAGTACACTGGAAAAGAGAATTGAGACAGTTTGCCCAAGTGAAAGCTATCTAGTTTGCCCTAGAGATTGCCAGTGGCCAGTACTCTATTTAAATTTTGACTCATGTGTTGAAAGCGAAGGGAGACGACCCATCTTGTTGTTGATCAGCATCGACTCCGATTTATTGATCAAATCAGCCACTTTATATAACAGTGTTAATTAACTTCATGCATATTGCAAAATTCGAGCTCACGATAGGTTACCGAGAAAACTCTAACCCCTCCCCCTGTTTACAACACCCGCGGTTGTCTATTGAAACCAAAATTAGTGTTCTCACTGTGATATGAAAAGTTCTCAAAACCTTCATATCTGTTCCCAGAGCAGCTATCTGTTCCCAGAGAGCCCAAGGACAGAATGTTTTGCCTGTTATGGGAAGACTGTCTGAGAATCCTGCTGTTTATAAAGAAGGTGTCTGAGAACCTAGTTATTTACAAAATCAAGCCTGGGAACTGCTGCTTTACAGCTGCCTTTTACTTTCCCATCAGCTATATACCTTCATGGCCTCTTTCTTTAAGCCATGCTTGAACCAGGCTCTCCACACTCATGGATGATGGCAAATGCCCTGTGGGGGTGGCTACAGCAATGGAAATGGACCAACTGGCAGCACAGAGGCAAACTCATCTGGGCAAGTGTTGTAGTGTGTTTTTTATTTGGCATGTTTACTGTTTAATTTGTGGTTTTGTAATCCCTCTGTGTATTTCTCCCCATCTTTAGAGTGGTACAGACTTGCTTTTTTGTTATTCAGTTTAGTTGTGTCGGTTTCTTTGTGTATTACCTAGCTATTCCCTGCCAAGTTTCAAACCCCCTCCTCCTATCCAGTTGTTAACCCCTCCTGTCCCAAGCTGTTCCCATCCCTTGAAATTCTTCATTGGTCTACACATTGTATACCCTGCCTTGTGTTCCACCTCCAGCTCTTCCGATTAGCTAGAGACGGTATCCTCCCCTGAGACCTCCCCCCCCCCCCCCCCCCCCCCCCCGTTTATAAGCTGTTGTTTGCCCTCAGTTCAGGGCCTAGGACCTGGACTTGGGGAGTTCTACCATCAAATAAAGTTACCCCAGTTCCACCCCAGGCCCGTGCTGCAGCCTTTTGTTTCTGTGCCGAACCTCTACTGGTAGCTGGGTTTCTGCGGAGCTCAAAAAGGGCGACTGTCGCACTCCCTGTTATCATCTAGCCGGGACCACGCACACCGCGACAATTTCGTGACAGGCAAGATATTATTGCCTAGATTAAAAAAAACATTGCTTTAAAGGTCCATAGTATATATACTCACATACCCAAAAGCTGTGCGACTGAAGAACACTGAAACTACAAGCAGGAAGACCAGGCTGCAAGAACTGAAGTGACTTAGGTGAGGGAAACTGAAGAAATTAAGAAGATTAAGGAGAATATAACATAAAATGTAGATGTCTACCAAATTTTGCAATTAGGAGTTTAAGTGCTGAAACAGAACCTTATTCTGCTTGAATCTTAAGCTTGTCTAGTATTGGCAGTGATTGCAGGGAGGGCTGGCAAATGTAAGTAAAGCACCTTCATTTCTTCGAGCATAAAGAAAAGGGCATATGCAGGTACTTCTAGGGATATTGCATTTTAACACGTTAAGAAGTCTTAGGGACAAGAGAGTATCTCTAGGGTGACAAAGGGTGGCTAGTATTTTGAAGTGCTGTGTTCAGGAAGCAATTTATTTTTAGTGAACACAGGTTAGGATCTCTGCTACAGACAGAAAGCAGCCACACCTCACAGCTCTAAGTAAACCATGAAACTTCAAACAAGCAAATCATTAATCCTCATTGGAAAATGTTATATGTGGTCATAGGTTGGAGAAAGACTTACAACTCGAGTCACCAAGATCATGGGACAAATAGCGTATTTTATTGTTCAGAACCATCTTGTATAGGGGGGTTGAATTTCCCAGGATTAGAAAGACGATTGGTTGGGATCTCTCTACCGCCCAGCTCCTTGACCAGTGATATGTCTGCATTCCGGATTGAACATGATTAGCTTAGGTCCCTGTTTGAGTTCAGATTTATCCTATGATTGCTCACTCAGGGACTTGTGTACTTCTGAACTAGGCGAGCCAAATTGGATTTATGTTATGGCCAGATTTATCTTGTCCAGCTACAGACCATCTGTACTGTTACAGGAAAAGAGGTAAGTTTAACCATATTTGGATATGGAAACTACTGGTGTTGAAATCTTGCCCAAAAAAAAAAAAAAAGATAATTTTTAACTAGCTACCCAGTACTAAGAGATTATAGCAAAAATTATGCCTCTGTGTGTGGGAGAGGGCAGGTCAGGCCTTGCTCTGGCACGACAGTGTCCTGCCCCACACCCCCTAGCCCTAGAGCATCCCAGACCCACAGTGTCTGTCAATCATTTGCCACTCCTGAGTGGCCGGATGACTGGATGTCCCACCTGGGAAGGGGGGGGGGGGGGCGGACAGAGGTCCAGAGGTATTTAAGGCTGCACATGAGGCAAGCACATGTCTTGACCCTACCCTGCTCTTGGAGTTTCTATCTGGACACCACCTTAACCCAGGAGTTGATTGCTATATGTGTGTTTTTCTATCTCTTTTCTGTCTTTCTCACTTTCTTCTTCTAATTCCCTCTTCTTGGAACTTTTTGGGTAACTTAACATTGAATGGGTTTAAGTTTAGAGTTTGCTTAGTTGAATGGGCCCAAATATACCTGTGAGAAGTGTTTTATGTTGATTGGATGTTGTACTAAAACTTTGCCAAAAGTTCCTTGATTTTCTATATTTTGCCAGTAAAATTATTTTGACCTCTTGAGAATATCTAGTTGGTATTTGTCCCATGCATCTAACTGAGAGTACAGGAACCTCTGTAAGCCCCTTTCAGCAAGTTGTTTGGGGCCTTACAGCATGCTGTTTTGGAGCTCAGCTTACAAGTCTAGCAAGTACCAAAAATGGCTTTATTAAATTGTCTAACGCTTGATATGTTATTAATGATAAAGGAATATGTAAAATACTAGACCTCACCGAAGAAGAATACAATATCAAGAAACATGAAGGAAATTACCAACCAGTCTGCTGGACTCTTTGGTCATTGCAGCCAAAAGATTGGTTTAATGAACTCTCCTCCTGGATCCTGGTTGGCACCACACAAAATCACCTGCAATTTTAGAGACTCACAGGATGGGGAGCGATGACTTGCATAGAAGGAAATTTTTATATTGACTAGACTTATGCTTTTGATTATTGAAATAGCAATTGTCCATTATATGATTGCCTGTATACTTTCCTCTCCTTTCTCCTCTGTCTGCTAGATTAGGACCCCACTGCTGCCACGAGAGGAAAGGTACCATTACTGTGGTCCCAGTCAATGTCTTGAGCCATGGAGTGGTATGAGAGACTGGAAGGACTGCTGGCTTGAAACATTTTGGGTGCATGTGTGGGGGGAAGGGGCAGGTCTGGCCTTGCTCTGGTGAGGCGATGCCCTGCTCTGCACATACACACACACACCCCCCCCCCCCCCACGCCCCCTGGACCTGTATCCCAGCCCCAGAGTGGCTGCCAGTCACTGGCACACTGGAGGCAATGCTCTGCACCCCACCTCTGGAGCTCCTAACCCAGCTCCTAAGTGGCCAGATAACCAGGATTCCCACCTGGAGGAAGGGCCCAGGAAAGCCAAAGGGTACTTAACCAAAGCACGAGGCAAGCACACGTCTTAACCCTACCTTTCCTTGGATTTTATATCACTGATGGAACCAGGAGTGGTAGCTGTATTTTTTCTTTTCTATACCTTGTCTTTTTTCTTTTCTTTTCTTTTCTTTTCTTTTCTTTTCTTTTCTTTTCTTTTCTTTTCTTTTCTTTTCTTTTCTTTTCTTTTCTTTTCTTTTCTTTTCTTTTCTCTTCTCTTCTCTTTTCTTCTCTTTTCCTTCTTCTCCCTCTTCTAATTTCCTCTTCTCGGAGTTTTGAGTAACTTAAAATTGGATGGGCTTGGAGTTCGCTAAGTTGAATGGGCAAAGTTAATGCTTTGTGAAATGTTTTATGTTTATTGAATGCTGCTCTAAACTTTTGCCAAAGTTCTTTGATTTTCTGAAGTTGCCAGTAAAGTTTTTTTGTTGTTTTGACCTCTTGAGAATATATTGTCAGTATTTCTCCCGTGCATCTAATTCAGGGTACATTAAAAAAAAAAAAAAAAAAAAAAAAAAAAAAAAAAAAAAAAAAAGCCCTTTTAAGAGGCTCATTGAGCAAGCTTTTGAGGCCTTACACACTTGGTTAGTGATAGCCTTGGCTGCAGTGATCACAATATTGTGGTGTTTGGGACCTGGCTGTGCACACTGAAGATTAGTACTAAGGAAAAGGTTTTAGATTTTAGAAGAACAAATTTCAGCTTGTTTAGAGCTCAGTTGTGAGGGATTCCATGGGAAGCTTCCGTGGAGGATAAAGGACCTAGCGAGTGCTGGAAGCTTTTCAAGAAAACTTTCATGGAAGCACAAAAACAGTTCATCCCCTTTAAAGGTAAGGGAAGTAGGCGAAGCAAAAGACCCCCTTGGCTTAATTGAAAGCTTTTGAGTCTGCTCAAAACCAAAAGAGAAACATACCAGAGATGGAAAAGCCAATGAATACACCTTGAGAGCTACAAGGGCATTGCCAGGGTGTGCAGAGATTCAGTTAGAAAAGCAAAAGCTCAGCTTGAATTGAAATTGACCAGACATATCAAAAGCTACAAGGAGGGGCTCTTCAGGTCTGTAAACAACAAGCAGAAACAGAAGGAAAATATTGGCCCGTTGTTAAACAGGAGAGATTAATTAGTCACCAACAACACTGAAAAGGCAAAGGTTCTCAACACTTTCTTCACCTCTGTCTTTACCAGCACTGATGGGCCCCAGGATCTGGGAACAAGAATCCAGGTGGATGCAAACACAGACTCACCGGCAGTGAAGGAAGAGTTGGAATGTGAACTATTACAGGAGCTTGACCCTGACAATTTATGGGCCCTGAAAATATCCACCTGAGGGTGTTAAGAGCTGGCTGATTTTGTTGTGAGGCCACTCTCCATGATCTTTGAGAAGTTGTGAGGACTGGGGAATCTGAAGAAGGCTAATGTCATCCCCATCTACAAGAAGTGCTTAAAGGACAATCCAGGAAGTTATAGGCCCATCAGTCTTACTTCAGTTCCTGGGAAAGTTATGGAACAAATCTTCCTGGGGCCTATCACAAGTCAGATGAAACATGTGATTGGGAAAAGCCAGCACAAGGACAAGTTGTCCTTGACAAACCTGATAGCCTTCTATGACAAAGTAACCTGCTCAGTTGATGTGAGGCAAGCAATGAACACTGTCTACCTGGATTTCCCCAAGGTTTTCAATATGTTTTCCTAGTCTCCTCCTAGAGAAACTGATGTGTTATGGTCCAGACAAGTGGTCTGTGAGGTGAGTGGGGAACTGGCTGACAGGCCACACCCAGAGGGTGGTGGTAAATAGTTCCTTTTCAATCTGGCAATCTGTCACAAGTAGGGTCCCCCAGGGATCGATATTGGGCCCATTGCTGTTTAATATCTTCATAAGTGATCTGGAGGATGGGATGAAGTGTACCCTGATGAAGTGTGCCAATGATACCAAACTGAGTGGGGAAGTGGACACATGGGAAGGGAGAACCACCCTGCAGGAAAACCTGGATAGGCCAGAAGAGTGGACTAACAAGAACCTTATGAAGTTCAACAAGGACAAATGTAAGGTCTTGCACCTGTGAAAACATAATCCAGGAGTGCAGCACAGGCTGGGAAAGGGACCTGGGGGTCCTGGTGGACAATGAGCTCAACATGAGCGAACAGTGAGCTGCTGTGGCAGAGTCAACAGGATGCTGAGTCGCATAAACAAGGGCCTCACCAGCAGAGATAAAGAAGTCATTATCCCACTCTACTCAGTGCCTTGTCAGGCCTCACCTGGAATACTGTGTTCAGTTTTGGTCCTTGCTATATGAAAAAGATGTGGACAGGCTCAAGAGGGTCTACAGAAGGGCCACAAAGATCATCAAAGAACTGTGAAACCTGCCATATGAGGAAAGGCTGAGAGAACTGGGTTCTGAGGAAAGGCTTAGGGGGAGACCTTATCACCATGCTCTAGTATTTAAAGGGTGGTGACAAAGAAAACAGAGACTCCCTTTTTACATGGAAAAGAGGAGGGGGGGTAATGGGTACAAGTTACTCCTGGGGACATTCTGATTGGATACAAGAGGAAAATTTTTCACAATGAGAACAATCAGCTACACCATGTCAATTCACCACCAGAGCATCTCTTTCTAGCAGTTTGCTTATGCAGCTATAACTTCACTGGGATATATATGTACTTGGCTTTTTATTTTTGTTTCACTTGTCTAGTGCTGACCTAGTAAAAATTTAACAGTCATTACCTCTTATTATCACCTAAGCAGGGCCCAGATTCCCCTGTCTCAGGACATGACTGTAGCTTTTTTTTTTTTTTTCTACAGTATTTTAGCTAATGAATTCATGAACGTAAAACAGCGTTCTCCTCCCCCAGCCTCCCCACATTTTACAACAAACACAAAATTACTGGCACACTAGGGGGTTAAAAAGCAGTAATGAAGAGCAGCCTTCTTTTCTCCCTAACACAGATACATTAAGCAACCCTTAGTTATTAAAAATGAATATATATCTCTAATCCCTGTCAGGGGATTACTTAAGAACCTCTACCACATGAGCAGTAATTCCGGTGCTAACCCTAGGAGGAAGGAGGGAATTATTTAAGAAAAGGTACACAGTTACACACATGCATGTGTTCATAAAAAGCCCATACATCTATCATCTCCTTACAAATAGAGGAGGAACTAAAGAAGCAGCAATTTCAAAACTTCACTTTAAATACTACTACATTGATTTTGAAATTCTTTGATTTTCGCACAATTCAAAAAATGGTACAAAGCAGCAGTATGAGCTATCACAGCTGAAGCCAAGCACTTTGAAAGCAGTGTCTTGGTCCTGAAACAATATATTTGCCTGCTGGTGAGTGATGCTCCACAAGAACAGCTTATTTTGACATTGCTACTAATGCCCTCTCCAACCTTCCCCCAACACAGCACCCCCCTTAGTGCTGTCAGTGCAGTCTGTAGAAGAAACAGATTCAGCTTTTAAAAAACATCCTACCAACTTACAGACACCACACAACAGTGCAACAAGTGAGCACAGTTGAACAGGACAATATTTCTTAAGACTGCTGTCCTGAAGCAAAGTATAAACCAGTTCAAAACAATACAGAATTTAGGAAAAATAAATACATTTCAAGCACAAAGTGGTTTTGTTGGTGGATTTTGGTTTTTTCAATTTTAGCACATGCATAAACATTCCACATTGCATCATGACAGACTTCAGTTGCTTTTCCAAGTGCTTAAAATGCTACAGTCTAATACCTTTTCCCCTTTCTTCAAGGAAGATTACTGACATAACTGCAACAACAAAAAAACCACAAACCCAAACAACCACCAAACCAAAAAAACCAAAACTACTCTAGAACCCATTACACTGCCATATCTATCAGCATCCCTCTAAGTTCAGAGAACTTATTTGCCATAGCTTTAAAAATCTGTTTGAGTTTTTAAAGCTTGTAGGAAAAAACATACAAAATCCTCAAGTCCAACAGTTAAAACAGCACTGCCATTTAAAAGGTAAATTCATGGAAACAATAGCTGTGAGGTAGTCATATTTTAACATCCTAGTCACATTTTCTTTTCCTCCTTTGCCTATGGGCTTCTTTGATTTCCCCGACATTATCTGTGGTGTAGCATACAAGCAATTCCTCCTCTAACTGAAGAGCTTTAAATATTATCTGATGATATCCAGCCAGGGATCTGTGTTGGTTTTGGCTGGGGAAGAGTTAATTTTCTTCATAGTAGCTAGTATGAAGCCATGTTTTGGATTTGTGATCAAAACAGTGTTGATAATTCAGGGATATATTTGTTATTGAAGAGTAGTGCTTACACAGAGTAAAGGTCTTATCTGCTTCTAGAACCACCCTGCTGGTGGGAGTGCACAAGAAGTTGGGAGGGGACACAGCCAGAATAGCTGACCCCAGCTGACCAAAGAGATATTCCATACCGTATGACATCATGCTCAGCAGATAAAGCTGGGGGAAGAAGGAGGAAGGGGGAACATTCAGAAGGATGGTGTTCTGTATTCCCAAGTCACCACTGCACATGATGGAGTCCTGCTTTCCTGGGGATAGCTGAACACCTGCCTACCCATGGGAAATGGTGAATGAATTCCTTGTTTTGCTTTGCTTGTGTACATGGCTTTTCTTTCCCTATTAATCTGTCTTTATCTCAACTGATGTGTTTTCTCACTTTTACCCTTCTGATTGAAGCCCCCATTCCAGGGAAAAGTGAGCCAACAGCTGTGTGGTGCTTGGTTGTCAACTGGGGTTAAACCACAACAGTCCTTTCTGATACCACACGTGGGGCTTGAAGGGTTTGTGATAATGACAGATTGACTAGGATATGCTAGATCAAATTTATAGCTATTATTGCTGTTTAGCTATTAATAGACAGGCTCCTGTGCTTGCCGTGGTACTTGTTTGCTTCACTGTATATTAGTCTACTGCTCGTTAGTGGATGCTTTTTCATAGAATTATATAAACATTTAAGTTGGAAAAGACTTCAAAGATCATCAAGTCCAACTATTAACCTAACACTGATCAGTCCACCACTAAACCATGTCCTTAAGTGCCACATCCACACGGCTTTTAAATACCTCCAGGGATGGGGACTCAACCACTTCCCTGGGCAGCCTCTTCCAATGCTTGACCACCCTTTCAGTGAAGAAATTTTTTCTAAAAATTTTTTCTAATATCCAATCTAAACCTCTCCTGGCACAACTTGAGGCCATTTCCTCTTGTCCTATCCGTTGTTACTTGAGAGAAGAGATCAACTCTCACCTCACTACAGCCTCCTTTCAGGTAGTTGCAGAGAGCAATAAGGTCTCCCCATAGCCTCCTTTTCTCCAGGCCAAACACCCTCAGCCCCCTCAGCCGCTCCTCATAAGACTTGTGCTCCAGCTGCCTTTCCAGCTACATTACCCTTCTGTGGACACACTCCAGCACCTCAATGTCTTTCTTGTAGTCAGGGGCCCAAAACCGAACACAGGATTCGAGGTATGGCCTCACCAGTGCCGAGTACAGGGGGACGATTGCTTCCCTGGTCCTGCTTCCCGCATTATTTCTGATACAAGCCAGGATGCCATTGGCCTTCTTGGCCACCTGGGCACACACTGGCTCACGTTCAGCTGGCTGCCGACCAGCAGCCCCAGGGCCTTTTCTGCCAAACAGCTTTCCAGCCACTCTTCCCCAAGCCTGTAGCGTTGCGCGGGGTTGTTGTGACCCAAGCGCGGGACCCAGCACTTGGCCTTGTTGAACTGAATACCATTGGTCTTGGCCCATCAATCCAGCCTGTTCAAATCCCTCTGCAGAGCCTTCCCACCCAACTTGGCGTCATCTGCAAACTTACTGAGGGTGCACTCAATCCCCTCATCCAGATCATCCATAAAGATATTAAACAGGACTGGACTCAATACTGAGCCCTGGAGAACACAACTAATGACTGGCCACCAGCTGGATGTAACTCCATTCACCACCACTCTCTGAGCTTAACCATCCAGCCAGTTTTTTACCCAGCAAAGAGTGCATCCATCTGAGCCATTGAGCAGCCAGTTTCTCCAGGAGAATGCTGTGGGAAAAGTTTAGATAGACAACATCCACAGCCTTTCCCTCATCAACTAAGCAGGTCACCCTGTCAAAGAAGGAGACCAGGTTACTCAAGCCTTTCATAAACCAATGCTGACTGGACCTGATCACCTGGTTGCCTCTGACATGATGGCACTCAAGATGATCTGCTCTATAACCTTCCCCATCACCAAGGTAAGACTGACAGGCCTGTAGTTCCCCGGATCCTCCTTCTGGCCCTTCTTGCAGATGGGCATCACATTCGCTAACCCCCAGTCAATTGGGACCTCTCCGGATAGCCAGGACTGCTGGTAAATGGTTGAAAGTGGCTTGGCGAGCTCTTCTTCCAGCTCCCTCAGTACCCTTGGGTGGATCCCATCTGGCCCCATAGACAAGTAGTGTAGCAGGTTACTGACCATTTCCCCTTGGACTATGGTGGCTTCATTCTGCTACTTGTTGCAGTGTGTTGCAACATCCTGTTTTAAACTTCCCAGCCCCTTCCCAGGTGTGGCAATACCCCTCTCCCTTCCCCCTCGCTCCCTTGCTGAGTGAGTTCTGTCAATCAGTTTTAACATTCCAGCAAGGCCATCGTGTGGTTGGTCAAGTTCAAAGGATGCAATACAGGCCTGGGGGTCATTGGCCTGTCTATGTGTCTCTCATCCCCCTGAGACCCTCCTCCTCCCACCTGGTTGGTGCTCACCTGTCCCTTCCCCTCCCCCTGTCCCTGGGCTTAAATTGATCCCCGACCATGTGCTCGGGATTCTGTTGGAGCTGTTACCTAAGATTCAGACGTCTGTGACCATGGAATAAACTCTGGATATTAACCTTCCGGCAGAATCCATCTCCTTTTCTCCTCACCATCACTTGAAGCCTTTCCACCAGAGGTAAACTGAGTTTCTAGCCTTGCCTGGACTTGTTCCAGTGCCTGCTGCCACATACAGCCAGCCAAAGGTGTCTCTGAGGTGAAATACCACAGTTGCCGCCTTTGGCCAGCAGCAAGGGTCAGACAAGCCCAGGCACAATCTACCTGGTAACATTGGGATTCCTATTCCAATAGCTACTCATCCCTGTCAGGGAGCTGAGTACCTGGAGAACAACTGGTCTTACTATTGAAGACTGAGGCAAAGAAGGCATTAAGTATGTCAGCCTTTTCCTCATCCTTTGTCACTATGTTTCTCCCTGCATCCAATAAAAGATGGAGATTATCCTTAGCCCTCCTTTTGTTGCTGATGTATTTGTAAAAACATTTTTATTGTCTTTTACGGCAGTATCCAGATTAAGTTCTAGTCAGGATTTGGCCATTCTAATTTTCTCTGTGCATTACCTCACAACATCCTTGTAGTCCTCTTGAGTTGCCTGGCCCTTCTTCCAAAGTTCCTAAACTCTGTTTTTGTTCTGAGTTCCAGTCAAAGCTCTCTGTTCAGTCAGGCTGGCCTTCTTCCCCACTGGCTCAGATTTCAGAACATAGGAATGGCCTGCTCCTAAGCCTTTAAGATTTCCTTCTTAAAGCACATGGATGTGTCCTTCCTGGACTCCTTTGTCCTTCAGGACTGCCTCCCAACAGACTCTGTCAATCAGGCCCCTAAACAGGCCAAAGCCTGCCCTCCACAAGTCCAAGGTGGTAGTTCTGCTGACCCCCGTCCTTACTTCTCCAAGAATCAAAAACTCTTATCGTTTTGTGACCGCTGTGCCCAAGATGGCCTCTAACCATCACATCGCCCACCAGTCCTTCTCTGTTCACATACAAGAGGTACAGCCTCCCCTAATTGGCTCACTCACCAACTGTGTCAGGAGGTTTTCTTCCACACACTCCAGGAACCTCCTAGACTGTTTCCTCTTTGCTGTATTGTATTTCCAGCAGACATCTGGTAAGTTGAAATCCCACATGAGAACAAGGGCTAGTGATTCTCAGACTTCTCCCAGCTGTTTATAGTATATTTCATCTGCCTCTTCATTCCATAACAGACTCCCATCAGATCTGCCTTGTTGGCCTTTCCCCTTAATACTGACACTTAAATGCTCAACCCTATCAGTGCCATCGTTAAGCTCTAGACAATCAAAGCACTCCCTAATATACAGGGCTACCCCACCTTCCTTGCCTGTTCCTTCTGAAGTGTTTATAGCCATTCATTGCAGCGCTCCAGCTGTGCAAGTCATTCCATCATGTGTGCGTGATGGCAACTATGTCATAGTTTTCCTGCTGCACAATGGCTTCCAGTTCCTCCCGTTTGTTGCTCATGCTGTGTGCATTGGTGTAGATGCACCTCAGTTGGACTATTCTCAGGCGCATCAGTAGTTTATAACACATCAATAACCCTTGTGTCTTTGCTGCCACATGGATCTCCATCCCCTACCTCCACTAAGACTGCAGACCAAAGGACCTCACTAGTTTCTTAAACACTGGCATGTTGCCTCCAGGCTTATCTCTAGTGAGCCTGGGTTTATCTCTTTCTCCCTTGCAATCTAGTTTAAAGCTCTTTCAATGAGCCTTGCTAACTCCTAGGCAAAGACCTTTTTCCCCTTTGACACAGGTGTACCCCATCTGTTGCCCACAGGCCTGGTGTCACAGACCGACCCATGATCAAAGAACTCAAAATTCTGCCAGTGACACCAGGCTTGGAGCCAGGTACTGATCTTCTGGCTCTTTCTGTTTCTTCCCTCATCATTCCCTGTGACTGGAAGGATAGAGAAAAATATTACTTCTGCTCCTGATCCCTTAACCAGTCGTCCCAAGGCCCTGAAGTCTCTCTTGATTGCCCTCAGACTTCCTGTTGCAACTTCGTTGCTGCCTACCTGAAAACTTAATAATGGGTGATAATTTGAGGGCCGTACCAGGGTAGGAAGCTTTCTCTTCACATCTTTAACCTGGGTCCCAGGGAGGCAGCAGACTTCCCTAAGAAGTGGGTCTGGTCTGCATATGGGGCCTTCTGTTCTGTTCCCTTCATAAGGGAGTCTCCTATGACAACAACCTGTTTACTTTTCTTTATGGAAGCGGTTTTGATGCAGGGCATAGGCTGACTTAACCTCAGCAACACATCCATGCTAGATGAACTATTGTCCTCATTATCGTTCAGCTCCACTTGCAGAGCCTCGTATCCATTATGCAATGGCACTTGGGAAGGTGGGGCAGTCACAGAGGAGATGCACTTGCTGTGCTGGGCAGGCACTTGCCTCCACTGGCCCCTATTCCTTATGTCACCATGTTCAGCTGGGAGGAGAGAGGATATGGAATCCTCCATATCATGCACCCTGTCTACCTGTCAGGCCTGTCCCAGGGAAGGTAGGGTGCGATTCCAGTAATCTCTCTCACACACTCCCTGATACTCCTCAACCTATTCACTTCCTGCCAGAGTTCTGCCACTAAGTAGAGGAGTTCCTTTACCTGGGCTCACCTCCCACAGGTGTGCTCACTACTGATGCCCAGTACTGGCATAAGAGCAGGGCACACCCTGCAGCCTGATACATGTTCCCGCCGCACCTCTGGGCAGCTGTGTCAGTCACAGTGGGTACAGAGTTTAGAGAGGCCATAGCTTTCTACCAGGTAGTACGATTGCTCTCTGGAGCACCTCAAAGCATGTAGCCATGGATGAGCTCACAAAAGAGCAGGTACACCCCTGGAGGACCTGAAGCCATGGGTAAGGCTTTGTTGGAACAAGTATACCCTTAAGGGACTGCAGTCTGTGGATAAGTCCAAGCCAGAACAGGGGCAAGGAGAGGAGTTCATTGCAATATTAAACCCTAGAACCTGGTCCAAAGGGACCAGTGGTGGAGACTGTAGCGGAAATACCTTTAAAATGTTGCAACCTAATATTTGAGTTGCCTGTTATAGGAATTACTATAGCAGGAATCACCTGAACCAATGGAAGTCTTACAAGAAGCAGTTGTAGTGCAGCAGTGACCTGACCTGAACTGACCTTGGTGCCCAGTAGCTGCATCCAACACAGCATTTCTGTCCTGAGTGACCACTATAGCAGATGGAGCCCAAAGTCATGGACTAAATGAACTCGGTAGACATTTGTGGACATTTTGCAGGGGTGGTCCATAGACTAAGGGAATGATAGGTGTATTGTATCAAATGATGGAAAGGGAGGTGGTGGTTAATGAGGATATATTGGCTAGTGTGGGACCTGACCATGATATAAATGGTATGGAATAAGGGGTGGAGAATGTGCTGGTTTTGGCTGGGATAGAGTTAATTTTCTTCATAGTAGCTAGTATGGAGCTATGATTTGGATTTGTGCTGTAAACAGTGTTGATAACAGAGGGATGTTGTTGTTATTGCCGAGCAGTGCTTACACACGGCCAAGGCCTTTTCTGCTTCTCACACCATCCCACCAGAGAGGATGCTAGGAGTGCACAAGAAGTTGGGAGGGGACACAGTCGGGACAGCTGACCCCAACTACACCAACTACCTGGAGATGGATGAACATCTGCCTGCTGATGGGAAGTGGTGAATGAATTCCTTGTCTTGCTTTGCTTGTGCACATGGCTTTTGCTTTCCCTGTTAAACTGCATTTATTGCAACCCATGAGTTTTTTTCATTTTTACTCTTCGGATTCTCTCCCCCATCCCACCAGGGGAGGGTGAGTGAGCGGCCGTGTGGTGCTTAGTTGCCGGCTGGAGTTAAACAACAACAGGTCCATAATTTGTCTAACTTTTCTCACAATGAATAATGCCTATTAACACAAAATAATACCACTGACCTCTTACAAGATTAATCCCTTGAACTGGCACTACTAATTACTGAGATTCTGGCATTGCATCTCTAGCTTTAGGATGCAAGGAACATTAGAACTACAATATTTCTTCAACCAAAGACTCAGAATGCTGTCATAATTACCTGCTACCCAGTGCTGTTACATAAATATAATCTCATATAATCAGCAATTATGATCCTCTGCTCTCCAGAGTTTCTCTTACATAAAAAGACAAGCAAAGTACTTCATCTACTGCCCCCTTCTCTTCCTGTACAGTCCAGGGTCAGTGCCTTTTCTTTAGATGCTTTTATTTGAAACAGTTCGAAACAGTTCAGCAAAGGGTGAAAGAGGACACCACACTCATCCTGTTGGACACCTGAAGTAGCCTAAAAGAGAGAGTTTGAGTACAATACAACCAGCCTTTTTTTTCCCCCCTCTTTCAAAAAAATCTACTTGAAACTGGAAGGTAGGAGGCAATCTTCAGACACTTAAGCTTAAATTAGAACCTTCCTGGTTTTCCCTCACACTTTCTGAATATACTCAGGAGACTGGTAGAAAAACCATACATACCTTACATATAATGAGAGAAAGAGACAATGTACAAGACTTAATTTTCATTTACTATTCACCTGTGTTGGTCAATTTACCCTATCCCAATTTTCATATTATGTCTTCCCTTTACACTGCTCTTGCATTGCTGCCCTCTTACAACCAAACTCTATCCTGTGGTGTAATTTGCTTCCCCCCCTTCTTCATTGATCAATGTGCTTCCAAGAGACCAAACATCAGCAGAAACTATAAACACTGTCAAGATGAGAAATGGAAGAACTCTAGCTCTAAAACAATAGGGCAAGGCAAATTAAGCTACAGAATAAAGATGCTGTTAATATCATGTATACAGAAAGGGAACATTCAGTATTTGCTGTTGAAGAGCGTTTCTGCTCTTTTAAATACTTAATTCTGTTAGCCAAAACAGAACTCCTGCATTTGTAAGTCCCTCTTTCAAACATGTCATATAAGCCTTCCTTCTCCGTGCTTCAAACATTTTTTTACATTATAGATATAAAACCCAGTAAAATTGAAACAGCATTATTTGATAAAATATATTCTTTAAATAAGAAACCGTACATTACATACACTGTACTTTGTTCAATTAGAAAAAAGCCACAAACAATACAACAACCAAACCCAAAACCAACAACACTAAACAAAGACAGGAATGCATGAGATTGTACAAAACAGTTACAGGACCATCATCACGGGACCATGAAAAAAAAAAAAAAGAAGCAAAAGTGATGGATAAAGCAAGAATGACCGCCTCAATGCTATTGAAGTGAGACTACTTCTCTACTATGCAAACAAATTAATGCAATGATGCTGAAATTAACTGACAGTGCTAATCTACTGTAGTAGGCATGCAGGAATATATACTAAGAGTGAATAGCATGCTCTCAGGATGGGATTTCTACATGAAAAATTATCATTTTATGTATGTTGGCAAACCAATGTAAAGTCTGCAGAGAGCATCTTCCAGGATATGTAGTAAATAAACTTCTCACACCCCCAGCCTTTGAGTCAAATAGCTGCATTTGTACAGCAGCATATGGGAAATCTGACTTGGTATGAAAGTTTGATACTGTCTCTGGATATTCTCATTATATTTAAGAGCAATTTAAGAGAGATCCACAAAAGCAATATTTATTTTCAAACTATTTTACAAGAAAAGCAAAATAGCTTACTGAGACTACCAAGAAATAATTGCTTGCACCTGCTAATTTTTCAAATCCCAATTGTGGTAGTGCTTCCCCCCCCAGCCACACTATGATCTGAGAAATGCTCATTAGGCCTTGGCCTTGATGAACAGCACCTGGACTAAGCTCCTCTTGAGCTTATCAGAAACACTGTCTGCTCCCAGGAACTTGTGCTGTCTAACAAGCTCCTGTTTTTTAACAGCCTTGGAAACTTATTTTTCTTGCCTGAATTACAACCCAAATGGAATAACACTTTTGTTATCAAACTTTCAAAGAAAGTTACTGACCCGAATTGCAGACAGGATGGAAAATTACTATGACTAAAGCCCACTCTCTTGTGGCCCTATAAACACCAGTCCAAAATGAGACCCTTTGAGCTCTCTTGGACTGCAGTGGGCTGTGACCAGCAACCTCCCTCTGAGTGGGGCCTCTGAGAGCCAGTGAACTCTCAAGTTTGCCATACTCGGAGGACTGCCAAATGATGATGGATCCTGGGCTGATACCCCCCCACTCCTCAAGGCTCAACCCTTTGCCCATTGAGAAGATGCAAGTGCATCCAAAGTGAGTACTTCACTGAATTCAAGGGGAATTTTTCACAGGTAGCTTGTACAGACTCTTTATGTCTGTGCGCATGCAAGTGTGAATATGCTACAGCAAGTGTACCAGGAATGCTGCTCTCCTAGATTCTTAAGCACATTAGATTTGTAAGTTAGGCTTATAAGTGAGTTACTGTTGTGCTTATACTAAGTTCTATAGAATCTCTTGTTAATTTGTTTAAATTAGGCTATCAATTAGGTGCTGTTAGGTTTAGGTGCTGTTAAACCTTTAGGCCTAAACTGTTGGTCAAGTCCAGGGCTAAGTTTAGCAAGGGGGTCCACTCTGAACCTTGTGACTCAATGGGAGGCTCTCCCTCATTCCTTTATTATCCTTACCCAACCTCCACATACATAATTTTTTGTTGATTTTAGTTTTAGATTGATTTATTTTAGATTATAGTCCAATTTTTCTCAGTGTGCTTTAACCATCTAGTAAGTAGTAGAGTCAACCTTGACAATTAACTTTGTTGTGCTTTTGCTTTTATATTAAACCTGATATCGTTGCCAGTGATTCTTTGAGTGACCTGACACACTCATTTGTGACAAATGTCTATGGAATAAAATCAGAGTATGCTTTGGGGAGATGACAGGAGAGACAGACTTCAAGAAAAACACCACTGGCAAACATTAAAAACAAATGTTCTGTCACAGGGTCACTAGTTCTTTTCAGTAGTTTTAGGTTTAGCTTCACTAGCTTACCTCTTAAAAAAAGGTCCCCCTGATCAGAAGACACAACTAGGAAAAGTCAGCTAATTTATACAAGGCACTAGGAAGAGAAACTTCATGACAGACAGTTATACAAGCCATGCTGCAAAAGCACTGTTAGAGCATTTAGACCCCTGTATAAGGTCTATGTTGATAAAGGACCAAAGAGAGGATAATTTATCACTGCTGATTTAGAGGGCATTCATTACATTAAACTACCTTAACCAATCCCCCAATTAAAACCCAACCAGAAACAGTATTATTTTGAGCAAAATAAAAGTTTAACCCATTAAAACCAGAAAAGATTAATTCCTGCAAGGTCTTTGAAAAGCATCTGAGATGACAGTCCACCCTATCTTAATAAACAAAAAATCCAAGGAAGGTCACGCATTTGAAGAGCCCCTTCCAGAATGAAGTAACAGACACTAAATGCCAAGCTCTTGAAACTGAAAGTTTGTAAGTAAGTTTATTTAGGCAAATACAATTCAAGTGGGCTTTTGTTTTATTAAAAAAAAAAAAAACCAAAAAAAAAACAGAACTACTCAATCTGATTTATATGTGTGAAAGATATTCATCTTATTCATCACCACTAATATAAAGCAAAGGGAACAAAAAGTATTAAGTTTAGGCTACCAAGAAGTGTTATTTCCTGTCCTCATCTATTCTGAAATACAAAGTCTTTTCCCTGACTTAGACTGACAAATCAAATTCATTTCTTGCCAATTAAAAATAAAGTAGGATGCTGAGACACAAAGACAAAACTAAAACACCTTCCTCCCCCAACCCCCTTCTTCCCAGGCTCACTTTCACTCCTTCATTTCCAACTTTCTACCTCTTCCCCCACACTTCAGGGGTGGGGAGAGAATCATAGAATGATTTTGGTTGGGAGGGACCTTAGAGATCTTCTAGTTCCAACCCCCTTGTGGAATGGGAGGTTGCAGTCAGTTCTTAAGAGCTTATCTGCCACTCCTTCCTCTTCACACTTTTTCCCCTGCTCCAACATAAGATATCTCCCACAGGATAGTCCTTCACTAACTGCTCCAGCATGTGTCCTCTCCGTGGGGTACAGTCCTTTGGGAATGGACTGCTCCAGTGTGGGTCCCCCAGGGGCTGCAGTTCATGACAGAATGCTTCCTCCTCTCCAAAGGTGCACTCTCTAGAGGCTGCAGCTTCCTCCAGGGCACATCCACCTGCTCTGTCACGAGGCACTCCATAAGCTGCAGGATGGTTATCTGCTCTGGAGTGGTCTTCTCCACAGCCTGTAAAGAAATCTCTGCTCTGACACCTGGAATACCTCCCACCCCTCCTTCACTGACCTAATTGTCTGCAGAGCTGTTTCTCTTGCATTTTTCTTCCTCATACCTACCTCCCTTCTCACCTACACACACCACTGCACAGCCTTTCTTAGATGTTATCACAGAGGTGCCCCAGCTTCACTGATTGGCTTATGTTTGGCCAGTGGTAAATCTATTTTGGAGCCAGTTGGAACTGGCTTTGTCCAGCACAGCAGAAGCCCCATGTCTCTTCTGATGAAAGATGCCTCTGCAGTCTCCCCACTACTAAAACCTCAACACATAAACCCAATACACACTCTCTCTACATATGCACTTTTTCTTTTTTTTTTTTTCTAATTTGTATTACATACTTGTGCCAAAAATAAACCAATAGATGAAAATACTTCCCTAATTATGCTTGTAGAATCTTTGTTTTTAACTCCCACTTAGGTTTCTTGAAAGCAGGAACTTAGAATAGTGGCTTTCAACTTATTTTTTAATCTTCTGTGGAAGGTATGAGTTTATACAGCAAATTCAAACTTGCTGACAAAGAGCTGGCTTTACTTAACCATCTTTTATGGTCCACAGACTATTGAATCAACAAAGCAAATTCAATCCACAGAAATTAGTGTCTTGCACTAACATCAGCTTTCAAGAACATAAACAATGGTAAGGGACCTTGGTGCAAGAAGCCACTTTCTGCTTACTGGAAAAAAGAAGTACAATCGCACCCCAGCCAGCTACTTTCCTTATAACCTCTACTGAGCACACTCTTTTTTTTACCTACAGAGAAGTAAGGTCCATTCAAGAATTTCTTGATAGCAAATGGCAAGCACACAAATAGGTTTTCCAAGATCTGTCTGTGAATTAGGCTACAGGGTTACTGAATGATACAAGCATAAGGGGAAGAACATTTAACATTTTAAAACTTTTTTAAAGCTTTAAATTGTGTTCAGCAGCAAATTTAAGATGCATAACCAAGTCTTATTTCAGAGGCAACTATCATGTTTTAAGTAATTTGTATCTTCCTGATATTTGCTTATAATAGTTGTCTGAATACTTTTTTGATATTTAGTTGGTTTAGTCTTATGATAATTGCTACAGCTTTTGAGTAACTTTGTTATACTGGTATTTACAAGTGGTCATAGTTTGGTATGCAGTATTATTCAAACATTGTATTTAAGAAGTTTTTTACTACTTTAAATGAGCTACCTAGCTAAAGTCATCAGGGTTGTCCCCAGTAAGTTAATGCTTATTGAATGTCTTTAGTTATAACTCTCTAAAATTTCAAAAGTCTAGCTTTGGTCACATTTTTGTTTTGTTCATGTTCCTCTACTCAACTGACAAAGGTTATTGTTGGCTTTGGTTGGAGGGGGGGGTTTGTTTGGTTTTGGTTTCTTTTTAAATGTAAATAATTGGGAATATTTCGCCACTTACTAGAAGAAACCTAAAATTTGTTTACTAATGTTGTGGTTTGAGAGGAAGTGAGTTTTTTGAGATGCTGTGGTCAAACCAATAGGTGCTCAGATTTGAATATTGGCACCTGGTGTGGCCACTGAGGACATGGATACGCCTCTGAGAACACGGGGTTAAAAGCAGAGAACTCCCAGGAAAACTTTCTCTTGGTTCCGTTCAGGGAAAGGTTCAGACCTCTCCCTGCCCAGCCGGCAGCTGGGCAGGGGAGGGGAAACCATGCGGCCAGGTGAGGTAGGCCTGGGCCCTGAGGATGGAAGGGTGGAGGAGTACCAAGAGACATCAGGCAGCCACCTCCCCCCCAGGGAGAGGGAGAGGGAGAGAGAGAGAGAGAGAGAGAGAGAGAGAGAGAGCGAGCGCGAGCGCCTGTGCCACCTTGAAATTTGATTGCATGCCAGCTGAGAAGGAGAAGGGGGGGTGGATGTGGTGAGAAGGTGCCCAGCAGGGCAGCCAGAGTTCTGGACAGGCAGAGCCTGAAGCTTTTAACCCTTTTCTTGGATGATGGAAACCTTACAAATGCTGATCCTCCTGGAGTTGAATGAAAAGAGAGATAGAGATAAGAGGAAATGGGCCACGAGAGAAGTGAAGAAGAATCTTAGGTGGGAGGAGGTGATGGAGTGGCCTTTGGCTGGACTTTTCTTGTATAGCCATGGACAGAACCATTTTTTCCTGTGACACAGAGACTACATTTAGGGGGAGGCAATGGCTCAGAGCCAAGGGAGTGCAGTGATGTTATGTGAAGGAGTGCATGAACAGAGATAACGGGTGAGGAGGGTGGTTGGTGCCCTCAATCTTCAGTGGAGGAGAAGATCTGTTCTTGAGACCCCTTGCCCCAGGGGGTGAAATTTGGGGGGGGACAGGTGTCCCAAAAGTGAGAGACTGTGCTCTTTTTTGGAACTGGACAAAGCACCCTTAAAAGGAAAACTCTAGAAGCAGCTCTGGTCTATGTGCAGTGGTGAGAGCACTGGACATGGAAGGAAGATGTCACAATGGCAAATGATTTCTGGGCGGTGCCACGTGTGACATGGAAACACAAGAGGTCTCAACTGTGTTTCCAGGGGAAGCCTATGGCACAAGGGGGACTCCTCACTCCTTGATGAACTGAGAATTGATTATCTAAAGGGTGGTGATGGACTGAGAGTTGGTGATCTGAGGGATGGATGTATTGGAAATTTGGTGGGGGGAGGAGGAGTGTTTTTGGAAGGTTTTCATTCTTTCTGTGTGTTTTCTTTTTACATGTAGTTGTAGGTTAATAAAGTTTTTCTTCTTTATTCCTAAGTTGGAGCCTGCTTTGCTCTATTCGTGGTCACATCTCACAGCAGACACCAGGGAGAATGTATTTTCATGGGGGCGCTGGCATTGCGCCAGCATCAAACCGTGACAACTGACTAAACAAGTACCATCTTTACTAGAAGTAGAAATCACAACAAAGAAAGTTTACAAGTTATTCACAAGATTTAAAGTTTACTGACTTTCTAGAATATTTCTAGGTATAACATCAAAGCTTGACATGAACAACTTCTCTGTATTTTTTTAAGTTTCTTTAGTTTTACTGTTCATAGGTTTCCTACAAATTTACACCTAATATCACCTAAACACTTCTCTCTTCCCACCCCATTACTCACACTATGTTACATGCAAGCTTAATGGCCAGCATGTGCTTAATGATCAGCTGGCCATTATGTTCTTGGATTTTTTTCACTTGGGGCAATAATGCAGATCTACCCCCTTTACCCAACTGGCTGTTTCCATAAAGCCCACAGAACTCAGTTTTCTTTATGACCTCTGATTCATGAAATCAACTAACAGGTTCAACAGGCTGTGATCAGAAAGAGAAGGCAGTCAAGACAGATGGGTAGACTGACAGCATGATCACAACAGCTTCTATTTGTAAGTTTACCTTGCCTTATTAAATCTGAAGCATTCATCATATTCACAGTTTTAGAAATGTTTACTTCCTAGTGCAGTAGATACTTATTCTAGAACACTTCTAAGTTGAACAAGAATTCAATTCCACCCCTACAAGTTCACTGCTATCCTTATCTTGCAGCAGGAAAGTTCTAACCAGGCTTTTCCAACCAAGTGAACCCTTTACATATCCTAGAACACCAGCACTGACATTAGAGGAGTGGATTTTTTTTTTTTTTTTTATTAAGATAACTACTGGGAAAACTGTACTTTCACTTTGGAAAACAAACATGAAGTTAACACTTTGCATTATAATGTTTTGACAACTCAATTTAAAAAAATAAAGGAAGCTTCACTAGAATTAACAGTCCACTGTTCCAACTTTAGAGATAGCATAGTTTAGGGTTTATACAGCACATATTATGCATGCATGCCATGCGCTCTATAGATGGACATGAGTTTTACATTATCATTTCAATCTAATCTGTTTCGGCTTTTGACACTTCAGACAACTTTTGAGGAAAAAGTGTGTAATGCCGATAGAGCTTAAATAGAATTAAAACTGTATTATGTAAGGTATATACACGATTACTACAGTCATTAAATTAAACTATCTGATTTTAACAAGCAGATTAAGCATCTGTAAAAATGCATGGTCAGTCTACTTGCTCACCAGGAAGCTTTAGCACAAAGTTAAAATGGAAACCAGTTCTAAAAAACAAAACACAGGAGAATATGTAACCAAGGACTGAAAGTGCTTACCTTGACTCTCCACTACTGTTTCTTACATCTTCGTCACTGTGCCCATTCATTGTAAATATTAACAAGTTTAAAAGATAAATAGAAGTCCACTCAGGTTAGAAGGCAGATGCCAAGAAATTACTTCTCGATACTCTCTTTTCCAGATGACTCAAATGTTCTCTGCAAGATTTTTCCAAAATTGCCTAAAGTAGTAAAGAAAAATATTGACATAATTTGAAATATTTGACAGTTGCAACTGAAAGATACTGAAAATAACTTATCCTGTAATAACACCACCAAAAGGGAGTATCTATCACATCTGGCCCTGTGAACAGGGCACCTTATAAGCTCTAAGTGATGTCCAGGTGGTAGAAAAACAAATTAAAGTTTAGGGCTAGACATGCTTCAGTGATCTCAGACCTAGAGGCGAGGCTAACAACATTGGGAAGAAATGCAGAATATATGGGCTACAAGGACATTTGTCAGAACTCCCAAGATAAAGAAGAAACTAATAAATCCAACTCAGCAACTGTGCCCAAATCAGCTCAAACTGGGTAAAAGGTAATTCTGGCAGGGGGAGATTACAACCAGCAACCCACAGACCACCTATCCAAAAGAGGAGAGAAACTGAGCATGTGGATTAATTAGCATGAGAAGCTAGAGAATCATTAACCAGTACAAGATAGAATGCTAATTAATAAGAGAACTATGCAACTTATAGGATATGAACACCAATTCCTTTGTTTGCTACCATTTATAAATAACAAATTAAAAGTTTTGATATTTGGTGTGCATGTGTCAGGAGAAGTAATTACTCCACACACCCGGCACCAAAATAAAGTAATGCCTGCTCTCTGATACTGAAATTACAGGTTTAGAGTTTTATTTTCCTGATATTTTCAGTGATAGGGTGGGGGAGACAATTGGAAAGATGAGAAAACTCATAGGTTGAGCTAAAGACAGTTTAATATGTAAAACAAAAGCTGTGCACATAAGCAAAGCAAAACAAGGATTTTCATTCAGTGGCAAGCAGGTGTTCATCCATCTCCAGGAAAGCAGGGCCCCATTACATGTAATGGTTACTTGGGGAAGATAGATGCCATAATTTGAACTACCTCCCCTTCCTTCTTCCCTCAGCTTTATATGCTGAACATGATGTCATATGGTCTGGAATATCCCTTTGGTGAGTTGGGGTCAGTTGTCCCAGCTATGTCTCCACCCAATTTCTTGCGTAGCCTTATCCTACTCCCTGGTGGGGTGGTGTGAGAAGCAGAAAAGGCCTTGGCTCTGTGTAAAAAAAAATCCCTGAATTCTGAACACTGTTTTCAGAACAAATGCAAAACATAGCTTCATACTAGCTACTATGAAGAAAATTACCCCAGCCAAAACCAGCACAATATGCAGGATTCTAAAGAGGACAAAGGAGGTAAATTACTCCCTGTTTCCAGAATTCTGTAATTGTGTTGCTCAGAGCTGTCTTTTACTCAGCAGCCACTACTTTTCTTCTGCTACTCTGGGAACAGGTAGACTCTAGCAGTAGGACTCTTTAAATATTTTTTTTTTCTGAACATGAGCCACCTTAAACAGTTTTCTCATTAATCACTTCAAAACAGCTCCAGTTAGATATCAAGAAAAAGAGTGTTCTGCCTCCAGCTATGGGATGCTTTCCTCATTTAGGCAAGTGTTCTTTGTGCAGCTGCATGCCAAGACTTCCTAAGTATGCCCTAATGCCAACTGTAATTGCATAGGAAGACTAAGAAATGCATATGTGCTTGTTAGGGGGTTCTCATTTTAGACAGGAAAAACCTGAAACAAACAGACAAAAAAACCCGCACCGCTCTAAACAGTAACGTGCGGCTTAGGCCAGGTTCCCTGCTATACTGGGTGAGTCATGGGCGCCCCTCAGGCCGGGCCGCGCCCTACCCCCTCACATAAGAGCTGCAAGCGGGCACCAGGAGCGGCATCGGCCCCAGCGTCCGTTCGCTGCTGCGGTGGGCAAGCGAGCTCCTACTGCCCCCGGCCCCTGCAGTATCCAGCGCAGCTAGGAAACCGCTTGGGTTCCGCCATGCCGCTATGTCCCAGCGGCGCTGTTCCCTCCCGACTGTTGCTCCTCCTCCTCGCTCTGTCCCAGGGCGCAGGACTGACATCACGCCCAGGGTTTCCATCCAATTAAGGGAGGAGGAGGTTGAGCGGAGTGGTAGCGTGATGGCGGTGCTCGAGAGGACGTAGGAAATAGCGACGGAGCAACAGAGCACTTACCAGGGTTCTCCCTACCCGGTTTGGGGCCCTATTGTTCAAGCCGGTGGGGGCTGCAGGCGAGCCCACTGCGTGGGGCTGTAAAGAGCCGGCGGCCCAGGCCTTGTACTGGCCGCAGAAGCAGTCTTCGACCCTAGGTTGCAGCACAGACCTCTTTGTGGAGTGTAGCGCCGTCTCGGACCAGGGCAGACCTAGGAAAGTCTGGCCGAGTGCACACACGCAGGTAGGCAGAGGCCCGCCATGGCTCCTTTCTCTTTCCCTGGTCCGGAGTTGTGCGGTGGTTGCCACTTTCAAAGATGGATGGAGAGGCGACTGGCGCTGAGGAGTTGGATGCCTAGCGTGTCGCTGGGTTCCTGGAGCCGGTCTCTGTTTTCCGAAGAGAGAGAGAGGGAGGGAGGGAGCTGTGAGAATTGAGGTGGGCAGTCGGGGTTGAGCCTCTTTCGCTGGGTCCAGCGGGGTCTGTGACGAACTGGCTGGGAGGCCTTCGCTCTTCTCTGGCCTTGGGGGGGGCGCTGGGAGAAGCGAGCTCAGAGGACAGCGGCCGCTTTGCCAATACTTCCTGGGAGCCTTGACCAGGAGCAGCGCCTGTGCAGGTCGCGCTACCAGCAGAGGGCCATTTTCTGGGGCGGGAGTTGAACTCGCGAGAGGTAGGGAAGAAGCCCTGGCCTGGGCTCTCCTCGGTAGCTGTCAGTCACGGGAGGCCGCGACAGCGAGGTGCGGGTGGTTGGGGAGGATTGTCGCAGAGCAGGGAGTGGCCGACAAGGAGAGTTTCATGGCCACTAAAGATCTTTCCTAGGGCCCAGGGAGTACCGGTCCCAGAGGAGGCAGAGTGTTCGTACTCTGGGCGCGGGAGGGCAGCCAGCGTGGATCTTGGCCTCATTGGGCAGCCAACGGCCTATCTGCGAGGAACCACCAAGCTGCCTAGCTCGCCGCCGCGGAGGCCCCAGCCTAGCTTCGCGGCCTCTCTGGGGTTACAGGGATCATTCCTATAACTTTTTTTCCGTCACTGCTTTTGTTTGCTGTCTGGAGTGGCCCTGGTGTCTGAGATAGTCCTTGAGTGCAGGGCTTTTACCATCCCGGTACGAGGCGGCCTCCACCTCCATGATGAGTTGAAGCTTGGGCTGTATTAGAGAGCACTTCAAGGCAGGCAACCTGCAGGTGGGCCCCTAATTACTTTCACACCACTACATCTGTGAGAGGTGCTGCTCTTTGGCTTATTACCAGTGAGTTTATACTTGCACTCAATTTAATGTGAATCTAACTTTTTCTAGGTGCATCAGACACGGTAGAGATCTGATTTGAAGATGTTTGAAATAGTGATCACTTTATCTGTGGCATCTTGTTAGCATGATGTTGTTGAGCCATTTTTAAAAAATGGGACAGTATTTTCTTGACTCTACCCCCAACAGAATGTAAACTTTGTGTCTAGAACTGCTTATGATATGTGTTTTGTGCACAAAATGATTTTGCTAATCATATCTTAGAGCATTAATAGTTATAATTTTTATTTATGTGTTTGGGGAGGCTGTTTTCCTTTAAAAGTAAGATCAGGTTGTTCTTAACACAGGACTATGGCATACCAAAAGCTATTTTTCAGTTAGAAAGAAGATGCCAGATGTGATAGATACTCCCTTTTGGTGGTGTTATTACAGGATAAGTTATTTTCAGTATCTTTCAGTTGCAACTGTCAAATATTTCAAATTATGTCAATATTTTTCTTTACTACTTTAGGCAATTTTGGAAAAATCTTGCAGAGAACATTTGAGTCATCTGGAAAAGAGAGTATCGAGAAGTAATTTCTTGGCATCTGCCTTCTAACCTGAGTGGACTTCTATTTATCTTTTAAACTTGTTAATATTTACAATGAATGGGCACAGTGACGAAGATGTAAGAAACAGTAGTGGAGAGTCAAGGTAAGCACTTTCAGTCCTTGGTTACATATTCTCCTGTGTTTTGTTTTTTAGAACTGGTTTCCATTTTAACTTTGTGCTAAAGCTTCCTGGTGAGCAAGTAGACTGACCATGCATTTTTACAGATGCTTAATCTGCTTGTTAAAATCAGATAGTTTAATTTAATGACTGTAGTAATCGTGTATATACCTTACATAATACAGTTTTAATTCTATTTAAGCTCTATCGGCATTACACACTTTTTCCTCAAAAGTTGTCTGAAGTGTCAAAAGCCGAAACAGATTAGATTGAAATGATAATGTAAAACTCATGTCCATCTATAGAGCGCATGGCATGCATGCATAATATGTGCTGTATAAACCCTAAACTATGCTATCTCTAAAGTTGGAACAGTGGACTGTTAATTCTAGTGAAGCTTCCTTTATTTTTTTAAATTGAGTTGTCAAAACATTATAATGCAAAGTGTTAACTTCATGTTTGTTTTCCAAAGTGAAAGTACAGTTTTCCCAGTAGTTATCTTAATAAAAAAAAAAAAAAAAATCCACTCCTCTAATGTCAGTGCTGGTGTTCTAGGATATGTAAAGGGTTCACTTGGTTGGAAAAGCCTGGTTAGAACTTTCCTGCTGCAAGATAAGGATAGCAGTGAACTTGTAGGGGTGGAATTGAATTCTTGTTCAACTTAGAAGTGTTCTAGAATAAGTATCTACTGCACTAGGAAGTAAACATTTCTAAAACTGTGAATATGATGAATGCTTCAGATTTAATAAGGCAAGGTAAACTTACAAATAGAAGCTGTTGTGATCATGCTGTCAGTCTACCCATCTGTCTTGACTGCCTTCTCTTTCTGATCACAGCCTGTTGAACCTGTTAGTTGATTTCATGAATCAGAGGTCATAAAGAAAACTGAGTTCTGTGGGCTTTATGGAAACAGCCAGTTGGGTAAAGGGGGTAGATCTGCATTATTGCCCCAAGTGAAAAAAATCCAAGAACATAATGGCCAGCTGATCATTAAGCACATGCTGGCCATTAAGCTTGCATGTAACATAGTGTGAGTAATGGGGTGGGAAGAGAGAAGTGTTTAGGTGATATTAGGTGTAAATTTGTAGGAAACCTATGAACAGTAAAACTAAAGAAACTTAAAAAAATACAGAGAAGTTGTTCATGTCAAGCTTTGATGTTATACCTAGAAATATTCTAGAAAGTCAGTAAACTTTAAATCTTGTGAATAACTTGTAAACTTTCTTTGTTGTGATTTCTACTTCTAGTAAAGATGGTACTTGTTTAGTCAGTTGTCACGGTTTGATGCTGGCGCAATGCCAGCGCCCCCATGAAAATACATTCTCCCTGGTGTCTGCTGTGAGATGTGACCACGAATAGAGCAAAGCAGGCTCCAACTTAGGAATAAAGAAGAAAAACTTTATTAACCTACAACTACATGTAAAAAGAAAACACACAGAAAGAATGAAAACCTTCCAAAAACACTCCTCCTCCCCCCACCAAATTTCCAATACATCCATCCCTCAGATCACCAACTCTCAGTCCATCACCACCCTTTAGATAATCAATTCTCAGTTCATCAAGGAGTGAGGAGTCCCCCTTGTGCCATAGGCTTCCCCTGGAAACACAGTTGAGACCTCTTGTGTTTCCATGTCACACGTGGCACCGCCCAGAAATCATTTGCCATTGTGACATCTTCCTTCCATGTCCAGTGCTCTCACCACTGCACATAGACCAGAGCTGCTTCTAGAGTTTTCCTTTTAAGGGTGCTTTGTCCAGTTCCAAAAAAGAGCACAGTCTCTCACTTTTGGGACACCTGTCCCCCCCCAAATTTCACCCCCTGGGGCAAGGGGTCTCAAGAACAGAGATCTTCTCCTCCACTGAAGATTGAGGGCACCAACCACCCTCCTCACCCGTTGTCTCTGTTCATGCACTCCTTCACATAACATCACTGCACTCCCTTGGCTCTGAGCCATTGCCTCCCCCTAAATGTAGTCTCTGTGTCACAGGAAAAAATGGTTCTGTCCATGGCTATACAAGAAAAGTCCAGCCAAAGGCCACTCCATCACCTCCTCCCACCTAAGATTCTTCTTCACTTCTCTCGTGGCCCATTTCCTCTTATCTCTATCTCTCTTTTCATTCAACTCCAGGAGGATCAGCATTTGTAAGGTTTCCATCATCCAAGAAAAGGGTTAAAAGCTTCAGGCTCTGCCTGTCCAGAACTCTGGCTGCCCTGCTGGGCACCTTCTCACCACATCCACCCCCCCTTCTCCTTCTCAGCTGGCATGCAATCAAATTTCAAGGTGGCACAGGCGCTCGCGCTCGCTCTCTCTCTCTCTCTCTCTCTCTCTCTCTCTCTCTCTCCCTCTCCCTCTCCCTGGGGGGGAGGTGGCTGCCTGATGTCTCTTGGTACTCCTCCACCCTTCCATCCTCAGGGCCCAGGCCTACCTCACCTGGCCGCATGGTTTCCCCTCCCCTGCCCAGCTGCCGGCTGGGCAGGGAGAGGTCTGAACCTTTCCCTGAACGGAACCAAGAGAAAGTTTTCCTGGGAGTTCTCTGCTTTTAACCCCGTGTTCTCAGAGGCGTATCCATGTCCTCAGTGGCCACACCAGGTGCCAATATTCAAATCTGAGCACCTATTGGTTTGACCACAGCATCTCAAAAAACTCACTTCCTCTCAAACCACAACATTAGTAAACAAATTTTAGGTTTCTTCTAGTAAGTGGCGAAATATTCCCAATTATTTACATTTAAAAAGAAACCAAAACCAAACAAACCCCCCCCTCCAACCAAAGCCAACAATAACCTTTGTCAGTTGAGTAGAGGAACATGAACAAAACAAAAATGTGACCAAAGCTAGACTTTTGAAATTTTAGAGAGTTATAACTAAAGACATTCAATAAGCATTAACTTACTGGGGACAACCCTGATGACTTTAGCTAGGTAGCTCATTTAAAGTAGTAAAAAACTTCTTAAATACAATGTTTGAATAATACTGCATACCAAACTATGACCACTTGTAAATACCAGTATAACAAAGTTACTCAAAAGCTGTAGCAATTATCATAAGACTAAACCAACTAAATATCAAAAAAGTATTCAGACAACTATTATAAGCAAATATCAGGAAGATACAAATTACTTAAAACATGATAGTTGCCTCTGAAATAAGACTTGGTTATGCATCTTAAATTTGCTGCTGAACACAATTTAAAGCTTTAAAAAAGTTTTAAAATGTTAAATGTTCTTCCCCTTATGCTTGTATCATTCAGTAACCCTGTAGCCTAATTCACAGACAGATCTTGGAAAACCTATTTGTGTGCTTGCCATTTGCTATCAAGAAATTCTTGAATGGACCTTACTTCTCTGTAGGTAAAAAAAAGAGTGTGCTCAGTAGAGGTTATAAGGAAAGTAGCTGGCTGGGGTGCGATTGTACTTCTTTTTTCCAGTAAGCAGAAAGTGGCTTCTTGCACCAAGGTCCCTTACCATTGTTTATGTTCTTGAAAGCTGATGTTAGTGCAAGACACTAATTTCTGTGGATTGAATTTGCTTTGTTGATTCAATAGTCTGTGGACCATAAAAGATGGTTAAGTAAAGCCAGCTCTTTGTCAGCAAGTTTGAATTTGCTGTATAAACTCATACCTTCCACAGAAGATTAAAAAATAAGTTGAAAGCCACTATTCTAAGTTCCTGCTTTCAAGAAACCTAAGTGGGAGTTAAAAACAAAGATTCTACAAGCATAATTAGGGAAGTATTTTCATCTATTGGTTTATTTTTGGCACAAGTATGTAATACAAATTAGAAAAAAAAAAAAAGAAAAAGTGCATATGTAGAGAGAGTGTGTATTGGGTTTATGTGTTGAGGTTTTAGTAGTGGGGAGACTGCAGAGGCATCTTTCATCAGAAGAGACATGGGGCTTCTGCTGTGCTGGACAAAGCCAGTTCCAACTGGCTCCAAAATAGATTTACCACTGGCCAAACATAAGCCAATCAGTGAAGCTGGGGCACCTCTGTGATAACATCTAAGAAAGGCTGTGCAGTGGTGTGTGTAGGTGAGAAGGGAGGTAGGTATGAGGAAGAAAAATGCAAGAGAAACAGCTCTGCAGACAATTAGGTCAGTGAAGGAGGGGTGGGAGGTATTCCAGGTGTCAGAGCAGAGATTTCTTTACAGGCTGTGGAGAAGACCACTCCAGAGCAGATAACCATCCTGCAGCTTATGGAGTGCCTCGTGACAGAGCAGGTGGATGTGCCCTGGAGGAAGCTGCAGCCTCTAGAGAGTGCACCTTTGGAGAGGAGGAAGCATTCTGTCATGAACTGCAGCCCCTGGGGGACCCACACTGGAGCAGTCCATTCCCAAAGGACTGTACCCCACGGAGAGGACACATGCTGGAGCAGTTAGTGAAGGACTATCCTGTGGGAGATATCTTATGTTGGAGCAGGGGAAAAAGTGTGAAGAGGAAGGAGTGGCAGATAAGCTCTTAAGAACTGACTGCAACCTCCCATTCCACAAGGGGGTTGGAACTAGAAGATCTCTAAGGTCCCTCCCAACCAAAATCATTCTATGATTCTCTCCCCACCCCTGAAGTGTGGGGGAAGAGGTAGAAAGTTGGAAATGAAGGAGTGAAAGTGAGCCTGGGAAGAAGGGGGTTGGGGGAGGAAGGTGTTTTAGTTTTGTCTTTGTGTCTCAGCATCCTACTTTATTTTTAATTGGCAAGAAATGAATTTGATTTGTCAGTCTAAGTCAGGGAAAAGGAAAAGACTTTGTATTTCAGAATAGATGAGGACAGGAAATAACACTTCTTGGTAGCCTAAACTTAATACTCTTTGTTCCCTTTGCTTTATATTAGTGGTGATGAATAAGATGAATATCTTTCACACATATAAATCAGATTGAGTAGTTCTGTTTTTTTTTTGGTTTTTTTTTTTTTTTAATAAAACAAAAGCCCACTTGAATTGTATTTGCCTAAATAAACTTACTTACAAACTTTCAGTTTCAAGAGCTTGGCATTTAGTGTCTGTTACTTCATTCTGGAAGGGGCTCTTCAAATGCGTGACCTTCCTTGGATTTTTTGTTTATTAAGATAGGGTGGACTGTCATCTCAGATGCTTTTCAAAGACCTTGCAGGAATTAATCTTTTCTGGTTTTAATGGGTTAAACTTTTATTTTGCTCAAAATAATACTGTTTCTGGTTGGGTTTTAATTGGGGGATTGGTTAAGGTAGTTTAATGTAATGAATGCCCTCTAAATCAGCAGTGATAAATTATCCTCTCTTTGGTCCTTTATCAACATAGACCTTATACAGGGGTCTAAATGCTCTAACAGTGCTTTTGCAGCATGGCTTGTATAACTGTCTGTCATGAAGTTTCTCTTCCTAGTGCCTTGTATAAATTAGCTGACTTTTCCTAGTTGTGTCTTCTGATCAGGGGGACCTTTTTTTAAGAGGTAAGCTAGTGAAGCTAAACCTAAAACTACTGAAAAGAACTAGTGACCCTGTGACAGAACATTTGTTTTTAATGTTTGCCAGTGGTGTTTTTCTTGAAGTCTGTCTCTCCTGTCATCTCCCCAAAGCATACTCTGATTTTATTCCATAGACATTTGTCACAAATGAGTGTGTCAGGTCACTCAAAGAATCACTGGCAACGATATCAGGTTTAATATAAAAGCAAAAGCACAACAAAGTTAATTGTCAAGGTTGACTCTACTACTTACTAGATGGTTAAAGCACACTGAGAAAAATTGGACTATAATCTAAAATAAATCAATCTAAAACTAAAATCAACAAAAAATTATGTATGTGGAGGTTGGGTAAGGATAATAAAGGAATGAGGGAGAGCCTCCCATTGAGTCACAAGGTTCAGAGTGGACCCCCTTGCTAAACTTAGCCCTGGACTTGACCAACAGTTTAGGCCTAAAGGTTTAACAGCACCTAAACCTAACAGCACCTAATTGATAGCCTAATTTAAACAAATTAACAAGAGATTCTATAGAACTTAGTATAAGCACAACAGTAACTCACTTATAAGCCTAACTTACAAATCTAATGTGCTTAAGAATCTAGGAGAGCAGCATTCCTGGTACACTTGCTGTAGCATATTCACACTTGCATGCGCACAGACATAAAGAGTCTGTACAAGCTACCTGTGAAAAATTCCCCTTGAATTCAGTGAAGTACTCACTTTGGATGCACTTGCATCTTCTCAATGGGCAAAGGGTTGAGCCTTGAGGAGTGGGGGGGTATCAGCCCAGGATCCATCATCATTTGGCAGTCCTCCGAGTATGGCAAACTTGAGAGTTCACTGGCTCTCAGAGGCCCCACTCAGAGGGAGGTTGCTGGTCACAGCCCACTGCAGTCCAAGAGAGCTCAAAGGGTCTCATTTTGGACTGGTGTTTATAGGGCCACAAGAGAGTGGGCTTTAGTCATAGTAATTTTCCATCCTGTCTGCAATTCGGGTCAGTAACTTTCTTTGAAAGTTTGATAACAAAAGTGTTATTCCATTTGGGTTGTAATTCAGGCAAGAAAAATAAGTTTCCAAGGCTGTTAAAAAACAGGAGCTTGTTAGACAGCACAAGTTCCTGGGAGCAGACAGTGTTTCTGATAAGCTCAAGAGGAGCTTAGTCCAGGTGCTGTTCATCAAGGCCAAGGCCTAATGAGCATTTCTCAGATCATAGTGTGGCTGGGGGGGGAAGCACTACCACAATTGGGATTTGAAAAATTAGCAGGTGCAAGCAATTATTTCTTGGTAGTCTCAGTAAGCTATTTTGCTTTTCTTGTAAAATAGTTTGAAAATAAATATTGCTTTTGTGGATCTCTCTTAAATTGCTCTTAAATATAATGAGAATATCCAGAGACAGTATCAAACTTTCATACCAAGTCAGATTTCCCATATGCTGCTGTACAAATGCAGCTATTTGACTCAAAGGCTGGGGGTGTGAGAAGTTTATTTACTACATATCCTGGAAGATGCTCTCTGCAGACTTTACATTGGTTTGCCAACATACATAAAATGATAATTTTTCATGTAGAAATCCCATCCTGAGAGCATGCTATTCACTCTTAGTATATATTCCTGCATGCCTACTACAGTAGATTAGCACTGTCAGTTAACTTCAGCATCATTGCATTAATTTGTTTGCATAGTAGAGAAGTAGTCTCACTTCAATAGCATTGAAGCGGTCATTCTTGCTTTATCCATCACTTTTGCTTCTTTTTTTTTTTTTTCATGGTCCCGTGATGATGGTCCTGTAACAATCTCATGCATTCCTGTCTTTGTTTAGTGTTGTTGGTTTTGGGTTTGGTTGTTGTATTGTTTGTGGCTTTTTTCTAATTGAACAAAGTACAGTGTATGTAATGTACGGTTTCTTATTTAAAGAATATATTTTATCAAATAATGCTGTTTCAATTTTACTGGGTTTTATATCTATAATGTAAAAAAATGTTTGAAGCACGGAGAAGGAAGGCTTATATGACATGTTTGAAAGAGGGACTTACAAATGCAGGAGTTCTGTTTTGGCTAACAGAATTAAGTATTTAAAAGAGCAGAAACGCTCTTCAACAGCAAATACTGAATGTTCCCTTTCTGTATACATGATATTAACAGCATCTTTATTCTGTAGCTTAATTTGCCTTGCCCTATTGTTTTAGAGCTAGAGTTCTTCCATTTCTCATCTTGACAGTGTTTATAGTTTCTGCTGATGTTTGGTCTCTTGGAAGCACATTGATCAATGAAGAAGGGGGGGAAGCAAATTACACCACAGGATAGAGTTTGGTTGTAAGAGGGCAGCAATGCAAGAGCAGTGTAAAGGGAAGACATAATATGAAAATTGGGATAGGGTAAATTGACCAACACAGGTGAATAGTAAATGAAAATTAAGTCTTGTACATTGTCTCTTTCTCTCATTATATGTAAGGTATGTATGGTTTTTCTACCAGTCTCCTGAGTATATTCAGAAAGTGTGAGGGAAAACCAGGAAGGTTCTAATTTAAGCTTAAGTGTCTGAAGATTGCCTCCTACCTTCCAGTTTCAAGTAGATTTTTTTGAAAGAGGGGGGAAAAAAAAGGCTGGTTGTATTGTACTCAAACTCTCTCTTTTAGGCTACTTCAGGTGTCCAACAGGATGAGTGTGGTGTCCTCTTTCACCCTTTGCTGAACTGTTTCGAACTGTTTCAAATAAAAGCATCTAAAGAAAAGGCACTGACCCTGGACTGTACAGGAAGAGAAGGGGGCAGTAGATGAAGTACTTTGCTTGTCTTTTTATGTAAGAGAAACTCTGGAGAGCAGAGGATCATAATTGCTGATTATATGAGATTATATTTATGTAACAGCACTGGGTAGCAGGTAATTATGACAGCATTCTGAGTCTTTGGTTGAAGAAATATTGTAGTTCTAATGTTCCTTGCATCCTAAAGCTAGAGATGCAATGCCAGAATCTCAGTAATTAGTAGTGCCAGTTCAAGGGATTAATCTTGTAAGAGGTCAGTGGTATTATTTTGTGTTAATAGGCATTATTCATTGTGAGAAAAGTTAGACAAATTATGGACCTGTTGTTGTTTAACTCCAGCCGGCAACTAAGCACCACACGGCCGCTCACTCACCCTCCCCTGGTGGGATGGGGGAGAGAATCCGAAGAGTAAAAATGAAAAAAACTCATGGGTTGCAATAAATGCAGTTTAACAGGGAAAGCAAAAGCCATGTGCACAAGCAAAGCAAGACAAGGAATTCATTCACCACTTCCCATCAGCAGGCAGATGTTCATCCATCTCCAGGTAGTTGGTGTAGTTGGGGTCAGCTGTCCCGACTGTGTCCCCTCCCAACTTCTTGTGCACTCCTAGCATCCTCTCTGGTGGGATGGTGTGAGAAGCAGAAAAGGCCTTGGCCGTGTGTAAGCACTGCTCGGCAATAACAACAACATCCCTCTGTTATCAACACTGTTTACAGCACAAATCCAAATCATAGCTCCATACTAGCTACTATGAAGAAAATTAACTCTATCCCAGCCAAAACCAGCACATTCTCCACCCCTTATTCCATACCATTTATATCATGGTCAGGTCCCACACTAGCCAATATATCCTCATTAACCACCACCTCCCTTTCCATCATTTGATACAATACACCTATCATTCCCTTAGTCTATGGACCACCCCTGCAAAATGTCCACAAATGTCTACCGAGTTCATTTAGTCCATGACTTTGGGCTCCATCTGCTATAGTGGTCACTCAGGACAGAAATGCTGTGTTGGATGCAGCTACTGGGCACCAAGGTCAGTTCAGGTCAGGTCACTGCTGCACTACAACTGCTTCTTGTAAGACTTCCATTGGTTCAGGTGATTCCTGCTATAGTAATTCCTATAACAGGCAACTCAAATATTAGGTTGCAACATTTTAAAGGTATTTCCGCTACAGTCTCCACCACTGGTCCCTTTGGACCAGGTTCTAGGGTTTAATATTGCAATGAACTCCTCTCCTTGCCCCTGTTCTGGCTTGGACTTATCCACAGACTGCAGTCCCTTAAGGGTATACTTGTTCCAACAAAGCCTTACCCATGGCTTCAGGTCCTCCAGGGGTGTACCTGCTCTTTTGTGAGCTCATCCATGGCTACATGCTTTGAGGTGCTCCAGAGAGCAATCGTACTACCTGGTAGAAAGCTATGGCCTCTCTAAACTCTGTACCCACTGTGACTGACACAGCTGCCCAGAGGTGCGGCGGGAACATGTATCAGGCTGCAGGGTGTGCCCTGCTCTTATGCCAGTACTGGGCATCAGTAGTGAGCACACCTGTGGGAGGTGAGCCCAGGTAAAGGAACTCCTCTACTTAGTGGCAGAACTCTGGCAGGAAGTGAATAGGTTGAGGAGTATCAGGGAGTGTGTGAGAGAGATTACTGGAATCGCACCCTACCTTCCCTGGGACAGGCCTGACAGGTAGACAGGGTGCATGATATGGAGGATTCCCTATCCTCTCTCCTCCCAGCTGAACATGGTGACATAAGGAATAGGGGCCAGTGGAGGCAAGTGCCTGCCCAGCACAGCAAGTGCATCTCCTCTGTGACTGCCTCACCTTCCCAAGTGCCATTGCATAATGGATACGAGGCTCTGCAAGTGGAGCTGAACGATAATGAGGACAATAGTTCATCTAGCATGGATGTGTTGCTGAGGTTAAGTCAGCCTATGCCCTGCATCAAAACCGCTTCCATAAAGAAAAGTAAACAGGTTGTTGTCATAGGAGACTCCCTTATGAAGGGAACAGAACAGAAGGCCCCATATGCAGACCAGACCCACTTCTTAGGGAAGTCTGCTGCCTCCCTGGGACCCAGGTTAAAGATGTGAAGAGAAAGCTTCCTACCCTGGTACGGCCCTCAAATTATCACCCATTATTAAGTTTTCAGGTAGGCAGCAACGAAGTTGCAACAGGAAGTCTGAGGGCAATCAAGAGAGACTTCAGGGCCTTGGGACGACTGGTTAAGGGATCAGGAGCAGAAGTAATATTTTTCTCTATCCTTCCAGTCACAGGGAATGATGAGGGAAGAAACAGAAAGAGCCAGAAGATCAGTACCTGGCTCCAAGCCTGGTGTCACTGGCAGAATTTTGAGTTCTTTGATCATGGGTCGGTCTGTGACACCAGGCCTGTGGGCAACAGATGGGGTACACCTGTGTCAAAGGGGAAAAAGGTCGTTGCCTAGGAGTTAGCAAGGCTCATTGAAAGAGCTTTAAACTAGATTGCAAGGGAGAAAGAGATAAACCCAGGCTCACTAGAGATAAGCCTGGAGGCAACATGCCAGTGTTTAAGAAACTAGTGAGGTCCTTTGGTCTGCAGTCTTAGTGGAGGTAGGGGATGGAGATCCATGTGGCAGCAAAGACACAAGGGTTATTGATGTGTTATAAACTACTGATGCGCCTGAGAATAGTCCAACTGAGGTGCATCTACACCAATGCACACAGCATGAGCAACAAACGGGAGGAACTGGAAGCCATTGTGCAGCAGGAAAACTATGACATAGTTGCCATCACGCACACATGATGGAATGACTTGCACAGCTGGAGCGCTGCAATGAATGGCTATAAACACTTCAGAAGGAACAGGCAAGGAAGGTGGGGTAGCCCTGTATATTAGGGAGTGCTTTGATTGTCTAGAGCTTAACGATGGCACTGATAGGGTTGAGCATTTAAGTGTCAGTATTAAGGGGAAAGGCCAACAAGGCAGATCTGATGGGAGTCTGTTATGGAATGAAGAGGCAGATGAAATATACTATAAACAGCTGGGAGAAGTCTGAGAATCACTAGCCCTTGTTCTCATGTGGGATTTCAACTTACCAGATGTCTGCTGGAAATACAATACAGCAAAGAGGAAACAGTCTAGGAGGTTCCTGGAGTGTGTGGAAGAAAACCTCCTGACACAGTTGGTGAGTGAGCCAATTAGGGGAGGCTGTACCTCTTGTATGTGAACAGAGAAGGACTGGTGGGCGATGTGATGGTTAGAGGCCATCTTGGGCACAGCGGTCACAAAACGATAAGAGTTTTTGATTCTTGGAGAAGTAAGGACGGGGGTCAGCAGAACTACCACCTTGGACTTGTGGAGGGCAGGCTTTGGCCTGTTTAGGGGCCTGATTGACAGAGTCTGTTGGGAGGCAGTCCTGAAGGACAAAGGAGTCCAGGAAGGACACATCCATGTGCTTTAAGAAGGAAATCTTAAAGGCTTAGGAGCAGGCCATTCCTATGTTCTGAAATCTGAGCCAGTGGGGAAGAAGGCCAGCCTGACTGAACAGAGAGCTTTGACTGGAACTCAGAACAAAAACAGAGTTTAGGAACTTTGGAAGAAGGGCCAGGCAACTCAAGAGGACTACAAGGATGTTGTGAGGTAATGCACAGAGAAAATTAGAATGGCCAAATCCTGACTAGAACTTAATCTGGATACTGCCGTAAAAGACAATAAAAATGTTTTTACAAATACATCAGCAACAAAAGGAGGGCTAAGGATAATCTCCATCTTTTATTGGATGCAGGGAGAAACATAGTGACAAAGGATGAGGAAAAGGCTGACATACTTAATGCCTTCTTTGCCTCAGTCTTCAATAGTAAGACCAGTTGTTCTCCAGGTACTCAGCTCCCTGACAGGGATGAGTAGCTATTGGAATAGGAATCCCAATGTTACCAGGTAGATTGTGCCTGGGCTTGTCTGACCCTTGCTGCTGGCCAAAGGCGGCAACTGTGGTATTTCACCTCAGAGACACCTTTGGCTGGCTGTATGTGGCAGCAGGCACTGGAACAAGTCCAGGCAAGGCTAGAAACTCAGTTTACCTCTGGTGGAAAGGCTTCAAGTGATGGTGAGGAGAAAAGGAGATGGATTCTGCCGGAAGGTTAATATCCAGAGTTTATTCCATGGTCACAGACGTCTGAATCTTAGGTAACAGCTCCAACAGAATCCCGAGCACATGGTCGGGGATCAATTTAAGCCCAGGGACAGGGGGAGGGGAAGGGACAGGTGAGCACCAACCAGGTGGGAGGAGGAGGGTCTCAGGGGGATGAGAGACACATAGACAGGCCAATGACCCCCAGGCCTGTATTGCATCCTTTGAACTTGACCAACCACACGATGGCCTTGCTGGAATGTTAAAACTGATTGACAGAACTCACTCAGCAAGGGAGCGAGGGGGAAGGGAGAGGGGTATTGCCACACCTGGGAAGGGGCTGGGAAGTTTAAAACAGGATGTTGCAACACACTGCAACAAGTAGCAGAATGAAGCCACCATAGTCCAAGGGGAAATGGTCAGTAACCTGCTACACTACTTGTCTATGGGGCCAGATGGGATCCACCCAAGGGTACTGAGGGAGCTGGAAGAAGAGCTCGCCAAGCCACTTTCAACCATTTACCAGCAGTCCTGGCTATCCGGAGAGGTCCCAATTGACTGGGGGTTAGCGAATGTGATGCCCATCTGCAAGAAGGGCCAGAAGGAGGATCCGGGGAACTACAGGCCTGTCAGTCTTACCTTGGTGATGGGGAAGGTTATAGAGCAGATCATCTTGAGTGCCATCATGTCAGAGGCAACCAGGTGATCAGGTCCAGTCAGCATTGGTTTATGAAAGGCTTGAGTAACCTGGTCTCCTTCTTTGACAGGGTGACCTGCTTAGTTGATGAGGGAAAGGCTGTGGATGTTGTCTATCTAAACTTTTCCCACAGCATTCTCCTGGAGAAACTGGCTGCTCAATGGCTCAGATGGATGCACTCTTTGCTGGGTAAAAAACTGGCTGGATGGTTAAGCCCAGAGAGTGGTGGTGAATGGAGTTACATCCAGCTGGTGGCCAGTCATTAGTTGTGTTCTCCAGGGCTCAGTATTGAGTCCAGTCCTGTTTAATATCTTTATGGATGATCTGGATGAGGGGATTGAGTGCACCCTCAGTAAGTTTGCAGATGACGCCAAGTTGGGTGGGAAGGCTCTGCAGAGGGATTTGAACAGGCTGGATTGATGGGCCAAGACCAATGGTATTCAGTTCAACAAGGCCAAGTGCTGGGTCCCGCGCTTGGGTCACAACAACCCCGCGCAACGCTACAGGCTTGGGGAAGAGTGGCTGGAAAGCTGTTTGGCAGAAAAGGCCCTGGGGCTGCTGGTCGGCAGCCAGCTGAACGTGAGCCAGTGTGTGCCCAGGTGGCCAAGAAGGCCAATGGCATCCTGGCTTGTATCAGAAATAATGCGGGAAGCAGGACCAGGGAAGCAATCGTCCCCCTGTACTCGGCACTGGTGAGGCCATACCTCGAATCCTGTGTTCGGTTTTGGGCCCCTGACTACAAGAAAGACATTGAGGTGCTGGAGTGTGTCCACAGAAGGGTAATGTAGCTGGAAAGGCAGCTGGAGCACAAGTCTTATGAGGAGCGGCTGAGGGGGCTGAGGGTGTTTGGCCTGGAGAAAAGGAGGCTATGGGGAGACCTTATTGCTCTCTGCAACTACCTGAAAGGAGGCTGTAGTGAGGTGAGAGTTGATCTCTTCTCTCAAGTAACAACGGATAGGACAAGAGGAAATGGCCTCAAGTTGTGCCAGGAGAGGTTTAGATTGGATATTAGAAAAAATTTTTAGAAAAAATTTCTTCACTGAAAGGGTGGTCAAGCATTGGAAGAGGCTGCCCAGGGAAGTGGTTGAGTCCCCATCCCTGGAGGTATTTAAAAGCCGTGTGGATGTGGCACTTAAGGACATGGTTTAGTGGTGGACTGATCAGTGTTAGGTTAATAGTTGGACTTGATGATCTTTGAAGTCTTTTCCAACTTAAATGTTTATATAATTCTATGAAAAAGCATCCACTAACGAGCAGTAGACTAATATACAGTGAAGCAAACAAGTACCACGGCAAGCACAGGAGCCTGTCTATTAATAGCTAAACAGCAATAATAGCTATAAATTTGATCTAGCATATCCTAGTCAATCTGTCATTATCACAAACCCTTCAAGCCCCACGTGTGGTATCAGAAAGGACTGTTGTGGTTTAACCCCAGTTGACAACCAAGCACCACACAGCTGTTGGCTCACTTTTCCCTGGAATGGGGGCTTCAATCAGAAGGGTAAAAGTGAGAAAACACATCAGTTGAGATAAAGACAGATTAATAGGGAAAGAAAAGCCATGTACACAAGCAAAGCAAAACAAGGAATTCATTCACCATTTCCCATGGGTAGGCAGGTGTTCAGCTATCCCCAGGAAAGCAGGACTCCATCATGTGCAGTGGTGACTTGGGAATACAGAACACCATCCTTCTGAATGTTCCCCCTTCCTCCTTCTTCCCCCAGCTTTATCTGCTGAGCATGATGTCATACGGTATGGAATATCTCTTTGGTCAGCTGGGGTCAGCTATTCTGGCTGTGTCCCCTCCCAACTTCTTGTGCACTCCCACCAGCAGGGTGGTTCTAGAAGCAGATAAGACCTTTACTCTGTGTAAGCACTACTCTTCAATAACAAATATATCCCTGAATTATCAACACTGTTTTGATCACAAATCCAAAACATGGCTTCATACTAGCTACTATGAAGAAAATTAACTCTTCCCCAGCCAAAACCAACACAGATCCCTGGCTGGATATCATCAGATAATATTTAAAGCTCTTCAGTTAGAGGAGGAATTGCTTGTATGCTACACCACAGATAATGTCGGGGAAATCAAAGAAGCCCATAGGCAAAGGAGGAAAAGAAAATGTGACTAGGATGTTAAAATATGACTACCTCACAGCTATTGTTTCCATGAATTTACCTTTTAAATGGCAGTGCTGTTTTAACTGTTGGACTTGAGGATTTTGTATGTTTTTTCCTACAAGCTTTAAAAACTCAAACAGATTTTTAAAGCTATGGCAAATAAGTTCTCTGAACTTAGAGGGATGCTGATAGATATGGCAGTGTAATGGGTTCTAGAGTAGTTTTGGTTTTTTTGGTTTGGTGGTTGTTTGGGTTTGTGGTTTTTTTGTTGTTGCAGTTATGTCAGTAATCTTCCTTGAAGAAAGGGGAAAAGGTATTAGACTGTAGCATTTTAAGCACTTGGAAAAGCAACTGAAGTCTGTCATGATGCAATGTGGAATGTTTATGCATGTGCTAAAATTGAAAAAACCAAAATCCACCAACAAAACCACTTTGTGCTTGAAATGTATTTATTTTTCCTAAATTCTGTATTGTTTTGAACTGGTTTATACTTTGCTTCAGGACAGCAGTCTTAAGAAATATTGTCCTGTTCAACTGTGCTCACTTGTTGCACTGTTGTGTGGTGTCTGTAAGTTGGTAGGATGTTTTTTAAAAGCTGAATCTGTTTCTTCTACAGACTGCACTGACAGCACTAAGGGGGGTGCTGTGTTGGGGGAAGGTTGGAGAGGGCATTAGTAGCAATGTCAAAATAAGCTGTTCTTGTGGAGCATCACTCACCAGCAGGCAAATATATTGTTTCAGGACCAAGACACTGCTTTCAAAGTGCTTGGCTTCAGCTGTGATAGCTCATACTGCTGCTTTGTACCATTTTTTGAATTGTGCGAAAATCAAAGAATTTCAAAATCAATGTAGTAGTATTTAAAGTGAAGTTTTGAAATTGCTGCTTCTTTAGTTCCTCCTCTATTTGTAAGGAGATGATAGATGTATGGGCTTTTTATGAACACATGCATGTGTGTAACTGTGTACCTTTTCTTAAATAATTCCCTCCTTCCTCCTAGGGTTAGCACCGGAATTACTGCTCATGTGGTAGAGGTTCTTAAGTAATCCCCTGACAGGGATTAGAGATATATATTCATTTTTAATAACTAAGGGTTGCTTAATGTATCTGTGTTAGGGAGAAAAGAAGGCTGCTCTTCATTACTGCTTTTTAACCCCCTAGTGTGCCAGTAATTTTGTGTTTGTTGTAAAATGTGGGGAGGCTGGGGGAGGAGAACGCTGTTTTACGTTCATGAATTCATTAGCTAAAATACTGTAGAAAAAAAAAAAAAAGCTACAGTCATGTCCTGAGACAGGGGAATCTGGGCCCTGCTTAGGTGATAATAAGAGGTAATGACTGTTAAATTTTTACTAGGTCAGCACTAGACAAGTGAAACAAAAATAAAAAGCCAAGTACATATATATCCCAGTGAAGTTATAGCTGCATAAGCAAACTGCTAGAAAGAGATGCTCTGGTGGTGAATTGACATGGTGTAGCTGATTGTTCTCATTGTGAAAAATTTTCCTCTTGTATCCAATCAGAATGTCCCCAGGAGTAACTTGTACCCATTACCCCCCCTCCTCTTTTCCATGTAAAAAGGGAGTCTCTGTTTTCTTTGTCACCACCCTTTAAATACTAGAGCATGGTGATAAGGTCTCCCCCTAAGCCTTTCCTCAGAACCCAGTTCTCTCAGCCTTTCCTCATATGGCAGGTTTCACAGTTCTTTGATGATCTTTGTGGCCCTTCTGTAGACCCTCTTGAGCCTGTCCACATCTTTTTCATATAGCAAGGACCAAAACTGAACACAGTATTCCAGGTGAGGCCTGACAAGGCACTGAGTAGAGTGGGATAATGACTTCTTTATCTCTGCTGGTGAGGCCCTTGTTTATGCGACTCAGCATCCTGTTGACTCTGCCACAGCAGCTCACTGTTCGCTCATGTTGAGCTCATTGTCCACCAGGACCCCCAGGTCCCTTTCCCAGCCTGTGCTGCACTCCTGGATTATGTTTTCACAGGTGCAAGACCTTACATTTGTCCTTGTTGAACTTCATAAGGTTCTTGTTAGTCCACTCTTCTGGCCTATCCAGGTTTTCCTGCAGGGTGGTTCTCCCTTCCCATGTGTCCACTTCCCCACTCAGTTTGGTATCATTGGCACACTTCATCAGGGTACACTTCATCCCATCCTCCAGATCACTTATGAAGATATTAAACAGCAATGGGCCCAATATCGATCCCTGGGGGACCCTACTTGTGACAGATTGCCAGATTGAAAAGGAACTATTTACCACCACCCTCTGGGTGTGGCCTGTCAGCCAGTTCCCCACTCACCTCACAGACCACTTGTCTGGACCATAACACATCAGTTTCTCTAGGAGGAGACTAGGAAAACATATTGAAAACCTTGGGGAAATCCAGGTAGACAGTGTTCATTGCTTGCCTCACATCAACTGAGCAGGTTACTTTGTCATAGAAGGCTATCAGGTTTGTCAAGGACAACTTGTCCTTGTGCTGGCTTTTCCCAATCACATGTTTCATCTGACTTGTGATAGGCCCCAGGAAGATTTGTTCCATAACTTTCCCAGGAACTGAAGTAAGACTGATGGGCCTATAACTTCCTGGATTGTCCTTTAAGCACTTCTTGTAGATGGGGATGACATTAGCCTTCTTCAGATTCCCCAGTCCTCACAACTTCTCAAAGATCATGGAGAGTGGCCTCACAACAAAATCAGCCAGCTCTTAACACCCTCAGGTGGATATTTTCAGGGCCCATAAATTGTCAGGGTCAAGCTCCTGTAATAGTTCACATTCCAACTCTTCCTTCACTGCCGGTGAGTCTGTGTTTGCATCCACCTGGATTCTTGTTCCCAGATCCTGGGGCCCATCAGTGCTGGTAAAGACAGAGGTGAAGAAAGTGTTGAGAACCTTTGCCTTTTCAGTGTTGTTGGTGACTAATTAATCTCTCCTGTTTAACAACGGGCCAATATTTTCCTTCTGTTTCTGCTTGTTGTTTACAGACCTGAAGAGCCCCTCCTTGTAGCTTTTGATATGTCTGGTCAATTTCAATTCAAGCTGAGCTTTTGCTTTTCTAACTGAATCTCTGCACACCCTGGCAATGCCCTTGTAGCTCTCAAGGTGTATTCATTGGCTTTTCCATCTCTGGTATGTTTCTCTTTTGGTTTTGAGCAGACTCAAAAGCTTTCAATTAAGCCAAGGGGGTCTTTTGCTTCGCCTACTTCCCTTACCTTTAAAGGGGATGAACTGTTTTTGTGCTTCCATGAAAGTTTTCTTGAAAAGCTTCCAGCACTCGCTAGGTCCTTTATCCTCCACGGAAGCTTCCCATGGAATCCCTCACAACTGAGCTCTAAACAAGCTGAAATTTGTTCTTCTAAAATCTAAAACCTTTTCCTTAGTACTAATCTTCAGTGTGCACAGCCAGGTCCCAAACACCACAATATTGTGATCACTGCAGCCAAGGCTATCACTAACCAAGTGTGTAAGGCCTCAAAAGCTTGCTCAATGAGCCTCTTAAAAGGGCTTTTTTTTTTTTTTTTTTTTTTTTTTTTTTTTTTTTTTTTTAATGTACCCTGAATTAGATGCACGGGAGAAATACTGACAATATATTCTCAAGAGGTCAAAACAACAAAAAAACTTTACTGGCAACTTCAGAAAATCAAAGAACTTTGGCAAAAGTTTAGAGCAGCATTCAATAAACATAAAACATTTCACAAAGCATTAACTTTGCCCATTCAACTTAGCGAACTCCAAGCCCATCCAATTTTAAGTTACTCAAAACTCCGAGAAGAGGAAATTAGAAGAGGGAGAAGAAGGAAAAGAGAAGAAAAGAGAAGAGAAGAGAAAAGAAAAGAAAAGAAAAGAAAAGAAAAGAAAAGAAAAGAAAAGAAAAGAAAAGAAAAGAAAAGAAAAGAAAAGAAAAAAGACAAGGTATAGAAAAGAAAAAATACAGCTACCACTCCTGGTTCCATCAGTGATATAAAATCCAAGGAAAGGTAGGGTTAAGACGTGTGCTTGCCTCGTGCTTTGGTTAAGTACCCTTTGGCTTTCCTGGGCCCTTCCTCCAGGTGGGAATCCTGGTTATCTGGCCACTTAGGAGCTGGGTTAGGAGCTCCAGAGGTGGGGTGCAGAGCATTGCCTCCAGTGTGCCAGTGACTGGCAGCCACTCTGGGGCTGGGATACAGGTCCAGGGGGCGTGGGGGGGGGGGGGGGGTGTGTGTGTGTATGTGCAGAGCAGGGCATCGCCTCACCAGAGCAAGGCCAGACCTGCCCCTTCCCCCCACACATGCACCCAAAATGTTTCAAGCCAGCAGTCCTTCCAGTCTCTCATACCACTCCATGGCTCAAGACATTGACTGGGACCACAGTAATGGTACCTTTCCTCTCGTGGCAGCAGTGGGGTCCTAATCTAGCAGACAGAGGAGAAAGGAGAGGAAAGTATACAGGCAATCATATAATGGACAATTGCTATTTCAATAATCAAAAGCATAAGTCTAGTCAATATAAAAATTTCCTTCTATGCAAGTCATCGCTCCCCATCCTGTGAGTCTCTAAAATTGCAGGTGATTTTGTGTGGTGCCAACCAGGATCCAGGAGGAGAGTTCATTAAACCAATCTTTTGGCTGCAATGACCAAAGAGTCCAGCAGACTGGTTGGTAATTTCCTTCATGTTTCTTGATATTGTATTCTTCTTCGGTGAGGTCTAGTATTTTACATATTCCTTTATCATTAATAACATATCAAGCGTTAGACAATTTAATAAAGCCATTTTTGGTACTTGCTAGACTTGTAAGCTGAGCTCCAAAACAGCATGCTGTAAGGCCCCAAACAACTTGCTGAAAGGGGCTTACAGAGGTTCCTGTACTCTCAGTTAGATGCATGGGACAAATACCAACTAGATATTCTCAAGAGGTCAAAATAATTTTACTGGCAAAATATAGAAAATCAAGGAACTTTTGGCAAAGTTTTAGTACAACATCCAATCAACATAAAACACTTCTCACAGGTATATTTGGGCCCATTCAACTAAGCAAACTCTAAACTTAAACCCATTCAATGTTAAGTTACCCAAAAAGTTCCAAGAAGAGGGAATTAGAAGAAGAAAGTGAGAAAGACAGAAAAGAGATAGAAAAACACACATATAGCAATCAACTCCTGGGTTAAGGTGGTGTCCAGATAGAAACTCCAAGAGCAGGGTAGGGTCAAGACATGTGCTTGCCTCATGTGCAGCCTTAAATACCTCTGGACCTCTGTCCGCCCCCCCCCCCCTTCCCAGGTGGGACATCCAGTCATCCGGCCACTCAGGAGTGGCAAATGATTGACAGACACTGTGGGTCTGGGATGCTCTAGGGCTGGGGGGTGTGGGGCAGGACACTGTCTTGCCAGAGCAAGGCCTGACCTGCCCTCTCCCACACACAGAGGCATAATTTTTGCTATAATCTCTTAGTACTGGGTAGCTAGTTAAAAATTATCTTTTTTTTTTTTTGGGCAAGATTTCAACACCAGTAGTTTCCATATCCAAATATGGTTAAACTTACCTCTTTTCCTGTAACAGTACAGATGGTCTGTAGCTGGACAAGATAAATCTGGCCATAACATAAATCCAGTTTGGCTCGCCTAGTTCAGAAGTACACAAGTCCCTGAGTGAGCAATCATAGGATAAATCTGAACTCAAACAGGGACCTAAGCCAATCATATTCAATAGTTAGGCTGCCTTGCCTTTGGTAGTCCCTAATTTTACAGGTCCAGTGAAGGGCCCCAGCCCTCAGATCAGGCTTAGCTCTGAGCAAGGCAGTCCTATCCAGATAACTCAGTCTCTCTTGGAGACAGAGTGCTCGAATACTCAGTGAGGTCGTAGCCGTTGGCTACCCTAAGCAAGCTTAGTGGATTTTGGCTCTTTGTTGATTATCAGCTCTCTTTGGATTTCAGCTCTTTGCTTGCTTGCTTCGGGCGCCATAGGGCCAGGGGTAGAAGCAGATGAGAGAGAGTAGAAGGAGAGGTTCTGGTGGTTCCAAAGTGATGGCTAATTGAGGGGTCTGTGAAGGGTTCCAGCGACAGCTCTTCTTCAGCCAAATGGGCTAAGACAGCCCCTTTTTATAGGGTATAGGGGGATCCAAACTTGTCCAATAGTAAGGGTTAGGGGAAAAGTGACCTATGGGGTTACCGAGATAAGCTAGGGTTTGAGAGGCAGAAGACAGGAGCTTATTTTGGTGTCTCATCATGACTCAGCAATTCCTACTGTTAAGTCTGAGCCCACCACGAGGCCCTAGCCAACTCCATGGAGCCTGCTACAGTCCAGGTATTGTTCTAACCCAAACAAATGTACCTGTTCCCGATAACCACCCTTGTCCTCACCAACCAGGTTTCAGCGCCATCCCCAGGACCCATACCCAGGGAAAGAGGAAAAAGTTAGTGTGCACCATGGGAAAATTACATTCAGTAAAAATCCTACTACATAGTAGTCTGGATTGCTACAGGGATGGGAGTCAAAGATATAAAAAAATTTGAGTCATTCCAACCTCTTCAGCATCTAATTTCAGTCAGGGTCCCAGGTTTGGACCATATACCTTTCCAACTTTGCCAAACCCTTCATTGGTTTTCAAACCCAGAATCTTGCTGCTTCTCTTTTGTCAGCTTAACCACTTATGCCTTTTTCATCTACAGCTGTAGAGAACTTTCCAGCTATCACTTCAGCTCCTCCGTTAGCCCCTTTTCTCCCTCATTCCAGGGGTCGCTGACAGTTCGACATCCCCTTCTTCTACCCAGTCATGCTTTACACATTGTTTACCGTTACTACATGCGCTTCCCTTAGTATAGTAATTTTATGCTTTGTTCTGAAGAGATATGAAGAGGTATACAAATTTGATTTCATAATCATCTGAAAATCTAAGTTAAATTTAGGGAGGAATCTTCTCTATCCACTGTGGCAACCAGAGAGAAAACACGTCATTAAAAATTGCTTGCAACCAACTTTTATAAAACACATACAGACATAAATATCTTTAAACTATTAGGATAAAAACATGTAAACAATCAATGCAGTGAAGAACAGCAACTCTTCAGTCCTGTTGTCACTTCATCCTCTCATGGAACACGTCTTCACTTGGAATACTGTAAGAGGAGAGAAAAAGAAAACTCGATCCCACTTGGACCGGTCTTAAAAAGAAAGGACCATCCATCTGTTGGTATTTTGTGTTTTTTACCATAGGCACCTGTGGCCTTTAATCCGCAATGACTTCGTCAATTCTGTTCTTTGCCTTTAGTGGCAGACAAGGCTCTATACTCACTTGTACCAGAAGGTGGCAACGTAGGAGCATTTTGGAAAAATTCGTTGAGAATGCAGGGCAACTGAATTTCCATTTTCAGGGACCCTTTTAGGATATTTGGATTTGCCACCCACCTCTAGTTCACTTATTGAGGGCAACACTGAGAGTTTGTTTTCTCGGTCTCGATCCTTAAAGTTTGCAATAAATAACAATAACATGGGAGAAGGCTGATGGGGGCACCAGCTGTTTCTTGTGCATTGCTTGAAAACCAGCCGCCTCCCACACTTTCCTGGTAATTTTAGCACATTTTGGAGTGGGGAGAGGGATGGGTTCTCCCCCCTCCAACAAGTCCAAATTTTCACACAACGGATTGCTCGCTGGGCAAGAGACCAGGGCTCTTAACCATGTTCTTCCTCGTCGGCAAGCTTTATTTCATTCATCCCCATTAGTGAAATTCTCAAAGCATTCTCTGTTTCGTTTTCTTTTCTCTTCCCACAAAACTAAATCTGGTGCAGAGTGAGACACATTACCGCGGGCTCCACGTTAGGGTATAAAAATTCCATATTTTCAAGAGGGCAGAACTTAGGGAGAGGAGGGGGTTGGCTTTGCTGAGTCAAACCCCTCCTCCAGGGAGCGGAGAAAGGTGACATCATATTCGGGGAGGCCCACCTCCTCCTCCAAGCAGGAAAACCCTGGTTCATTTTCCATACTTTCCCCAGTAGTGTTAATGTGCAAATCTAAAGCTCTTTGTCTCAGGATGAGCTCCTTCAGACGAGATTTCTCAGGTTTGGGGCTAACTTCTGTGCATTCAATTCTCAGTCCGCCCTGAGGCAGGCAATTGTTTCAGCCTCCTAGGCAATTTGTAACTCAATTAGCTCTTTCTGTCGCTACTGGGCAACCTATTTCTCTCTTTTTGCAGCTCTGAGTCCAGCCTCCACCCATATGGATACCAGACCTTTTTCCTTACTAAGGCCTTTTGTCTTTTCTTTTGCCAAAATTCGGATTTTCTCAGCAACTTACTGCAGATAGTGCTCGATTTCCTCACCCCACATCTCCTGTTTGGGGCTGGACAAGCTTTATAAGCTTTTAGTAACTCTACCAGTGCAGAGCAGTTAAGGACAATTTTTGCCGATGTTTTCATTACTTTTCTAATGGAGAATATCTGTTTCGACTCAAAATTAATTTCTCCTTTATTCCGTGACTGGCGGTTATCTCCATATAAAATACCTCTTAATCACCTCAAGAGTACCCTGCTTCACTGCACCAATTAAAATGCAAGGCCCCAAAAACTCACTCAATGAGACTCTTAAAAGGGCTTTTGTGGCATTCACATTCTCTGAACAGAGGGAGACATTATTCTCTTTCTCAGGTTTTTCCCTGGAGAAGCATAGAGGGAAAACAAATTTTATCTCTGCTTGCTGCTCCTGGTGTTTTGCATATGTGGAATGTATTGGGAAACTTGTTTACCTGAAAGAATTTGGTAATTGGATTCTGGTGGAGATAGGCTAATTAAAATAAACAATCAGGTCCAAGCTGTGTGGACTGTAGGTCTGCAGACAGTCACGAGTTTTTCAGTTAGTAGTATGATATAGTATAGTATAATATAGTATCTCTCTTTAATATAGTTGTAATGTAATACAGTATAGTTTTAATAAAGTGAGTGTTCAGCATTCCGCAGCCTTGGAGTCAGATGCCAATAAATCCCTGCCTCGGGGGTCACCTTGTATTCAATAGGCTTTCAGGTTTTTTATGTACTCTGAGTTAGATGCAAGGGAGAAATACCAACAAGATAATTTTTAGTAAATAGTTTAAACTTCAGTCATATTCTACAGTGGGTGCCTTGCTTTTATTTTTCAAGTCAGGGTAATTTTGTTAGTGTAATAGATGAGTAATGTAATAGTTTGCTCTCACAATTAAAAGATACATATTATGTAAATGTATAGTAATGTTATTGTAATATGTCCCCCCCCATAGACCCCTTTTCCCTCCCCCTTGTAATAGCCTTAGTAGTCAGGACATTTAGAGAAGGCCGGTATGTTACCAGGAGGTGCAGCGTAACAACACCTGACCTCCAATCAAGATGTAAGAAAGTAATCTCCACCAATAGACTGAAATAGGGGTCTCCTTGAGCCAGGTCTTATAAGCTCTCGGAGATCTATATCACACCCAAGATAGTTCAGCTACCTTAAAAGGCATAAAATCAGCAGGATGGCTTCTGTGGTAGTGTTGGAAACAAAAAAGTTTTATTAAAAGGCAAAATAACAAAACTCTTTACAGAGAAAAACCGAGCCAGGTGCAAGAGGTTCTTGCTCCTGGTAAAACACCTCACCAAAGCGATTAGTTTCTTTGTTGTCTTATTTTTCTAGTAAATTGCTCAGACGGGACTTTTTGGCTCCTGTCCAATTGGCTATCCTTAAGTTCGAGGTGAAGTTCCCCAGGTCCTATGAGGTGTCTTTTTCGCTAATTGAGGAAAGAAACTTCTGGGCTTTTTTCCTTTTTAAGGAGACAAAGGATAGTTTTGTCACTCCGTCAACAGGGGGCACATTCCTACAATAGACGGCAGAGAAAGAGTTGACTGACAAAACTTTAGGAGGGGGCTAAGGGTACAAAAGGCAGAGCATCCATTTTGTAGACAAGCACGTTGCTAGTAGTCATGGGGGCTCCCAGCGCTGCAAACTTTTTTCTTATTCAGTCCTTTGTTCTAATTTTTTAAGGTTTAATAAACCTTTGAAATTTTAAAAGTGAGCAGTCGTTTCCCACAAATGGGGGTTCGTGCCGGGAGATAAAACCTCTTCTCTGTGGCCCAGGAGATTTCGGACAAATAGCATGCCCCTGCCAATTTTGGCAGATCGAACGACCTCTCCTGTGACCATTGGTGATTGCAGGTCGGCACCCCAGAGACTACAAAGACTGGATAACGAAAAAGAAGAGGGGGAAGAAGAGGAAAAGCCCCTGAAAACTGCAGATCTAGAGGATTGTGAGTACTAGTGAGAGTAAGAGCTGAGAGTATGCTTGAAGTGTGAGTAGTGTGCTTGGGGGTCGGTCTGAGACTTAGAAAATCCTCATAACTATTTCTGGCCACATTGTAATTTCCATCCTCCCAATGTATAAAAGTCAACTTCAGACAATACATGGGACCCGTCCTGGTCTCTTGAAGCTTTAAGATATGGACGGTCGGAAGAAAAATGACGGCGGGACATGTGAGGGGAGGAGAGTGGGGACCCCGTGGCTGGCGGGATGCGTGAGATTGAGAGATTTTTGGGGGCTTGAGAGCACTTGGGGGCTGGCAGGTTGAGAGTCACAGTGTTGGAGTGATCGCAGGGCTTGCTATTCAGTGGAGGTCGCGTGGCTGCTCCACTGGAGCAGCGGCGCGCTCAGGGCGGCGGGCTTCCGGTGCGCACTCGACATGATGGTTTCCAGAGCTTACCGGCCGAGGCTTGGGGAGAAGTGCTACCATTAGTGGCAGCGACTGGGGAGTGCCGGGTGCGGGGGCGTCCGAACTAGCCCAGTGGTGCGGTGCTTTCCGGGCGGAGGGACCACGGGGGCTGTGCGCGCGCGCCTGCTTGTGGTGGCTCGGGGACGCCCAGCGAGGCTGACCCATTAGCGGAGTGCCCGGGGGCGGGGGAGGCCGGGGGCGGCGCTGGCGGGACCGCCTCTTGGGGAAAAACGGAGTGGGCGGGATTTTCCGAGCGGAGACCGCGGGGGAGGAGGCGGGCGAGGTTCCCCCAACCCGTCGGCGCAGGGGAGACCAGGGAGGCAAGTCTGCACAAAGTAGCGCTCATAGCCGCACTGGGCGCTACAAGTTTCCAGTGCACGCTGACCCAGCAAAAGGCGGGAGGGAGGCGGCAGAAGCCCAGAGCAGTGACGCAACCAATCCCGCAGCCGGCGGGGGGAGCTGCCGATGGCAAGTGGGGACGCCTGGCAGGGCGAACCGTGTGCGCAGGGTTTTCCAGACAGGAGCCACGGGCGGGGGCCGGTCTGTGTAAGCGGCGGCCGGCAGAAGCACAACATAGTAGCTCCCGGCGCTTGCTGCCCCAGTGGGGGCGGCAGCAGTGCCAGGTGCGTTTCGTACGAGGCTCTGCCGAGAGTCAAGGGACTGGCTTGGCTGTGTTGAGGGTCGCGGAGACGCAGAGGTCACCAGCCCAGCGGCGGCGCGAGGCGCGCTCTGTATAAAAAGCCGCTTGAGAGAAGCTGTGTGCGCGGGGTTTCCTGGACGAGAGCCACGGGCGGGGGGCTGGTCTGTGCAAGGAGCGGCCAGCGGAGACTCAGCGTAAGGATTCCCGGCGCTCGCTGCCCCAGCAGAGGCAGTGGTGGCGCCGGGCGCGATTCGCACAGCATTGCCGAAAGTCAGGAGCGGGCTTAGATGTGCGATGGTCTTGTAAACCGCAGAAGTCGCTGGCCCAGAGGCAGCAGAGGGCCGCCAGCGGCGACTGGGACGGCTTTCGCCAAGTGCGGGGGCACCCGACAAAACAAACCAAGTAATACAGAATATTCAAGCCGTGTGCCGCGCGGGCCCGCATAGGCGGTAGCGTGCCGGGGGTCGAGAGCTGTGTCTGTTATGCGGGGATCTCGGGGGCCCGCGTGGGTAGCCTTCAGCGGTTGCTCCAAACCGAGACGCACCAGAGAGTTGAACTAATGCAGAACTGGTGAATAGCTCCTTTCCTAATCACAGGATTGTGTTGCATCCAGTTCTTACTCCCCAAGGCACAGGGATCCCCGCTGAAACATGTCTGTCTGTGATAGTGCTGGGAAGTCTCTCCCCTCTGTGCTAATGCCTTCACACAGAACCACAGAATAGTTTGGGTGAGAAGGGGCCTTGAAGCTTATCTTGTTTCACCCCCTGCCATAGGCACTCTGCCATGGGCAGGGACGCCTTCCTCTATCCCAGGGTGCTCCAAGCCTTGTCCAACCTGACCTTTAACAATTCCAGGGATGAGGCAGCCACAACCTCCCTGGGCAACATCTGCTCAGTGTTTTTCTAGAAGTCTCTTCGTTTTCCAGGGGAGACTCTCCCTTGAGAGCTGCTGCAATGATCTGCCTCAGTGCAACACTCAAGTTCCTGAGCTCTGACCAGACCTCATCTGTACTGAGAGCACTGGTCCTGTTGTGAGCTGACAGCCAAGGGCCACACAGTAGCACACAGGCTTAGCTACCAGAATTTTTGCAGCTCATAGAATATTGACTCTAGTTCTAAACACTGACTAAAGCTGATAAATCCTAGCCCTGTTTTTATTCCCAACATTAATATTACAATATTTAGCTGTTAATTCCTCTTTAATACCTGAGATTAACAAGTAACAGTTAGTCCCTTCTGGGCAGTCAGGGAGCTGGCTGGAATCGCCAAGCTTTGCCCTGCTGCTCCACCTTAGCTTCCTCACTTTTCCGCATAACCAGAGTATATGGACATGCCTGAGTGTCTCTGAGCAATGCCCTCACCTTGCTGTGGGGCGAGTAGAGGAGCAGAGCTGAGTACAGCCAACCCCTGAGTACTTCTTTTCTTTTTGTTCTTTCTCCATCTAGCTAATTGGGAAGGTGAGCCTTACTGAAAGGACCTGTGGTTTGCTAATTAGAGAGTCCCCAAGGAAAAAAGGAAGATCCTCTCTCCTCTTCTCTTGCCTTCCTTTGGGCTACTAAACCTCTAGGCTTTTCTTTTTCCTTAGTCTTCAGACTTTTCATCTTGTAGTTGCCAAAGAGAAGAGCTTAAGTGTCAAAAGCTTAGACACAGATACCTTTCTCTCCTTCAGTCCGAGATGACAAGCCTGTCTGCTCCCACCCCAAAGGCACAAGAGGTGCTTTTTAAACTGAACCACAATGTCTCACCCACACTCCCCTTTCCTATCCCCATCTTTGCCATGACACGGGAGACCCACAGAGGTGTCGGAGCCAGGAGAGCTCTGACAGAGTCCTATATATGTGTGTGTCAGTGTGTACAGCTCTGTGTACACGTGTGTTTTTCTAGTGTGCCCAGATGTGAGTGTACACATCCTGCTTTGCACAGTGTACATGTGTACTGGTGTGCACAGCACTATTCACATAGATGGACTGAAGTGCACGTGATGTGTACACTGCTGTTTACATGTGTTTTGAATCACACACTCTCAAGTGTGAATGGGTCTGTGCACAGCTCTGTGCTTATGAGTATACAGAGGTTCTGCTAGTGGGAGCATAGCTCTGTGTGAGACATGTATATATATTAATATAACACTGCACACATTGGTGTGCTCAAAACTCTACGTGTAAACAAGTCATGCTTGTAGGCATATGTGCATCAGTAGAGACTGTACATAAGTGTCTGTATAATGTGTGCTGATGTAGCAAGTTGAGTGTACACAAATGTGTGCTGCTAGCAAGTACCATAGTGCACAAGAGCTCTCTGCAAGTGAGCAAGTACCTATGTGTATGTACACTAGCTCTGCACGTGTTCCTGTGTGCACACAGGCTGGGCACGCCCAGGGACATAGCTCTAGATGCACAGCTCTGTGCATCCAGCTGCTGTCCCACCTAGAAAAACAGACGTCTGTGTATATGTGTATTTGTGTGTATATCACTACCTAGCTCTGCTAGCTAGAGTAGGCCCTGGCTCTCTGCAGGAAACAGGACTCCTGTACAAGTAACCAATATGATTAAGCAGAAGCCATTTATTGTTTACATTATGCACTTATTTATACATTCTAAAACTACTGCACACACTAGTCATGCATTTCTTGATTGGTACTTCTATCTTGTCCATGCATTCTGCACACACTCTTCAGGGTATGTGATTGGTTACAGTCCAGGTGGTTCACAGCCCTCTGTTATCTAGCTCTTGTGGTCTTGGTATTCTGTTTCTCAGCCTCTTCTTTCTTAATTTAGCACAATTTATGTCTTAGTAACCTTGATGAATTCCAGAGGGCTCTGATAAGAATAAACTAGAGATAGTTTGGCTAGGGCACAATGTTGCCTAAGTTGTTCAGATACATTGCTACAATTCCCCCTTCTTGCACCAGCCAAACCCTTTTTACTGTATTATCTACCAAGTGGGTCACCAATTTTATTATGCATGAAATAGCACAAAGCAGTATAATAATGACTATTAGTAATAACAAAGCTCCTTTACAATATCTTTCAACCATCCAGTTATTCCCCATCCCTCAAACCATTCATCCAAACCCCAGTCATTCACTGTCAATTTCTTCATGTTATCTTGTAATTCTTTGAGTTTCCTGTCAATGGATGCAAGATGATCAGAGAGGTTCATACAACACACTCCTTCAAAATCCTCACACCCATGCCCATGTGCTAACAACAAAAAATCTATAGCAGCTCTATTTTGCAGTGTGCCATGTCTAATACTATCTAAATCAGTGAGCATCTGATTTAAGATAGCTTGTGGTGGTTTCAGTTTTAAACTGGGCAGAAACACCAATTTCGTGTAGTGGTTTTGGTTCGCCAATTTCAGATTTCTCCAATTTTGAGATTTCCTGACTAATGCACTGATGAGTGTGGTGGGTTTCAGTGCTGGTTAATCACCAATGTACTCACTTCCTGCTGTGAGATAGGATTAGGGAAAAGGTAAAGCAGGCTCAAAACTTTAAAAGGGTATAAAGAAAATTTTATGAAGAGTAATTAAAAGAAAAAAGTAGTAAGAATTAAAATAAACCCTTCAGAACACTTCTCCTTCCCCTACAACATTTTTTCTTTCACTGACAATGTAAAGAAACAAAATCTAACGTTTCAAGTCAGTTTACCACCTTTAAAATAGTTTTTCTTCAGTTCACTAAGGGAAAGGAGTCCTTCTTGTCAATGTTATGGAGACTTCTCCACAAGAGGAAGAAAACAGTTCTCTTGTGGTTCCCTTTCTCTTGGAACAGCAGCCACCTGGGGAAATTTGCTATTGTGGAGCCACTCCCATTTTCCACAAGCCTTCCCACAGCTTGTTTATGGGTCATGTTGACTTCTAGGGTATTGTTTTAAAGATGAGTTGGTAAAAGTTCTCATTATCTATTTCTAAAATCATCTTTATCCCTGGGAACAGAGATCTCCTGGGGGCACAGGACTACTCTTTTTCTCTGTTCAAACTTCTCATGGGATCACAGATACTTTAACATCTGCTTACTTTAACATGGAGGCCTTTGTGCAATATCAATTTGAACCCTTCATCTCCTCATAGTTTCATGCATTTTAGGGAAAAGAGTATTTTCTCCATAGTTTACAAGAGGATTTCAGCTCTAAAATCAAGGCATCTCCTCATCCCTCCCATCTGGGAATTTAACTTCCTCACTGACCATGATATCTTCATGTTGTTCCTTTACATGCTTGCATCTTGTTCCTTTCTCTAACTCAAGAAAGGATTGAAGCATTGAAATGGTTAACATCCTGCCTGGAGCCTGTAAATGGTCAACTTGACCCCAGTTGGGCTGGGTGCTACAGATGCCCGCCGGGGGGTCACCTGCTGGGGAGGCAGCTTGGATCTAATCAGCCAGGCCAGAACTCAGCAGCACGCAGGGGGTGGTGGTGGGTGGTGGCTTCCTCCTTCCCCCTGCCCAATGGCTGCGGGCAACTTCCACGGGGGTAAATTTCCAGCACAGACCCGGGGCTGCTCCCAGGCTGGGGAGCAGAGGGTGTAGCAAGCAATCAGGTGTTAGTAAGGCCAACTCCATCCGACCCCGCAGAACCTCCCTCTCCCTGCCCAGCAGCCGATGTTTGGGGCCGGCAGGCAGCCCGGGGAAGGGGATCCCAACCCCACGGCAGGGCCAGCTGGCCCGGCTCCATGGCAGGGGCCGCCCAGCCGTATTACCTCGCTCCTGGCCAGAAGGGAAAGAGGAAGTTCCCGGGTTTCTTTCGTTTTTTACATGTGTGTTTCACAGAGGCGTGTGCAGTTTCCACTGCCTGGAAGTATTGTATCACTTCCCTAGATTTCCTCCCATTCCAAACCACGACACAGCTACAGTTATGTTTAGTTGTTTGGCTGTCCAGCATCCCAGCTTGTTCAGCATTGCCAAAGCCTGAGCAGCAGCAACACCTGGAATAAGGAATGATGCTATTATTCTTGCTGGAGCACCCCAGAACTCTATGCGATTGTCACAATCAGGTCTTAAGCTTGTGATTGCTCTTTTGGTTCTCTTGCTGTGTCCCACTCTCCTAATAGTCTGATTCAGTATTTTGTACATGCTAGCAGCAAACATGGTTAGCTTTCCTAAGTAACAGGGATCACCAAACAAATTACTCAGAATTGCGGGCCATGCCCTATCCCCACAGATTAAAAAGACACCTGGTGGAAGCTTTCTTACAGTCACATTTGCACCAGCACTGCCAGGATAAGTCCAATTGTAGCAATATTTAGTCACGTTCTTACACCATGGAGAATCGGGATTAAGGATGACTATTATTTTTGGGTCATGAGACTAGAACATTGCTCATATCAGTTGATTTTGGGTTTAAAAAGTAGTTGCAAAACAAGCAATAATTTCCAGGTACCGATCCTAAGAAGTAATTCTTGAGGCTCTAGTCCGCTTTCATTCACTTGATTGTGTTACCATACCTGCTTGGAAGCCCTCGTCGTTCGGCCTAATCCCCAACCTTTTGCATATGTCCAATATGTACCACCTCTGGTTATGTTACACAAGCAATTCTCCATGCTTGGTTTACTTTCTTTCACTTATGGTTTTCCTCCAGCTCCTATCCATTTTGCAAAAACAGTAAAGTTACTTATTGAGATACCAGTTAAACATGCAGAAAGGATCTCCTGGCATAGCTAAGGATAAACAAAAGGAATCCACCCCAGTAGCATTGGCCCAAGTAAGCCACATATTCTGTCGATGCCATCCTGGCAGGTTAATTTCTTCTGTACTACAGATGTTGCCACATATCACAAGTAACAGAGGGAGACCCCCGAAAACCTGCACATCTAATTTAAGAGTGTTCTTCATCCTTATCATCAGTAAAAAACCCTTCCCCTATGAGATCAGGGATAAAATCCAAACTGACTGTGCCTCTTCCTCTTTGAGCCCTTATCCTATTCTGTTCTCTGTTGTTCTTCTCTTCCCACCTCTGCTTCGTTTGTTCCCACTGATTAGGTCTAACTCCCCAGGAATAAACATTCCTTTCCCACATTCAAAAGCCTTGATCTTATTCTCTCTCTCTTTTTGCTCGAGCTTTTCATGATCCTTATGAAACCACCAAATAGCCTGCCCCAATTGCTCCCGAGACTCAAGTTCAGTACTTCTTGACAGGTTTCAGGGGAATTAACTGTTATTCCTGTCACTTGGGATAACACCACCCAGGTATTGAATTCTTGGGTATGCCAATGTCTGCACTATAAACACCTCTGGAAGCTTCCTCCTTTGTACCGACACTACCTATCTAATCCACACCCCACACATTCTAATCTCACCCAAGTATAGCAAAAGCATTCACAGGTCTGAGAGCAATTGATGTTTTCAGGTTGCGCTGGTTGCTGGTGGTTTTCTGCAATTACCTACTAACCGTAGATGATTCATAACATAAACTGCTTTCAGCACTCTGTCCTTCAGGCTCAGCCCATGCTCTGCCTTATTTTTTTAATTCAAGCAGTCCTTTCAGTACCTGATGTGTCCTTTCAATAATATCTTGTCCTGTGGAGTCACTCCCCAACAAGCCAAGAAATCTTGGGTCCATCGGGATGCATATCCTGGCCCATTGTCTGTGTTGATTTCCTGAGTCAAGCCTATTATGGCAAAGCAGCCTCACAAGAGACACTTCGCTTTGTCATAGGGGTGGCCCAAACCATGGCAGAAAAGGAATCTCTGGTTACATGAATGCGTCTAAAGCGACCAAAAGAAGCGTAGATAGTTACATCAGTTTGCCATAAATGCAGTGGCCCCAGGCCGCAAGGGTTGACCCCAGGACCCAATCCACCAATCATACCCTGGCATTGCGGACAGGTTGTGACAATTCCTTGAGCATCCTGCAGTGATATGCCAAATTGTTTGTGTAAAACTTTTGCACTGGTGAAAAAACTCGTGAGCTCTTCTGGCTTGGCTAAACTTATTGATATTAGGAGAGGCAGAGACCCAAAGTGGTGCCACCAATTGGTCAGCCTTCTAGTTTCCTAAGGCCAGGCCTCCCGTCAATCCAGAGTGACTCCGCATATGGGTGTTATAAATGATCAATCGAAAGCCAAATTATAAAAATGCGAAAAGATTTATTTATCTTTTTCTGCGACCAAAATACGGTCCTCAAAACCACCACAGCCAAAGAGACAGCGTTGAGCCCGGGATCGGCGCTGGGTGAACCTGGATCTGACCTCTATCGCATCGAATCCCCCCCCCCCATTCACGAGAGTCGCTTCTAGCGACGAGGTTTTATACAGTTTATTGTGCTCGAGGCGAAGGAGTCCAAATTTCTTTTGTAACTCTTCACATTCATAGTTGGTTCTTTCACTGTGCAGAGCTGGACAAAGGCCGTCTCCTGGTTGATAGCCAGTGTTGATTGAATTCTGGGAAGTCACATATTCACATGTATCTTTCTGGCGACTTCGGCTATCTTGATTGATGTTATCCGCAGGGCGATGATCGGTCTTAGGCGGTTTCTGATGACTAGGGATACTGGTGATCATCGCATTGGGTGCATCTATTCTTGGGCTAAAGTGTTGATTGTTATCTGGCTGACTCCAGGAATTTCGGAGTTTGAATAGACATCCGCCTCTCGGGCTGCTTGTGGTCAGAGACTTGTTTGGATTTCACAATCTTTATGAAATACATTATTTGATAGCATTAATTATTTCTAACATATATTACAGTCCCTCCCCTTTAATATTAGCACATTAATTCATGCTCCCTCTATATCTCAAATTACTAATACCTATTTATTTCCTACTTCTGCCCTCCACCCTTAAGGGTCTCCTACAAAGAGAAAGCTTTATTAAATTCTTATTCCATGTTCTCCTTGCGGGATTCCCTGATAACCATTATAATTGTTCTCATTCGTTTTGACCCATTTTTCAAATTTTGGCAACACTTTGGCAGCATTGCTTGCACACTTCCTTTCTCCCAGGCTCATGGTCTTGGACATGTTGTTTCCAGACACCAACTCCGGGTCCACGGGTACTATAGCTATCTGCATACCCTGTACTGCAGAGTGTATCAGTCTAATAAAACAAGGAATTAGACACAGGAGAAATATGATTCCTGCTACTGAACACAGCACAAAGAATATTATTTTGTTACACCAGGCCCCATCAAATAATCTGTCCCACCAGGATGATTGTAAGATTCAATTCCATTTTTGAACTGGGACATGGGCCACTTTCTTAATTTCGGCTGCCAATCCTCTTATGATTTCGCCATAATCATCAATTTCAGTACAACATTCTGATTCATTGAATTTTCCACACACTCCCCCTTCTTCGGCCAGCAAATAGCCTAAAGCTATTTGATTCTGGTACACAAGGGCTCATACCTGAGTGTGCTGCCGACTTAATAAATCCAGGGCCTCTGAAGTGTGATTGGACACAATTTCCGCCACTGCCTGCAACCTGATCAGCCGGTTCAGTAAATAAATTGGAGTCCTATATCCATAGCTTCTGTCCTGAGCCCATGTGGCTGGCCCATAATAATCAATTATTCTTGCTGCTGGCCACTCCTCCTCCCCCCAAGTTTGCCTGCCACTTATGACAGGTATCATTTTCTTCAAGCTTCTTCGCTCCTTCCTTAGGGTCTCATACAGAGGAGCCCCTAGTAAATTACTTTTTGTTCAGGGGAGGGTGAAGAAGACTGGCCGAATCATGCCCAAAGTGCATGATCCTTTCCACCTCGGAGGTAACTCACTGTATGCTTTCTTTCCACAGATCCAATAAATTCCATCTGTGGCTTTCCATTTGATATTAGTTTTTCCTGGGTCTCCCCAATATTCTCTCAGGCCTGCAAAGGATTGGTAGGGGTTGGCTCCAGGACTCTTGACCCAGCAAAGTCCCATTTGTCTATTCCATTCACAATTTGTTTCGTTTTTCTGACTCCAGTACCCCGTAGGAGGTTCTGGTTGCCAGACTTTGCTCTTGCTGTTCAAATTTACTGTCAGAGTAGTTATACACAGAGTGTATCCCACGATTTCAGTATATTCTTTCCCCTCTGGACTGATGCAGATTGTTCCAATCACTCGTTGATCCAACACCCATCCCTCAGGTCTCTGTACCAATTTTGAGACCCTTGGGTTGTCCCATTTCAAAAGCTGTTCCAGAGCCAAACCTTCACCCTTCCAAGGCCACTTCTCTGCTGATTTCAGCCCCCGCAAATCCAGCAATTTGACAATCCCAATTCCGTGGCAATTTCCTGCATTAAATCAATGAATAAGTTCCGGTCTGGGGAAGGTAGTTCCCCGTCAGCGTATTGTTTCTTGAGCAGTTTGTACTCCTCACCCAGAGTTTTCAATCTTTCCTGTTCCACACTTTTCTTCCTAAGTTCCGACTCCCTCTTTTTCAGTTCCTGAGTAATTTCTCTCATCTTTCCCTCAGGATCTGTTCCATCTTTGTTTCTCGCAAAACAGACAACCCTATTGTATTGCAGGCAGACTCTATCATCGTTTGCCTGTGCTAAATCCACTATGATCGGCTCTCTGCTCAGGGTGAATTTGTTATCAAATTTCATATTTCTTCCCACCCAGTACATTTTCCCATTCATCACTGTCATGGTTTGACGCTGGCACAATGCCAGTGCTTCTATGAGAATACCTTCTCCCTGGTGTCTGCTGTGAGATGTGACTTGGAATAAGCAAAGCAGGCTCTTACTTAGAAATAAAGAAAACTTTATTAACTAAACTACAAGAAAATAAATAAACTACAAGGAAAGAAAAAAACACACAAGGAAAATGAAAACCTTACAAAAGCATTTTCCTCCTCCCCCCAACTAAATTCTAATACAATACTTCTCTCAAATCACTAACTCTTGGTTTAGCACTACTCTTTAGAATACTCAATTCTCAGTTCATCAAGAGGAGAAGGAGTCTTTCTTTGTGCTATGGGCTTTTTGTCACACGTAGCACCGGCCCGAGATCATTTGCTATCTCTATCTTGACATCTTCCTTCCATGCCCAGTGCTCTCACCACTGCGCATGGACCAGGGCTGCTTCTAGGGTTCTTTTTAAGGATGCCTTGTCTCCTTCCAAAAAGGCACAGTCTCAACTTTGGGACATCTGTCCCCCCCCATATTTTTTGCACCCCCTGGGGCTGAGGGGTACCCACACTGAACCCTCCAGGTTCTGAGGCATTGCCCCTCCTGGAAGCAGTCTCTGTATCACAAGGAAACAGTCTATGGCTATACAAAAAAAGAGTCTAGCAAAAAAATGCCACTCTACCTTCTCCATTCTTCCAACATCTCTCTCTCTGCCCAGACCTTCATTACTCTTCTAGGAAGGGTTAATGTTCTGTAAAGTTTTCATTGTCTACAAAGGGGTTAAAAGCTCCCACAAGCAGCTGGATACATCGCTGCCTCCTTCCCCCCCCTTTCCTCCTTCTCAGCCGTGCTGTCTGCTGCCGCACATGTTTATCAAGTTTCAAGGTAACTCCCAGGCACGGCTCTGTCTCTGTCTCTCAGAAGTGTGTGTATGGGGGGAATACCTCTCAGTAGTTCTTCAATGCTTCCACCCTTGGGCCCCTCAGGGTCAGGCCCACCTCTCCCAGGCCGCGTGGCTTTCCAGCAGCTGGGCCTGGGGGAGAGATCGAACTCTCTCCTGCCGGAAATCCAAAGAGCAACTTCCAGGGGGGAGCCCTGCTTTTTTTAAACCTGTGTTCTCAGATGTCACAGACATTTCTTCACAGAAATCCTTTCTTTCGGATTTCTGTGTCTTCTGGAGGCCAGAGGCCTCGGAAGACAAGGTAAACAATTATTATCAGCTGCTGTGGAATGTAATGGGACGCACCTTGATTGGCTCATTTTCTTTGTTTATAATTAAGGGCCAATCACAAAGTGTAAGCCAGGGACTCAGTCCTTGGACACAACTTTGTTATAGATTCTTTTTCTATCGATTCTTAGCCTAGCCTAGCAGCTCTGCAAACCTCTCTCTATATTCTATTAGTATAGTAATAATGTATTATATATAATATCTTAATAAATAAGCCTTCTGATTCAAGAAACAAGATTCACCGTCTCTCTCTCACCAGCTGCGACCCATACAGGCGCGGTAATACTCAGAGGCAGATCTAAATGTCCCAATGGCTACATCAGGTGCCAATATTAAAATCTGAGCACCCATTGGTTTGACTACAGCATCCCAGAAATCCCATTTCTGGTCAAACCACCACAATCACACACATACCCAGTTTTGAATTGTCATAACACAATGGATTCACCTGGTGATATGCTACAAAAATTGATTCTGTCTTTCCCCCAACCCACATTGTCCAATTCCATTGATTTCAAACAGGGATTGACATTAGTTCTACATTCCTTTTCCATATTTGATGTTTGTGCTTGTCTGACTGCCCGTTCTGCATCCCTGCCTTCGGATCTATACACAAGAACTCTTTGCCTGATCTGCATAATTTGACCCGAGTGCCGTTTATCAAACAGTACCTGCCAGACTCTCTTATGCACTCCTCTGGGGCTTGGTATGCTGAGATTCCCCTGTCCCTTTGCTCGATTGGGACTGAGTGCATTTACTGCACTTGTCCACGGAGCTCTCATTTCCGTCATGGATCGGGGTCTCAATGTGCAGACTCTGCGTCCTGCACATGGCTAGGCTACGGCCAATCAGGATTCCCACCCAGCGTACTCCTCTGCCTTTGCCTCCGCCCCCTGGGGTGCCACCAGCACGAGGAAGACCATCTTCGCGGAAGCAGTATTCTTCAGAGAATACATTCTCTGACCTTGCCACATACTTTCTCTTAAAGGCGCCCCACTGTGAAACCTTGACAGCATCTGAGCTGCATGGTACTTTGATTGATTTCTGACACTCCACATCCAAAATCTCTGCTTTAGATTTAAGTTTTCCACGCACCCCGTTCTGAAAAATGTGGAACCACTCCTGTGAGTCTAATTCAATGATTCGTAAATTTGTGGCTAGGGCTAGAATACAGTCAGTCAGCTCAAGCTCCTCTTCCAGACACTGGGTGCACAATCCCTTTGGCCTCTGTCCCCTTCTGCAATGTATAACAAAAATCCCCTGACAATATTCACACTTGAAGTGTACAAATGGATAGCATACACAATCTGACAGTATACAACCTATCTGTTCACCGTCGATCATTTATGAGGACGTTGGAGTTTGATTTTCAGGTTGCCTGGAGAAGAAGTGACCCTCCACTCGGGTGCTTCCTCCTGATGTTGGACCTTCTTCACTCTGGACACGTGTGTCCAACCTTTCTCCACCATCCGAATGGCCGTGTCTGTTGTCAGAAGGACAAGAAAGGGGCCTTCCCAGTGAGGGGAGAGGGGTACATCTTTCCATACTTTCACAAGCACTCTGTCACCCGGTTGAATTTTGTGGATAGATAATCCCAGAGGGGTGCTCTGAGATACTATCCCCTGTTTTCTCAGTTCCTGTAAATTTCTGTTTATCACTACCAAATATGGTTGAATCTGTCTGTCCTCCAATTTGGGGTGTCCCACCGGCATCCTGTGCTTGTATGGCATCCTATATAGCATCTTGAAGGGTGAGAGCCCTGTCTCTGAATGAGGCATCGTCCTGATATTAAGGAAGGCCGGAGGGAGGCATTTCAGCCAGGACATCCAGGTTTCTAAAATTAATTTAGACAACTGCACTTTCAAGGTCTGATTCATCCTTTCAACCTGTCCTGAGCTCTGGGGATGCCATGAGGTGTGGTATTCCCATCGAATGCCTAGTGCCTCTGCCATCTGCTTAATAATTTTCGATATAAAATGAGTCCCTTGATCCGAGTCAATGTATTTCACCATCCCATATCGGGGCACAATTTCTTCCAGTAATTTCCTGGACACTGTCTGAGCTGTTGTCCTTGGACTGGGGAAAGCTTCCACCCAATGGCTCAATTTGTCTACTGTTACAAGCACAAATTTGAACCTTCCCACCTTGGGCAATTCGGTAAAATTGACTTGAATTCCCTCAAAAGGTCAGTACGCAATGGGACGACTCCCCAGGATTGCCTGTCTTGCCTTGATTTTGTTAACTTTCTGACAGATCAGGCATCCTTGTACCTCTCATTTGGCCAATTCATAAATTCCTCTGCACCCAAAAAATTTCAAAAACTGTTCAGCCAGAGCCTGAGCCCCCCAATGTGTTCGCTGGTGCAGTCTCCTCAAAATTATCCTGGTAAAACCTTTAGGGACTAGTTCTCTCCCATCTGGTAGTTTCCACTTACCTGTTGAAGTGAGGGGAGAACGACCATCCTTTGATGCATCGAACTCAAGTTTATTGATCGATCAGCCAGTTTAAATAATAGTGTTAACGAACTTCATGCATATTCCAAAATCCAGGTTCATGATAGGCTAACAGAGAAAACTCTAACCACTCCTTTTGTTTTACAATACCGTTGATTGTTTACACAAAACAAAACCAGTGTTCTCACTGTGATATGAAAGGTTCCCAAAACTTCCATATCTGTTCCCAGGGTGCCATCTTTTCCCAGAGAGGGTGTTTCGCTTGTTATGGGAAGACTGCCTGAGAACCTTATTGTTTATAAAGTGATGCCTGAGAGAGTCTAATTGTTTATAGAAATCAGGCTAGGAACTGCTTTTGGAACTGCTTCACAACTACCTTTTACTTTTCTCTCAATTGCATGGCTTCATGGCCTTTTTCTTTAAGCCATGCTTGAACTAAACTCTCCACACTTCCCCCGCTTTTTTCTTTAAGAGAAAGGAGGTTAGTTTGCCAGGTTTTCTCTATCATCCTACTAACCATCTTTTGGATACAGCAACAAAAGCAAGGTAATATAAGTAAAAGCAATAAGAGTACACCTAATATCCCTATAGCATATATTACAAGGTTTCTTAGCCATGGTCCCAATCCTAAACTTTTAAGCCACTCATCAATTCCCAATCCTTCTTCTTCCTTAAGGCTGTTAAGCCCTAGCCGTAGCTCTTTTAACTTAGTATGAATAGATACAGAATGATCAGATAAGTTCATGCAACACATCCCTTCAAACTCTTCACACCCATGGCCTTGTGCTAATAGTAAGAAATCTATGGCAGCTCTATTTTGCAAAACAGCATGATTAACACTCTATACATCTGCAATTAACATATCTAATATCTGTGATGTTTTATTCAATTCACCCTTAGTCCAACACCCTATTTGTTTTGCTAAAGTCATTGCTTTGCTTGCAGCACCCCATGGTAGGAGAGCTGAAACCATCACTTGTTTAAATTTACTCCAGAACCATGGATCTCCTATTTGACTACAGTCTAAATTATGTAAGCTGTGCTTTTGCCTGTTTATCCTATGACTTAATTGCATTAACACAGATATATTAGGGTGGAATAGTGATAACTTGCCTAAATAACAAGGTCCACCCTGAGGTTGGGCAGGTATACCATTCCAGGCTCTATCTCCGCAAATTAGAAATATCCCTGTAGGTAATTTCTTAGGTGTCATGATGCTAGAGCCTTTACATTGGTTGTAAAGTTGTTTGGACACTATATCCGGGCTTAGAGATGAATCCAGAGTAGCCCATGTTTGTTTATGCTGATTCATCTTTTGAGGATTAGAGTAATCAAAGCTGAACCACCCACTGTTGGAAGTGCTGGTCATGCTAGCATTTGCACTTCTGAAAAGCTCCAACTCCTCAGGTGGAGAATGCAAAGGAGTATTAAGTGATTGAATTAACAGGCATTGGTGGTAGCCGTCACTCTGACTGGCAGTATACCCTTTTTGTGCAGGCAATTTAATATTTACCATACTGCACATACATAAGGCACGGTTATTAATAAGACTGCAGAATTCTTGAGGAGACCATACTGGAAGCCCTACCAAACATGTTCGAAAAGGGTTAGTAACTCCTCCAATGCTGAGACAAAGCGATGACTGATTAATCTGCCTAGCAAGTGTTATCCATACTTTATCTCTAGGTTGACTAAAATGTGTTACCTTTAATTCTTCAGCTACCACTACACCAAGCAATATAACAAAAGTAAACCTCATTTTTCTGTTTTTACTTTGACCTTCTTTTTCTTATCAGTTTTTAACCTTACTGTTCCCGAGACCTGAAGACCACACCTTTGTAACTTTCTAATGCAGTTATCTAATGCCTGATTGGGATCTCCTTTTATAGGCCCTACAACGGAATGTTGTGTTAAAGGCACCAGTTTTCTACACCTTACAGAGGTTATATATGATGCACTTTGAGCTTTAACCCTTTTCAAAATACACTGTACCTCCCACCGATAATAAGCCAAGATTTTCTGCTCATGCGATTCATAAAGATCTAAAGCTGAGGCAGTGTTTAGCCCTGTTTCATTCCGTAGTGCCCACTCCCAATTATGTTCCCAGGTATGTCTATAATTATAGGTATTACACCATAGATGAAAAAGTGACAACTGATCCACCCAAAAGGTTTTGTCACAACCCCCGCAACACAGTGCAACCCAAGCAGCACAATTTGAGCTGTGACATTCAAGGCAGTTCTCTTTTCCCGGTCCTTTTATATGGAAAGATGATAATGATTCAATAATGTCAATCAGTTCCCTGGTCGTCCGGCAACGGCATGTTATGGCCCTGTCGATCGCCTTCGAGTGTCCCTTCAGTTGAAGCTGTAGTGGTCTCAGGATCAGGAGCAGCTTTTCCTCCAGACGGTCCTTGTCCTCTTCCGTGAGTTGATCCACCAGCCGCTGCATCAAGAACAGGTTTAGTCCACTTGGCAGGTACCCACAATGCTCCTGTAGGGGTGGAAATACAAAGATATCCCCTTCCCCAGAACAGGACCTTAGCAGGATCCTTCCATAGCCCTGTCTTGGGATCTCGGTATTTTACCCATACTTCTTTTTCCTGTTCACCAATTTCTTGTGGCTTATAGTGTAGTTCTGCTGGGGGCTGCCCTACATCACCAAACACACACAAATGATTGATCACAAATAGGCTTTTTAGTAATCTGGCGTGGGGGTCAGTTACTTCCTCATGCTTGGCTAAATACTTCTTTAAGGTACCATGTGCCCTTTCAATGATGGCCTGCCCTGTTGGGGAATTTGGAATACCTGTAACATGTTCAATCCCCCAATTTCTTAAGAATTTCCCTATTCTATGACTGGTATAGGCAGAACCATTATCTGTTTTAATTCTTTTTTGGTGTACCCATCACTGCAAAGCAACTGTACAGATGTCTTTCTACATGTATAGCTTTTTCTCCTGACTGAGCTGTTGCCCATATATATTTGCTATAAGTATCAACGGACACATGTACATACTTTAGGTTGCCAAAACTAGGGACATGTGTAACGTCCATTTGCCACAATTCATTTGTTTGCAGGCCTCGTGGATTTACTCCTAGGCCTAGACCACTTCCCCCATTATGATGACTACAAGTCGGGCAAGCCCTCACAATAGCTTTTGCTTCTGAGAGTGTTATCTTAAATTCTCTGCTTAAGCCTTTTGCATTCTGGTGAAACATTGAGTGAGCCTCTCGAGCCAATTGGTGACTTGACAGAGGTGTACTTTGAGTAATGGTAACCAATCTATCTGCCCTATCATTCCCTTCACCTAAACCAACCTTCCATTTATGACTTCTAATATGAATTACAGCATAAGCATGTTCCCTGGATCTTGTAGCTCTCTTTAGCTGCAATAGTAGTTCATATAGTCTTTGATTTTGCACCTCTTTTATGGAAGCGTCTTCAATTCTTGCTACAACTCCTGCTACATACAGAGAGTCTGTAACAACATTCAAAGGTTCCTTAAATTGTACCATTGCCCATACCACTGCTAACAGTTCCATGGTTTGTAGGCTGTCCACTGCTTCTGCTTGCAGAATATGATGCTTCCATACTCCCTTTTCTTGCCAGGTTATTGCAGCAGTTCTTGATTTCCTGCCAGTGTCTGTAAATGCAGTAATGGCACCTGAGATAGGAGAATTCTCTCGCTTTGGACGAGTTATCCAGTCCCAGTCCCCTATCCATTGAATGAACGCTGGTCGAAGCTGGTGTGTTTCAATAGGGCAACATGCACCCAAAAGGGCTTCCTGCATTTCCTCTGAATTAGTCAAATACCAGTCCAAGGTATCCTTCTTCATTGGTATCTTGATGGCAGCTGGTTCTAACCCAGCTACCTGCAACATCCTTTCTCTGCCCTTCTTTATCAAATCTGCTAACATTTCAATTTTTTGAAGAAGAGTCTTGCTTTGCTGTAGTGGGGGGGAGATCCATTCTAATATCCGTGTTTCCCCTGTTTCTTTTTTACATTGTGTAAGTGCTCCCAAAAGATATTGTGGGCCTTTCCAGATGGTAAGATCTATGGGTACATCTGGATCCCTTCGATGAACATGTCCATGTATAACACAGTCCATAATTTGCTGAATGGCCCGCTGTTGCTTATCAGTGATACACACCGGATGAGTTGGGTCAGTTCCTTTTAACAGTGGACGCAACTCATCAAGCAGTTCATTAGGTATTCCCACCATCGGTTTTAACCACTGTAAATCACCTAAGAATCTCTGAGCATCATTTAAGGTAGTTATTTTTGGTTTTAATTGCAGCTTTTGAGGTTTAACAATTTGTTCTGTCATAGACCATCCCAGGTATTTCCAGGGAGCAGTTGTTTGAATTTTCTCAGGAGCTACTACTAGAGAGTATTGTGCCAGTGTTGTTCTTATTTCCTGGACTTGTTGTTGTGTGAAAGGCATCGGCTGAGCAAACAATACATCATCCATGTAATGATATATTACTGTATTAGGCCATTGCTTTCTAAGAGGTTGCAAAGCTGCACTGACATAAAGCTGACACAAGGTGGGGCTGTTCCGCATGCCCTGTGGTAATACCGTCCATTCAAACCTCTGATCGGGTGCTTCTTTGTTAATCGCAGGTAATGTGAAGGCAAATCGTCGCATATCCTGCGGGTGAAGGGCGATAGTAAAAAAGCAGTCCTTAAGATCAATAATCAGCAAAGGCCAATCCATCGGGATCATGGCTGGGTTAGGTAATCCAGGTTGTAATGAGCCCATAGGTTCCATCTGATCATTAACAGCACGCAAATCATGGAGCAGTCTGTATTTTCCTGACTTCTTTTTAATTACAAAAATTGGAGTATTCCAGGGGCTGGTAGACAAACGCAAATGTCCCTGTTGAAATTGTTCTGAAACGAGCTGATGTGCGTGTTGCAAACTTTCCCCTTTCAAAGGCCATTGCTTAACCCATACCGGGGTATCATCAACCCAGGTGATGGGAATTGGGAAAGTCCAAGCAATGGCTTTTACTCCAAAGGGTGTTCATTTGTTAAAACAACCCCTAGCTGAGCCATAATGTCCCGACCTATAAGGCATTGAACAGTAGGTGGTAACTGCACCACTGAAAAAGTCGCCGTCAGCTGCTTCCTGTCGATGTGAACTTGAAGAAGGGGTGAGCGGCTAGCCAGGGTAAATCCTCCTACCCCGGATACTGCAGTGGCTGCCGGCTGCAAGGGCCAGTGATGAGGCCAGCAGTTAGGACTAATGATGCTGGAATCTGCTCCAGTATCCAGCAGACCTGAAAATGACCTTTTCTGTCCGTTAAATTCTATCTCTACTTTTTTCTTCAGTCTCTCGGCAAGATTTAAAGTTAACAAAGTAAGTCCTCCTGTGGAACCAAAAGCACTGTCTCTCCTCTCTTGGGTTTTTATGGGTTGTATTCCTTTCGTCATTTGCTCAAGCGGTACCAGTTGAGCAATCCTTTGTCCTTTGTTTATTTGAAGAGGAGGAAAAGGGGTGTAAACCATTACCATAATCTCTCCCGTGTAATCCGCGTCAATAACGCCAGGCAAAACAAACAGTCCTAACATAGATGCAGAAGATCTCCCAAATAGTAGTGCACCCACCGCTTTGTTCTGTATAATAATAGGTCCTTGGACCCCCATAGGGATTTTTTGCGGGTGCGGAGTCATCAGCGTTACGTCTACTGCGGCTGCCAGGTCCATGCCGAGGCTCCCTGCTGTAGCGGGCTGGAGACTCCCGGCTGCGGCGGGTTGGAGACTGTTTGCTGTGGAGGGCTGGAGGCCCCCTGCTGTGGAGGGTTGAAGGCACGGGGGGGTGTTGTTTCTGCAGTGGCAACTTGTGTCTGGGCGCGGCTGCTGCGGGAATACGCGCTCCTGGAGAAGTTTCCCGACCTCCGTTTACAAGCGCTTGTATGATGATTATCCATACGGCATTTCTGGCACCAGATTCCAATAGCCTGGCATTCCTGGCGCGTATGGCCAATGCCTCCGCAGCGAAAACATTTCACGCGGCCCCTTTTATTTGATGCTGCAAATGCGGCTGACGCTTGAAGAGGTGCAAGCGCGGCTAACACCTGACTCTGAGAAGACTTTGCCTGTTCTTGCAAGCCTACTCCTAGCTGTTTAATTGTGTCTACCACTAAAGCCTGCTGCCCGGTTGGTATGAGAGCCATCCTCTCTAATGCCTCCTCTATAGTCCAATTTGCTCCTAAGGTATTAAGTATGTTTCTAGTAGCAGAATTACAATTTTGGATCGCACACTGTTTGAGAAGGCCCCGCGCATATATTCTGCTACTCCTGCCCTCTCAATTGCAGCCGCAGCTCTATCAATAAAAGCGCCAAATGATTCCTCTCTGCCTTGCTTAATTCCCATATATACTGGTATCCCTCCTGGTTCCTTTACCCTTTCTATTGCGAGTCTGACTAACCTCATTGCCTCCCGGCACTTCTCCTGACCTATTAAAGCTTGTGCCTCAGTGCGAAGGAATGGTCCCAGACCCATAAGTTCATTAACAGTAACGCCATGGAGGGGATCACCCTGCTGCCTTTGTACTGCCACGCACTCGTTAACGAGCGCTTTCCAATGAGCATTAAACAGCAATTGTTGATGTTGGGTAAAGATTAATTTAACTATGCCACGACAATCATTAATAAGAAGAATGCTGGTGTCAAAAATATAGTCGAGAATTTGTTTGGCTGGTTCGCTTTTAAAACCAAACTGGCTAACAGTGGCTCACAACTGAGATAACATCTTCCAGTCTAAAGCACTGATTGTAGCCTGTATGCCTCCTCCGGCCTGAGGGGTGAAAATAAACGGACAAGCCAGTTCGCTCGCCAAGCTTATCAACTCATGGTCTCCCTTTTCCACGGCATCTTTGGCCAGAGCTGCCCATGCATCTCGTCTTTCCCTTGCAATCATCGCTGCTTGATCATTTTCCAACCCCGGGCTCTGATTGCTTTTCGGGAACGGAGCATACGTTTTTGGCCCCGGCTGCTGCGATGCAAGAGATACAGGAGACTCAGAAGTGCTATGCATAGCCTGCGGCAAAGCGGGCAACAAAGCACCCTGCGGAGCACCCTGCGGAGCACCCTGCAGAGCTTGCCTCGTTAGGGGGGGCTGGCTTGTTAAAGGAGGCGGCGCGGCGGGTAGTAAAGCGCTCTGTGGAGCTTGGCTCGGAGCCTGGCTTGTAGCCGGGCTCGCAGCCTGGCTCGGAGCCTGGCTCACAGCCTGGCTTGCTGAGGGAGGTGGCGAGGCAGGTAATAAAACCGTCCTCATTGCGGGGCCGAGAGGGGTCCCCGACTCTTTATCAAACTCCCTGTCTTGATCGTATTCTTTATTACGATCATGAGCGGCAGTAGCTTGGTGGGCAGCCCTTTTTTCTGCCTGAAACTGCAAGAGCTCGGTGTTAATGACCCGCCATAATTTACCCATTTTCCTAGCAGTTTTATCATCGTCTAACGTAGCCTGCCATAATAAATCACCAAATTTACGCCATTCCGACAACTCGTGAACTGTGTGAGGATTCACAAAGACTCCCCGTTCCAGACCATAAGCCAAAAGACCTTGCAATTCCTTCTGTAAGTCTATTCCCTTAATTTGCCTTTTTTGCAAAAACGTAATAAAAAGTTCATATGCGGCTTGCCTTTCCATACCTATTTAAGTGCGCACTTTGCAGCTTTTCCAGGCGTCGGCTGCACGTATCGGCTGGACCCGTCTATACGGTTGCCAGGGCACGGCGCGTATCGGCGACTTTTCCTCCGCTTTGCTTTCGCGCTTATTTGCCGTTCCGGCTGCTTCGGAACCCGAACCAGTCCTCACTTCTCGTGGTGTTCGCAATCCCCGTGGTGTTCGCGATCGTCGTGGTGTCCGCCATCACGTCGGGGTCACCATTTGTTGAAGTGAGGGGAGAACGACCATCCTTTGATGCATCGAACTCAAATTTATTGTTCGATCAGCCAGTTTAAATAATAGTGTTAACGAACTTCATGCATATTCCAAAATCCAGGTTTATGATAGGCTAACAGAGAAAACTCTAACTACTCCTTTTGTTTTACAATACCGTTGATTGTTTACACAAAATAAAGCCAGTGTTCCCACTGTGATATGGAAGGTTCCCAAAACTTCCATATCTGTTCCCAGGGTGCCATCTTTTCCCAGAGAGGGTGTTTCGCTTGTTATGGGAAGACTGCCTGAGAACCTTATTGTTTATAAAGTGATGCCTGAGAGAGTCTAATTGTTTATAGAAATCAGGCTAGGAACTGCTTTTGGAACTGCTTCACAACTACCTTTTACTTTTCTCTCAATTGCATGGCTTCATGGCCTTTTTCTTTAAGCCATGCTTGAACTAAACTCTCCACACTTACCTTCCTCCAATTTTCCTCCAATCTTCTCATAACTTTCAATCTCCTTTGGGGAAGGTTGAGGAGGGTTGCCTGGGACCTCGATCCCTTCGATCTCTGGGGTACTTACCGTCATCAGTGCCGTGGTCTTGGCCTCCTGGTCTGCCATGTTGTTTCCCCGGGTCCAGAACTGCATCCCTGCCTGATGTCCCTTCACATGGACAACCGAAATTTCTTCCAGCTCCCTTATCGCTTCCAGAATTTGCCAGATCAATTCCCCATACATCAGTCCCTGTCCCCGTGTGATGATCAACACCCTTTCTTCCCAAATTTTCCCAAAGGTGTGAACCACCCCAAAGGCATACCTAGAGTCTGTAAAAATTGTTCCCTTCTTTCCCTTCAGTCCTTTCAAGGCTCTCAGAACTGCATACAATTCGCAAGCCTGTGCTGACCATCCCTGTTCGCCCATCCATGACTGCATATCCTGACTTCCTTTTCCCTTTGATCACACTGCTTGAACCATCTACAAACCATTTTTCCCCTTCGTCTAATTCCTCTTCTTCCAAATCCTCCCTAATCTTTGTCTGCAATTCGACCGCTTCCACGCAATCACAAACGAGTTCCTCTGAAGCTTCCCCAAAAAAGAACTGAGCCGGGTTTTGCGCAGTTGTTGTCTGCAATTCCAAATCCTGTGAATGAATCAAAATGGCTTCATACTTCAGCAATCTAGCATCTGTGAGCCATTTATCTGCTTTCTGTTGTAGTATATCCTGCACATTGTGTGGTGCAAATCCTACCGATGGTGCTCTGAAAGTTACTTTCTTGGCTTCCTCCACCAACAATGCCACAGCTACAATCACTTGCAAGCACATGGGCCAGCCCCTGCTAACAGGGTCCAAAAGCCTAGACAAGTAACCCACCGGTTTCCTGACTCCTGCCCAGTCCTGTGTCAGCACACCATGTGCTGTGTGATTGCTCACATCCACAAACACCTGGAATGGCCATCTCACATCGGGGAGGCTCAGCACTGGTGCTGCTGTGAGTGCTTCCTTGACTCCCCTGAATTCGTCCTCGTCCTTTTCTGTCCATTTGATTCTGTCCGTGGTGAGTTTTTCATACAAAAACTTCACCTTCTCACTGTATCACTCGATCCACTGCCGGCAATATCCCACCAACCCCAGCAGTTGCCTAACTTCTCTTTTTGTCCATGGGGGTGGTAAGGCAATAATCCCTGCCACCCTTTCAGGATCCAACTTCTTTTTCCCTCTGGTTAACCAATGTCCCAAATATCTCACCTCGGGCTCTGTGAATTGCATCTTTGACTTCAACACCTTCAATCCTTTTCCCCCTAAAAAGTTCAAAAGTTCAATGGTACTCATCCTCACAACCTCCCTCCTTGGACCTGCAATCAGCAAATCATCTACATATTGTAGCAATTTTGTTCCCTCTCTTGGTACAAAGTGACTCAGCACCTGTTTGAGTGCTTGCCTGAAAAGGTTTGGGGAATCAATGAAGCCCTGAGGCAACGATGTACATCTGAGCTGCTGCTTCCTGTTCATTTCTGGGTCTTCCCACTGAAACGCAAAGTAATCTCTGCTGTCCTCTGCTAAAGGACAGGTCCAAAAAGCATCCTTCAAATCAATCACACTGTACCACGTGTCCTCGGGAGAGATGTTATTCAGCAGGGTGTAAGGATTCAAGACCGTGGGGAACAGTGTCTTAGTCCTTTGATTCACAGCCCTTAAATCCTGCACTAGCCTGTAGCTACCATCTGTCTTTCGCACTGCCAAAATCGGGGTGTTGTACTGGGACATGCACAGCTCCAACGTTCTTTTCTTTATCAATTCGTCAATCACTGGTTTCAGTCCCTTCCTCCCTTCCATGGGGATGGGGTAGTCTTTGACCCGAATGGGATCTCCTGGTCTTTCAATTTCAATGTGGATTGGCTCTATGTCCAGCCTCCCAGCCTCCCCTTGGACATATCAAATCTTTGGATCAGTTTTCTCCTCATCCTGGGTGGTGAGTTTATACAATCTCACCTTGCGCTGGGAATCTTCTACTGCTAAACCGATTTCCAATGCCACCATCAAATCCCATCCCAGCAAATTAAAGTCTGCATCTTTTATTAATAACATATTTCCTTTACACTTTTTAGTTTCTGTCTCTATTTCGACATTCTTTATGATCGGAACCTTAAAAGGTTCCCCCTTTGCTCCAATTACCATCATTGCATCATCGCTCAGAGAGCACCCTCGTGGTAACTGCTGCACCGTGGTCCATTCAGCCCGAGAATCTACTAAAAACCAAATTTCCTGCCTGTGGGGTGTGGTAGCTAGGGAAGAGGCGCTGCGGAAGATTTCGCAATGTCACGGGAAGCTAGGACCTTCGGTTCCCCATAGATAAGACCCTCAGGTACTCATAGATAAGAAATTAACATAGGAATGTGGTCCCACTAACAATAGGAATGTTGCCCCACTGAAGCCAGTAACTTTCCATCCCTTACCCAGTACTTTTCCATCCCCTACTAACCATAGGTAAGAAGGACAAACCCCTTTTTGACGTAGAGACCCCTAAGACTATAAGACCCCATGAGAAGAAGTAATAAACGCCTTTTGACCGTCCACCACATTGGTGTCTGCGTGTGTCATTGGCCCGAACGGCCCTAGAGAGAGAAGGCTGTCGAGCTGTACCTCAGAACCAGGTCGCCTGCCTTGATCCAAAAGGCAACATTTGGTGCCGAAACCCGGGACAGCGGCTTGCGCCCGGGGAACGGGGAACACTCCTGGAACGAGGACAGCGGCTGCGACAGCGGGACTGATCGCAGCGGGGGGGACGCCTCCCGGACCAGCTTGGACCATGGAATCCACAGCGAAGGTCGTAAGTCAGGCTCATGAGCAATGGGGAATTAAAGGTGAGCTCAGGAATTCTAATCTTGCTATTGCAAGGCTCCTAGAGCTGGGGACGATCGAACGTCCGGTAAATATATTATATTGGGAAGCGCGGGAGAAGTGCACTGCCGCCTCAGCAGACGACTCAAAGTCCGCAGGCAGTGGTAAAAACCTGAAAGCGTGGGGGAAATTAGAAGAGGCCCCACGCAAGACGTTAGAAGAACAAGAGACGCGGGAAGCCGCGCGTATACGTTTATTAGCTACACCAAAGCCGGGGGTGGGGGCCGCGACGCAAACCGCCTCTGAGAGCGATCAGATTGAAGGCGGGAATACTCGGGTGCCGGGCGCGTTCCACCCCTTCCCGAGCCCGAGCCCAGACCCCCCAGAGCCCCCAGGAGACCCCCCGGAACCCCCAAGGGACCCCCCGACCTTCCCGCGGAGCCCGCCGGGTCCTAGCCCCCCCCGCGGAACCGTCTGAAAAAGCCGCGGTTTCTCTATCCGTCTCTTCCCCGCCGGCCACCGGTCCAGCGCAAGAAGCAGAGCAGCGCGCGCGATGCTTCTGGCAGGGACTCGCGGAGGAGGCGCAGAACGAAGCCAGATTGTCAGACCCCGCCGGGATCGGTAAAAACTCTCCCCCGCCATGTGCGTTTAAAAATGGCGCCGAACCACATGGCGAGGGCGGAAGGGAGGAGGCGGGGGGCGGAAACGGAGTCAGCCTGCTTAACAACGCATGCGCGGGCGAGCGGGGAGACGGGGCGGCCCCCGCGGAGGAGCGTAAAACCAATCAGAGCGCTCTATTCAAATTAGGTCCTTGTAGGGTAAGGACCTCCCCCGGCAGGAGGCGGGGGGACCCCAGGGGGAGGGAGCAGCACCACCCCCGAAGAGAGGAGCGAGGTCGAAGCCGCACAAAACGGCACGGAGCGCCGGAAGTGTACCGGCAGTCAGCTTCCGCCTCAGAGTCAAGTAACAGCTGCTCAGACAGCTCAGAAGAGCCGACCGAGTCCAGCTGGGACTCGGAAACCGAGAGAGCAGAATTAATGCGGTTTCGAGCGAAACCGAATAAAGATTTAAACAATATCAAGAAACAATCGCAACACAAACTCACCGATTAGAGAAAAATAAAAGCAGCCTGTGGGGACCGGGCACCGGCAGCCTCCATGCACACTTTCCCGGGGGGGGTTGCCAGAGCGCGGGAGAACCAACAAAGGGCATATACCCCAGTTAACCCAAAAGAAGCCAAAGCGATTTCAGAAATAGGGATCAACTCAGCTGTAGTACCCACTCTCGAAGATGACCTTTCTAGCAATAACGATCTGCTCACTTTTGATATTATGCAAATAAGCCGCATGCTTTTTGATGGGTCGGGGCGGACTGTATTTAAGCAAGAATGGCAGGACGACCGCGTTAGCCCAGGCTTCCGAGAAAGGGCAACAACTCAGCGAGCTGTCCCCAGCCGGCACAGCTTTCCCTGCCAGCACCCTCACTCCAAGCATCCCGGCCCCGGGGAAACGGGACGTCCTTTCCATGCTCGGATTTCAGATTACAAACCTATCCTGAAAGCCACTGCCGTAGACCCTCCGCTGCCAATCAAATTGACTTAGAAATCATCAGACCCTGTATGAGTTGAGCAGTGGCCCCTGACAGAGCCTCGAATGGCAGCCTTGCTGGAACTAGTCGACCGCGAACTGCAAAAAGGTCACATAGAACCCTCCACCAGCCCATAGAACACCCCTGTATTCGTGATCCCCAAGAGGTCCGGACAAAGCTATCGTCTCGTCCACGACCTGAGAGAGGTGAACAAGACGATCCGACCCCTGGGTCTGGTCCAGACGCTGCTACCCACGAACTCAGCCATCCCCACAGAGCAGCCATGCGCAATACTGGACATCAAGGACTGCTTCTTTTCAATACCCCTGCACCCTGAGGACAGAGAACGATTTGCCTTTTCCGTGGCGTTTCGGAACGACGAGCGGCCCAACCTTCGCTTCCAATGGAGAGTGCTTCCACAAGGCCTAGTCGACAGCCCGACCATATGCCAGATCACCGTAGACAAAGCACTGACGCCGGTCCGACACTCCAATCCCACCGCAACCATCATCCAGTACATGGACGACATCCTAGTTGCAGCACCATCAACAAGCCAAGTAAATGACCTGGTGACCACAATCACAGAGACCCTTCAGGCCAACGGCTTCGAGATCGCGAGCGCAAAGATCAAGAGAAGACCCTGCGTGACCTTCCTGAGAGTAAGAATCACAAGCTCCTACGTGACACCCCCCGAGATGAAGGTCAACCGAGACGTCAAGACGCTCCACGACGTGCAACGCCTGGTGAGATCGCTGCAGTAGCTTCGCAACGTTGTCCTGATTCCTCCCGAAGTCATGGACCCTCTGTACGAACTCCTGAAAGGGAAGAACCCCTGAGATCCCAAGGAGCTGACACCACAAGCAACGAGCTCCCTCGACTTCATCGAAAACCAGATGTCTACTGGCACACTTGCCAGGTGGAACCCAGCCATGCCACTAGACCTGTACGTCCACTTTACACCAAAGGGGGGAGTGGGAGCACTGGCCCAAGGACCTTCTGAAAAGGCCCGACCAATCCAATGGGTGGTCCTCGGAAGACCCGCTCGTGCATTTTCCCCGGGAATCGAATGCATCGCCAGCCTCATCATGAAAGGCAGGAGACTCGCCTTGAAACACCTAGGCCACCTTCCGTTTCGCAAGCAGCCGACCTCGGAGTCAGCCACAATACCCAGTCAAAGGCTACTTCCAGACCGGCAACGATAAAGCGGACGCCGCAGCGAAAGGTGTTTGGACCCTGCAAAGAGCTCGTCAACTGCACGAGTCGCTCCACATCGGAGTCAAAGCACTGGCGAAGAGATGCGGAATCCCGACGGCAGACGCGGAACATGTAGTAGCCACTCGCCCTTACTGCCAGAAGTCACCCCTTTAGACCTACGGAGTCAACCCGAGAGGTCTCAAGCCCTCAGAAATCTGGCAGTCAGACTTCACCTGGTGCGAACTGATGAAGCCCCGAGCATGGCTTGCAGTGACGGTAGACACTTATAGCGGGACGATCATAGCTACACAGCACCCCAAAACCAACTCCAAAAACACAATTCAGCACTGGCTGACAGCCATGGCTTAGCTTGGTATCCCCAAGCAGATCAAAACGGACAATAGCTTCAATTTCATCTCTAAACAAGTACAGGAATTCGCTGCAAAATGGGGCATCACGTTAGTGCAAGGCATCCCACACAACAGTACCGAGCAGGCCATAGTTGAGAGAGCAAACCAGACCCTGAAAACCAAGATAGAAGTATTGGCAAAAGCAGAGGGCTTTGCCAATGCCATTCCCCCAAGAGATCAGGCACGTATGCTGGCAACCGCTTTGCTGGCACTGAATCAATTCCCTAGGAGAAACGAAACACACAGTCCCGTCCAAAAACACTGGGCCACTCGAGCGCTAGAAGAAGGCCCACAGGTAGTAATCAGAAACGAACTAAGCGAGTGGGAACAGAGTTAGAAGCTAATGCTCACGGGGAGAGGGTACGCAGCTGTCAAAAAGGACGGCAAAAATCAAGTAGTGTCCACTTAAGTCGATTAAACCGGACCTTCATAGCGAGCAGAATGAGACTGACGAGAATTGCGAGTCTTTGTTTACAAGACCTGCTCGTGGGACGTCCTCGTGACGCGTACATCCCGGTTCCAGACGAAAGTGACAAACCACCAAGCCGTCAGGCAGCACCCGAGAGACCCGCACGAGTGAGACCCAAGCACCAAAGGTGTTTCTGTGTGATTTTGCTGTTGGAGCTTGTCACCAGAGGGCAAGCCAGCCCAGATCACTACCCCCATCAGCCCTTCAGGTGAGTCATGCGACACCTTAGTAGTAGCAAAGCACTCAGAGAAATCACCACACCGAACACCCCATCCTTCGTGCTCCGCATCACCGATCTGTTTCCAAGACAGCCAAGGGCAAACCCCTATTCCCTACACGCCAAACACTCGTACCTATCCTACTAGTGCCCAGCTTCAAACCCTGAGAAAAGCTACTGCAATCACCCAAGGTAGAGATATGGTGGGCACTGGAGCTGCGAAACCATAGTTACAAATGCCAGACCGTCAGAGCCTGAGTGAGATCCACAAGAGCCAGACAAATTCTTACAGTTCACCTAGGCACCCATCGGCTGCAAAATACCCTTCTTCTTTCGTGAAAACCCCCATCGAAACCAAATTAAAATCCCTAACTTTCGGGCATGCACTAATTACAACATGACAGTCCTGCAGCCAGACCACCCTAGCTGAGCCACAAGCAGAACATAGACAGTAGTACTTCAAGAGTCAAAAGAGAGAGTGAACGTGCAAATTATCAAACTCCAGCCGTCAGCACCCCGAGCAGTCAGACCCAACAAAGTGATTAAAAGCGTGCCGAAAAGGAGAAACATAACCTACCCCAAAACCTTACCCACAGGAGTCAGCAATGTCCCGACTAGTCAAGCAGAAACCTTTTAGATGAGTCGCTTAACCGAGTCAGATGCAGACCCAATCCTTTGTATGTTAGAGGCTACCTTTGTATCCCTGAACGAATCCAACCCTAACCTAACCGAATCCTGCTGGCTTTGTTACGACGTCAAACCCCCCTTTTACGAAAGAGTCGCTTTAGACACTCCCTTCAGTTATTCCACAGCCGACGCCCCTCACCAGTGCAGATGAGACACCCCTCGCAAAAGAATCACCCTGAGTCAAGTCACAAGCCGAGGCAGATGCTTTGGCAATTCAACCCTAGCTAAGCGGAGAAGTAACATCTGCACCAAAATTGGCAGGCTGAACAAGAAAAACAATAAGTGAGCAGTCCCATCCGCATCGGAGATGTGAGTTTGCCAGCAATCCGGAGTGAGTCCTTGTGTGTTCCTTCCCAAATTCAATGATTCTAACGACTTCTGTGTCCAAGTTCTGATTGTTCCTAAGGTCTTGTACCACTCAGACGAAGAGATGTACCATCTTCTTGAGAGACCCAGCCAGATCCACAAAAGAGAAATAATGACAAGTCCATTGGCGATGCTGTTTCTAACAGTCACCTTCAGACCATGCCTGCTGAACAAGCTAGTCTCATTTGTTCAGAGCCTCCTAAAACAGACCAACATCCTGTTCATAGAGCGACGACAGTTGCTGTGAATTCAACCAGAGAATTCAACCAAAGAACACTGCCAGTCACAAGATTTTCAAAACTTGTCTAGCAAAAGCTTACTCAAGTTTCCCAAAATCCCTTTCCCTTGTCAAGTCACAACTTTATACCTCAATTCAGTATCCATGTACACGACTACCTCATTCATTTGTGAAAAGGGAGGGGGAGATGTGGTAGCTAGGGAAGAGGCGCTGCGGAAGATTTCGCGATGTCACGGGAAGCTAGGACCTTCGGTTCCCCATAGATAAGACCCTCAGGTACTCATAGATAAGAAATTAACATAGGAATGTGGTCCCACTAACAATAGGAATGTTGCCCCACTGAAGCCAGTAACTTTCCATCCCTTACCCAGTACTTTTCCATCCCCTACTAACCATAGGTAAGAAAGACAAACCCCTTTTTGACGTAGAGACCCCTAAGACTATAAGACCCCATGAGAAGAAGTAATAAACGCCTTTTGACCGTCCACCACATTGGTGTCTGTGTGTGTCATTAGCCCGAACGGCCCTAGAGAGAGAAGGCTGTCGAGCTGTACCTCAGAACCAAGTCGCCTGCCTTGATCCAAAAGGCAACAGTGGGGTCCCACTCAATTTTATCAAGGGCTCCCTCGGTGTTCTCGACACCAAACTGAAAAGCCTCTGACACCCCTAATCTTCCTGAAACATCGTTTGATCCTTGACCTTGTTGGGACAATTCTTTCGAATGTGTCCTTTTTGCTTGCAGTAGTAGCACTTGATGTCCTTTTTCTGGTTGTTCGAACCCTTTCCTTGGGAAGGATTCTGCTTCTTTACCGGCACCGTTTTAGCCGAGTCTCTGACCTGTTCCTGTTTCTGTGCTTCCCTTACTGCAGCCACCAGCACTTTCACTTGTATCTTCTGCTTTTCTTCGTCTCTTCTCATGTAGATCTTTTGGGCTTCCCAGAGCAACTCTTGCAGTTCCCTGTCTTGCCATCCATCTATCTTTTCTAATTTCTTCCTTATGTCTTCCCATGATTTCGCCACAAACTGAGTTTTCAGCAAAACCGCCCAATCAGAGAGTCGAGGTCCATCCTGGAATACATTCTCAGGCTGTTTCAGAGCTTTTCCAGCCATTCTGTGGGGGTTTCATCCTTTCCCTGACATTCCCTGAGTACTTTACTCATATTTTGTCCCTTCGGCACCGCCTCCCTGATTCCTTGTTTTATCATATTTCTCAAATTTATCATTTTCTGCCTCCCTTCCTCCATCTGGGTGCTCCAAGACAGCTTTTGGTCCGGCCACCTCTGATCTCCCAGCTCCCCCTGGGGATTCCTGTTTTCCCAGTCCCTGATCGCGGCTTGCCTGATCATTTCTCTCTCCTCATTGTTGAACAGCAACCTCAGGATCACATTGCGATCCTCGTATGTGTAGGTGCTGGTTCCTAGAAATTCATCTAGTCTTTCCGCCACCCTCAAAGGATCGTCCATGAATTTCCCCATTTCTTTCTTGAAAGCCCTCACGTCCCCGGTATCAATTGGCGCATAGACGAAGCTGATAATTCCCAGAGCCCTTGGTACTTCCCGTAAAGGAAGAGATCGGGCTTTTCCTCCTCATCATCACTGTCTCCAGTGGTTGCCCTCCTTGTTCCCTGCTTTGTTCGATGGGCCAGAGTAGAGCTGGCTTTCTTTGGGAAAAATACCTGGTTTTCCTTGGTCTTGGGGAGGGTCAGTGGCTGGGGCTGCTCGCATGGGAACAGAGGTGCCGTTGCCTGTCCACGTGGGAGAGAAAGCACCTCGGCCAGCTCCAGTGGGAGCGGCGGCACCGAAGCCTGTCTCTGCAGGATCAATGCCTCGGGAGGCAATGCAGGCACCGGAGGTACTTGGGCTGGTGTGGGCTGGGGTGGAGGGACAAGGTAGGGAGGTGGAAGGTTGTCCAGCGGTTCCCACTACTTGCCCCGGTCTGCCGAGCGTCTGAGAGCTCTGATTGGGTATAACCCTGAACAAGCGTACTTCCACATCTTGGCATACTCAATTTCCTCAAAGTCCTGCGGGTGGTGATCGACTATGTGGTCGTGCAGGGATTCGCACATCCACATCTCGAAAGTGCCAAACACCGGCCAAACTATGCATTTCACGATCATCTTTTCCTTGGACTTTCCCACCCTCCTGGGGCTGTCATCCCAATGTTCTAACATCCATCCCAACGGGCTTTCCCTCGGGATTTCAGACAGAACGTTCCTGGGATTTCGGGGAGGTTTTTCTTGGGGCTTTTTCTGGAACTTACTCTTTCTCAACCCCATTTTCCCAAAAAACCCGTTTGCTAATTTTCTCGCCTTGTCTCCTTCGGCTGGGATTCTCGACACGAGTCCCAAGTCTCTGTCCGATGTTGATTTCCTAAGTTTGCGAAACACTGCCAGTCTATTCAGCAACGTGGAGAACCGTTCCCTGGGTCTTTCAACTGGTTTCGAGCTCTCTTACTTGATTCTCCGGATCAGAAGGCAGACCGTCTCCCAAAATATTTTGGGAACGTCTTTTTCCCTTCCCGACCCAACTGTGATCAATCCCCTGAACTCCCTACGATCTCAGGTCCCACATGTGATAAGAAAAAGTGCTCGCTTCCCCCTTGACTGACCACGTCCCTCTCAGGAGAGTGGAACTGCGATCGTGGGGTCCACATTCGCTTTGTGATAGAATAAAGCTCACACACACACTCGACCACACCCCACTCAACCACACGGTACTCATGGTTCCTTTCCCACGTGGATTCTTTGTGCACGCCGATTTTCCGAGTGAAAAAGAAAAAAGCACCGCAGCCTCGGAGATCCCTCTTTGGATCGTTCCAAGTTTCCGAGAGCTGGGCCCATTTTTATCCCTCTTTGGCTGTGGTTCTGGCTTTGGTTCAGTGTTTGATTGGTTTCGCGAACTCCCAATCCCGTCAGACTGCTGAAATCAGCCGGGCGCCTCCTGGCTGGAAAAGGGGTTGCTGAACCCCAAATTCAAATCACATCGGGGTCACCAGCATTGTTATAAATGATCAATCGAAAGCCAAATTATAAAAATGTGAAAAGATTTATCTTTTTCTGCGACCAAAATACGGTCCTCAAAACCACCACAGCCAAAGAGACAGCGTTGAGCCCGGGATCGGTGCTGGGTGAACCTGGATCCGACCTCTATCGCACCGAATCACCGCCCCCATTCATGAGAGTCGCTTCTAGCGACGAGGTTTTATACAGTTTATTGTGCCAGAGGCGAAGGAGTCCAAATTTCTTTTTTAACTCTTCACATTCATAGTTGGTTCTTTCACTGTGCAGAGCTGGACAAAGGCCGTCTCCTGGTTGATAGCCAGCGTTGATTAAATCCTGGGAAGTCACATATTCACATGTATCTTTCTGGCGACTTCGGCTATCTTGATTGATATTATCCACAGGGCCATGAACGGTCTTAGGCGGTTTCCGATGACTAGGGATACTGGTGATCATCGCGTTGGGTGCGTCTATTCTTGGGCTAAAGTGTTGATTGTTATCTGGCTGACTCCAGGAATTTCGGAGTTTGAATAGACATCCGCCTCTCGGGCTGCTTGTGGTCAGACTTGTTTGGATTTCACAATCTTTATAAAATACATTCTTTGATAGCATGAATTATTTCTAACATATATTACATGGGTAATAAAATAATCCTGTTTGCGAGAATTAAGTAACTGCCATAGTTGCAAAAAGAGTTGCCACAATTGCTGGTTTTGAATTTCTTTCAGTAATGCTCGCTCCATGCGCTCGACCACACGTACCATGTAGAGAGAATGAGAAACAATGTTAATGGGATCATTGGGCCTATTTTCAAACACCCTGATAACAGCACGTAGCTCAAGAACTTGTAAAGAACCTCCTAGCCCCTCAAGGATTTCACTGAGCCATTTGTGTTGCCAAGTAAGGCCTGCTTTAGATGTTTTTTGACTGGCATCAGTAAAACCTGTGAGGCCTTCTACAGGTTGCCTCAATAGCCAAGGTAGTTCTTCCACCTGTTAATGCAAAGGAAAAAGCTTATGAGGGGGAAAATGAGTGCTAATGAGACCTGGAAGTGAAAAATGGGTCCTGATATGAGAAACAAAATATTGATTAGTTTTGTTTTGCAAAATTGTATAGAGATATGTAAGATAACAACATAAGTTTTCATTACTAAATCTTTTTTGTTATGAGTATGAGGAAACATCAGAGTAAAACAATACATGTAGTGAAGAAGAAACTGACAGCAATTAAGAATTAATCAGATAATACACACAATCAATAACACATGTGAAATTATAGAATTACTAAGCACTATAACACTGAACTGTCATCCCAGATTCTGCAACGGCTGATAAACCTCAGATCCGTAGAGAATTGGAAAATCATGTCTGGATAACGATTCTCTGTAGTGAGAGTCCTATGTATTGGATAAGTGGGTCCTAGTTGCTCTAAATGAGCCACAGCTGTGAAGTCCTTAGTTGGGCAGCAGCTGTGGCTTGCAAAGATAACTGGGATAAAAGGGGGTGGGTCGAGAGCTCAGGAGGAGTTTCTGTGAAGTCATGAGGAATTGCACAGCAGAGAGGAGCTGCATGGTAGAAAACCAGCTAGAAGGTATGGACCTTAAGATGGGACTCTAGAAATATGAAATACAATAAGATAACAACAATAATTGGTGACCCTGATGTGATGGAGGTATGCAGCCTGAAGAGCTGTGGAAAATAGGACAGCCTGAGAGCTGTAGCAGCCTGAAGAGCTGTGGAAGGTTGTGTGTATTGTACTTGTGTGGTGTGTGAGGCCTTTGAGTCTTGGGATAAAGCATGTATTGTAAAGGAAATGAATATATTGTACTTTAATATCTATATTGTATTTGAATAGAAAAAAAGGGGGAAATGTAGTGAGAGTCCCTACAAAATCTATGTATTGGATAAGTGGGTCCTAGTTGCTCTAAATGAGCTACAGCTGTGAAGTCCTTAGTTGGGCAGCAGCTGTGGCTTGCAAAGATAACTGGGATAAAAGGGGTTGGGTCGAGAGCCCAGGAGGAGCCCCTGTTAAGCCATGAGGAACTGCACGGTAGAAAACCAGCTAGAAGGTATGGACTTTAAGATGGGACTCTAGAAATATGAAATACAATAAGATAGCAACAATAATTCTCCAAGCTCACTTTAAAAGTAGGTTCAGCTGTCATATTAGTAAAGTCAAATTGCCAAGCCAAAACAACTTGAATCTAGTTTTGATGCAGAAAACATCTGTGTTTGTTGGCAAATTTCCTATCCAGGTAGAGCTAGGGCCTGGCCACAGCCCAAACTCTAATTGGTGGATGTCACTTAATACATTTTAAAACAAAGCTCTGAAGAATAGCAGTTATGAGTAAAAACCTTAGGGTTAAAGACTAATCAAATCATCTAGTAATTGCATCCCTCTGCAGTTTCCTTCAGGATAAAGATGCTTCAAACACAGGAAACCTCTTCTTCAAAGATTTGAAAGTAGTCACAGACAGGACTGCGAATCTGTATCTGGACACTGAAAGTGTGAAGGAGGAGGAAATACAGCTGAATGAGAGACTGATTACCCAGTACAAAACCCAGAAAAAGAAGTTAATGTTGCAGCTAGACTCCCTGCTGGAGTGCTTCTGTATTAATAACTGAGGAAAGCTACAAGATTAGCAGTCTGGAGAAGGCTTTCAACTAATCTCAAATATCTTTTCTTAGAACTCTGAAAAATACTTAAAATTATGAGACAGCATTGGGTCAAATCATAGAGTTAGTGCAGAAACTAGCCAAAGAGCTAACCTGGCATAAGAGATACATAAGCAGTTAGAGAACAAGAAAAAAAGTAGGATCCTGAAACGACACATCTTATAGGTGATCACACAAAGAGATGGTAAAGCATATGAAAGCCAGCTGTAAACACTATAACAGTACCTTATAAATAATGCTTATTGCAAAAATCAGCGAATTCACACTACACAATCAATACATCAGCAGCATCTGAGAAAGTTAAGACAACATTTTTTAAACACTCATTTAATATTAATAACAGTCATTATTCATCGGTGTTACCTATAGAAAACAGAAATAACAGCAGTTATAAGCTCGCTATTAGTAACCCCTAGAACTTTGAATCATTGAGGAAACAGCTGATGATTTTGCTAGTGGGATCTGGTTAAAGTTCCCCAAGTGTTCTGTCTTTGGAGAAATTTTGGATGGTTAAATCACTGCTACCATTACTTATATCTTCACACAGTGGTTTTACTCACTGGGAAACACTTTTCCCGGTAAAAGATTTCCATCTATGTCATACTTAGAATGGCACTGATTTGTATAGTCTCTTCCCTTTTTACATCTGGGACATCTATTAAGTTACTTTATTTTTTTTTCTGGGGTCTGAGCAATATTTGTTTATGTGTCCAGGCTTCCCACATCTGAAGCATGTTTTGATGGCTTCTGCTCGCATTGTGGCAATGGCTTGTGTGAGGTGGTCTATGGATGAAATGAATGGCTCAGACATCCCTTGTCTTATTTCTGTATCTGTGCCCTCTGGGCTTCCTGCTGGTTGGGTTTGCAGGATTGCTTTTTCTCAATGAGCACTTGATTGAAAATTCAGAAAGTCTCTGGTATCTGGAGGAAATAAATTTGGTTCTTTCTTTGGATATAGTTCAGCTGCATCCTGTAGATTTGTTTCTTCTGCCTGGATTTCCGTATATAACTATAATTCTTATCTTCCCTTTTTGCTTGCAATAATAAAAGTGGCCAAAGGTGGCACTGTAGTGGGAGTTCAGCAGTCTCGGTGGTCACAAAATGGCATCTACTGCGCTGCGCATGCTCGGCATTGGGGGCCACCATCTTCCTCTAGGGCGCCGCCATTTTTTTTTTTTTTTTTTTTTTTTTTTTTGTATGGAAACTCCCTGTAAGGCTCTGCCATTTTGTTCCAAGGGAGCATGCTCAATAGTGATGTAACAGATCTTGGCGCAGCCATCCGGTTGTGAAACCGGGACACCTGGGTTTTGGCTCTGATTTTTGGTTAAAAGTTCAGGGAGGCTGCTGCCCGATTCAGGACTGCTATTCCCGACGCAATTATATTCGCACATAAGGTCGAGGGAGTCACCCGTGGGCTCCATATCCCTGGCTACGAGTACACTGGAACTAGCCTTCCCCCGCCTCCTCCGGTGTAATATTACAAGGTGGTGTGAGCTTGGCAGTGGGGGTCAAAGATGGCAGCCGCTATTGCGCCGGAGAAATTCCAAAGATAAAACTGCTAGCTATGCAGTTCGACATAGTCTCATTAATTACACGACAGGTCCGATGGAAAACGGCTGCAACCCCATCTCTACTAGCAGCAATATCAGAAAGCCGAACACCAACAGAGTCCCAGAGTTCAGAAAAGTTTTTAATTACCCAGAGTAGTAAATCTTCGACTTGAGAATTTAATCTTGTCAGAGTCTTTGGTTTAGTATAAACATGCCTTTGTACTGACTCATCTTAGCACGTGTTTAGTCATCCAGTGCCGGCTGCCTCTCGCTCCTGCCACACTCTCCTTGTAGTGGCACAAGCTTTTTTTGCATCTGAATAGCCGCGCTCTGCATTTGAATACCCGTGCTGACTAGGCAGCAGCGAGTCAGGTGGCGACGGTGCTAACGGGGAAATACGCACCCCCCTGATGCTATTGTTAACTCTTCCGGGGATACCACGGGGCACCCGGCGGATAGTCCCGGTGACGGAGGGGGGAGCATCACATCCACCTCCATTCTCTTCGGTTCCGGTGCAGGCTGCGGAGCCAGTGCCGGCTGTAGGACCGCGTTGATACTGTCTGACACTGCTTGTTGAGCCTATAGCTCCAGCTCTGCGGGTGCAGAAGGTAAGGGTAGAACTGCGTCCGCTCCCATGAAAAACTCTCGCGGAAACACCGTGAAGGCCGCTGCTGGGTCGTCTAGGCTCTAGGGCTGCTGCTGTCCCTGCCACGGCTGTTCTTTCTGCTTTTAACTGCTTCAACACTGTTATCATAAGTTTCTAAGTTGTGCTAAGCCCCTTGGTTTCTTTTAACCGGTCACTGACGGCATCCCAGAGCGCATTTCCTAGTTTTTCCCACTCAGGGGTATCGAATACGCTTTTGGGGCTGGCAAAAAGTTCTCTCTCCTCACTCCACCTTAATAACTGTTTCAGGACCTCTGGGTCATATTTAATTTCTCTATTAAAGAATATGCTGGAGGACTCTTAGAGTGGCCTGCTCTTCTTTTGATAGTCCCTTCCCCATCCTCCATCCCCTGACCGCTCACCTATTCCGGTGTTCCGCTGCAGCGTAAGTATATTTTTCCCGGAGCCGTCTTCTGACTTCTGATCTGACTCGGTGGAGCCGTCCTCCGACCCCTCCCCCAGCCCGGTTACGCCACGGGGGTCTCCGACCAGGCTTCCCGCTTTTTTACTAGGTAGAAGCTTCTTCAGAGTCCAAAAGGTCCAAAGGGTTCTGTCTACTTAATTAGCATGTTCGTGTATCACGTCGTGGTTCACCATTAATGCAGGAAACAGGACTCCTGTACAAGTAACCAATATGATTAAGCAGAAGCCATTTATTGTTTACATTATGCACTTATTTATACATTCTAAAACTACTGCACACACTAGTCATGCATTTCTTGATTGGTACTTCTATCTTGTCCATGCATTCTGCACACACTCTTCAGGGTATGTGATTGGTTACAGTCCAGGTGGTTCACAGCCCTCTGTTATCTAGCTCTTGTAGTCTTGGTATTCTGTTTCTCAGCCTCTTCTTTCTTAATTTAGCACAATTTATGTCTTAGTAACCTTGATGAATTCCAGAGGGCTCTGATAAGAATAACTGGAGATAGTTTGGCTAGGGCACAATGTTGCCTAAGTTGTTCAGATACATTGCTACAGCTCTCTCTGTACACTGTTCTTGTAAGGAGAAAAATTTGCCTCTGTATAATTTTGCCTAAAAGGTTTATGTAAAGTTGTGTACAGCAATTTCCGTAAAATTTAATAGTGTTTAAGTTTCCATTAAATCTCTATAAACAGGGGTATCTACAATGGCTGTGACTCACTGCTGTTCTAGCCCATGTTTCCTAGAAACTACATCTGTCAAAACAGGATGCTAGGCTAAGTGCTAAATCTCTCTTCATAGGCCACGCAGTTCCCTTGTGTCAGACATATAAGGCAGTGCTATGTACTATATCTTCAATTTAACCCCTCAGTAGAGAGGTCCCTTTCAGGTACTACTAACCACTGAATTGGCTGTGTGAACTGCAGAGTGGGAGTGGACTCATGTTGACAGAATTCAAAGCCCAGTGAAAGAACCCAAAGAATAGACTGTAACATCCAGACCGAGTGAGAGAGAACCGAAGAAGCTTGAAGATCTCCAAAAAGTATAGTTGAGCTTTCACCAGCTATGTTGAAGATTGTTTACTAACACTTTGGGTGGGGAGTTTGAACTGTATCATTGATGTAATTATCCTATTTTAATAGGTAAGAACTACAAGCATCTGTTAAAGGGAGATACACAGAGATTTGTAAGAAGTATTGAGACAGTTTCCTTAAGAACCAACAAGTAAGGTAAAACAAGGAATAGAGGGCAAGACTGGGTTGGCCTCTGTGTTCAACACCAAGAATATTTTAGGCCTGCTGTGGGTGGCAACCCTGTAGGCATGGTAAGGTAGGTGCAAGGAAGCCATACCGGACCTCTATCATTTCTCAGTTGTCTCTAAATCCAACGGAGACTAAAAAAGCAAGACTAAATTGGCCTCTGTATCCCAATTTGTCCATTTCCAAATAAGATTTTTTTCTTGTTCCCACTGTCCTCGCCCACATCAACAGATGCTAGTAAAAATTATTTTTATTTCTTTTTGAGAAGTAAGGGTAGATGATCAGAATCAAAAATAAGAGTTAATTGTTTGAGCCAAATGACTCAGAAAAGGAAAAGGGGGGGTTTGGTATAGATGAGTAATGTAATAGTTGGCTCTCACAATTAAAAGATAAATATTATGCACATGTATAGTAATGTTATTGTAATATGTCGTGTCCCCCACCTCCCCCATAAACCCCTTTTCCCTCCCCCTTGTAATAACCTTAGTAGTCAGGACATTTAGAGAAGGCTGGCTTGTTACCAGGAGGTGCAGCATAACAACACCTGACCTCCAATCAAGATGTAAGAAAGTAATCTCCACCAATGAACGGCAGAGAAAGAGTTGACTGACAAAACTTTAGGAGGCACTAAGGATATAAAAGGCAGAGCATCCATTTTGTAGACAAGCATGTTGCTAGTAGTCATGGGAGCTCCCAGTGCTGAAAACTTTTTCCTTATTCAGTCCTTTGTTGTAATTTTTTGTTAAGGTTTAATAAACCTTTGAAATTTTAAAAGTGAGCAGTTGTTTCTCACATTAGCATTATAGCATCATGCCTGAAGTAGGCCCTTGATGACAGGCATGGGAAGCAACTTTGTTGCTCTCCAGCAAGTATAAGTAAAGCTAGCAGTCATATTTTTTCATATCCCTCCACTTCAAAATGAGGAAATTTTATCATGGTTTGTTTCTTTCATTAAAAGTCAGTAGATGCAAATGGTTGATTGAAGTGCTATCTACAGGAATCAGTTTGAATAGCTTAATTTTTTTCCCCTCCTCACTAGTACGATTTAATTGGTGTTAGCAGCGGGGAGAGTAGTGGTTCTGTTTTGTGGCTTTAAATGTTGTCAATTAAGTGTGTTCTAGTGCAGAAGATGATCAAGCTACTACCCACAGACACACATTCTTACTGGTTGACAGCCAGGTAAATTGTGCTGGCAGTGATAGGCTTGGACTTTAATATTAGCTTTTGGGTTTTTATTGTCTTGGATTTTGCTATCATCTTTAAAGTTGTTTCTTTTTAAATGCTTGCAACGCAAGTGTACATAATTTAAAAGCATTTTGTTTGTGTGGTGTTGTAATTCCAATGTTTTCTCCCATGATATATCTAAAGTATGCTAGTGTTTAACCTAATGAGGAATTTGATTAAAGTGTCAGCTTGGTTCCTTTGTAAAATTATTTTAGAAATCCAAATGTTTCTATGCTTTTGAATAGACATGAAATAAATGTTTAACTTTAAATATTATTTTATTTGAATATGTTAAGTATAGTGTGAAATTGATGTACAGGTGGAATAATCCAGTGGCTCAAGAGTATGCTCAGGTCACTGATTATGTACGACTTTGTACAAGTCATATAATTAGTGACAAATTCAGAGTTTTTCTGTGGGAATTTTACTGCTGTTATTTTAACAGTATAAGATGGTCTGCATGGATTTAAATCATGTGTGGCAACACACCTTTGGTTTTCCAGTTACTTTTAAAAACATTTTTAAATCAATTGTTTGGTTGTATTTTGTATATAGATGGTCCAAATCACAGCATTAAATGTAGCTTGCAAACACTTCCTTACAGATACTTTTCCCACCTATTCTTTTAATGAAAAAAAAAATAAAAGCAGGGAAACAAAACAGAGTTTATATTTGCTTTGAAGAAATGCGTACTCAAAAAATTGAGGGGCGACACACTGCTGATCTAAAAAGACTTAAAACAATTGGATGTATGTGTATATGCAAAAATATATTGTGTTTCTTAAAGTTAAATAAGGATTTGGGTGGGTGAGAAATAGTCTTGTTTTCCTCCTCCAAATTAATGATAGATGTTCTTTTTTCTCCTCTCTCCCTCCTTTGCCACTTCCTCTTTCTGCTCCAGTACCCAATGCTTCTTTTAAGGTTTAGTGAAAGGTTTCTGATTAAACTGAATTTTCATTCCTGATTTATTTGATCCAGTGCATTCATTTGTTTGCTATCCATGTGTCTGGGCTAAGCTAACAGTTTATAGGTAAAGCTAACGGTTTTTTATGTGACTTTTAAAAAATCCTATTTAATTAGCCATTGTGTAATATCTTTTTAACTTCTAATTGCAGTCAGTCAGATGATGATTCTGGGTCAGCATCAGCTTCTGAATCTGGTTCAAGCTCTGGAAGCAGTAGTGATGGAAGTAGCAGTCAATCTGGTAGCAGTGACTCTGAGTCTGGTTCAGAGTCTGACACATCTAGAGAGAAGAATCAAGTTCAAGCTAAACTCCCACCAAAACTTGATGGATCCGAGGTAAAACAAATTAACCCTTTGTTTGGAAAAAAAAATACTCTGTGCATAATAGTTGCAAAAGTAGTTTTTATTTTAACAAACAAAACCTCCATAATTTTTACGTAGAATGTTAAGTTGATTGGGTTAATGAATTTACATACTTAGCTCTCATAACAAACAAGGCTGCTAAGTTCTCATTTCTGTAAATACCTACAGTTAGATAATTACTTAAATTTTATAATGCAGAAGACCTATTAACATATTGTATATTTTTGAGGACAAAGCCACAGATAATGTTCCTATTTCTAATTTTTTTTAAACTTGTCTCTCTAATGCTGAGTTTCTTCATATCAATAAATGTGCAACAATTTCAGGGTTAGGTACATCTTGTTTTCTGTATGGGGAAAAAGTCTGCCTAATTTAGAAAAAAAGAATGGTGTCTAGAAATCTCTTCAGTGCAATGGATGAGCTCTCATCTGTTTCTCTATGTAATATGGCCTTAATTTGGATGATATGATATACATGAAGGGTAGTAAAATATTTCCTACTGTAAGATTCAGAGGCTGTTAAGGATACTTTTTTGTGTTTGTGGTTTTGGGTTTTTTTTGTTGTTGTTCATATTCATGGTTTTGATACTGTTTCTCACAGTATCCTTCTGGATACAGTGTTCAGCATGCAGCTAGACAAGTCCATAAAATGATGGGTGAATAATTGGCTGATGGGTTGGACTCACAGTTGTAGTAAATGGAATTACATCAGGCTGGTGACTAGTGATTAGTAGGGTTCTTCAGGGCTCGATATTAGGGCCCTTTCTCTTCAGTGTTTTTATAAATGATCTGGGCACAGGAATTGAATGTACATTAAGTAAATTTGCCAACAATACTAAACCAGGAGGAGCTGTTGACTCCCTCAGGGAGTCAACAATTATTGTATAACATTCCTTTCTACAGAAGTCTCACTTCTTTAAAATGCTATCCAGTATTATTAATGCATGCAGTATTTTGTAGTGAGTTTTTTATTAATAATGAAATTGAGATTCATCTTAGTAGTGATGATGCTCAGCTTAAGAAAAGTAAGTATGTGGTAAAGTTTAAAGTTTCAATGGGTTTAAATTACTCTTGTATCTGAATTCCAATTCAGTTTTGGAAGTCCAGTCCAAGTATACTTGCTGTGCAGAGATCAGAAGTGGTCAAGAAGCAACAACAACAGAAGGCAGCCTCATCAGACAGTGGTTCAGAAGAGGTGAATAATATACGAGTTAGTAAATAAAATGTAGAAATGCATTTCTCATTACCCCATATGTTAGAATAAAATTATTTAGAGCCAAGTTCTGTTCTCCTTGTGTTTAGCAAGTCTGGTTTTAGTCTATAAAAGTAATGTTCAAATAACTGACACGCTTATGAGGAAACATGGGTGTAACATGAGTTGTGTCAAAATGATAGCAGTTTAGATTGATATCTTTAGCTAGATATTCTGTGATGTATGGACTAATTTTTCAAGTCACGTTATATTAAATTTCATTGTATTTCTTCCTTCTGAGTTCCATAAAGACAGTTAAAAATACTATAAAATTTTCCACTATTGTTTCCATATAAAGGTAGCTGCTGACGTTTTTAAAAAACACTTTGGAGTAGAAAGCTAAATTTTTGCAACTTTTGTAGCAGTTATAAAAGTATTCTTGTCTTTTAAGAACTATACTTCAATTTTAGAGATTTTTAAAACCTAAACCATAGACTCAACAAAAGTTGACTTTGTGCAATATGAATATCTTTTAAGGACACTAATGACTGTGAATTAGAATTTTTTTGAAAGCAGACTTGCATATTTCCTTCATTATTAAAAAAAAACCAGTGTAATTGCAAGTCATCGTTACTCTGTGTGTCTCTTTTTTAGTCAGATCTAGCTGCTCATCATTAAAACTGAACACAGGAGTTAATTATATATACTTAAAATATTAGTTTATTGCTCTTGTTAAATACTCTTTTCCTGAAGACTCTTTTTCAGGATAAAAATGATTTAAATTTAATCTCCTTGAGATTGGTTTTAGGAAAATAATTTTAAGAAGGTTCATAGATTTATTTTTTTTGTTTAGGAGTGGAGAGAGAAGAAGCATATATGCTATTCTAACAATTTTTTTAGTGGTATTTAAATGTGAGAGTATATGAAAGGTGAGACAGCTCTCAAAGGGCAAGAGGTTTTATTAGGCTTTTGAGAGAACCTTCATCTTGATTTATTAACTTGCATCAGAGTAAACTATGTAGGCACAATGATTATATTTTAAAACAGTTTTTTGTAGTGGTTTCTAGAGTTCTGCTGACATGGTATGTTTTAGATGGAGAAATATGAAATCAACAGCAATCCTGATCTTATTCAATATCAATGGGTACATTGAGAGGTGTGAAGAGGATAAGACATGAAGAATAGGATTTCTGTTTGAAAGTGGGAGCTGAATTATCTTTTTAATACTAAAAATACTTCATTCTTTTTTGCGGTAATAAATCGCGTATATTCTTTTCTTCATCTGCAGGATTCGTCGAACAGTGAAGATTCTGTAGATGACTCTTCCAGTGAAGCCAAGAAGAAAAAACATAGAGAGTAAGATGTTTTTCATAAATTATATAATTTTTTGTTATGGCAACATAATGCTTATAATTAGCCAGTCTTAATTTCTCTGCACTTAAAATACAGTCTTGTGCTTCTCAATTTTGATTGACATTTTGAAACATTTTAAAATAAATACTCTGAAAGCAATATATATATATATATCTTAAAGGTCTTTTCCAACATAAATTATTCTATAATTTATGATATCACTATTCATTTCTGAGCAAGAGACTGTATTACCTACAGTATTATTGGAAAACATTCATCACCACTTTTTATTTTTAAAATAGTCTTGTTTGTGGCATATTTTTGAGCTGAAGGTCCTCTGAAAATTATTGAAGAAATAAAAAATTACTTAATTAGCTTGTCTCAGATAAAATTTGAATTGGAATCCCATAGTTAATTAAATGAGCCTTGCTTGGTCTTATCCTATGCAAGCTACTATAGCTCCAGAGCTCAGTCCCCAAGGGGACTGGGTGCCAGAAGCCAGCTCGCTCTCAGAACAAGGCTGTGGGACAGCCCTAGCAAGCAGGGAATATTCAGCTCTTAGTGATTAGGCAGCTCTTATGATTTCAGCTTTGCTTGCTAGGTAGCTTTTTCCCTTGACCTAAGGTTCCAGCAGACGGTAGAGAGAGGAGAAGCAGAAGACGCTGGCTGTTCCACGTGTATGGCTTTATTGGAGGGGTTCCGTGAAGGGTCTCAGCTCTTCTTCTTCCGAGTTAGTAGGGGTACAGTATGCTACTTTTATACCCTTGGCCCGAATCCAATCCTGACCAATGGCAAAGGTGTTAGAGTGACCATAAGTGACCAATAGTAGGGTTAACATAATATTGCCTTACATGGCTATAGGGATAAGGTATAAGGCGGATGTCCCTGGAGACAGGAAACTTCTTTGCCGCTGTGTCAGCATTCTATTCTCCAAGGGGCCCTGGCTAAACCTAAGGGGTTTACTACAACTCCACTTTCTGTTTTTACAAAAAATGCAGTCGCGATAGTTCTTTTGAAACAGTGAACAAGACACAAGAACATAGCTGACACAATGACAATTACAAGGAGAATCAGCAACAATCCCTTAACTAAAGATGCAATCCATCCTGTTAGTCCCCATTGCCCGAAAAGTTCATTGACCCAATCTGGGATTCTTTCTACTTTCAAGTCCTTCACGAGATCTTTCAGTTTCTGGATGTTCGCATGGATGGACTCCGAACGCGAAGAGAGGTTGAAGCAGCACATTCCCTCGAAGTCCTCACATCCATGTCCGTGGGCAAGCAGCAGGAAGTCGATTGCTGCTCGGTTTTGGAGTGAAGCTTGTCTTGTGGTTTCTTCTTCCTTTAAGAGATCACTCAAGGCTGCTGATGTGGCGTTAGCTTGTTTACTGAGCCAGCACCCAAGGTGATTGATTTCACCGAGGGCTTTAGCTACAGCTACCCAGGGTAAAAACAGAGAGACAGCAATCTTTTTTGTTCTGTTCCAATCGTATAATCTCGGATCACAATTTTCATCAAATTCAGTGCAGGACCTTTTTTGCCAATTTGATTTGCTTTCTTTTTTCCAATTATGTAACAGGGTGATGTTTGGAGTAAGGGTAGAAAGTTTTCCCAGAGTACAGGGACCTCCCTGGAGTTGGGAGGGGATCCCTGCCCATACTCTGTCACCACAGATGAGAAACTATTCCCTTGGGTAATACTTTGGGATGGAGAGAGGACACAGAAATTACACGAGCAGTGTAATTGCACCAATCATGAGGGTTATAGGCTTTGTTCACTGGTGATATGTCTTTTCGATATGTGTTTTTGTGTTGGTCAATTTCTGGCCGATTGTTTTTTGGACGCCTAAAGTAAAATTTGACACAATATGTGGCCTTGGAGGATCCCAATTGATCCCATTCTTGGGGTTCCTCTCGAGCATCTGGCAGAATTTTTGTCCACTCGTCCCAAGTATCAGCCCCATTGGGTCTCTTACCTGTGGTGTGGAGAACCTCGGAGTTCTGGACAGGCCAATCGTGTGCTGCAAAGGGAATTCCTACTAGTCATGTAGAAAGTGGATTATCAATGCTTCCCATGGACAAGCACATGTTGTCTTGTTTTAATGTTTTTGCTACCGTTACCCAAACATTAAGACTGGGCTGAGGGTTAATCCAGCCGAAGGCATGTGGTACGGTGTAGAGCATCCAGGCAGTGGTGAGGACAGCACCGATGGAGATATTTTTCATCTTTGGGCAGGATTAGGGCTTTTGATAGGGAATATAAGCACAATTTGTTAATCTTTATGATGAGAGAGAGAGATTTCTGCCTTGTTCTTTTCTGTGTTCCCCTCCTCCCCCCCTTTTTCTTTTAATTTCTAAGCTACACTATGGGAGGAGGAGTGGGTAGAAGGTTAAGGGGTTTTAAGGTTAGGAAGAGGGAATAATATGTTTTGTTACATTACACAACACAGTGTAATAACACATACTTCAGAGAACACTTTTGTGTTAAGACTATCTGTGGCCTGTTACAGCAGACTGTTATTTAACTTTCTGTTTTGCCTGCTGCCTTGTAATGGGGCGGTCTGTTCTTGTGTTTGTGAGTGTTCGGCAACGTCTTCGTCTCCAGGCTGAGCTGGTTTGGTTTTGAGGTGGTCTTTTGTTTGCCTCGGGAGAATTCTTGTCCTCGTCTGCAGTAGTGTCCGCTGTGCCTAAGTATGGTTTTACGTATTTTCCTGGGTACCACCTTGGACCTGATTGTAGTAGCACGCACGCATAACCTCTACCCCAAGTAATCAACTGATGAGGCCCTGAAACTTGGTGTGTTTCAGGGTCCTTCACGAGCACGGGTGGTTTTTCTGTGAGCTTTGCTTGTGTGGTATTCGCAAAGTGGCGAAGTATTGGTGGGTCAGGCTCTGATGCTGTGCAGTTCAGGAAGTTGATGACATAGAGAGCCTTGCAAAGTCTCCACTAGAGATGTGATTTTCGTGTCTCTGTTCTGTTGATCGAGGACTCTTTTGAGGGTTTGATGTGTCCTTTCCACGATGGATTGTCCTGTGAGGTTTACAGGTATGCCCGTCTTGTGTGCTATGTCCCATTCATTGAAGAACTCCTTCAACTTGTGGGAGGTATAGGCTGGTCCATTATCTGTTTTAATCTCCTTTGGTACACCCAGGGTGGCAAAAGCGAGGAGGAAATGTTTTATTGTGTGCATGGTCTTTTCTCCTGCATGTGATGATGCAAATACTGCTCCTGAGAACGTGTCGACCGAAACATGCACGTACTTTGACCTTCCAAAAGGTGCAAAGTGAGTTACATCTGTCTGCCACAGCTGACAGCTATTCAGACCTTGGGGATTGACTCCCGTACCCATTGACGGTATCTGGTAGTTTTGACAGTTCGGACAGGTAGCCATGATAGCTTTTGCCTGATCCTTTGAGAGCTTAAACATTCTCATAAGGGCAGGTACATTTTGATGAAAGAACGCGTGTGACAGCTTTGCCTGAGCAAAGATGTTAGGAACATTAGCAGTTTCTGCTGCCATTGCTAATGCATCTGCTTTCCTGTTGCCTTCTGCAATAAAACCTGGGAGGCCCGTGTGAGACCTCACATGCATTATGTGATAAGGTTGCTTTCTGTGAGATATCAGTTGTATTAGCTTAGAGAGCAGTTGGTATAGCTTTGGGTTAGAGACCTCTTTGAGAAGAGCATGTTCTGCTCTCATAGCTATTCCAGCAACGTAAGCTGAATCTGTGACCAAATTGAAAGGCTCGTTTTTAAATTTTTCAAAGGCTCTGACAACAGCTGCTAATTCTGCAATCTGTGGCAATCCTTCTACTGTTTTTACGTCAGATTGCCATTCTTGTGTTTGGGGGTCTCTCCAAGTAATCACCGACTTGTGGGATGACCCTGAGCCATCTGTAAATAGGGTTAGAGCCTTGAGAGGTTTTCTACTTTGGATTCGTTTTGGAATCAAATGGAAAGTTTCATTCTGGTTGAAAAGCTTGTGTTCTGGGATGTCTGATGAAGTTTGACCCGTATAACTGTCCACAGCAAACTGTAGACTCGCATTGGTCTTGATCAAATCCTCAAAGACTTTAAGGGTATTGGCAAATATATGCATTCAAAATCACAACCTGAAAGAGAGCAAAGGCGAATCCTAGCCTTTTTTATTAAGTGTGCTATAATCTCCTGGTAGGTGGTAAGTGTCTTTGTAGGTTGGCTACTTGTAAAAACCCATTCCAGTATCAACAAAGGATCTTGCAGCTTAGGGTCCCATTGGAAGATCAGTCCATGGAATCTGGGTGCTTTTCCCAGGATGATGAACTCGAAAGGCAGACTTGGGTCGTAGCAATGGGCTTTGCGTGAAGACAGGGCTTCCTGGACTTTGACGATGGCACCTCTGGCTTCCTCTGTGAGGGTGCAGGGAGAGTCCAGTTCCTTGGGTCCACAAAGCAGATTGAACAAGGGAGCAAGGTCCTCTGATGTAATTCCTAGCAGTGGACGCACCCAGTTGATGGATCCGTACAGGCTATGTAAGTCCCTGAGGGTTTTTGGGTTGTCGTCGATGGCGATCTGCTGAGGTAGGATGGTTCTTTCCCGGATCTGGACTCCAAGGTATGTCCATGGCTCAGTGTACTGGATTTTATCCTCACGAATTTCCATTCCTGCCTTTTCAATGGCTTCAATAGTCTTTTTGACCGTTTTGTCCAAGTAAGCTTTGTCTGAAGCACACACCAGAATGTCATCCATATAGTGATAGATGATGGCGTCTGGGAATGATTTCCGAATGGGAGACAGGATGTGAGACACGTACCACTGGCAGATAGTTGGTGAATTTTTCAATCCCCGAGGAAGAAAATGCCAATATCTTTTGAGCGGAGCTTCCTTGTTAATAGAGGGAACGGAGAAAGCAAACCGTGGAGCATCCTCGGGATGCAGTGGTATGCTGAAGAAACAGTCCTTAACGTCTATGATAGCAAGTGTCCAGTCTCTAGGCAACATCGATGGGGAGGGCAGGCCAGGCTGAAGAGGGCCCATGTCCTCGATGACTTAGTTGATTCTGCGAAGGTCGTGGAGAAGCCTCCACTTGTTTGTACCTGGCTTTGGTAGAACGAAGACTGGAGAGTTCCAAGGGCTGTCGGACTCCACTATGTGGCCTTTTTTGAGCTGTTCTTCCACGAGGGCATTTAGGGCGCGCAGCTTGGCTTTCTTTAGGGGCCACTGCTCAGTCCAGATTGGCTTGTGGCTTTTCCAGGTGAGACGGGGTATTTCTGGCAGCGCGCTCAACTCAGTGGCCCCAGTCAGAAATCCTGAATGGGAATACGTAGGGAAGCACCCCACTGGGATAAAATGTCTCTGCCCCAAAGGGTGATGGGGGCCCTTACCACGAATGGACGGATGGTTGCCAGCTTGCCTTCTGGCCTTTCAACCAGGATGTTGTTCTTGCTCCTCATGGATACTGTAGTTCCACCAATCCCGGAAATCATGCCTACAACAGGTTGTAGATCCCAGTGTGCTGGCCAATCTGAACGGGCGATGATGGTCACATCTGCACCGGTGTCCAGCATCCCTGGCAGGTGGGTCTTCTCTCCTTTGCAGGAGAGGCTGCAGTCGATGGTAGGCTTGGATGGTCCCATGACTTGAGCCCACATAGCTGTAGGGTTGAGAGGAATCTGTTCCCTGTGATTCTTTGGGAGTAAAAATGCCTGAGCTATTGGAGTTCCCTTAGAAAGAAAAAATGGTAAGTCTATGCAGTATACCTGCACGAGGATCTCTTGTCCCGGCTGCACTGTCAGCACTTCTGGAACAACGGAGATCTCCTTTAAAGTATTAAGCGAGTCACCTGTAATTAAAATGTCTGAAGGACTCCCTTTAGGTCCATATTTTCCTGTGGGAACACGGTGAACATTCTTATCATTAAAGTCAATGGACAAAGCAGTTACCAGTTGCCGGTGGGTACCCCTCTGGGTTGTCCCGTGAGTTGGGGCTTCTCCTTTGGGTCTGGAGCAGCCTGGGTTTGTGCGTGATTGGGTCTGGGTGGCCTTTGATTTGTATTCTGCGCCCGAAGGTCGAATGGGCGCCTCAAGGAGTTTAAAGGATGCGGCTGATAGCGTTGCTGATGTTGGGGTCTTTGATAATAATTCCGATGATATCGGGGGGGTGATCTCTCTGGGCAGTCCTTTATATAATGTCCTAGCTCTCCACAGTGATAGCATTTAGCTTGTTCCTTAGAGGTTATGACTGCATATGCACCCGAAACTCCTTCAGCAATACCCTTAGCAACTGCTTGGGCCACTGTATTTTCAGTGGACATGTGACATGTACAGCATTCTAGCATTTGCTCTATAGTAGGGTCTGAATCCATGGGTAAAGACCTCAAAATGGCCTTACATTTCTCATTTGAGTTGCTGAAAGCAAGCTTGCATAAGAGTTCCTTTCTTGCCTCTGCATTCTCTATTTGTTTCTCCAAAGCATCTCTAAGTCTGTCCACAAATTTTATAAAGCTTTCTTCAATGCCTTGTTTTATAGTAGAAAAATGCATTGTTGGCATTGACTCATCCTGCATAAGAAGCAAGGAGGTTTTTGCTGTGATTGCTGCATCCTGCAGCACTTCTTTATTCAGTGTTTCCATTTGTACTGCTGGCTTTTGAAAGTCTCCTTCACCGGCCAACTGTTCTACTGTAAAGTTGGTCTTACTAGCATCAGCAGTATATGAATCTGATAACGTTTTAAGTGTTTCTTCCAATGCCTATCCCATAACAAATATTCTGCCGGTGACAGAAGGCATTGTGAAATATTTTTTACATCGTGAGGAAGCAAGACATGTGCAGACAACATGGCTTCTAGGAAATTTCTAAAGATATGTGAACTACGTCCATGTTCCTTGGCTATATTTCTCAATTGCACTAGTTCCTTATTAAAAATTGGTTTCCATGTCTTGATATTAGATTCCCCAACATTCCTTCCTTGCTTATATTCGACCGGAAAGGCTGTGATTTTCTGTGCTAGGTCTCAGTTCCCAGACTTCGTAGCTTCTATCTTAATAAGAGCCCATGGGTCTATATTAATTGCATCAAAATCAGATTCATCAGAAGAACTCTCATCGTCTGAGGAATGATGTGAGGGATATGCTACCTGTGAATTCCTTTTTTTTCGTTTAGAAGCACTTTTCAAGGTTTTCAGTGACTGGCCAGAAGTTGGCACTATAGGATGAGGGGTAGCAGCACAGCAGGGACCGGATTGGGTGGGGGGGGTGATGCCACAGGTGGTCTCTGATCCGTTCGGGTGGCAGGAGGGTTGGGTCAGGAGTTGGAGGGACGCGTGGGGGCAGGGGGGGTGGGCGGGCTGGGGATGCACGCCTGGGGGGTTTGGGGGTGCGCAAACACTGCTGTTGGTTTGGGGTACTGCACATGTGTGCGGCTCAGTGCAGGGGGATAGGATGTGGGCATGGCTCAGGAAAGCGGCGGGAGGGGCCGGGAGGGTCGGGGCGGTCTCGGGAGGGGTGGGAGCGGGGGCGGTGATGGCGGGGAGGGCGGTCGCAGGGGCGGGGGGTAGCAGCACGGGATTGGGGGGGGTGGCAGCGATAATGGGGCCGGGGAACGCGGCGGGGGCAGCAGCGGGAGCGGGGGATACCGCGACAGAGCAAACGGGGGCGGGGAACGGCGGCGCGGGGGTGGGGGGGACCGGAATCGCAGCGACGGGAGGGGGCAACGGCAGCACGGGAGCGGGGGGAGGGAGGAGGGGGTAGAGCGGCGCAGGGGGAGGGGTGGTCGCAGCGGAGGGTACGGTGGCAGGGGCAGGGAACGAGGCCCCCGGGGCCGGATGCGGGAAGGAAGCGGGGCCGGGGGGGTGGGGGGCTGCAGGAAACGGGGAGTTGGGCAGCGAGGGTCCCGCGAGGGGGGGGAATGTGGGGGGAGGGCTGCTTGGCTTTTGCCTGCGAGGTGGTATCTGCAGGAGGCACTGCAGCGCCCAGTGACTGTGTGGCATGCAAGCCACATACCTCTGTTATCTTATCAGCGCAATTAGCATATGAAGAGGAAAAATCTGTTAGTTTAGAACTTTTCTCAGAATTAAATTTTTCAATAGTTTTAGTTATTATATGAAATAAAGGTAAGAAGTTAGTAACAGAAAAGTCCTGTTTTGTTTGAGACATATAAATGGTGTTTCCAACCGTATCCCAAAAAGAATTTTCAGTAATTGTGGTCTTATCTGTTTCAGGAAATTGTAGCACAATCCAAGTTACAAATTTTTTAACAGTCTTTTTTGACAGACTACCTTTAGAAAAAGAGAAATTGTTAACAGATAAGGTTTCTACAATGGTTAAATATAACTCTCTCTCAAGTGTGGTTAGTCTTAGGGTGCTTAAACAAGTACCCATGATTTTCAAGCCCTTTCCACAGAAAAATGAGAAAAAAACCAAAAAAAACCAAAAAAGGTTTTTTAGAGCATCCAAAGGTATGCGCGCAATCTTAAGTAATACTTATGTCCTTTGGGGTCAGGGCTCTGTGGAAGGGGGTCTGCTCCTCAATTCTCCTTAGACTTTATCTCGTCCAGATGTATTGTTGAGGGTCGAATTGAGCCTTCCGCAGAGAGGATTTTCTAAAACGAGAAGTCCTTTCGCAGAAGGAGAGGCTTCCCCAACAGGCAATAACAGGAGGCCCCAAAAGGCTCCGATGCTCCGGTGACACTTTGCTCCTGGGGGCCAGGGTCCGACGACACGTTGGGCAGCCACTTAAATGAGCTTTGCTTGGTCTTATCCTATGCAAGCTACTATAGCTCCAGAGCTCAGTCCCCAAGGGGACTGGGTGCCAGAAGCCAGCTCGCTCTCAGAACAAGGCTGCGGGACAGCCCTAGCAAGCAGGGAATATTCAGCTCTTAGTGATTAGGCAGCTCTTATGATTTCAGCTTTGCTTGCTAGGTAGCTTTTTCCCTTGACCTAAGGTTCCAGCAGACGGTAGAGAGGAGAAGCAGAAGACGCTGGCTGTTCCACGTGTATGGCTTTATTGGAGGGGTTCCGTGAAGGGTCTCAGCTCTTCTTCTTCCGAGTTAGTAGGGGTACAGTATGCTACTTTTATACCCTTGGCCCGAATCCAATCCTGACCAATGGCAAAGGTGTTAGAGTGACCATAAGTGACCAATAGTAGGGTTAACATAATATTGCCTTACATGGCTATAGGGATAAGGTATAAGGCGGATGTCCCTGGAGACAGGAAACTTCTTTGCCGCTGTGTCAGCATTCTATTCTCCAAGGGGCCCTGGCTAAACTGAGGGGTTTACTACAGTTAATGCCAAATTTTTCAATGCTTTAGAGGCAACCTTCCCCCCCAATTATTACAGGTTTGACAGTAATAAACCATCTTGGCTAGTCAATAAATCCAAGTTGAAATTGAGCTGGTTTTAAGCTGTAAATGAAATAGTTTGTGAAAAAGATTATACCTTCTCATTGGTAGTGACCTCTTGGGTGTGGGAGGGGTGGTTTTGGTTTTTTTTTTGTTTGTAATTTTGTGAGTTTTGTTTGGTTGTTGTTGTGTTGTTTTGTATTTTTTAAATTAACATTGAATAGAAATTTAATTGTTTTCTCATTCCTCTTCTCCAGTTAAATTAATCATCTCAGTATTCAGGGTTGTCAATATAATATCTTCAAGAAGGGGGGGGCAAAAAGAAGCTGTTATGCCAAATAGTGCTTTTTGAGTGAATTGTCATTCTGTCTTTTGTTACTTAAGAATGTGATTAAACCTAATAACATAATCTGTTACAGGAAAGATAGTTTAGAAACTAGTAACCAAATAACCCCTTCTATCCAGTGCTTCAATTTTGATTTATACCTATTTTGAAACAAGTATGTTTGCAGCTGTTATCTGACATGCAGAGCTGATTTCTATATATAAATTTAGTACAGGCTCCAAGCCATACAGAGTGTGGTGTTCTATATGTTGTCTATATCTCCAAATAAATACAAGTTGTGTATTTGCATAGTGGTGGGAAAGTTGATTGGTTTGGGGTGGGGCTTTTTCTGTTTTTATTGGAGGGAGAGGTTGTTGTTTGGGTGTTTTTTAATTTGCATCCTACAGAAAAAAATCTTTTGAGGAGACAGATGATTCTGTAGCATTTCCAAGACACACAGATGTATTGATCACAATGAAAATGTAATTTGAGGACCACTTCATATTTAATTGAAAGAAGTGTCAAAGCCCTGATTCTTAGGTTTCTTCATCTGAAATGGAATGTAAAGGTCTTTGAGTAATATTTCACTTTTGAAGGACATTAGTACTATTTGATCATCTTGGTCAAAGACCCCCTAAGACTGGTATTAGATAGTAGTATAAAGATTTAGCAACCTTTCAAAAATGCATACCAGATTTTTCTTCCACTCACACCCAAGCAATTAAGATTAAATTTCTCTGTACAAACAGAGTCTGAGTTAAGATACTGTTGATCAGTGGGTACATCTTTCCTCTTGCAAAGTAGAATATCTCAGCTAAGCAGGAGAACAGAGATACAACCACTGGGAGTCACAAGTGGCTTGCTCATAATATCTTGCATGAGTGTTAAATACTGAGTTGGAAGCTCAGTTGGGGCTTTTGGGAGCCAGTGCCTCTGATTGCCATGGTTAAAGTCTTTCTGTGTGTTTCTCAGTCTGATTCTCTATTATTTTTTGCTCCTGTGCTGAAGTTGCTATTTATTCATGAGGCACAGGGGATATAGCTATTAGAGACTTTTGGATTCTGCAAAATATAATGTTATGGTTTTTATGACGATCATAGGTAAGTTCCAGTAAATATGTATCTTTCCAACTAAAGTTATTAAGGATGTCGGGTTTATTCATGTCAAAATAACTCATTTATTAAAGCTGTATTTTGTACAGAAATCCATATTTTTGGTGTATTTTGTTCTTTACATCTGTCTCTTGATAACAGAATTCAATTCCTTTTGAAGCCACTTGGTATTTTTACCTGATATCCATCCATTATAATTTTCTGTCATTCCAGCTGAAATGACTATTATAACATTTTTATTTCTGTAAAGAACGTTGAAATTAAAGCAACGAGCCTGTGGTGAATGCTTGATTTTAAAAACAAAACAAACCCCCCTGAAAACTAATGCGAGTTACTATTTTGTTTCTCAATATGTATAGTGAAGACTGGCAAATGTCTAGGTCAGAGTCAGTATCAGGAACTAGTTCTGATTCTGAAACAGAGGAAGATAAAGAGAAAAGCAGTTGTGAAGACAGTGAATCTGACTATGAGCCAGAAAACAAAGTCAAAAGCCGGAAACCTCCAAGCAGGTAAGAAGGTCTTGCATTTTAGCTACTCTGGTACTATTTCTAATTTGTAATCAAGTACTGTACTACTATACAGGCAAATGAAAACATTAATATTTATTACAGAACTTGAAGACCTTTTTTAATCTACAAAAGATGTTATCATACCAGTGGTTTGTGTTGAATACCTCTTTCCTGTCTGCTCCAACTGAAATTGGTCTAACTGAATAGTCATGAAAAACACGTATTCAGAAACAAATATAGAAGGCTTATAGTTGTCCATGTTGAAACTCCACTGTTGTGTTGTGTCTTATTGCCTTCAAGAATTGAGCCAAAAAGTGGCAAAAAGATTGCAGGACAGAAAAAGAGGCAGCTTGATTCGTCAGACAATGATGACTATGACAAGAGAGGATCTCGTCGCCAGGCAACAGTCAATGTTAGCTACAAAGAAGCTGAAGAAACCAAGACAGATTCTGATGACTTGTTGGAAGTTTGTGGAGAAGATGTCCCACAGCCTGAAGAAGATGAATTTGAAACTATAGAGAAGTTTATGGATAGTCGAATTGGCCGAAAAGGAGGTAATTTTGTTATCAGTGTTCTTAAGATGCTGCTCTGCATTGTGGTGCAATGTCAACAGCAATTATTCTCAGCTGTAGGTAACCTGTGATGTTTGTAAAGACGTTTTAAAGTACCAGAAAGTAATCCTATTTTGTTTTTCATACTCATAAGGATGTTTCTTTTGTAAGCCTTATAAAATTAAACATAGCAGAACTTAAGTAACTAGAGAAGTGGTCACAGAACTAAGCCTGACAGAGCTCAAGAAGTGTTTGGACAATACTCTCAGGCACATGGTGTGACTCTTTGGGATGAGCCGGGAGTTGGACTCGATGATCTTTGTGGGTCCCTTCCAACTCAGCATATTCTGTGGTTCTGTGAAAGAGAAAAAATGAAGTGGAATATTGCTTAAATGCATAGCATACTGTTACATCACTATTTGTACAGTTTATTGATATTTGATAGGTATAAACTCTATACAAGAGAGTGAAGAGAAAATGGAATGAATACAAGAGCTAACCAGTAGCCTGAATGATGAAGGATGAGGTTAGGAAGGCTGAACCATTGAGATTGTGATTTCAGTTATTTATTTTTAAATAGTCCCAATACAGTGCAATGGATGGTGGAATATAAAATTTCAGTGGTATGCTTGCATGTGCATTTCTAGAACTAATTTTATGGATGATGGTAAGGGTTTCATTTTTCCAGCATCTGATGAGATGCAGTGTCCTGCTTGTGTGTTGCTTCTTTTTTTTCCAGTGTATTCTTACTCTAGCCCTTTACTCTAATGCACAGTGTCATCACTGTGTTAAAAGCCTTTTGGACTAAACTTCTTCTATTTTACATGCCTTTTACTATTGCAATGCTCTGTTTCTATATCTGCTCCCTGCATCTGGTTGGGTCCACTTCTTTATTTGGCTCTCCTTGCAGAAATGGGCCTGTTTCTTTCTGCTAGTGTGCTTCAGCTGTAATACCAACTGTATTTAATTAAAAATTACCCCACATAAGATTCTTAAGATTGGGAGGAGGAAAGTAGTAAAACGAGTTTAGGGAGAAATAGTTCAAGAGCAGCCCATCCCAAAGAGCATGAAGTCAGGCAAAATTGCCAGTAGGCTTGCAGAGATAAACAAGGAGCTCTTGGCAAAACTCAAAAACAAAGAGGAGGTATAGGGAAGGTGGAATGCAGAGACACAATCCAAGCATGCAGAGACACAGTTAGGAAAGCCAAAGTCCACTTGGAATTGAATGTAGCAAGGATTGTCAAGGACAGCAACAAAGGCCTCTCTATAGGTGACAAAAGGAAGACTAAGGAAAATATAGGCATACTACTGAATGACAAGATAACACAGGACACGGAAAAGGCTGAGGTACTGAATACTTCATTCATCTCAGTCTTTACTATCAAGACCAGTCTTCAGGAATCCCTGGTCCCCGATATCGGGGAGGGAAAGCTGGAGCAAAGAATATGTACCCTTGGTGGAAGATGATCAGGCCAGGGAATACTTAGGCAAACTGCACATACATAAGTCAGTGGGCCCTGATGGAATGTACCCATGAGTACTGAGGGAGCTGGCAGATGTCACTGCAAGGACACTCTCAATAATTTTTGATCATGGCAACTGGGAGAAGTGCCTGAGGACTGGAGGAAAGCAAGTGTCATAGAATCATAGAATGGTTTGGGTTGGAAAAGACCTTCAAAGTTCATCTACTCCCATCCCCCTGCAATGAGCAGGAACATCTTCAACTAGATCAGATTGCTCAGAGCTCTGTTCAACCTGACCTTAAATGTTTCCAGGGATGAGGCATCTACCACCTCTTTGGGCAACCCGTGCCAGTGTTTCACCACCCTTGTCATAAAAATTTTTTTCCTTATATCTAGTCTAAATCTCCCTTCATTTAGTTCAAAACCATTACCCCTTGTCCTATGGCAACAGGCCCTATGCAACTAAGCTCCACACAGCTGCTCACTCATTTTCCCCTGTGGGATGCGGGAGACTATCAGAAAAAATAAAAAGGTGAGAAAATTCATGGTTTGAGATAAAGGCAGTTTAATAGGGAAAGCAAATACTGCACACATAAGCAAAGCTAAACAAGCAATTCATTCACTACTTTCCATTGGCAGGCAGGTGTTCAGCCATAGCCAGGAAAGCAGGGGCCCATCATGCATAATGATTACTTGGGAAAACAAACCATCTCTCCCAACTTCTTGTGCACCCACAGCCTACTCCCTGGTGAGGTGGTATGAGAAGCAGCAAAGGCCTTGACTCTGTGTAAGCCCTGCTCAGCAATAACTAAAACATCCCTGATATATCAACACTGTTTCTATCATAAATTCAAAACATAGCCCCATACTGACTACTATAAAGAAAATTATTTCTATCCCAGCCAAAAGCAGAATGCCCTACTAAAAAGGTTGTCCCTATCTTCTTTTTTATAAGTCCTCTTTAAGTATTGAAAGACCACAATAAGGTGGAGTCTTATCCATGCTGAACAACCCCAACTCTCTCAGCCTGTCGTCATAGGAGAGGTGCTCCAGCCCTCTGATCATTTTCATTACTCTCTTCTGGACATGCTCCAACAGGTCCGTGTATTTCTTGTTCTGAGGACTCCAGAACTGGATGCAGTACTGCAGGTGGGGTATCACCAGTGTGGAGTAGAGGGGCAGAATCACCTCCCTCAAGCTGTTGGCCACACTTCTTTTGATGCAGCCCAGGATATGGTTGGGTTTTTGGGTTCTGATAGCACATTGCTGGCTCATGTCCAGCCTTTTATCTACCAGTACTCTCAAGTCCTTCTCCACAGGGCTGCTCTCAATCCCTTCATCCCCCAGCCTGTATTGATACTAGGGATTGCCTCAACCCAGGTGCCAGACCTTGCACTTGGCTTTGTTGAACCTCATGAGGTTCACATGGGCCCACTTCTTGAGCTTGTCCAGGTCCCTCTGGATGGCATCCAATCCTTCAGGTGTGTCAACAGCACCACTCAGCTTGGTGTTGCCTGCAAACTTGCTGAGGGTGCACTCAATCACTTCATCTATGTCATTGATGAAGATATTTAATAACCATTGGTCCCAAACTCATCACTGATCTCCATCCGGACATGGAGCCAATTCCTTATCCATGAAATAGTCCACCAATTTAGAGAAGGATGTTGTGGGGGACCATGTCTAAGGCTTTACAGAAGTCCAGATAAGTGACATCTGTAGCCCTTCCCTTGTCCACTGGTGGAGTCACTTCATCATAGAAGGCCACTAGGTTGGTCAGGCAGGACTTGCCCTTTGTGAAGCCATGCTGGTTGTCCCAAATCACGTCCCTGTCCTCTATGTGCCTTAGCATAGCTTCTAGGAGGATCTGTTCCATGATCTTCCAGGGCACAGAGGTGAGGCTGACAGGTTGTTAGTTTCCAGGGTCCTCCTTTCTACCCTTTTTAAAGATGGGTGCAATGTTTCCCTTTTTCCAGTTACCTGGGACTTCACCTGTCTGCCATGATTTTTTGAATATTGTGGAGAGTGGCTTGGCAACTACATCAGCCAATTCCCTCAGGACTCTGGGGTACATCTCATCAGGTCCCAAAAACTTATGTTCAGATTCCTCAGGTGGTCTCGAACCTGATCTTCACTTGCAGTAGGACAGACTTTGCCTCCTCAGTTCCTGCATTGACTGAGGAAAAAAAGTTGTTGAGTACCTTATCCTTCTACTCATCTGTTGTTACCAGTTTGCATGTTGGAGTTGTCCAGAGAGGTGGTGGAGTTTCCCTCCTTGGAGATATTTAGAAGCTATCTGGACATGGTCTTGGGCAACTGGTTCTAGGTGACCTTGTTTGAGCATAGAGGTTGGACCAATGACCTCCAGAAGTCCCATCCAATCTCAACCACTCTTTGATTCTGTAAATTTTATTTATGGCATCCATAGTAATAATTGAATAGTAGGCTATTGAAGTCTCAAGGCTGATTAAGCACAATTCTCAATATCTGTTACATTCTTAGAGATGAGAAGGACATAGCAAAGATGACAGCAAGCATTGTTAGTGGAGCATTCTCTCAGGATCATTAGAAAGACTAGGAATGCTAAGAAAATTCTGATGAGACTATAGGTTAGGGACAGTATTTTTTGGTTACTTTTTTTGAATCTTGTTGGTATACTTGTGCATGTGTTAATATAGCTGCATCATAATTCTTCAAATAAGAAGACTGACATAAACATTGTAGATATAATTAATCAAGTTGCATCTTCATATAAGAGCATCACAATTTGCTTTCTGCAGTGTGTTTTTTTACTGGTTAATTTATGGCAGTGCATCAAGCCTTATGGTGTGGTTTCTTTATTAGCCACTGGTGCTGCAACCACCATCTATGCAGTTGAGGCAGATGGTGACCCAAATACTGGGTTTGAAAAATCAAAGGAGCCAGGAGAAATACAGTATCTTATTAAATGGAAAGGCTGGTCACACATCCATAATACATGGGAAACTGAGGAAACACTGAAGCAACAAAATGTTAAAGGAATGAAGAAACTGGACAACTACAAAAAAAAGGATCAGGAAACAAAACGCTGGTGAGTATTTTTATAACAATTTCCATGTTGCATATTTTTGTAACAATATAGATGGCTTTAAGTGCCTGTACAAGAGGAAGACAAAAGCTCTAAATTTGAAGCTTTCCTAACATCTTACGATCCTGTAAGATTCTGTGCACACCAACTTTACTTGAGCACGTGACAATACTCACACATCTTGTAAAATCAGGGCTTTAAGGAAGCAGCTTCTGCACCTAGATTTTAATATGTGTGTTATAAATGATGTTTTAACAAGATGAGTGGTGGGTTTTCTGGTTTTGTTCTAAATTTTAACTTTTACTTATTTTGTCATTGTATTTTGATCAGAGTTCTTTGGGAATTGCTGCAGAGATTTAAAAAAATCAGAAATGACTAAAGCACTCAAAACATTACAGCATTTCGTTTTCTTGACTCAAACTTCTGTCAAAGCCTCAGAACCAAGAAACTTAAAAATTCCTTACATTTTGGTGCTATGTTGTGGTATTCCAGTTTGTTAGTATGTGTAATATAATCTATGAACAGTGGTGGAATTTTTAGTGACTCATAAGATAGATTCTTAATAGTGAGCCATCTGTGTTCTTCTGTGAAAATGCCATGTGAAGTGCATTAACTGTATTGAGAACAGATATTGTAAATAATCTGCATGACTAGTATAAGATGTAGCTGATAGTAATTTCTCTTTATAAGCTTCCTCAGTCATCAGTGATAACGTACCTAGACCAGATGCAACACTTTTATAGCAGGAATTCCAGAGTTGTAGCTTTTCCAAAGTTCTCTAAGCAGCATTCCTGTGGTGCTTACATTCAGAGCTTTAAAATTGCCAGATTTTCTTAATTTTAGAACTGCACAAAATAGTAAGTGCTGCAAATGAATTCCCGTTTCAGGCTGAAAAATGCTTCTCCAGAAGATGTGGAATATTATAACTGCCAGCAGGAACTTACAGATGATCTACATAAACAGTATCAAATAGTGGAGAGGATAATTGGTACGTGACAAACTTCCAGATGGAAAACAGTCTTGCGAATATTACAAGTTTATTGCTTGCATGTTGAATTTATAGTTAAGAAATTTAGGTTGTTAATATCCCTAGCAGCTTAAGGCAAAACCAAATCTTTGATGAAAAGTTTTGTCTTATCACCTAAAATGAGTGCTTTCTTAAAATACAGAAAGAAAATACTGATCTAGTATCTCTAATGCATTTCTACAGCTCATTCAAATCAGAAATCAGCAGCTGGTTATCCAGACTACTATTGCAAATGGCAAGGTCTGCCTTACTCAGAATGTAGCTGGGAAGACGGTGCTCTCATTGCCAAAAAATTTCAGACATGTATTGATGAGTATTTTAGCAGAAACCAATCCAAGACTACTCCATTTAAGGACTGCAAGGTGAGTGTGTAATTTCAATGGATTTATACAATTGCAATAATTTTTTAAAACCTGATCTATTTCATGCATTCAATAATGCATATTATAAAATCTTTTTGAATGCTGTCCATAACAGTGATAGCTATATTTATATATGTAGGAAGTATTACTATTAAGAATAGACTTTGGTGTCCGTGCCCATGGCAGGGCGGTTGGAACTAAATGTTCTTTAAGGTCCCTTCCAACCCAACCCATTCTATGTTTCTATATTTGCTCCTACTTATTTTTTTGTCATTCAAAGATGAAATTGTTTATTACTTTAATTTGTTTTTAAAGTAACCTTTGTGAATGAGTTCTTGTCATTTCTGTTGTGGAATTCAGATCAGCAAACTAATTTTAGCTTGCAAATTGGTGGATATTGTTATATGGCTTAGATGTTTGTCATGAATAAAGACTAGACTTGGTGACCAAACAGAATCATACAGCCTCTTTGTTTCTATAAGAAGATATATTGGTAACTTCACTTAGTAGTAAGACTGATGCTCAATTTGCTTTTGACAGATTCTAAAACAGAGGCCGAGGTTTGTTGCACTAAAGAAGCAACCATCTTATATTGGAGGACATGACAGTTTAGAGTTAAGAGATTATCAGTTAAATGGACTGAACTGGCTTGCCCACTCATGGTGCAAGTAAGTAGTCTTAAATTAGTCTTGCTGGCTTTAACTTGAAAGCATTTATAAATTTTGTTTGTTTGTTTGTTTGTTTTTAGAGGGAATAGTTGTATTCTTGCAGATGAAATGGGTCTGGGTAAAACAATACAAACAATTTCTTTTCTGAACTACCTGTTTCACGAACATCAACTGTATGGGCCTTTCTTGCTAGTCGTGCCACTTTCTACCTTGACATCTTGGCAAAGAGAGATTCAAACTTGGGCTCCTCAGATGAATGCTGTTGTTTACTTAGGAGATATAACTAGCAGAAATATGGTGAGTATTTCTTTGTATCATTGGAAATATTAGTGGTAAATAAGACTCACTTCATGTTCCTGTCTTATGCTAATCTCCAATATTTTGATTTGGAATGAGCAAATAATTATTTGAAACATTGCATATGGTTAAAATGCAAATTAAAAGTATAAATTTTGATCTGATCTGAATGAATATTAAAAATTTCATTCTTGTTTAATAATAAAAAGGATTAAAAATGCAACCTTGCATTTGAAAATAAATTGTCTTTTGTCATGGAATTATTTGGGTGCATAAAATAAATATTTAAGCCAAACAGACATAATTTTAATTTGTTTCCTGGAATGAAGACTATAAGGAACCTTATCCATTACAGTTTGCAAACCAAAAAAAAAAAAAAACAACCAACAAAAAACCCAAAACACACAAAGAAATCCACAAAAAACCCTAAACACACAAAGAAATCCATAAAAAAACCCAATCAAACAAAAGCTAACAAACACTCCACCACCACTGTTTAATAACTTTAAGAAAAAAAGCTTCACTTGTTATGTTCCTTGATCATGATCAGATTCTTGTGTCACTTAACATCTATATTGCTATAGTACCTGAAGTCATCCTGATCAAAAAGACCATTTTTCTACAGCTTATAGTTTGCTTGATTCTTCTTCTAGATAAGAACTCATGAATGGATGCATCCACAGACCAAGCGATTAAAATTTAATATACTTTTAACAACTTATGAAATTTTGCTGAAGGATAAGGTAATGACCCTTACTTCTTCAGGGAGATACAAATAATTTGTACAATGTAAAATTCCTTTAGAGTTGGCACATATTTAGGTTCTGGGCTGTTAAATGGATGGGGGAGTATGATGGCTTTACTCTTGGAATTATGAACGTTGTTTTCTTTAAGCACTTTTAGATTTTATGTATGTGTGGTTAGACTTTCTGCCCCCTCCATTAACCCACATATCAAGTGGGTAAAACTTTTTTTTTTCAGTTTGCTTGTGCTTCACATTGCTACCAAAATCTGTAAAAAAAAAAACTTCCATAACACCAATGCAGCATGAAGAAGCAGACATTCTTTATTTGGCTGAATGCATGAGGGGATATCTCCTCTGAAATACATGCTTAGTACAGGAAGCTTCCTGTTTATATACTATATTTTACATACATATTCATAGGTTTTCCCAGAAAAAACACATATGATAATAATTTCCCTGAAGTCATTAACATATGTTCCCGCTCCTTTATGCATGTGTTCTGTTCTGGGGCTCTCTGTCATACCTGACCGCCTGGTGAACTAGTAAAAGTTGGCACGACTGGGCTGGTTGCTTTCCAGCTCTTCTTCCTACAGAATAAGCATTGTGTGGTTCCATAGGCCAAGTTTTTTGAAGAATAAGGATTGTATTAACCCACCAGCTGCAAGCAATTCTTCATCTGGCAAAAACATTGCTGTAGTAATTTCTTTGCATCTCAAAATCTTTACTTTCCTGTTAGTCATCCAGGAACTGAAAAAACAAACCAGTCCATAGCTCCAAGCACCTGTGATTCACAACTCTGAAATTTCATGGGTTTTATTTTGTATTTGTGTGTGCAGTATTACATATATTTATATTACTACTCTCTTCCTGATGGTAGCATATAAAATTATTGTAAATCCTAATAGCATATGATAATTATAATAAAAAATTCTGCTTGCTGACTTTCTATTTAATTTGTTTGTACATGCTGAAAAGAAGAGAGTCAATAGTGGATTTATGCTGGGATTTTTTTGTCAGTTGAAAATGTAAAGATCAGCTTTTTGTCTTCTTCCTTACCCTAAGTATAAACTTGGTTTATACTTTCTTTTTAATGTTGGGATGCCTGCATAGCTTTTTGAATCTAGCAAACATAAAACCTCTACTTAATATCAAAAACATATAGGTGTCCCTTTCTATTAAAATAAAAGGAGTGATGGTGTATATATAACCTCATGTAAAATGTCAGACATTGCATAATATATTAACTTGTATAATGTCTTTCCCTCTCCCCAATTTCTTGAAGTCATTCCTTGGTGGTCTGAATTGGGTATTTATAGGAGTTGATGAAGCTCATCGTTTAAAAAATGATGACTCCCTTCTGTACAAGACTTTAATAGACTTTAAGTCTAATCATCGTCTTCTCATTACTGGAACCCCTCTGCAAAACTCCCTTAAAGAGCTTTGGTCTTTGCTGCACTTCATCATGCCAGAAAAGTAAGGAATGTGATGGGGGGGGGGGGGGGGTATTGTAGTGATTGGAGAATCAATAAAGAATTGCATTGTGAAATAGCTTTAATATTTTTTTATAAAATAGATGCACATATTTTTCATGCTGCTCTGGATAAATTGTTTTGGTAGCAGCTGTCACTTTTTCTTTTTTGGCAGTTCAGGAAAAGGATGGATTGATGTATGGCTGAAAACCTTGAAAACATGCTTCATCCTTATTTAAAAGAAAAATCATATGGATTTGCTGTAGGGAAATAGAATGGAGCTGAGGATGTCATCTTTTCTGTGTTAGCACCATGAATGAAAACCTCAATGCCCAATATCCAGTAATTTATTCAGGCACATGGTGTGATTCTTGGGGTAGTCCTGTGCAAGGCCAGGAGTTAGACTTTGATTATCTTTGTGGGTCTCTTTCAACTCAGGACATTCCATGATTCTATGCTTCAGGCAGCCAATTTCCCCTTAGGATTTGCATATAATAGGTTGACATTATTCTATACTAACCTCTGTTTATATTTGGAATAAATAAGAGCACATCTTCCATTCAAATATCTTGTAAATACAAAGCATTGTCGCTTCAATTAATTTCGATGCTATGCATTGCATTGACTTCTTCAGAACCTTACAAACAAAGCCACTAAGTTTGTTGTCTGGCACCTATTCTTCATTTGATCACAAAGTGCATTCTCTTAGTCTGTTAGCACATACCAGAGGATCATCACATTTCAGCTAGTCCATACAAGCTGCAAAAGGTATGTGGTCTACTCTCTTGCACTTCCTCCAGCTATACAACTAATTTTCATGCTACTCTTGAGAAATATAATTGAATTTCTATATCCTTCTACCTGTGTTTCCATGCAGAAAAGTAAAATGTTGTGTTTTCACTGAAGAAATTAAAATTCAGGACTTTGTTTTGAATTTTCATTCTGCAAAAGATTGTTAATTTCCATTCTCCTATTTGCTGACAAAATATTTGGAATTTCTTGTGAGATGCAAATTCAGAAACTTATTAAATAAAACAGAGGAGAGTAGTGAAGAAGTCTATTTGTGTTTGTGCACATGGTATATTAATGGTCTTTGTGTGTCTGTGTTCATGGTATGTCATTATTTTACCTTTATTCTTTCTATGTTGAAGGTTTTCTTCCTGGGAAGATTTTGAAGAGGAGCATGGCAAAGGGAGAGAGTTCGGTTATGCAAGTCTTCACAAAGAACTTGAACCATTTTTACTCAGAAGAGTTAAAAAAGATGTAGAAAAGTCTTTGCCTGCTAAGGTTGAACAAATTTTGAGGATGGAAATGAGTGCATTGCAGAAGCAATATTACAAGTAAGTAATGACACTTTTTAATTCCTGCTTTTTTAATGACATCTCTATATAAAAATTACTGAAGTGTAATAATTTTCATAATGCAGTTTTAACAGATATTTTGAGAGCTTACATCTTTCATATTTCCACAAATTTTTAGAAATTACTTCCATTGTGCACATTCTGTATCATAGGTGGATTTTAACCAGGAATTATAAAGCCCTGAGTAAAGGTTCAAAAGGAAGTACCTCGGGCTTTTTGAACATTATGATGGAACTCAAGAAGTGCTGTAACCATTGCTACCTCATTAAACCACCAGATGATAATGAATTCTATAATAAGCAGGAAGCCTTACAGGTAATACCTTTAAAAAAAAAAAAAGTTAAGTGATTTTATATCTCTAATATGCATGCAATGATTGTATAGTGTTCTGTCAATTCATTTGTTCTTATTAAATTATGTCAAGAAAGACCGAGTTCTCTATCAAATGTGCATCCTGGGTTTTACAGGTAAGTGAATTGATTACCTTTCTGTTTGTTTCTTAAATGGAACTAAATAATTGAGAGATCAATACTAAATAGAATATCCTTGACTTGAATTATGATCAAAATAAAAAGGAAATAGTTTGAAATAGTCTGCATTTTCAGACTAAATAAACTGAAGACCTATTTTAAACCCAGAATAAAATAAAACAGTTAAATAAACAGATAAATTTAAGATAAATGCAAATGTATGTGACTGGCAGTGGTACACCAACAATCCATGTGATAGCAGAAAATAATCTGCTGAATCTCTTTAAGCTTAGTCTACTTGTTTTGTTGTTATAAATGAAAGCAGTTATAGCATCACTACCAAGGATGGTCTGTGATTATGTTGTGGGTTTATAGTTTGGGTTTTTTTGTAAAGGTTAACTAATCTTTATACTAAAACTGTTGAGAACCACAGCAACAAATAAAAGGACTGTTATAATTGATGCAGTTTATAACACCATAAATGTTTTGAAAGATCAGGTTTTTTTTCTGTAAACTTTGAAGTTTATAATGTAAAAACTTTCCCAAAACTACTTGATTGAAATCACAAGTTGTCACTGCACAAGCTATTTTATATTATAAAATGCTTTTCAAAGCTAAAGGATGTTTGCAACTTGGCATACTCTAACTACTCAAATTTATAATTGATCTCATCAGACATGTTCAGCCATTATTGCTAGTAATTGCCTACTTGTAGCAATGATTTCCTTGGCTCATCTGATTAAACTTTGTTAGCTCTAATTATGAATGATACATCCTTCTCATTTCTGGCATAAAGAATAAAAGCACCTAACTCCCAATTTTTTATTTCCCAAAATTCTATCCTGAGCCTCTTCAGCTAGAGGCCTAATGATTTCATCATTAAATTCAGCATGCCACCTGAGTTTCTGTTCTAATTGTTTCAACTGGAGCTGAGAAGGTTGAACATCATAACCCAGCTAAAGCATGTTGACTTCTATTAACAGGATTCCTCTCACTTTTATCTTGTCAGAAAAGCTTGACTCATTAGGCATTGTTTAAAAATACTTAGAGGATCAAGTAGCAATGCTTAGGTCTGTTCAAAAGACAGAAGGTGAGGAGCAAGTAGTGCTAAGGTAGTCAGGTAATCTTGTTGTTTATTTGGTGGAAGAGAATTTGAGTCTGCACTGTAACTGCTCTAACTCATAGCACAGTATATTTGCCTAACGTTTTAATGAAATGTTAAGGTGCTGTTTTATGAGCCAGAGCTGAGAAATGCTTTTATTTGAAAAACATGCTAGTGGGTACCCCTGTTGATTTCAGTTAGAGCACTTAAAGCTTTTATAATGAGTTTTTACAAGATCAGGACTGACTAAATGCTTATACAACTTTCATGTTCAGTTAATGAATGTCTAACCATCTGCAGTGAATGTTAGTGTTGAGGTGAACTTACTTTGCAATACATGCTTTCTTGTCTTGTAGCATTTAATACGTAGCAGTGGCAAACTAATCCTTCTTGACAAGCTACTGATTCGCCTACGAGAACGTGGCAACAGAGTACTGATTTTCTCTCAGATGGTGAGGATGCTAGACATCTTAGCAGAGTATTTGAAGTATCGTCAGTTTCCCTTTCAGGTAAGAATTTTGCTGGTAGTAGTCAAGAAGCCTTGATTTTTACCATTTTATCTTTTTAAAAGTGTCCTTTTTGTAGAAAGATTTATGAAAGTTTAATTTTTCTGTACAGTAAAAGACTAGTAATTCCTATATGCCTAATAGTATTTTGAAATTAAACTGATTAATTGGAAGTGTTGCATTATTCTTATATCCCCCCACCCAATTCGTTTGGCAATTAAGAATTCAAGTTGCTCTGAATAGACTATAGTAGGAGTTCCTTTTTAACTGTATCATTCAATCTCTTTAGAGACTTGATGGATCAATAAAAGGGGAATTGAGGAAACAAGCCTTGGATCATTTTAATGCAGAAGGCTCAGAGGTATGGTATAAGTGGGTGGTTGTTGTTTTTTTAATCTACTCAGCTTTTTTTTCTTCTAGGAAGTATAACAAATGTTGCACAAAAACTGAAGATAGTATAAAGTGAGGGATGTATTAGGTTGAAATTCCATTGCTGTTGCAGAGACTGTAAGGTTTACAACCCATGCAACAAAAAAAAACAAGAAAAAATCCCTAAATTCAACCAACCAAAAAACCCAAAAAAAGCTTTGAAAAGCTAAAAGGAGGTTCAATAGGAAACACAAAATTTATGAAAATGGTGTTTATAACTAATATAACTACATAGTTTTATTTTTAGATTTTTGTCAGTGCTCTTTAGCAAAGTAATTTTAAGTGCTGTTTAGAAACTGAAGAATTTAATTTGTTGTGTAGGACTTAATCCTTCAATTTTTATCGGAGCACTGAACTTTAACACAAGTTTTTGACATCAAATACCTACTTAAGCAATGGGCAGAATTAAGTTGTATATATCCTTGCATAAAGAAAAAATATCTTGGATAGCTTTAAATATGGCTTCTGTTATCTTCATTTGTTGCCTCTTATATTCTTGCCATGGAAGAAACTGAAGAGCTGATTTCTAACCATTGTTTGTGTACCACTTAAGATTCCTGGTTTATTTTTAGGTTTCCTATTATGGAAGCCATTCCATACCTTTGATAATCTTAGATCTTTTGTCCTATACTGACAGGGTTTTTCAGTAATAGAAGCATAGCATTTGTCAGTTGCTGCTGAACTTATGTTTCTGTTATGGTTGAGGAGGAAGGACTTCATAACATAAACTTCAGATATTTTTTAAATACAGAAGTTAGTTCTGTTTTAAATTTCTAGTGCAGACATACTTGCCTTTTTCTGGAATCCTTGTAGTTGTACTATACAGTTTGTAAGATGAAAGGGGATCCAAATTTCACATGGTATTCAAGAATGAAGACAAACAATGGAGTTGTGCAGCAATAAAATTGTTACCTGTTTTATTCTTTATTTCTTTACTAATAATAAATTTCATGCTTTTTTTCTTTTTTTTTTTTTTTTTTTTTTTTTTTTTTTTTTGCTAATACTGAGTTAAAGTATTCATGGAAATATTTACAAATCCAAGGACTCATTCCTTAGCAGTAATGGCTTCTATTAGCTTTGACTGTACTTAAAACTCAAATTTATTTCCTATTTATCTTTAGTTTCATATGTTTTTTTTTTGCCTTTCTCATAAGATCCTTCTGTAGTCCCTTGCCCTTGTAGTTGACCTTGAATAACTCCATATCATCTGCAAATTTTGTCACCTCATTACTCATTTTCATATTCTTTATGAATATGTTGAAGAGCATTGACCCCAGCAGAACACTTTAGTTTTCTTTACAAAAACCAGATGAACTTGGGCACACATGAGGCTTTAACAATAAGGGGTGGTGGTGTATTTTTTGGCAATGTTTTGCTTGGTTTTTTTCTCCCCAAGTGACTTTTGTTCATCTTCTAGAGTGCAGCTTCCTTTAAACCATGGAGAAGCCAATACCTGTTTGCAAGAGAAGTTGATATCAGTTTGATTTATACAAGTTCTGGCTGGACTAGAGTTGTCTTCATAGCAGCTCACATGGTGCTGTGTTTTAGATTTGTGATGTAAACAATGCTAGTAACACACCAGTGTGTTAGCTGTTGCTGAGCATTGCTTACATAGTATCAAGGCCTTCTCTGTTTCTCACTCTGCTCTTCCAGTGAATCGATTAGGTGTTGCACAAGAGGTTGGGAGGGGACATAACCAGGCATATGGCCTGAACTAACTAGAGATTCCATGCCTTATAACATCATGCTCAGCAATAAAAAAAGTTAGAGGAAGGGGTTTAAGGAGATTAGCCATCTTTTGCTTGGGAATTGGCTGGACATCAGTCCTGACTATGGGAATGTGGCAAGGGATTTACATTTGCATCATTTGTTCTGTTTTGTTTTCTTTCTCTCTTTTTCCACTTCTCCTTTGCTTATTAAACAATTATTATCTTGACCCCCAAGTTTCCCTGCTTTCAGTCTTCCTTTCTTCTTCCCTGTCCCACTGGGGATGTGGGCAAGAAGTGATTGTGTGGCTGCGTGGTGCTTAACTGCCTATAAAAATATTAGCTGGTCTAAAGAAAACAGTGAACTGATACTTTTTGAAGGCCATTGATACTGTCCCTCACAGCGTCCTTCTGGACAAGTTGTCCAACTGTGGGATGAACAGGTTCATGGTGTGCTGGGTGAAGAACTGATGGAAGGGCCGTGCTCAAAGGTTTGTAGTGAATGGAGCTACATCTGCCTGGTCACTATTCACTAGTGATATCCCTCAGGGTTCAATTTTAAAGCCAGTCAGTCCTGTTCAATATTTTTATCAATGATCTGGATGCAGGAGTTGAATGCACCATTAGCAAGTTTACTGATGATACCAAACTGAGAGGGGCTGTTGGCTCTCTTGAGGGACAATAGGCCTTGCAGAGGGATCTAGATAGGTTGGAGCATTGGGCAACCATCAGTGGCATGAAATTTAACAAGTCCAAGTGCCAGATCCTGTACCTGGGATAGAGTCATGCTGGGCACAAGTATAGATTGGGAGAGGAGTGTGTGAAAAGCAGCCCTGCAGGAAGGGATCTGGGGGTGCTGGTCAGCAGCAGGCTCAGTATAAGTCAGCAGTGAACCCTGGCAGCCAAGAGAGCAACCTCCATCCTGGGGGGCATCAAACACAGTAGAACCAGTTGGTCAAAAGAGGTGATGATCCTGCTGTATTCACTGCTGATGTGGCCTCACCTTGAGTACTGTGTGCAGTTGTGGGCCCCACCACTTAAGAAGGATGTGGAAGTCCTTGAATGTATTCTGAGAAGGGCAACCAAGCTGGTGAAAGGGCTAGAAGGAATGTCCTGTGTGGAGCAGCTGAGGACACTGGGTTTGTCTAGTTTGGAGAAAAAGAAGCTGAGGGGTGACCTCATGGCTCTCTACAGCTTCCTGGGGAGAGGAAGTGGAGAGGGAGATGCTGAACTCTTCTCCCTAAGATCAGTGACAGGACGCATGGGAGTGGTTCAAAGCTGGGGCAGGGGAGGTTCAGAGTTGACAGTAGGAAGCATTTCTTTACTGAGAGGATGGTCAGACACTGGAACAGGCTTCCTAGAGAGGTGGTCGATACCCCAAGCCTGTCAGTGTTCAAGAGGCATTTGGACAATGCCCTTAATAACATGCTTTAACTTTTGGTCAGCCCTGAAGTGGTCAGGCAGTTGGACTAGATTGTGGTTGTCAGTCTCTTCCAACCAAAATAGTCTAGTCTATTCTATTCAAATAGCAATCCACTGGCTCTAGACATGACAAACAACTTCTTGTATTAGAAGTCTAACAAATGTTTATGATATACTTAAAGAAATATATGAGTTCATAGTCTGCTCCACAGAGCATATAAAGTCGTGTCATATTGGTTCTTTAAAGGAATATTATAGCTAATATATATAAAGCTATTTCTTCTTTTATAATTTCAGGACTTCTGCTTTTTGCTGTCTACCAGAGCTGGAGGATTAGGTATAAACTTAGCATCTGCTGACACTGTAGTTATATTTGATTCTGATTGGAATCCACAGAATGATCTGCAGGCACAGGCTAGAGCTCATAGGATTGGACAGAAGAAACAGGTACATGCGCTTCTCTTTTAGGTACCAAACCTGAAGGAAGAATGAATTATGTTAGCCATAAGCTGTCTGTCTGGCCCATCACAGTCCTCATGTATTTTGAGAATGACTAATACTTGCTAAAAATATCTGAAAATGTTAATATTAATGATTTGCCTTTTAAATAATTTTTTTTTTAAATCTCCCTCTACAGAGAGATAGCACAGCAGCTGTAGTATATGGATGGGTAGGAGAAGTTGCGGACTTGTCCCATGTTCATTGGCATTGTATCATTCTAGAAAGTAACTGCTGTACTTAAAGCACATCCATTTTGCTTTGTTTAATACTTTGTACTTCTCTTTGGGTTTCTTGCAGAATACCTCAAGTAGTAATCAGACATAAAACATTTCCTTGTGGCCATGCTTGTGCTTAATCATAGAAACTTAGAGGAGAGGTCTAAGAAATTTTTTCAAATATAATTTCTATAGAGACTGTGATAACATGATTGACCGGTTTCATATACACAATACTAGTTCGATAAGATTTAGATTTGTAATAATGTCTAATATTTCTCCCTGTTGTTGCTCAAGGGTTTTTTGTTAACTTCATCTGTGTATTTTTTCATGGGTAATTTGTGAGCGGGCAAATAAAACCTTTTTTGTAATATACATAGGTTAATATTTATCGGCTAGTCACAAAAGCATCAGTAGAAGAAGACATTCTTGAAAGAGCCAAGAAAAAGATGGTGTTAGATCACTTAGTAATTCAGAGAATGGACACTACAGGGAAAACTGTACTACATACAGGCTCTACTCCCTCCAGGTATATTTGTTTATTCTTTCATATTACCTTATGCTTAAGTATACTTGACTGTTTGAGTAAAAATTCAAGTCATTTCACTTGGTTAATAAAAGGCAAAAATTATGTGGTAAGGAGTTATGTAAGTAAAGACTGCAAAGTATATTGTCCATGTCATTTTTTTTACATAATAAAACTAGTTTTTATTTAGGACAAAAGGAAATTTGACTCATGGTTATAGTAAATTGAAACTGTTCACTAAGATAAAGCGTTTATTTGAAACTTTCTGTATTTCAGCTCAACACCTTTTAATAAGGAAGAGTTATCAGCAATTTTGAAGTTCGGTGCTGAGGAACTTTTTAAAGAACCTGAAGGGGAAGAAGAGGAGCCTCAGGTAAATGGAACAGTGCATCTACACTTGGTGGACAGAGAAACCTATGAATTGTTTTGTTGCAAAGAGAAACTTCTGTTTCAGGAAATGGATATAGATGAAATCCTGAAGAGGGCCGAAACTCGAGAAAATGAACCAGGTCCACTGACTGTAGGAGATGAGTTGCTTTCACAGTTCAAGGTATTGCTCTGTTCCCTCCCTCTTTCCTTAATTATACTTTCCTTTATTAATGCTATTTTTTGTTCTTCTTTACCTATTTATTGTTCCATCATTCACACATCATGTGATGGGTGAGCAACCGGCTCATGGGTTGGGCAAAAAGGGTTATAGTGAATGGGGTGACATCAGACTGGCAACCTGTCACTAGTGGGGTTCTACAGGGCTCCATCTTAGGCCCTGTGCTCTTCAACATCTTCATAAGTGACTTGAATACAGGACTTGAAGGGATAAAAAGTAAATTTGCAGATGATACAAAATTGGGAGGAGATGTTGACCCCCTCAAAGGCAGAGAGGCCCTGCAGAGAGACCTCAAGAAATTAGAGAAATGGGCAATCACCAACCATATGAAGTTTACAAGGGCAAGTGCCAGATTCTGCACTTGAGATGGAGCAACCCTGGATGTATGGACAGACTGAGGAATGAGAGGCTGGAAAGCAGTGCCATGCAAAGGGACCTAGGTGTCCTGGTTGACAGGAAGGTGAATATGAGTCAGCAGTGCCCTGGCAATCAGGAGGGCCAACTGTGTCCTGGGGGGAATCAGGCCCAGCATCACCAGCCTGGCAAGGGAGGTGATTTTCCCACTCTGCTCTGCACTGCTGTGGCCTCACTTTGAGTATTGTGTGCAATTTTGGGTGCCACAATATAAAAAAGACATTAAGCTATTAGAGAGCATCCAAAGGAGGGCCACAAGGATGGTGAAGGGCCTTGAGGGGAAACCTTATGAGGAGTGATTGATGTCACTTGGCTTGTTCAGCCTGGAAAAGAGGACACTGAGGGGAGACCTCACTGAAGTGTTCAACATCCTCACGAAGGGACATGGAGGGGCAGGCACTGATCTCTTCTCCCTGGTGACTGGTGACCAGTGACAGGACTTGAGGAAACAGCATGTAGCTAAGTCAGAGGAGGTTTAGGTTGGGTATAAGAAAAAGGTTCTTCGCCCAAAGGGTGGTTGGGCACTGGAACAGGCTCCCCAGGGAAGTGGTCACAGCACCATGCCTGTCTGAGTTCAAATGTTTGGACAATGCTCTCAGGCACATGGTGTGATTCTTGGGGGTGTCCTGTGCAGAGCCAGGAGTTGGACTTTGGTCCCTGTGGGTCCCTTCTAACTCAGCATATTCTGGGATTCTGTGAAATATGTGAAACACTAAGTTAGCTCTTTGGCATGCAATGTCTATTCACCTATACAGGTGTTGTGTTGACACTGACTCAATGCCAGGCACCCACAAGGGTTGCTCGCTCACCCTTCCCTGCCACAGCTGGGTAGAGGAGAGAAAAAAAAAAATAATTAAGGGTTCATGAGTTGAGATAAGGACCAGGAGAAAACACTTCAAGGGCAAAACAGGCTCAACTTAAGGTTGCAAAGTGAATTTATTACTAACAGAATCAGAGGAGGATAATGAGAAGTAAAATAAGCCCTTAAAACACCTTTTTCCCCTCAGCCCCTTCTTCCTTCCCACTGACAGTGCAGAGAGACAGGGCATGGGGAGCTTGGTCAGTTCATCACCTGAAATTTTCTTCCACTACTCTGGGAGATGAGTCCTTCCCTGTGAGACTATGGGGTCCCTCCCACAGGAGACAGTTCTCCGTGAACTTCTCTGGCATGGGTCCACTCTCACGAGCAGCAGTCCTACCACACTTGCTGCAGTGTGAATTCCCCCCACGGGCACACAGTCCTCCCAAAACTGCCACAACGTGAGTCAATCTTCCACAGTGTGCAGTCCTCCAAGGACAGGCTGCTCCAGCTTGGAAGCAGGGGCCCTCTCTCTCCACTGGGTCTTTCACTGGATCACAGTCTCCTCCAGGCATCTACCCATTCCAGCATGAGCACCTCCCCCACAGGCTGCGAGTGGATCTCTGCATCCCCTGTGGATCCCCATGGGCTGCAGGGGGACAGCCTGCTTCACCATGGTCATCACCATGGCCTGCAGAGGGATCTCTGCTTTGGTGCCTGGAGCACCTCCTCCCCCTCCTTCTCCACTGACTTTGGTGTCACCATGTTGTTTTTCCTCACATGTTCTCACCTCCTCCTCTTCTCTGACTAGATGGAAAAACTGTGTGCCCTTTGTTTTGATTTTCGTCTTAAATATGTTATCACAGAGGTGTTACCAACCTTTCTAATTGGCCCAGCTTTGGCCAGCAGCATGTCCATCTTCAGAGCCATCAGGGATTGACTCTGCCAGACATGGTGGAAGCTTCCAGCAGCTTCTCACAGAAGCCACCTCTGAGGCCCCCTCTTCCCCCCCGCCAAAAAAAAAACTCCAGGCTGTGCAAAACCAATACAACAGGGTAATTACTTCCAGTGCAAGCATGTAAAATACATATTTTGCTAACAAAATAAGAAAGATATTTACAAATACATTAGTCCTTGATTTAATTGTTAGCATACTGGGGAGAGCTGTTTTTAATTTAATGCTTTATGCTGTTAAGCACCTGTAGTACTTCTGAAAACAAAGAATGAAATTTGGATTTCTTAAATAATTACTTTTAGAAACTTCTTTCAGCCCCCCATGTAAACATAAATGCCAGATATGCTTAACTGGATGATACTTGTAATACTGAGTGAGTCCAATTGTGGATGGTGATGTATTTTTGTTGGTTGGGGCATTTTTCCTTTGTTTTTGTGGGTCTTTTTGTTGTTTAAGTTTGGTGTGGTTTGTTTGTTTTTTTGGTTTTTTTTTTAATCAAGGCTGGACTTCTTTAGATCAATTGAGTAGTAAATTTTATGCTCATCATTCATTTGCAATATACTGTGATTTCTACAGTTTATTAATGTTTAGTTAGTTCTACATTATTAAATGTTCATATTAACTGACATATAGTTAGACTTGCTCTCTGTTTTGAAGGAATTTAAACAACAATCACAGCTATCGGGTATGCATTTTATAGTGGTTTTATTATAGATCTCAACTTGTAAAAGAAGAAAAATATTCTTATCTTTATATTCAGCCATGTTGTATGCAGTGTGTTTCATTTCTGAAAATATTTTCATTGGAGAGTCCTTCATGAAGCATTTTATATGTGCACATTTTGTGTATATACAAATAAATAAAATGTGTCATTCTGAACTAAGTTTTCCTAATATATTAATTACTGGCTCTTTGTATAAGTAAAGGATGTATTGATTTGGTGAAAATACTTATCTTCCAATATCTAAGGTGGCTAACTTTTCAAATATGGATGAAGATGACATTGAGTTGAAACCAGAACAAAATTTAAGAAACTGGGAAGAAATCATTCCAGAAGTCCAGCGGCGACGAATAGAAGAGGAAGAAAGACAAAAAGAACTTGAAGAAATATATATGCTGCCAAGGATGAGAAACTGTGCAAAACAGGTATCTGGGTTTCTACTGACTAACTGATTTTGTTGTTATTATTTGGGTTTTCTATTTCAGTTGCTTTGGCTTGTACTTTTGGGTTTGGTGGTTTTCATTTGTGGCACCCACACACACACACACCCCCCCCCTCATTTTTGACAGGCTAGATAACATATTAATAAAATGTTAAGTCATGTAGCTTTGAACTACTTAATCTGAAATTCCAGATCAGCTTTAATGGAAGTGAAGGGAAACGCAGTAGGAGGAGAAGATATTCTGGATCTGATAGTGACTCAGTCTCAGAAAGAAAACGACCAAAAAAACGTGGAAGACCGCGAACTATTCCTCGAGAAAATATTAAAGGATTTAGTGATGCAGAGATTAGGCGGTAAGATGTGGGGGGACATGCATGTTTAAAGGGACAAAACTTTTTTTTTGTCATTTTAGAGTTTGAAAATATGGAAACTAGTCTATTTTGCATTTATTTAGTTTACATTTTTTATTCTAGGCATTTAAGTCTTTACTCTTGAGTAGTTTGGGGTGCTGATGTAAGAAACTGTTATGTGCAGAATTTGAACCTATTTTGGTGAGGAATAACTTGAGTTAAAAAATGTTCTACAAAAAGGTTCGGCGAGTTTTGTTTTTTTAAATTTCTTGTAATTGTATTTGTATTAATGTTATATGATGCGTTTAAAACTAAAAAAAAAAAAATTTTGATACGTTGTTGTGGTTTAACCTTGGTAGGCAGCTAAGCACCACACAACTGCTTGCTCAGTCTCCTCCAGAGGGACTGGGGAGAGAATCAGAAGTGTAAAAATGAGAAAACTTGTAGGTTGAGATAAAGACAGTTTAATGGGGAAAGCAAAAGCCACATGCACAAGAAAAGCAAAACAAGGAATTCATTTACCACTTCCCAGTAGCAAGCATTTACCCATTTCCTGGAAAACAGGGCTTCACCATGTGTAACAGTTACTTGGGAAGACAGATACCATAACACCAAACATTTCCTCTCCCTCCTACACCGTTTTTATTGCCAAGCATGACACCATATGGTCTGGAATAACCCTTTTGTCAGTTGGGGTCAGCTGTCCCAGCTGTGTCCCCTCTCAACTTCTTGTGCACCCCCAGCCTACTCACTGGTGGGGTGGTATGAGAAACAGCAAAGGCCTTGATGCTGTGAAAACACTGTTAAGTAAGAGCTGAAACATTAGCATGTTATCAACAATGCTTTGGTCACAAATATAAAACATACTAGCAGATATGGTGCTCTGAACAAAATTAACTTTATCTCAGCAAAACCGAGTACATAAGTGAATCTGTACAGCTGGTCCCACAATATTTGATGCAAAAAATACTTCTTTGGGAGAAGGAGTAGAAATTGTTTTGCTTTACTTTGGTTTGTGAAATGCTACTTTGCTTCTGTAATTTAAGTATTCATTTTTCTCTAAAATACTGTACAACTTATAAAGTATTTTTGATTATATAAATAACCTTTAAGAGCCTTGTTTCCTTTTCATTTTATCTAATATATAATCATTTGCTGCTTTTGTCAGGGATATTCTTATGCTTGCATTCCTTTATCTTTCATGTTATGTTTTCCTAAGTCTTAAAATTGCTGCTAGCTTCTCTTTATTATGAGAGACCTAACATAATATCTGAATTCTCAATTTACTATGAATCCACATTTGATTTTTATGATTAGTCACATCACATTGCTGAATTCTTTGTCATGTGAAACTAATTAGTAAAGTAACTTTTGAAAGAAATTGTATCTTCTGTTGTTTTATTTATATAATTTATTAAAACAAATAGAACTCTGGTTTTAAATGTGGGTTGTCTTCATATAGTAAGCCATCCTAGTCTCTCTAGTTCTTATTTTCGTTGTATTGTCCACATAAGCTTGTACTAAGACTTTACACGTACATTTTAAAAACCAATGTAGTTAAGCATACATTTTTTTTTAACTGCAAAATTATTTTCTGTTATTAGGTTTATAAAGAGTTACAAGAAATTTGGTGGCCCACTTGAAAGGTAAACTAATTTGCTTATATTTGTATAGCAACTTGGTACCTTGTTTCCATTAAAATTAAACACTACACCAAGAAACCTTAGGTTAAAGAGGAAATAGTGTGACTAATCTTTTGCCTGTACTATGACATGAATTTGAGTTTTTTTCCTTTCATCATATATGATATGTATGTAGACAGCCAGTTTGACAAATCTTTACATTTTGCAAGACTGCTTGCTTTTTCTTTATACTTAACCTACTATTCTGTTAATTCTGCATTAGTGACAGTCATTCAGGTTTTTTTGTTTGATAAGTGAATAAAACCATAGACTTAATAGTAGTTCCTTTTCTATTTAAAAGAATGTGTTGAAATGTAACTCAAAACTGCATCAATGGGATCCTTTATTTTTCCTGTTGTATAGTCCTTTGTGTGAAATACCCTTTTTTATAGTTTCTGTATTTTCTTTAGCTGCTTTTAACTGCATGCATTAAAATTTTACACAGCAAGTGTGGATGAATGATAACTTACAGGATCACTTTTCTAGTTTCAAAATCTGAAGGAGTCATTCATAATGCTAAAGTTTTAGAGCTGTAAAAACATATTTGTTTTCTTCCAGGTTAGATGCTATAGCTAGAGATGCTGAGCTAGTTGATAAATCTGAGATAGACCTTAGACGTCTGGGAGAACTTGTACATAATGGATGCATTAAGGCTTTAAAGGACAATTCCTTTGGCCAAGAAAGAGCAGGTAAAGTGTGTTTGGGGGTGGGGGAGAGGAATAAAAAGTGTCAAAGAGATATGAACGATTCTTGCACTCTGATTATAACAAAACAATTGTGTTAGGGGAAAACATTAACAAAATGTTAGCATGCTAGGTGATTTAGTAAAAAGGATTTTAGTAAGAAGACTTTTTGGTTTTGTTTTTCTTCCCCGTTTCCCTGAGTTGTCATAGTAGAATGCAATATGGTTTTGCTTTACCATGAAATTTAAAATTAATCTGCTAGTATTAACTGGAAGACCTTGAGGTCCTGGAGTTTAATTAAAGCATTTGGTTAAGAAAAATTCATTTCCTATAATCGAATGTCTGCTGCTATAGCATCAAACTTTTTTTTCTCTATGTTTGTCTATAAGATACACATAAAAGCTAAATATTTTAATAATTTGTTCCTTTATTTTAAGGAGGTAGATTTGGGAAAGTTAAAGGCCCAACATTCCGAATATCAGGAGTGCAGGTGAATGCAAAGTTAGTTATTTCTCATGAAGAAGAGTTGGCACCATTGCACAAATCCATTCCTGCAGATCCAGAAGAAAGGAAAAGGTATTTTTTTTTCTTCCTAAAGGAACCCATAATGTAGAAAGTTATTCAAGGCTTTTATGAATATATTTAACCAATCCAGACTGAGTACACTGGGACACCCATGCCACTCCATTACCTCTAAGAACTGACAGCAGAAATCTGCTCCACATTCTTTCTTTATTCTTCCTTCCCTTTCCTTAGAAGCCAGTATTTGCTTTGACTTCTGAACTGTATTCATTGGGGACTGGGTTCAGTTATTCTTAATTATTCCAGGCTAGAAATCAGACTTGTTGAGGAACTGCTTTGTGTCACCTCTGCCTGAGAGAATGCAATATTTGTCAAAATGGAGCAGATGGTAATTGTTAGTAGTTGTTTAGACCTATGAACTTTTTAGCTTACTACCTTGTGTATCATAGTCCCTAGACTATCTGCTTATCCAGTTAGCAGTTACACTTGAGTAATATTCTAAGCTTACCTTCATGGCTAGCCAGTTCTAACTCAGTCCATGGCCACAGATAGATGACGGTTTTTCATATCTTAATCTTGACCTCCTTTAAAACATGTTTTGGTACTAATTTGAATAAATAGTTTATAAAAATTGTAAGAAAGCCTGATAGTTATGTGGATTACCTACTAAATATATCAGGATCTCAGTGATATGTGGCATGTTCTTCTATCCCTTACTAAGTTTGAAAAGTTTGCTTATGTATATTTCTAATTTATTTCTACTAGATATGTCATCCCATGCCACACCAAGGCAGCTCATTTTGATATAGATTGGGGTAAGGAAGATGATTCCAATCTGTTAATAGGTATCTACGAATATGGCTATGGCAGCTGGGAAATGATAAAAATGGATCCTGATCTCAGTTTGACACAAAAGGTATGTCATCTGCAAAATTTCATCAAGGAGTTTTTTTGTTTAGGTAATAATGTTAATAAGAACAGTTACTGAAAGACTTTATTTTATGATAACTGAAATTGCCCAGAAGTTAGGTCAGTTGTACTTATTTGTATCCTTTTGGTAAATTATTAGATTTTTAGATTTTGTGTATTCGGTTGAAGTATACCTTCTTAAAGTCTGCTATGTTTCTGTATTTCTTTGTGTCTCTATCACTTGAATTCTCTCTTCCATCTTTTGCTTCCCTAGTTTAAATACTCTAGTTGTGTTAATTTGAATGAATTCCAGACTTTTGGAAGAAGGAGCAGGCAAATCAGGAAGAGTACAAGGATGTTGTTAGATCATGTAGAGAGAAAATTAGAAAGGCAAAAGCTCAACTAGAATTCAACCTGGCCACTGCCGTGAAAGATAATAAAAAATGTTTTTACAAATACATTAACAACAAAAGGAGGGCCAGGGAGAATCTCCATTCCTTATTGGATGCAGGGGAAAACATTGTCACCAAGGATGAGGCAAAGGCAAAGGTGCCTTCTTTGCCTCAGTCTTACAGTAAGACCAGTTATCCTCAGAACAATTGACCCCCTGAGCTGATAGACAAGGATGAGGAGCAGAATAGGCCCCCTGTAATCCAGGAGGAGGTAATTAGTGAGCTGCTGAGCCACTTAGACACTCACAAGTCTATGGGGCCAGATGTGATTTATCCAAGGGTACTGAGGGAGCTGGCAGAAGAGCTCAGTAAGATGCTCTTCATTATTTGTCATCAGTTCTGGCTAACTAGGGAGGTTCCAGACAACTGGAGGTTAACCAATGTGATGCCCATCTACAACAAAGGTTGGAAGGAGCATCTGGCGAAGTACAGGCCTGTCAGCCTGACCTCAGTATCCAGCAAGGTTATGGAGCAGATCATCTTGAGTGTGATCACATGGCACATACTGGACAACCAAGGAATCAGGCCCAGCCACCATGGGTTTAGGGAATGTAGGTCCTGCCTAACCTGCCTGATCTACTTTTATGATAAGGCGAACTGCCTAGTGGATGAGGAAAAGGCTGTGGATGTGTCTGCTTGGACTTCAGCAAAGCCTATGATACTGTCTCCCACAGCATTCTTCTGGAAAAGCTGTCAAGCCACAGCTTGGACAGGTTCAGTCCTTGATGAGTTCAGAACTAGCTGGATGGCTGGGCCCAAGGATCAGTATTGGGCCCAATTGATGATCTGGATTGAGGGCACCCTCAGTAAGTTTGGAGATGACACTAAGTTGGGTGGAAGTGTTAATCTGCTGGAGGGTAGGAAGGCTATGCAGAAGAATTTGAACAGGCTGGATTGATGGGCCAAGACCAATGGTATTCAGTTCAACAAGGCCAAGTGCTGGGTCCTGCACTTTGATCACAAAGAACCTCCCACAGCGTTACAGGCTTGGGGAAGAGTGGCTGGAAAGCTGTTTGGCAGAAAAGGCCCTGGGGCTGCTGGTCGGCAGCCAGCTGAACGTGAGCCAGTGTGTGCCCAGGTGGCCAAGAAGGCCAATGGCATCCTGGCTTGTATCAGAAATAGTGTGGGAAACAGGACCAGGGCAGTAATTGTCCCCCTGTACTCTACACTGGTGAGGCCATACCTCGAATTCTGTGTTCCGTTTTGGGCCACTCACTTCAAGACAGACGTTGAAGTGCTGGAGTGAGTCCAGAGAAAGGGCAGTGGAGCTGCTGTGAAGGGTCTAGAGAGTAAGTCATATGAGGATTGGCTGAGGGAACTGGGGTTGTTTAACCTGGAGAAAAGGAGGCTCAGGGCAAACCTTATCACTCTCTACAACTACCTGAAAGGAGGTTGTAACACGGTGAGGGTTGGCCTCTTTTCCCAGGCAACTTGTGACAGGACAAGAGGATGTGGCCTCAAGCTGTGCCAGGGGAGATTATAGTTGGAGATCAGGAGAAATTTCTTCATGGGAAGGGTTGTTAAACATGTGAATGGACTGCCCAGGGAGGTGTTGGAGTCACCATACCCAGAGGTGTTCAAGAAACGACTGTATGTGTGACACTTATTGACATGGTCTAGTTGACGAGGTGATGATTGGTCAAAGGTTAGACTCTATGATCTCAGAGGTCTTTTTCAACCTAAGTAATTTATGAATTCTGTAATTTTATTCGTGATCTTTTGGGGGGAAGTTGGTTTGGGGATTTTGGTTTGGTTTCCCTATCACTGTTTCCTTTGCTTGAAAGTGACTTTCATTTGCAACATGAGAATTGCTGTATTTGTCAGATTAGAAGTAGTGCAATGGCTGCTTAGAAGTAGTGAGAAACACTTAGGGAAATACTGGAGTGAAGCAAACACAGTGGTACTGCCGACCTGTAGCTTTGGGATTTGAGGAGCCAGGGTTGTATAGAAATCTGTTTAATGATATTCTGCCCCTGACTTCCATTAATAGCTTGTTTTATGAAACCACTCTTTCTTTTTTTTTTGGCTTCTGCATATCCTGTGGTAATGAGTTAATGCATTTAAAAGCATATGGCAGAACTAGATCTGTGGATGACAGTGGTACAGGAGCTCTGAATTTTTTAGATGAACTATGAGAGTGGAAACAGAAATCTGAGGCTAGTTTCTTGAGCTGACTGTAAATTTTGTGAGAATATTTTCAAGACTACATTAGTTGTGTGTTTGAGGAACAATAAAATGTTTAAGTTGTCCATTCCTTGAGACTGCCTGCATATTGGTCAGGTATAGTTGGAGTTGATTGGCTTTTTGCTTATTTTTTAATTCAGCTTTTTCTGTTCCCAGTGCTTCACACTAGCAGCTTCGTAATCTGATAATGTGTACTTGTAGTTGATGCTACCATTGCTCTCCTCAGATTTTACCTGATGACCCAGATAAGAAACCACAGGCAAAGCAGTTGCAGACCCGTGCAGATTACCTCATTAAATTACTGAATAAAGATCTTGCAAGAAAAGAAGTGCAAAGACTTACTGGTGCAGTAAGTTAAGCTTAATATTCAGTAGCAAGATAACATAATATACCTATGGGAATGTCAGCAGATACTTGTTTTATTCTTAGTTCCACTCTTCTTTTTGTCATTTTTCTCTGTATTGGTAATTGTATTAGATGAGACTAACTCAAGGAATGTATTGCAAATTTAATATTGTTTTTTCCTCCCTTATTTGTAAATATTCTTTACGGTTGCATTAGGCTTGGTCTCCAATCCTGAGAAAAGTGGTGGTCATTAGTGGCAATAAATAAATTGAATGCTTTCTTTAACATGAAAACCAAAATCTTTTTCTGCAACTGTGATGCAGACACTTGTCAGTTGACATAATAAAGGTGCTAATTTACATTCAGGGCAATTCAAAGAGGAAGAAAGCAAGAAGTAAGAAGAATAGACCAACAAAGACTGCAAAAATTAAAGAAGAAATTAAAAGTGACTCATCACCACTCTCAGAAAAATCTGATGATGATGAGTATAATGAGGTAAATATCATTCATATAAAGACTTGAGCATTTTATCTTCTTGAAATGCAATTTTATTTAAAAATCAAAATATAAAACTAATGTTTCTGACTAATCCATTTTTACTACTGATTATGATTCTTCAGGTAGCAACTTTTGTTCAGGCTCAAGAAAAAAAATCAAGATTGTTTAGGAAGTACAGCATAAATAAACAGTGTTTTGAGACATGCAAGTGAATGCTTCTGTGTATGTCAGGGCTTTCATTATCACAGAATGGGTTAGCTTGGAAGGGACCACTGGAGGTCATCTAGTCCAACCTCCATGCTCAAGCCAGGTCCCCTAGAGTACGTTACTCGGGATTGTGTCCAGAAAGTTCTTGAATATCTCCAGAGAAGGAGACTCCACACTCTCTCTGGATAATCTGTTCCGTTGCTCAGTCACCTGCACAGTAAAGTTCTTCCTCATGTTCAGGTGGAACTTCCTGTGTTCCCATTGCCTCTTGTCCTATTGCTTGGCACCGCCGAGAAGAGCCTGGCTCCATCCTCTGACACCCTCCCTTCAGATAAGGGGATACTGATAAGGTCCCCTCTCAGATGTTTCCCCTCCAGGCTGAAGAGACCCAGCTCCTTCAGTTTTTTTTCATAAGTGCGATGCTCCAGTCCCCTAATAATCTTTGTAGCCTTCTGCTGGATTCCCTTCAGGAGTTCCATGTTTCTCTCATACTGAGGAGCCCAAAACTGGACACAGCACTCCAGATGCGCCTCACTAGGGCTCAATAGAGAGGCAAGATCACCTCCCTTGACCTGCTGGCAATGCTCCTCCTAATGCACCCCAGGATACCATTTGCCTTCTTGGCCACAAGGGCACTGCTGGCTCATGGACAGCTTGTTGTCCACCAGGTCCCTGAGGTCCTTCTCTGCAGAGCTGCTTTCCAGCAGGTCACCCTCAACCTGTACCGGTGCCTGAGGTTATTCTTACCCAGATGCAGGACCCTGCATTTGCCTTGTTGAATTTCAGAAAGTTCCCCCCTGCCCATCTCTCCAACCTGTCGAGATCCTTCTGAAGGGCTACACAGCCCTCTGAGGTATCACCCACTCCTCCGAGCTTTGTATCATCAGTGAACTTGCTGAGGAGGCATCTACCCCTTCATCTAAGTTATTGATGAACAAGTTAAACAATACTGAGCCCAGCATTGAATCTTAGGGGACACCAATAGTGACAGGCCTCCAACTAGACTGCAACTGATCACAACACTCTGAGACCTGCCTTTCAGCCATCTTCTCAATCTGCCTCACTGTCCACTATGATATGAGGATGTCACAGGAGACTGTTGAAAGCATTGCTGAAGTCCAGATGGGCAATATCCACTCCTCTCATCTATCCAGCCAGTTGTCCCATTGTAGAAGGCAATCAGGTTGGTTAAGCATAATTTCCCTTTAGTGAAACCATGCTGATTACTCCTGATCACCTTCTTGTCATCCATGGGGATAGACATGGCCTCCAGAGTGAGGTGCTCCATCACTTTTCCAGGGATTCAGGTGAAGCTGAGTGACCTGTAGTTCCCTGAGTCCTCCTTCAAAGATTATTGCGAGTGACCTAGCAGTGATATTTGCCAGTTCCTTTAGCACATGTGGATGCATCCCATCAGAGCCCATTGACTTGTTGATGTTAAGTTTGACTATTATTCAATAGATATTGTTCTAATAAGCTACTCAACTTTGTTATGTTTTTATTACTTCTGATGTGTTCCTTTAGGACTCCTCCATTTTTGTTGGTTCATTTATTTATCACACAGCAGACACCACTACAGAGAAAAAAAAAAGAATAGATTAGGTTTAGGGGCCACGTTGCACCTAATTTTGTGACTTTGAAGGTAGCTGAAAAAACACTAGATTCTTCAAAACATGTCTGAAAAAACGAAAGTTGGAAATCTGTTCCCTTCTCCTGTCACTGTGACTGTTTAATTCAAGGTCACACAAAAGTTACTGGAACAAAATTACCAGAACAAAAGTCTTTTATCATCACGATGGCCCGAAAAATCAGCTCAGTCTTGTGAGGTCTACTTCCTTATTCCTTTTAGCTCTTTGCAGCTTAACTAGTTTTTACAGGAGCAGATTTCTTTGGTAATACAAAAGTTAAATGGATTTAATCTCTCACACGCCCATTATCCCTGCCCAATCAATACTTGTTTTGTGTCACATTAAGGAAATGAGTGAGTAGTCCTCATCTTGTTTTGAAACTGCATCCAGCTCCATTTGATAGGTGTTAAACCTAAGTCTAAAGAAATCACACACAGAAAAAAGTATATTTTAATCTGATGGTTGCAAAACTTGTATAGTTAGAAACTCTATTTTATGTGACATATATGCTTGTGTATTTCAGGATAAGATTGTTTCAGTGAAATGTCCACATAAAAAAATAAAAGCAGAAGAAAATGAAGAAAAGCCTGAGCCAGATATTGGTATAAAGATGGAAGCTGTGGAAAAAAGAGAGACAAGAGAAAAAGACAATAAGCAACATTTAAAAAGAGAGAAAAAAGAGGATAAGAACGAGTTTAAAAATATTAAAGAAAAGAGAGAAAGCAAACTAAAAGAATCCACACAGAAAGAAAAAGAAGTAAAGGAAGAAAAGGTAACTAGGTTTATTTTTTCTTATATAGCACTAGAAAAGGCCACCAGGTTTTTGTGAATGATTTTGAGTTGAAAAGATATTTTGGATTAGTAATTTCATTGAAATTTTTTGCATCATGTGAAAGTTTTATTTTTGCCACTTGTAAGTACAAGGACAGGCAAATGAAATGGAAAATTACCTTTTTAAAGATCTATAGCTTAGTGGGACTGAGAGTGCAAGTGGTGCAAGAAACTTGTCCATTCTCCTTCTCCATCCCTCCGAGAGAGAAAATAAAAGGTACTATCACTGCATGACAGATTTTTTTTTCTTTCTTTTTGTTATTATTGAAGAGAATGCAGTGATTGCCTAATTACAATGTAATTTCAGCCCAAAAATAAGATTTGCTTATCAGATAAATTTTCATGTTTTGTTCGTAGGCAAATGAACTCAAATCTGAAAATCAGGAAAAAAATAAAAAAGTTTCATTGTTGGATATTCCAGTTCATATTACTGCAACTAGTGAAACAGTTCCAATATCAGAAGAATCTGAAGAACTGGATCAGAGGACATTTGGTGTGGTAAGTCCCTTGTTAATAACTTAGTGTTTACACTTGATATACTAAATGAGCACAATTTCTGATGTTTTTGATTCTGCTATTAGGTATTATAATACACATATCTATTGCCAGTAAAATCTTAGATCAGTGAAGGCCTATCGATGCTATACTAAATTCAGTTTTGTTTTCAGGTTAGCAGTTTTGTTTTATTGCATTTATGCAGTATAGTGAAGAGTATTTGTCTAGTTGTGTGTGCTGTATAGTTTTAAAATACAGACTGTGAAGATCCATCCTCAAGAATAATTCATGGATACTGCTTCTTAAAGGACAGAAATTAATGAATTTTAATGCAGCTGCTGTAGTCTCTGACTTGGCCTTATCAAATACCCCTTTGTTCTTTGTAAGCTAACAAGAGAAAGTTGCTCTTAAAGTATTACAGACTTCCTGCATTAAACAGAGGAAGGAACAAATCCTAAAGTCCTTAGAAATATCTTGCTGGTGTAATATCTCTGATACCAAAAGAATTTCAGTTATATCACTACTTTTGTCCACAACAGAAACAATATTGGAAGAACAAAAGGGAGATATGTAACATTTTATAGTTTGATTGGGGACTTTGGAAGGATGCTAAGAATTTACTTTGAGCAGCTACTTTACTGCTGTAAAAGTTGTATCATTCTGCTTTCAACAGTTGTCCGTTACTGCTAGACAGGTCTACTGTGGTGCTGGCTGTAAGAAATAAATGATCTTGTTTTCTCATCAGTATGGTACTGACTAGCTTACCTATGTGGGGGTTGTTGTTTTGCGTTTTTTTGGTTTTTGTTTTTTGGTTATTTTTAATTCTAAATGATGTTATAAGTGATTCGTCTATAATTTCCAGGATATCTTGTGAGTGGCTAGGTGACTGAAAATCACACCATTCCCATGTACAATTGCACTTCTCTGTTCACCTCTACACTTAAGCAGTGTATTTTGTAAACCGTCTTTTAAAAAGTTGCTTAAGCTGTGGTTAGTGCAATAGGTAATGTAGCTGCTTAATTACTTAATGACATGATCTGGTAATGAAACAGCTTCACTGATTTTTGAGTTGTCCCTAGATGTTGACACAGTGATTGTGATGTTTTCCAAAATCCCTCATAGTTTTGATTCTGGATATATAGACTTGTCTTCCTTCCTTAGGTTGGGTTTACATACAGAACATTTTTTTTGTCCAGGCCCTCTGTTCAGGAAGGTATATTTATCATTATGCCATGATCAGATGCAATCTAATTAGCATGTTTATCTTTTCAAATGGAAATTACTGCTGTGGGTTGTTGAGGCTAACTCATTTGACTTCTTGTCTATCTTGTGACAGGTAAAATATGCATTTCATCTACCTTGCCATTGTGATTGAATGGTATTTCCAAGCAAAGGTCTATAATTTAAAACATGCTAACTGATTTATCTGTATTTACTATTAACATGCTTAAATTAGTGTGAAAATTCAAGCATACCCATATGAAATATACCTATGAGTACATGTGTTGTCACCACTGTTACTAATTTAGGCACATCTAAACTAGCTTTATCCTAGTATCTGCATAGAACTCAGGCTTAAAAGCTGCACAGGGAAGGAATGCTGATCCTCTGTTGAATGCCAAGTTTAATTGTTGCAGAAAGTATCTACTTGAAATATATTAAACATTCTCATACCTAATCTTGGCACTGAGTTCGTATAGCTTTCAAGGCTCTAAAAAGTAAAATAACTCTTGTCCTATATACTTGTGCTGAAAGTTAAACCCATGATTGTAAAACCTAGTAATTCCTTTCCCTCAGAAAATCTTTTATATTAACTTAGTGCTTTCTTAAATCTTTAATATGTGTTACATACAATTTAATACTTTTGTACATAAGTAAATTTTCAACTGGATTTAAAAAGCTACTTTTCCAAATGAAATTTTATAGTAAAACTAAAAGAGCTGCGAGCAAAGACTTGTTTTTCATTTGGCTTACAACAGTACTGTCTTTGCCTGTGTAAGGGTGAGTCATGTTTTATGATTTTTATATTTTTATTTTTGAATTAATGTATTCCTTTTTAAAAAATTTTACAGTGCAAAGAAAGAATGAGGCCTGTTAAAGCAGCATTGAAACAATTGGATAGACCAGAGAAAGGCCTTTCTGAAAGGGAACAGCTGGAGCATACTAGACAGTGCCTAATCAAAATTGGGGACCACATTACTGAATGTCTAAAAGAGTACGCAAATCCTGAACAAATTAAACAGTGGAGAAAGTAAGTAATTCTGCATGATTTTTCTTGAAAAAGGGAAATCCATAATAGCTTATATTAAGTAGAATAATTTAAAATTATTTCTCATTTATTATTCTTCATTTATTTAATTTTTCTGCTGTAATAAATAAGGGCTTATGAAAAGAAGATTAAAAGTGGTAGCAGCTTTTATTGATTTCACTTTTTTATACTTGCATAGCAATGCATTTTGTCCAGTAGGTGGAATCCTCTTACTTTTTAAAACCAAATGCAAAGAGAAAATAGCTGTATTTAGAGTATATTTCATGTTTAGTGGAAAAGAATTCTTATCATTAAAGAATCTGCCTTTTTCAACATTGATGTTTGGTTTTGGTTTTTATTCATGCTAAAAACAGGCCATTATAAATGTGTGTGTTGAACTTTGAATGATTTTGAGTTGCAGAATCCTTTATTCTTTTTAAAAATATACTCTAAAATTAAATCATATTAACTGACTTGATAAAAAACATTTATCATAACATACTCCGAAATGTATTTCAAAATGAAATAAGAGTTTTAAGTGTTCTTATGCATCTGTGAGGTGATAACTTTGGAAAAATTGAGGAAAATGTTGGTTTATAAACTTACTATATATTGTTGTTAAGTTATTAATGCAGTTAGATTTAGTTTTATCGTAATGTGCACTTTAATCCTTTATGGTTGCAAATATGGTTGCACTTCCATATACAAAGCTCAGTCGTTTAATTTTCTTGCAGACTGTTAACAGAATATTTCTGCTGTTTGTACTTGCTTTATTTTAAAATATTGGGGTGAACTGAAATACAAAAGCAATATCCATGTCTTAAAGCCACTTTGGTAAATGTTATGTTTCTTTAAATGGACATTCATAGTAAGATCATAGACTCATAGACTTGTTAAGGTTGGAAAAGACCTCTAAGATCGTTGAGTCCAACTGTTAACCCAGCACTATCACTGTGTTCACCACTAAACCATGTCTCCAAGTGACACATCCATACATTTATTGAACAGTTCCAGGGATGGTGATTCTACCACTTTCCTAAGCAGCCTGTTTCAATCCTGACTATCCTTTCAGTGAAGAATGAGTATGGTAGAGCTACTATAATATAATTAATATTATAGTAATGCTACAGTACCATGCATAGATTATTAAAGTATGTGTTTTATCTATCTTTTATAAGACATAGTATTTAGTAAAGGTATTCATGCTGTATTTCTTATACAGATGTCATTGGGCACACCATTTGCTGGTTTTGTCTAGTTTTGCAAACCTCTAGGCCAAAACTATGGTATTTAAATCATCACAGTTAAAGAGCAGATTGATGCTTCTTGAGCTTACACACTTGAGATGTTTCTCAACTAAAAACTAGTTAGAACAGTACTATTCTGTAGTCTTTTAGGCATTCCACCTGTAAACTTTGCTAAAAGAATTCTAGACTTTAGATCTGGTGTCTGCAATCATAGAAGCAAATCTCGTCTTTAAGGTTTTGGCTTCTTGAAACCAAAAGTGTTGTTTTGTTTTACTTTCTTCTTTCATAGCATAGATTAGGATCAAAGATTTTGGCATGCTGCTTCCATCCTCTTTCAGATTTCTCATTTGGTTTCAAAAGCTTTGACCAGGCTTTGGAATTTCATGGGAAAATCCCATCCCTGATATCTGTAGGAAATTAGGCATGTAGATCAAATTTTTTATACTACAAGAGATTTAAAGTTCAGAAGAATCTTTACTGAGTAGTAAATACTCCAGGTTTCTGACATATTTCAAATAATCTTTTAGAAGAAATGCACAATAAATTGAAACCTATATTTTTATGCAGATGCCAAATCATTCCATTGACAAAACTGCCATGAATACTATTTTTCATGCAGTTTGCATTCTTCAGTCATTGTGATAAATATTACAAAATGGCAAATTATTAACGTAATTAATTTCTGAAAAGTTTGAAATACAGCTAAGTAATGTTTGCTGTGCATCTAGACAATATACTGTGTAACAGACTTTACAATTAATTCATTTTACTGAAATACTGTTGAAATAATTTCATTTAAGTCCATGTTCTGTTGTATGACACAATAAAAACTAATATATGGAAGAATTATAACCTTTCTTCCTTTTTCCTCAGAAACTTGTGGATTTTTGTCTCTAAGTTTACAGAATTTGATGCCAGAAAGCTGCACAAGCTGTATAAACATGCAATCAAAAAACGCCAAGAATCTCAGGTAATACTTTCAGACTCTCTAAATATACAAAAATATATTCTAAGTTTTATAATTTTTATTATAAAGTATCAATTGTTTTCACTCAATACACTTTAAATGTATCTTACTGTTCATAGTAAACTAGTTTGTTTTCTTAGAATATTTTCTGAAGAATTCAGATGCAACTTTGGGATTTATCAATGACAGTTTTTGTACTTGTCTCTTTTAGCAGCACAGTGAACAGAATATTAGCAACAACATGAATACACATGTTATTAGAAATCCAGGTAAGAAATGTGGAACATATTATTGTGCTGGATATCTTAAATGATGGTATATAAAATGAAATAAACTTAAAACTGTCTCCTAGAACTCCCATACTGATGGATATCATAGGGATAGGCTGACAGCATAACTTCACTAGTTTGGTTATGAAATTCAACTGAGCATGGACTGAATTTGGCACCTAGAGGTTTTAGTAGCAAGTTATTTGACCATTCTCTTAAAGTAAGTTAATTTTTAAAAACCCACACTTTTTTGTATTTAATTTTGAGAAGGGAGAGAGACCAACTCAACACTTGTAAACTTCTTGGAGGCTCTATACCTGTTTGTAGCACTTGTAATGTCACCATATCATAATAAAGATATTCCCTGAAGTTATGGTTAGCCATCAGTTATATGGGATGTCATTTACTACTGACAATAATACTGTGTTTCTATGCTCCAACAGTTGCCTTCTTGTGATACTTTTTTTTTATATCATGTTATATAAAACCTAGAGTATGTTATCATGGGTTTAAAATTTATATATAATAATAATAGTATGGTAGTAATGAGTATAATGTATTTTAGGAATACCACTAACAACCTTTCATTAAGAAGGTGTACCTCTAAAACTAGTGTTCTCACTAGGGCTGTCTCCTTAGAGAGGAACTTCCTACCATTCTGTTTCAAATTGCTCTGCTAACGGCACCTGGTTTCTACTCCCTGCTCAATTAGACCACACTGATCTTCTCCATTCAGTGTGTAAGGTTGAAAATTTGAGTTTCTCAGTCCTACATATCTATATTTCTAGCTTGCTTGCCTTCTATTTCCTTCTGAGGTCTCTCTCAGTTTGCTCACATTACTGCATTTATCTTTCAATCATTTAGATATTGTTTCTGTCAAACTATAATGCCATTTTCACATTGC